>NC_134571.1:28557616-29157616 GCF_050947875.1 Dermacentor variabilis
TATCTTGCAGCAGGGAGGCTTTCCCGCGCGTGCTTTCAATTATTCAATTCCTGGAACTAATCGAAGTGGTCGGGGTAGAACGTTCTATCCTTCTCTCATTCTCATTATGCCGACTGTCTGATGAACATTTCCTATAAGGCTAAACCCGCATGAGGCCACGTCATAACCAGCACTACAACGCGTTGTAGTGCCGGTTATGACGTGGCCGCGTGCGCTTCTCCCCTGCAGTCGGTTCTCACTACAGGCTCTCCCAATACATTTTAATCGCCCCAACGTCTGTACAATCCCATTTCGAACACATCGCCAGAACACGAGTGATAAGCCCTGACTTGGCACTGTTGCTCCTGTTCTCACGACGTTCTTTTTCCTTTTCGCTCAGTTGGCCCCTATACTAATATAATATCCCTTTCCGTGAAGCGAGCGAGCTGCCCTCCGGCACTTGTGAGCGCCAAAAGAAAGGACACCCTGTGGTCAATTCTTGGAATAGCTACTCGCATTCTAGCATTAAATAGCGACTCGCGCATGCATGAAACCTTCCATTTCGTCAAGCAGGCGAAAGACATTGGCGGTGACGCACGCCACTACGGCCAATCTGCATACGGTTGAGCGCGCCTGATGTACGGTCCGTTGCGCCAATGTCAGTTTGCTCCCGGCAGGCGCAATACACACCACAAAGGAAAAATAGTGCGGCTAAATGAGCGCGCACCCCTCCGAGAGACGACGCAGCAACGAGAAGGGATTTTTATTACATCCCGAACCTTGAGCGAAGCCAGGGTAGTACGACTGATCATATCGCGAGGATATGTACTTGGCGAGATCACGAACGGGAAGGCGTGCTTGTGATTGTGTCACCACGGATTTGTGAAATGCGATTGTGGCATGCGCCGACATTTGGAAGCGCGGCTTTTCGGCTTCTCGTCATGTCAATAGACGAGGCATCCGCTCGCCGTCATTGTTTCCTTCGTGATCCGGCACATCAGAACGTGGCTTCGGTGAGAGTGAAAGGAAATTAAGGAAAGCAGGAAGTCGACTCTCGCGGTATACCCAAAGTACGGCCGGGTAATGGGATGAGGTTCAAACAAAAACACCCACCTGCACTCCTACTGTAATGCTCCTACCTACTCCTACTCCTACTCCTACTCCTACCTCATATGGTGGTATGGAGGATCATGCGTTTTTACCTCGGACACAAATTATCATTCCGAACGGCCACCTATGAACGGCACGTTTATGTTTAAGAGAGAAATCACGAACACAAAGAAGGGGGAGGAGTACACTGACAATTGAGACACACAAGAAAAAGCACACTATGCCTACACGCAGTCTTTCAATGCCATTCAGTTCGAATGCCTTAGCAGTTTTCCTGTAACTATGAGGAGGCAGAGTGGAATACCGCGTATACAAGGCGCATCAGACTGCACGGACTAAACCCTTCACTGCAAATCGGACCTCCGCCGGACTGCACCGACGCGAAACGTCTCTTCTGTGTCAGTTGTGGCTGGGAGTTGCCTTCACGAAAGCTTATTCAGCACTAGTTGGTATGGCTGATAGTCCTGCATGTGATGTTTGCGGATGCGAAAAGAACGTTGACCACTTATTGTGCCACTGTCCTCAATTTCAAGCACGAAGACAATCTTTGTCCAACACATTGATAAAACTAGATGATCGTCTTCTGAGTGAACAGACAGTACTAGAGCACCGACCTCTCCGATAACCGGCTCAGAAGGCAGTAAAGGCCCTTTTGTGCTTTCTGAAAGAGCCTGGTTCGTACAAGCGGTTTTGACTCAAGTACTGTCAGTGCACGTCTCTATACCTTCTCTCTCCCATTCCCCTCTTCCCCTTCTCCCTTCCCCCAGAGTAGGGTAGCCAACCAGACTCTTGACATAGTTAACATCCCTGCCTTCTTTATATCCCTCTCTCTCTCTCTCTCTCTCTCTCTCTCTCTCTCTCTCTCTCTCTCTCTCTCTCTCTCTCTCTCTTGAGGAAGCGGTAAAAGGAAATGTCCTGCTCCTCAGGACCTTTAGTTCGATTACAGGTGTGGCCATGAATCGGCTCAACACGCTTTAGAAAGAGAAAATATTGCGTCAAAGTGGACGCAAAAAGGCTGTATGACTCCAACGTAAACGCCAAATCCAGGATTATCAGAAACCAAGCCACAGCAACAGAGATGAGCGCAGGACCTCAGAGATGAAAACGTGAGTAAAAAGTGAGACAGCCGCCTGTGCCAACATAGTAAATAGTAGAGAGAAGGAAAAAGATAATCTGAAAGGCATCTCCGGACACCCCCTTCGATCGTTGTTACATCGGAGTCGAAGGCGGTGGACAGAATTTCCGGGACAAGTTTTGTTTGTTGCGCATGTTCAGCGAAGTGGACCTTACGCTCACACTTGATGTGCCTATTATAACTTGTGCTTAACGCCAAGGTACAAATGGTACAAAAGCGGTGCTGTGCGTGGCTCTGATGGCCTTCGCGTAACTGAGCGGTGATTTCGTCCTGCTGCCTCGCTGCCTTTTCAGAATTATTCACCCCTGCAGTTCCGTTCTAGCTTAAGAGGTATGACAAGGTAAATAAATAAATAAATAAATAAATAAATAAATAAATAAATAAATAAATAAATAAATAAATTCAGTGAAAGCAGCTGGTAGTTCATCGCACACCTAACGCGAAGTTTGTGGTTTTGGTCCCCACCGGCAAGCTATATTTTCGTCCATTTTGATTTCATCTTTTCTTCACTATTTTCGACATTTCAATTTCAACCGCAACTAATTACCCCGATGCTTTCCTTGGCTTCGCTGCTTGCTGGCTTTATATACTCTGTTGTAGTTTACACACAACGTCCCTTCAAAACATCGTCTGCGGGAGCGCTTCGCAAAAATTAGGTCTTCACCTTAAGTGGTCACAACAAATTCAACGGGAAGTCGTGGGGCAGTGCCGTGCTGAATCTTGTGAAATTCACGTTGAGAAGTCTGACTCGCAAGCTCTGTGTGGCTCAAATGGCAAATTTTGGTACGAGTAGGTAATTGCTGAAAATAGAAAGAAAACATGTGGACTTCGGATTTTACTTTATATACTGTGGACTCACATACGGCCTGATGTGCGACTGCGCGCCCCTTAGAGATTGCGCACCTTTTGATCGCAAATTAGACTACACAGTTGATAGAAAGACGCGCATGTTGGACCTCAAAGCAGGACCCACGGTTTTATTTTTCTTTCTTTCTTTCTTATTTATTTACTTATTTATTTATTTATGTCCTTTAAATTGTCAGTTTGGTGAAATGATCGCTCACCTGAAGGACATGTATGACCACACCATGTTGTAACTGGACTGGCACCCTTTCTTGATCAGCTGCCTATGATTGTCACCGCCATACGGGGAAATATGTCTTTTTTTTTTCTCTTTCTGTGTTGTTAATTGCACACATTGTACTTTCCATAATTATTTTTTATACCATCGATTTTTGATTAGTACCTGTGCACCTGATGCACGCGTCGCTGTGGGTTAGCAGCTATGGCGTTGCGCAGCTAAGCAAGAGGTCGCGGCATCAGATCCCGGCCGCGGCGGCCGCCTTTCAATGGGGGCGAAATGAAAAACGCTCGTGTGTCATGCACTTAGGTGTACGTTAAGGAACCCCGGGTGACCAAAATGATTACGAAGTGGTTTCGGCATGTGAAAGCCAAGAGCGTATATATTTCACTGCGAAAACATGTGCCCCATAATGCGAAAATCCGTCGTATAGTCCGTGGCGTGACCGAAGGATGTTACCAAAAGTGGCCGATGGCGCAAAGAGTAAAAACACGTCAAAAGATGCTCGGATTGCCGTCGAATTCCACAAGGAGGTTCCTGAAAACAAAGTATAGTAATGGCTTTGAACAAAAAGTTCGGTACGTTTCGGTGTGGGTGGGAATAGAACCAGGGCCTCCGCTGTGCGAGACGACCGAGCACGCTCTCCTGACGCCACGGAGGTTCCATCGTGCTGGTTGACCAATGGTGTGGCCTAGTGCGTGCTTTAGTGGACACGTGACGGCGCAACCAATGAGGAGGAAGTGACGCTACGTCATGAGTTTATATAAATTGAGTTTATAAAATAAAAAGCATTATTGTCCGGCTGAACACCGCTGAGCGGTCCTTCGAGCGCGTTGAGACGCTTGGCGCGTTTTGATTTGACCTTACCGAGGCGCAGTTCGAACGCAGGCAACACGCGTTCGCATTCCTATGCAGGCAACTTCGCATTCCTATGCGTAAGCAGTCCTAAATGCTTGTGCCGTTTTTTTTTTGCGTTCTTTGAGGCCGAGGGTTGATCGAACCTGTGATTTCAAGTTCGATAATCCTTTAACTCATATCTATGCATCGCCATTCCTCATGCTGGTACACTAACAAACAACCTGGAGTGCGCTCATATGGTGGTGTGAAATGAGAACTAGGTAAACCACGACCGTCACAGAAAATTAGCCGAATCTGCGACTGTGGTCAGCCTGGTAATTTTTGGGATGCATTCCAGATCATTGCTGTTCAACGGCCGCAAATCACCTGTCCCTGAACAAAAAGCGAGTACTTGCGTGGTTTGGATAACACGTATATGGCATGTACGTATAATACAAACAGCCACATTTCCTGTTGACCTACGACGCAATTTGTTTAGTCATCACCTCAGCACAGTGTAGGATAAGCTGCTGGGATTTACGTCACTGTTCGACGAACCCGTTTGTTTTTGCGCTCTCATTCCTCAGTGGTTCCTTAATCCTGATGGCGGGCAATTACCGCTGAACTTAAAGAGATGTAAATTAATGCTAAATAATCTATCTTGACGGCATGTTTACGCATTTGCTTTCTTCGCTGTTTACTGCACCACACATTTCTCGTTCAATCTGCCTTTTTATTCGCTCACGCCGACACCTGAAGAAACAGTTCCTTCAGCGGTTATAGTTATTTCATTATATAATTGTCGGGTAAACTGGTTAGTTAGATGTACGTATGAAAGTTTAGTCTGCGCAATCTTCTCGACCCGCGCAACTACAGTTGATCCGGCGTCTATGATTAATTCAGTGCTTCCCCGTGAAACGAGACTTGAGCCGCAAAGTGGTACGTACAGTGACTATGCCGTACATTTCGTTGCAGCGCATGCGCATGTGCTTTCGCACGCACTAGCCTCCTCGATGCTAAGACGCGATACCGATCGCCGTTGTGAAACCCTTACTCGGATAAACGTGTCAGAGCAGTGTGTGGCAAACGTCTGGCGCTCTCGCTGTGAAAAGAGCTGTGCTCGGATTTCTTTTCAGCGCCCGCGTGATAACAGCCGCCGTTTCTCTGGCTATACCCTGGTGTGAACGGACGGGAAAGGCTGGTGCGATAGGAAAACCAACAAACAATGGGACTTGCTGCGATAGGCATCGACTGCCACCGCCTTCTGCGCGTTTGTAAACAAAACTGCTGTCGGCGACTCTGAATGGTGCTTCGGCGACAGCGTGTCGCAAGTCGAACAATCGCAAGAAACGTAGTCTAGCTAACAGCGTTCACAAGCCTTGTTAAGTATAATTGTTTTCTTGAGTGTGGAGGAATTTTTTCATGACGCCCACATTCTCAGAGACTTCTATCACGGCCCCCAACCGGAGAGGATAAGAAGGGAGGCTATAGTCATCTCACACGACGACACGCGCGTTGCCTACGCTTCCGTGTCGGTGTAGGCCAATGAATGACAGTAAATGATAAGGTTGCGGAAGGGGCCGCTATCTAAAAATTAGGTCTTATAAACACCAGAGAACAGTGCAAAGCAACATTGTTGTCAGCCCTAAAGTTTACTTCTTCAGCTTCCGTGCTTTGAAAGCGCCAGCCGCTATACAGCTTTATTCCACGGTACCGTTGTGCTCCGCAGAAGCCATGCTCTAAATATGCCCAGCTTAATTTGTAAGGGGAAGTTCAAAGCGACACACAGAAGTAGTCGTGTGTAATCACCGGCGTTTGGTTTGCATTTGGAATGCAAACCAAACCGTTTAGTTTGCACTTGGAATGCCGAGTATATATAGGGCCAGAGACTGGTGCCACGCTTGCGAGCTTGGATGAAAAATAAGTCATTGGATGTTCGTCGCACACGTGACCACCGGGGCGCATGCTGGAAAGCGGCCAAGCAGATAAAAATGAGCATATGTTCGTGTTTTCCTCCTGGCTATGAAGGCAAGCAGCGGAACTATACGTATACGTGCTGTTCACTGTTGCGGCGCCATTATTCCGTCCCTCAGAACGCACGCAGAGGCAGCGAGGTGTTGTCCCGTGCGCTGCATATCTTGCGCAGCCAGCTCAAATGCCAGCAGCACCTTTGATCGAGACCCGCGCAGTTAAGCAACGGTGCCGGTGATCGAGCAGGCCGCTAGTGAATGTCGAAAGTGGAGCGTGCGGGAACTTCGCAGCGGGCTTCCAACAACGCCGGAACGGAGAGTCATGCATACCACGTATGCGCCTAAACCTTGTTTCTTGACTTTATCTGTCGAATGCTCCGCGGCGAGTGGGACTCAATAAACAACTGGTGTGCAGTTCTGCAGTTTTTTTTTTTTTTAGCGCGATATCCTTTTAATCGCTGATTAAAAAGGTGGTGGAGGTGGCGATAACAGTGAGAGAGAGAGAGAGCGAAAAGTCATAAGGGAAAGGCAAGGAGGTTAACTAGGCTGAGCCCGGTAGGCTACCCTGCACTGGTGAAGGGGCAAAGGGCATTGAAAAAGGAGAAGGAAGGGAGAAGTTCGCAGTTTGCACCGTTACACACACAAGCGTTCATCGCTGAGACAAGCGGTCATACAAGGTAGTGCATTTCAAGAAACGCACCAGCGCCTTTGTGGCCTTGCACATAGCAGACACACGAGACCAAGGGCCCAAGACCTCCTGTGTGAAAGTCCAGCCATCTGAGTGCCACAAAGTTGTCCGAAGGGTACTTCTCACAACTTCAGGCACCACTCACACAGGAAATGTTTGGTCGTTTCTGCGACACCACATGTGCTGCAATTGGAACTGTTCGCCATTTAAATTAGGAATGAATAGGCATTTGTGAAAGAAACTCCTACTCGCAAGTGTCACAGTAACGTTTCTTCCCGTCGGTTAGAGCTGGGCTATATTCTGTGACTCAAAGGCAGCCCTGCAATCACTCTTAGCAGCTCTGCACCGCAGCCCACATGAACAATCCGTAGCAGAGATACTATTACGCTACCATCAAGCAGAGGATGGAGGCCACGACATTACATTTAAGTAGCTACCCGGGCACTGCAACATTACTGGCAATGAAAGTGCCGATAAAACTGCCCGGGAGGGGAAGGGAGGGAAAGAGATAAGTAGAAGGCTGGGAGGTTAACCAGAATAACGTCCGGTTGGCTACCCTACACCGGGGGAATGGGAAAGGGGGAAATAGATAACAGGGAGAGAGAGGAGGGAAGGAAAGAAGGAAATTGCGGTGACTTCGCTGACGTGTGTGGCCTTACAGAAATCGCATATATCATGTACATGAAAGCATTTCGTTACCATTGCTGAGAATGGCTGCAACGTGGCACCTCAGCGGCCTTGCCCATATTATTACTATATAAGGAAGAGGAACACACTGGAGTTCGCCAACCGGCGCCTATATGACATGGACTCGCATATGAAATCCTAACTTTTACCTGGTTACAAACGACAGCAGTGAGGACACTGCCATTCTCACCACCACCACCACCACCACCACCACAGTTCGGTGCTGCCTCAATGTCGTACACGCCTCGATACAAGTGGGTTCTGGGCTACCACATAGAAGTTACGAGTTTTATGTTACTGAAGTCCTGGTTAATTGCGCCGCCCAAACGCATAATTTCAGCCTAATGTCGAAGCGATGGTGCCTGGAGATAACGACACGAGAAGAGCCGCAATACAGACTAGCCGTCTGCGCTCATAAGCATTTCTTGCTGCGACGGCACACGCGTGTAGAACTTCAGTTGGAAGACAAAGCCAAAGATGCGCGAAAGCAATCCAGTGAGCCCAGTACGCCACACTCACTCATCGTGTACTATGTTAGAAGGCCTTGCACGACTGTGTATTCTACTATCGGTTTAACTATATGCAAGCCGTCTTCTTCTGTCATCAGCAAAATTGACGATCTTGTAATAAAAGATCAACGCCAGTATTCTTTTTATTATTATTATTATTATTATTATTATCTTAGACGCACTGCTGTGTTCGACTTAGACGGAAGAGCTCTTCCAGAAACTGCGAGATGGGCAGATCCTATCACAAGTCACGCGCTTGCGACACCACCGGTCGAGGGTTGGTGCGCGATAAACTTGTTTTCCTGACCTGCCGGAACACTGTTGATGCGGCTGCGCAGCATGTTGAAGAAGAAGCAGCGTCGCGAAGCTGGCCAGGGCGCACTGCACAAACAAAGTTTCAATGACCCTGTTCGAAGTGCAGCTCTTCATGACAGCCACGGCGGGCAACACTAGAATAACAATGTTACAACTCCATTTTTAAAGCTAAGCTTTATTTGCCTCTTCCTTCGACTTTCCCACTGCTGCTGCTGTCTGGCACACTGCGCCGGATGTGGTTCAGAGCGCGTGTATATATGACAGGAGCCAGGCAGAGAGGAAAGGCGACATGAGAAACTCGTTTGGTACCCACCGCTTCGAATGTGCACAATGCCGTCTGGAGCTCCCTGGGCGTCGCACATTAGCGTCTTTACAGGTGTAATTATCCGTGACACCCCTCAACAGCATTGGAGAAACCGCAGCGCTTACCTTTCTAATAACGTGCGAGTTCAGAGAGGACGTAGATAGAATTGTAGAGAGGAGGGCGAGAGGCAGTTCTCATACAATAGGGGGAGGAGGGGGGGGGGGGAAGGTGACGTGAGAAGGCAAGGAAATGCTATTACTATACACATGACAGTTATTGTGGGGAAACCGGATAAACTTACGTTCAAGGTACGGTACAGTAAGTTTCTGCTATTTCTGAAAAATAAACACCGTGCAAATATGTCTAGTGGACAACTTACGCAGGGCGTGCAGAATCAGACCAGCATTAATTAACGCGTACCGCAGGGTGCAAGCGACACTACGGAATCGGTCGACTGTCAAATCAACACTGCTGTGCCCGCCGCGGTAGCTTTGCGGCTATGGCATTGCTAGAGGTCGTGGATTTGATGCCGACCGCGGCAGCCGCATTTCGACGGGGGCGAAATAGAAAACGCACGTGCACTTAGGTTTTGGGACACGTTAAAGAACACCACAGGGTCAAAATTATTCCGGAGTCCGCCACTACGGCGTGCCTCATAATTCGATTGTGGTTTTGGAACGTACCCGCCCCATAATCTACTTCATGTTTGATACTTCTGCCACGATGCTACGTGCCGTGTGAGGCAATGACAGTACTCAATCCTCTCAGAGGTAATGAAATATAGCGCACTACAACGCCTCAAGCAAACACCTCTCCCTGTGCGTTTTGTGTACTACGCAAACAGCAGTGGTGCACGCAAGGTGTAGTTGAACATCAACTCACCATTCTCATATCAGACTAAACGTTGAAGAAATATAAGCTTTCGCAGTCAACATCACCGCTGATTTTCGTCAATCAAAGCAACCAGCAAAGAAAGCTTCGCTTATATCGATTGCCACAGTGCGTGGGATTTGTAATTTTTTTTTTCAAATGCAGGACACGTGCACCAGTTGATAGCACATTCCACACCTTGGCGTTGCGCTGCAGGATCTAACACTGAACAAAGCAGTGCTGGCATACGTATCTCGATTCAGTAGAATGTTAACTAGATCAAGTTATCATGCAAGCTGTGCAACAGACAGCGTGCTGCATATGCGCACGTGCAAGGTACGCAAGGTAAGCCTTTGTAAACTTAACCAGTGCATATGCGCACTCGGATTCTTCCGTGGTGCGCTGTAGCCTCTTTCTCAAACCTAGGACCATCGGGAACACCTGAATACACAGGGAAAGTAGGACGCGCGCTTTAAGCTCTTGGCAAAATTATGTCAACAACTGGTGACAGAGGAAAGGCAGGAACAGAAACAAAACGCAAAAAATAAAGGGAGTAAGGAATGGAAAACACCTTCATATAAAGTAGGTAAAACGCCAAAAGGGCGTTAGATAACGCAGGATTCGCCGTCTGCCACAACCATTCATCAAGCAGTCAGCCATTAGGTGGACAGTAACATTCAGAGGCTGCGTTCCGTGTATGTACAGGTGCCCGTGTACCCGTATATGTACAGGTGCCCGTATGCACAGTTCCACGGGTACAGGTGCTAAGAGTTCCACTCGCGGTTACGCAATCGAGCCTTTCGTGCGACTTTATATAGAACAGGCATGGATAAAATCTGTGCCGTGGCGAGATTTTTTCTTTCTTTCGCGACCGATGTTTTCGTCGAAGTACGGGGTACCGTGGAGATACGTGTTAATGCTAACGCAGAGACAGTTTCTTTAAAGTGAGGGGAGTTATAATCATGACTGTCTCTCTCAATGTTGCTTTTAAGTCGAAGATGTGACAGGACAGCTTTTCCGAGTGTTCTTGATGCACTATGACGAGCCTGGCTTTTAATATTCAACCAGGAAAGAGCGCTTAACCTTACATTGTGCTGGTTGCTTCAGTACACAGTTCGGATTAAATACTTCGCCCCGTCTCATCTCATACAGTAAATAACTTCTTGCCAAAGCTTGCATAACCTGCTTATTGCACGAGGCATAACGAGCGTGCCTCGCAGGCAGCGCTCCAGCGACAAACTATAAACCTGAACGAGCTGAACTCGTAACCACTATGAGGAGGGCTTTGTGTGGAAAGCTAGGCTTGTTCAGGATGGCTGAAGGGTTGAGTGCTGAAAATAGAGGATGAATAAAATAAGCAGTGTTATTCTTTCTCTTTCTTTGTTTAACTGCTAATTATTAATTATTCTCGCCTTGCAAATCCTGTCCATTTTGTCTGTTTTTTTCTGGCTAGGTGCACGTTGTCCACCGTATGCAATAGACTTTTTGTTGAGCGCATCATGTCTACCGTACGGCAATCAAACTCTTAGCTATATGGAGGATGGCGCAAGATGACTTAGTGAAATTTGAAAATGTTTCATGAAAGCTGGATGAAATTAGTCCAATGCTGTATTGATCGCTCTCAATGGTATATTGCCTTTTAGGGGCGGCTTTATGCGCATGCAAGGACATCATGACTTTGGAATTATATTTGCAATGCTTCAAAATGTCAACGCCAATTTTATATCACTGTCTACTTATTCTCGAGAAGATGCTTCTTGAAAAAATACGTTCTAGAACAGTGTCGCACCGTCTGAACCTTTTACTTGCCCCACTCCCTACCCAACGTCTCTTGAAAACACGCATTCCCATATAGTTCATTGCGCCGCATGATGCATCTTTCAGAGAACGACATTATGCAGACATTGTGCGTGCAGTTACACGGCCGCCGTTGCATTATTCCTGTTCAAACTATAGCACAACAGGCGTCAACTGTCCCCAAGAAATCACTAAACCTGAACTCTGATAGTACATCAAATTTGAAAAAAAAAAACACGCTGCTTATCGCCGGCGTTAGGCGCTTCTGAGTAAAGTACCTTCGCCGGACACCTCTTCTTGCTATAGTCACTAGTCATGAAGAAGAAGAGCAAAGAAAATTGTCCGGAGCTACAGGCCGGAGGAATACCTTAACGTAGCCACTCCTGAGACAAACCTTTTTCGACTCATTGCTAGAGGGACTCATCTCATCTGCCACCAGATAGGTACTGCTCTAGAAGACAAGTGACCCAAACCTGAACCTTTTTGTGCCTCTTGATCCTAATTTTTTCACCGTATACAGGCGTCTGTGTTCCGTTAATAATATTCTGTGCCCCGTCGTCGATTAGAAAAGATACTGTCGTATTTCTTGGCAACATCCTGGGGCCTTCCTTGAGGCTAACCAGCTTTTGAATGGAAGCCAACTGAGCTTCAACCTTGGCATTACGGGAGAAACACTGCATGGCAAATGCACGTGCGTGATGCGATCAGGTTTCTGACCGCGTTCGCACTATATCAGATCGCGAGACGAAGCCGTAGGGATAACGCAAGGGCTGTTGCCCTTGGCCACAAGATTAAACAACACGATACGTCGAGGCCCGATTGTGATCGACTAATTTCGCGCACGGAAACCCTGACCTGGCATCCGATCACGCCATCCAGTGCGGTTTCTATGGGCAACGGCTGTTGCTCAAGCATCAAGCACGCTGTTGTATAATACCAGCTTTGCTAGCTTGTTGTCTTTGTTTTCCTTTGTTTCTTCTTAGGACGTGTGGCTTCTGACGTATGACAAATAATATCTGCGTTCTCATTGGCAAGAAGTACACGGTTACATGAGCGAGACGAACGGAAGTCTTCCGCTTGCCATATTAATCAATTAAATTCTGGGCTCTTGCGTGCCAAAAACCACGATCTGATTATGAGGCACGCCATCGTGAGAGACTCCGGATTAGTTTTCACCACCTGGGTTTCTTTAACGTGCACCCAATGCACAGTACACGGGCGTTTTTGCATTTAACCCCCATCGAAATGCGGCCGCCGCGGCCGGGAGTTGATCCCGCACCCTCGGGCTTACTATAGCGTAACACCACAGCCACTATGCCACCACGGCAGGTCCGCTTGCAATGTCAAAAGGCCGCTCCAAGTAGACAAGTTCTGTGCCTAGGAATATGTAATGAAAGCTTTCAGCATGCCGTTATACCATGCACACTGCGCAGTATACCGCTGCACCGCAATTCAACTCCTGCCCCTGCGTGGGCAACCTGAGCGATTGCGCATAATACCGACAGAGTAGCAACAAGCAAACAAAGCGTCTGTGGCCTTGACACAAAAGTGGGGCATAAATTCTCCACGGTCACGACCATTTCACTCTCAGAAGCCGAAAACCACCTCGCTAGCGCTCTGGGAATAGTACTATATATATGCCGAAGGCCGCGCTGGCCTGATCAAACTTCCTGCACGGAAGAAGGAGTTGGCCCACATATCTCGATAAACATCACACCTTATCTTTGCTTTCCGGGTGTGATATCGAAGTATACGGGGCCTCAGCGGGCAGCTCACTTTGCGCGGACGTTGAAAACGTCCGCCGGGCACGACGCGTGGCTGAGTGTAGTTCCACGTGGGGAGAGCAGCAATGCACTCGCGGTCCCGTAACGAGTCTTCCTCGTGCCTGCTCACCGCGGTGCCGGGGGCAGGACGTTTGCTCGGCGTCCTGGGATATGCTGCTGCCTGGCTGTCGTGACTTCAACGAGTAACGCGCACGTAGCGAGTTCCCGTGCGAGCGTAATCTGCGAAATGACCGCGATCTATAAGTCACTGAGACGTTTAGCATTCAGCTGTCGTTTACTTCATATAGGTAACACCAGAGTCCTTTGATACTATCAAATGTGTCAAAGGACTCTGGTAATACGTTTACCCTCAGTGAAATGCGCTCCACCAAGTGAAAAATATTCCGCGAAAATAAATTAGCCGCAATGGCTCAGCCTTAAAAACGCCCGATTCATTTCTCCATCTGGCTGTGCCATTGTTGTTCTTTGTATTTTCTTTATGTCGCTACCGGCATACGCTCCCCTGCTCCAAAATATCTTACACTTGAACATTCAAAGTCGTGTTATCCGCATAGTCCAGAATCCCCTTTTCCTTTTATTATATTGTAAAAACACGGTGGTGCTGCCGTTTTCAGAACCACGTGCTGTTTTTGCAGTCGCGACTTCAAGCGTAAATGCGGCTATGCTACCAGCTGCTACCTGTGCACCCCAGCTGTCTGGAACAGAACTATAGCGGAAATCAAGCGGTATCATTGTTCGCTGGCGAAGCTGCGACGGCATCCGTGTGTACAATAGTGCGTTCACTCTGTCGGTTAGGTCGTTTTCACAGGCTGAACCTCGTACGTTACATGATGCAAGCAGCTAAATATAGGAGGCTGCGACGAGCTTTAGCTTTAGAGGATATCTATTTATATACGCCACCCGTATACTGCCCCACATCCCGGAGAAAAAGCGGAACAGGCTGAACAACCGCCTATGCCGCTGTCTCGCGCCCACCACCTCGCCTTCGCATCCCGCCCCATTTCCCTGGGAGACATTCGAGTCGTCGATCGCTAACAATGTCGTATACAGTGAACTTATTATGCGATGATAAGAATCGGCTATTTTAGAGATGGATACCACAGAGCCTCGTGCAGTTGATGGAGCAACACATACATAACGAGAAAAAATAAGGAAAACAAACTAAAAATCAAGAAATCAATATTGTGGGCGTAACCACGTACGTGACATGCAATTCTTGCTTGCGTGCTGTATACAGCTATAATATGTACCTGCGCTGAAAGCGCATAAAAAGAAGCAATACCTAACAAAGCGGAGGGCTCCTGTAAGTTGGACGGGGACAGGATACGTCGCTGTGTGATTTGCACAACTGTCCAAATTGTATTGTCGAGTGGTGTAACGCACACAACTTGCCAAAATCTTTTTTTTTTCTTTGACAAGCATAAGAGATGTTTTCCGCTCGGAGCTCTTCCTATATAATCCACCGAATGCAGATTTCATCAGAGGGGTACTCCCCCTGTCGCCCTGCGCCCATTCAACAACTGAAGCAATCATTTCGTCTCAGCTAACTTTCCTCTTTGACACATTTGTGTGTGTGTGTGTGTGTGTGTGCGTGTGTGTGTGTGTGTGTGTGTGTGTGTGCGTGTGTGTGTGTGTGTGTGTGTGTGTGTGTGTGTGTGTGTGTGTGTGTGTGTGTGTGTGTGTGTGTGTGTGTGTGTGTGTGTGTGTGTGTGTGTGTGTGTGTGTGTGTGTGTGTGTGTGTGTGTGTGTGTGTGTGTGTGTGTGTGTGTGTGTGTGTGTGTGTGTGTGTGTGTGTGTGTGTGTGTGTGTGTGTGTGTGTGTGTGTGTGTGTGTGTGTGTGTGTGTGTGTGTGTGTGCAGGAGAGCTGCAGGAGAGAAGTTTTCCTACCAATTAATTATCGTATGAGTCACCGACATATGTTATATAGTGCAGTGAATAATTCAAGTTCATGGGCCCGGCAATGCCCTCCGCCCGACGAAGTTTAATATGCACGGTCGGCGTCAAACGCTTATGAACAGCGCGACAAAATTCTAAATATATTCTGCAGCATGGACACGCAAGCTTCGTATTCGCTTTTATTTCCAGCTTGTTTAACGCCGTATGGTTTTTCAGGCTACGGCCGCAAACTGCTGGGAAATTCGACTTTTTTAGCAGATCCCGCACTAGATGAGCCGACTGTATCATTTAGCCGAAGTCCGCCTACGTATGTGGGGATAAGTCGCTAATGCGCGATCTCTCCCTCTGAATTTGCGTCTCTGGAAGACTATTCAGGAAAAGAAAACACACATGATGCGTCGACTTCGGCTGACAGCGTGCATATCTCGGCGAATCGGCATGATACACTGCTAAGAGTGTGCCACTGCTACGGGCCAGATATCTGGGTCTGATAGACAACAAAACTGCAGCCACGCCCAGCCGGCAGCGTTCGCCGACGCGCTTTTGACGGAAGGAAAATACGCGCCGCAAGACGTCCACGCTCTGATCCCGCACTCCACTAAGCAGTTGATGAAAACTTCCTTACATGTGAAATTAAAATCCGTACACCCAACAAAGAAGCTCTCGCGACAGCTTTGTTTAGCAAGAAAACAGGAAGAGAAGAAAGGCGTCCTTCCCGCAATTTTTGTTAGGTCAGGGAATCGAAGACGCGCAGTAGCCACCGATGGGGATGAACTCCAGACTCATTCAGCCGCTCTCCAGCATGAAGCGAAGCGTTCTATTCTGTCGCGCTTTTCGTCAGACAGGGTAACACGCGCGGTAGGCATAAAAGGAGGCTTTTATAATGTGATTTCCTCTCTGGTCATATATATCGCCGGCAGATCCCACCCCCTGTGCGGATCGATGTTACGCGAAGCAGTGTACGGGAAGCCTACCAAGTTAACGAAACGACCATGAGAGCAACAAGACGTAAGCAGCTGTTTCGTGACCTACATGACACGCATGCCATGACATTCATGTCATGACCTATCATTTATGTTGGTCATACACTCTTGTGATACTATGCTTTTTGAGGTACATGCCAAGTTAACGAAACGACCATGAGAGCACTAAGACGTAGGCGGCTATTTCACGACCTACATGACACACATGTCATGATATGCATGTCATCACCTATCATTTATGATCGTCATACACTCTCGTCATACTATGCCAATTTTGGTACCTACCAAGTTAACGCAATGACCATGAGAACACCAAGACGTAGGTGGCTAGATAGATAGATACTGTCAAAGTGGCAAATGTTCGCCAAGAAATTCTTCGCGTTTAAAATATTGCCTACCGCACTGCGACAGTGCAACAAAAACTCACGCTTATTACCTCATAAACCAACAGTTAGGAAAGTTATGCAGAGAGCGTTGTGTTGGTGATTCCTTTTCACCTTTGTTCGCATACCTTCGGAACTCCCATTTTCTCTAGAGCAACTCTAATACAGATCCCCTTCCCCAGTGCATGGTATACCCTACCGGTCTCAGCCTGGTTAACCTCACTGCCCCGCCCCTCTCTGTCTGTCTGTCTGTCTGTCTCTCTCCCTCTCTCTCTCTCTCTCTCTCTCTCTCTCTCTCTCTCTCTCACTAATACTGACCTATTTCGGCGCGTTCGGTAGGCTGTCAGCCAAAGTACGAAATGTGTGCACTGAATGCACCGCACCACAACGTCCTTCCATCGTACATTGATGAAAACCTAACGATGCGCTCGCACGTTCTGAACTCTGCGCGCTTCCACGTGTTCGAGGCGGAACTGTGCAGTGCCTCGGGCAACAGCGTTAGAAAACAGTGCAGCGAGCTCAACACAAGGCGAGAACGCTGTGCCGCTCGCAGTTGCACGGTCGCTGCACGGCGTATAAGCCGATATTTACAGCACACGTTGTCGTTGACGGGTGTCAGACGGCTTCTTCACAATGCACACCATCCACGACGCACGTTAGACAAATACGTCACATTTGTTTGTCTCGGACGGAAGCTCGCAGCCGTTACGGTCGCTCTTTTGTGTGCACTACTCCGTTGCACGCTCACCCATGTTAAGGCGCATGTTAAGTGCAGTCGACTTGGGTGGCATCGACGCGATAATTAATTCATGCTTTGATATATCCTTACACTCCATTGATTGAAGCATTTATATGAAGAAAAAAAAAAGGGGGGGGGGGGGCTCGTAATTTTGGACTAACTGAGCGCCCCAAGATTGCAAGATGGTTCTAAGAGCTACCAGCAACGATAAGCTCTTTTCAGAAGCGCGGTTCACTGCGAACTGCGACGCGATGTTGACCTGAGAAGTATAGGATCGAATTATCGCGACCGTAAATGCACCGTTCTTAGGCAACGTCATCCGAAAGCATATGCGAGCACCGACGACGACCTACTGAGCGATGAAGACAGCACAAAGTTCGTTCGCGCCGGACCACAGATGGAGCATCCGAACGACAGCTGCGTCGAGGACGAGCAGGTTCAAAAGCCACGGCCAACCGCGGCTGAAGTACAAACGGCGGTTCGCCTAGAAGGAACAATTCTTCCCGCGTGCAGACAATGCTTGTCGGGCTTTGCATTGCGTGCCGGTTGTGCGAAGTCGCATCTATACAGCGTCCGCTAGCAGTGCGCGCTAGAAGCCGTCGTAACGCGACATTACCGTAAATAGCCGCTTATTCGCTGCAACAGAAAGTGCCTAGAGCTCATATGAGCCGGGACACAACGCTTTCCGGTTTTTAAGTTCACGCATTTGAGTCTTCGACCCGAAAAGTCACGTGTAAAGGGAGGCAGGTAGGATTGACATGATGTCTATCCGGAGAGGTTGGAAGCAACACGTTTCGCACTAATGTATTTCACTTATTGGCAAAACATGACTTTGCTCAAAGAACTAATGGAAACGAAATAATAAATATTGCACTTTATCACGCATAATCACTAACACATACAAGAGAGAGAGAGGGGGGGAAAGAATTGCCTGAGGGCATATCCGTATAAATAAACCTTTCACAGCAACGAAAGCTGTCCTTTGAGGGCCAGTAATTGGTCATGGTGTAAGCGTTGTCCGAAGTGACAACGGGAGGATGGTTGGCTTCGGACTCTAAGTTTGTAGCGCTGTTACAACGCACAACAACGTGCTTCAACGGGGTCATGCAATGTCGACTAAAATACTATCATAGCAGGTGCTATAGCGTTTCGTACAGATCGGATTACTCAACTTTTTATTTGAAAAAAGAAACAAAGAAAAAAATTGTTGTCTTCCGTCTCAGTAGCCTTTGACCACCCCTTTCGTCTCGACTTTACGAAAGCAGAATTCACGCAGCCAAAGAAAAAAGCTTGCTCCTAACTGCATTTTTTGTCGACAAACGCCATAAAGCCAAGCCAGTCTCTTATGTGGCTGCACCGTAATACGTCCTGGTGGAAAGTATTTCCTTTAAAGTAGTTTTTTTTTTTTTTTTTTTTTGTATGACGCTGTGCCACATAGCCCTGCTTCGACACATTCCCGCGCAGAGTTCCCGAGCGCGGTTCTCCGCGTTATAAAACAAGCCCGCCGCCGCGACGGCAGAGGTCGGCGCCCGCGGGAATGTCGTAACCCAGTGAGTGGTGGATGTCTCCCTCGACTCTGTAATGTGCCGCGTCCCAGCGCGCGCGCGCGTTTGCATTCAGGTCCAGCAGTGCCAAGGGCGTACCCTCCGCCCTCCGAGAGAAGTGGCAGCGACCGCTCCTCCCTGTTTCTCCGTCTCCCTGCCCCGCATTGTGGACAAGCAAGCTGCGCGGCTACCGTTCCCAATCGGTGGCTGTCGTGCCGGCGCAATGTTCCTCTCGTCAAAAAACCACGCAGCGCGGTGTGTAGGAGCCAAGGCGCCCGCAAGCAAGCGGCAACCTCGCCGCCGCGTGCAGGCGCGTTTTACCAACGGGGCTGAAAAAGCGACAAACACGAGCGAAAGCATGCAGACGGGTGCGCGTGTGCAGGCTGCCAGTCTCCCAGCAAAAGTGGGACGCAAGCCTTAGCAACAAGTACAAACAATACATGCACGGAGTGAGAATACAACATTCAGAACACACTTTTAGGCAATATGGGGACTGGCTGCAAGCGTCTTGTACGACTACCTCGCAATATATATATATATATATATATATATATATATACACACTGCGTATTTGTGACCATTTAAAGCGCGCAATGCATTGACAAAGCGTTTCGTCACGCTCCGCATAGCTTACAGCGTATATACACTCTGCCAAACGCTCCAGCTAGCGCACGGAGGACGGCTGCCGCGAATGTGCACAGCTGCTGACGGGAGCAGCGATGAAGCCGAGTTTTCCTCGCAAAACTAAACGGGAAGCCGGTCGTGCAGATTGCCTCGCGTACAGGTCGACCTACGCGCCCGACAACTGCAAGCGGCGGCCCCGCCGCTGCAGCGACTGCGTTCAGAATGGGTCCCTTCGTAATGACTGCTTTTCACTGTCCTTTACGAGCCGCTCCCTTGCTGCAACGCTCTGTCAGTGTTCGTTATCTTAACCCTGTGTGTATTTGGTATGCGAAGGACCTTGTTAACCAGTACACTGGTCTCTTAACCGTAGTACGAATGTGTAAACTGTTCAACGATTTCAGCAAAAAATGGCGCAATGCATTTACGCCACAAAAAGAAAAAAAGAAATTATACAAGAAAGGCAGGCAGTAACCCCGAGTTCAAAAACTTCTTTTTTTTAACTATCTTTTGCGTCCAAGGATTAGTAAAGCTGGTTTAACAGTCCGCGCACCCCAAATGCAATGTGCTCATCAAAGAATCAAGCACGCCGCTCGTCTCCGATCTATTAAACTTATATAACTCGTCAAAAGGCGCTGGAGGAGCTCCAAAAACAGCGGTTGCGCAAGACGTTACATAAGTAGCCATTAGTAGGCCAGAACAAAAAATTGCGTAAGTTGGACATTTTTTTCACATATACACCCTTATTGCGAGAATACTTCGCTGTGAATTCTTCCTTTCTTTTTTCGCAAGTTTTTGTGAGCTGGAAACGGTGCCGCGGAAGACGACGCCGTTCTCTGGCACGCTACTTCTCTTGTTAGACTTTGCCGACAAAAAGACAGGCCAGCGCTTACGCCGCTTCACAAAACCAACGGCATCGCTTCGGGGCGTCGCGTGCAAGGGGGGGGGGGGGGGGAGGTGAGGGGAGGTCGGAGCGAGCACGGCCCCCGAGATGCGCGCGCTACGGGGACGCACCTGTTTTCACGCACCACTGCCTGACACGTTTAACTGTCGTCGTACGCAGGCGCAGCAGTATATTGCCTTGGGGGAATGGAGGGGGGGGGGGGCTGCACGTGCTGTTTTTCTGCCGACGCGCGGAAAAGGGTTTATCGTTGCTTACGTGTTCCTCCACAGCTCGTTGTCAAGTGTTACAAAAACAGGGCTTCTGCTCGTATCGTTCGATGGACCGAAACAGTATAAGCATGTCGCTGTCTTCGCCCTCAAACCACAGCACATCCTTTTGAAGACGTACTGCGATACGAGGAGTTCGATGGTTCGTTGTTCCTTTAGTTTAAATTTAAAGGTTCCATTCTTAATTTCCTCCGAAGTATATATATATATATATATATATATATTAATTATGAGGTTTTACGTGCCAGAACCACTATCTGATTATGAGGCACGCCGTAGTGGAGGACTCCGGAAATTTCGACCGCCTGGGGTTCTTTAACGTGCACGTAAATCTAAGTACACGGGTGTTTTCGCATTTCGCCCCCATCGAAATGCGGCCGCCGCGGCCGGTATGCGATCCCGCGACCTCGTGCTCAGCAGCCCTACACCATATCCACTGAGCAACCACGGCGGGCATATATATATATATATATATATATATATATATATATATATATATATATATATATATATATATACTCGATTACTCTCCTGGTGAAGGAAAAAAATTTAAAGGCAGAAAGAACGTTTCCACAAGCCATAAGGATTGCTTATTTATTCATTTATTTTTAGACTTTTACGTAACAGCAATAAAACACGTGCCGTGAGAGATTTTATGCTCGCATTGGATAGTGCTTAAAGTAATCGTGATATATAGTTACACAGAAAGACGAATAATTACCATTCGCTTAGTTCTTCCAAGAAACACTGACGTACCGCACAACCTAACGCGCATATTGCTGAAGAGCAACACTAAACAGATATGCGGAAGGTGCATTAGGATTAGGCAGAAGCTGTCCATAGATTAAACAGGGCTGCTTCGATCAACAGCGCAATAGTAACAACAGCCAGTGCTCTGAACGCTAATTACAGGCACTTCCCGGAGAGTCCACGCTGTTAGCCGCAGCGTTGGATCTTTGCTCATTCTATTCCCTACATGTTATTAAAGTTCCATGTTTTATTTACTTGGTTCAAATGCTGTGAAAAGACCAACGACTGTGAGCGAATCCAGACCAACCGAACAGAAGTCGTGGCTTCACAAAGCATTTCCTTTAGACGCAGTACTCAATGTCTTCTTAAGTGTGCGTCGCTACACCAGCCAACATGCAAATACTATTGTTCGCTGTTGCGTGCTAATAAGAAAATATTAATATCCTAAATCGTGACGATGGAAACGCTCAAGGTACAGAGCATGTGCATTGCTCGAACTGCGTAATATTCCATTGAGCACAACAGCACTATATTCAGTCGCTCGATTTTTTAATCCTTTTTTTTTCTTTTTGTCCTCGTTGCCTCTATACTGACGCTCTATTTTCGGATAGCGGCGTTGTCATGTGTAGTTGCACTGTACCTCTGTGTTTGCTCTCATTTAATTGTAGACTGCGTTGCCAACTCGCCTCTCTCTACGGCCTACCTCACTGTGCCCACGGGGTCTTGGGAACAAAAATTGATAGGCCACAAAAGCTGCAGGCGATATATAAACGGAATCAACAGACTATAGTAGAACGACGACTGGCGGAACTGGTGGCGAGTCACGAAAGCTCGTATGTCAAAGGAATTGCCTGCGCAGAGCGCGGAAGAAAGGCCGTCGAAAGACGATTGCCACTTCTTCATTCAACGCGACCATGCAGTCGGAAAAGCTGGGACGCCGCCGCTGTGCACTCACTCGTCTAGAAATAAATCGCGACATGGCATAGAAAGCAAAAAGAAATACCGTCTCTATCCACCTGTCCTTGTCTTGTTCTCGCCTGCGATTAGTGATAGACGCGTTTTAGGTACGCGGGAGTGGCAAGTGTTAGATCATCTAAGACAACCTGAAAGGTGAACTTCCAATTTTTTTTTTTAAGCGAACGCACGCAAAACCGTTGAGAAAAGAACATTTATAGCGGCCTGCAACATAGCAGCCGAGATTGTGTGAGAACTTTAGCTCTACATGGTTACCTTTACCTCTACATGAGAACTTTACCTAATCGGATCGGCAGGCTGCACCTCTGCACTGCACATGCAATGTGCGGAATTATGCACGCGGATTTACCGACGTACCTCGCGAGCTTACCAACATTCACCACTCCTGCTCTTATTACTATTTCGCATACCCTTCTCGTTCACGTAAGTAGTTGCGATATATACAGGTTGTTCCAACTATAGATTAGTAAAATATTTAAAAACCCGGTGGCCGCTACGCGAACGCAACCGACACCGCATTGCTTAATGCTCTCTTGAGTAACCCAGCTATCTTCTGTTCTTTCTTTTTTCCGAATAGCCTCATTTACTGATCGGCAAAGATTAGTCGTTTATTTTTAAAGCACCGCTCCAAAGAAAAAGTTGTAGAGCGTGCTGTTGAAAAACATTTAAACGATTTGTTTTTACCAAGGAAACGGATTTTCTCGAGGTCGCCCGCAGACTTCCATTGGAAACTCCGTCATTGCCTGACAGGACTCCACACTGACAGGACTCCACACGACAGCACACATTTAATGACACGGCGTATGCGTATAGTCATGTGTACACAACCAATGCAGTTGCCTCGGTCATTGGCTTTGTTCTCTGCGGAATCGCGCAACGACGAGCTCACATAAATATCGTCATTGCAGCCTAATATACGGCGTCAAAGCGCATCATTCCTTTAGTAAACAGAATAGATTTCTTTGACTCTTCCTCTAGTTTTCAAAAGTAGCAGTATTCTTTGCTCGTTCGCCCGTTTTCGCAGCTCGGATTTCTCCACCAATAGCGTCTTGCTCTCGCGCAACACCGAGCTGCGGGGCGCGTTCGGCGCCGAACGCCAACTTGAGACGCACGTGCTCTCCTGCGAGAGCTTCGTGCCACCTGGAGACGCAGTGGTCGGCGATGCAACGCTGCGTCGCGTTTATCCGCCGCCGGTTGCGGGGCGCCCTTGTCAGCTGAGTCCACTGCGCGCCTCGTGTCGAGGTGCGCCGAAATGTATTCTTCCGTGGGTAAAGCGCATCCCAATGGCGCATACTTGCGCACACATTGGGTGCAAGTGCGTGGCGTCATCCTGGAGTTTCATTTCAAGTTTATACGCCTTGCAAACTCACCGGCTACAATTGCTAAACTACATTATGAGTCACAAAGTAATTAATTAAGGCGTTAATTGC
Organism: Dermacentor variabilis; assembly: GCF_050947875.1. NCBI lineage: Eukaryota > Metazoa > Arthropoda > Arachnida > Ixodida > Ixodidae > Dermacentor > Dermacentor variabilis. The sequence goes on from NC_134571.1 coordinate 28,581,174, forward strand.
TGCATTTTTAATAAGTTGAATATGTGTTTCAATGTCCGCCTCTTCGAATAATCCAGCTCAAGGACAGGAATTAGCATATGCATATCTGCCACAGGCGACCTTAAAAAAATTCCGGAAAATTTTAAAATGATCACCCCGTATACTTTTTGGTTGCGTGCAATATGAAGTTCATCAGAAACTGGGAGAACACGATGGGGCAGGAATATAGCTGTGAGCGAGGGCCTGATCCCGTACTCCTTCCAATCTCGAACGATGTTTTCAGATTTCTGAAGAACTAAACCGACAGCAGCTATCTTCGAGGCAACAAATAATTTAATATTTCTCAAAACGTTTTGCAACTCCTCAGTTGAGGTGCAAAACCATAAATGAATGCTTTAAGAGCTAGTGAATATCGGTTGAATAGTGAGAGGCGGCCATCAAAACTAAGGTGCTCAAAAGGACATTGAACAATACTGACATAGTTGGGCTCCCATAGCGTGCACTTCTTTTAAAAAAAAATAACACTTTAACGTAAGTAATCCGGAACACCCTGATGTGTTTAATCTGCAATACACGCCCTTAACTTGCCTTATCATAAAACCTAGTTTCTTATTCGTTAGCAGACACTCTTGTGATGAGAAGGATGGTTCCTCGGGAGAGCATGCACACAACGACGTAAGGAATCCTACGAATGTTAGCACACTAACGATAACGGAAAAGAGGGAAAGGAACAAAGCGTCCTTTACAAACGAACAAGTACAGGCCTTCCACAGTAGTGCCAAGGGTCTGCGGCTTCTGACTTCCGGGAGATTAGATTACAATCTGCCTGCAGAGTTCGCATTTTGCTCGCGAGTTTCTGGCCCGTGGTAAATTTAAGCGCCAAACAGCGGCTGTTCTCGCTACGGTTCCACCCGAGTGTTTCTTCAGGCCTTAAACGCCGTGCACAGATATTGCTAGTCATATTGTTTCCACGCAGATAAGAGTTTCACGATGTTTTCTCCGAGTTGGTTCTGGCAATGTGTGCTTCCATCACGCCGTAACTATAGAGAGTGTCCCAGATAACTTTATCCAGGGTTTAAATATATGTGAATGCCACGTAGCTGGATAGAACCAAGGTAATGTTGTTTTCCGTCGCCTTGGAGATACTCAAATTTGTTTTTCATTCCACCTAATTAGATAAGTAGCCTTAATTATTTAATTATAGAATATTCTAATTAGATTAAATGTGTCATTGAGAAAATTGTAGAGCGACATAAAAAACTCCCGATACAGCTTTCTGTTGCTCAATACCTGCTACATAAAGTGTTTTTACGAGCGTGAAAGAAGCCCGCGAATACACGCAAAGTGCCTCGATCGGTCAGTCTCGAGGCAAGTTAGTTGGGACACCTTGTATACAAAATGACATTGGGCTGTTACCGTTAACAGACAAAGGAGGATGTCAAGTTTCTCATTATTTCTTTATTATTATTATTTTATTGATATTTTTGTCACGATGGAAACAATAACACAGTAGCTGACGCTTCTGGTGGAGCTACACAGGCCAAGAGCAAGACCAAGAGCCAATTCTCCCAGCCGCGGTACTAGCGATGAAAGGAACAATTCCTTCATGTAAAATAAATAGCGCTGTCTGTTTAATTAAGATGATGTCCGTTAACATTCGGTCAATAGCGCTAAAAGCTTTTCTACCATTTTATGAAGGACTGCATTACCTAGCCGTTGTTTCATTCGAACTTCTCATTAGAAGGACTTCGCTAAGATTGGCAATCTACTGAGAGAGACCCACGACCGTTGGGCGATCACTGTTCACGCCATTAGAAACCTTGAGGCCTTAATGCTGAGTAATTCATTCTTGCGGTTTCAATGCTGATCAAAGCAAATGAGATCACTTTACAGTTAGTGCAAACGCACATACCGTTGATGTCGAACTTTTCATCAAGTAAAACTGTTTTGCACCTTCTAGAAGGAGATTAATCCGTTGTAATTCGTACAATTTACTGAGGAAAATGCGAGCTGGTGATATACGTTAACATTGCCTGTTCCGTATCCAGTGCCAGTTCCCGTCACCCTCTTCGCACGCTTGCGCACGGGCGTTGCTCACCTGAGCGACCTTGCCCCGCATGATGGTGGGGAAGTAGATGTGTCCCAGCACTCCGACGAGCAGGACGACGCCGCAGATGGCCGAGAAGGTGGCCAGGCAGATCTTGTTCTTGGTCGACGACATGGCTGGCGCAGATCTTCCGCCGTTTCAGTCACCACCGATCGGCGCGGCGTCCCGGCACCGCTCACGCCTCGCACGCACACCACGCGTTGCCCGCTCGCACAGAAGAACCGCAGGCACTCGGCGGCACCGTTGCTGGCTCTCGCCGCGGCGTGGGTCCGGACGGGGAAAGCGGAGATCTGCTCCGAGACTTCTCTTCCGCCGGCGGCTCTGCACCAGGCCGGCGCTTCCAGCACGAGGAAGAAGACAGGCACGCGCGGTTGAGGCGATGACGCTGGATAGCGGTGTGCGGCGTCGTCGGGGGGTCTCGCCGCGGTCTGTGACGCGCCTTCCCTTCCCTCACCTGCGGTCGGCTACTGGCCCGCGCCCGGCTGCAGCAGCGGCTGATATGTCAAAAACGGCGCGGCTTCCCGCTCAAGGATGGCTTAAGTACGACAGCCTCCTCGCCACTCTCGGTAGCAGCCCTCCGTCGACGTGCCCTTTCCACGATTGCCCCTCTTCCGCCCTCGCTCTCCGCCACCTTCGAACGCGGCGACGACTCTCACCACCCCGCCGCAACAAGCAGCAGCAGCAGCAGCCCTTGCTGCTGGCTCTCACCCTTCTCCTCCTCGCCTGTTGTTTATGCATTGCCGTAGTCAGAACTGCATGCACGTTCGTCTCCAGCCGAAGACGGAAGATGCCCTGCTGCAAGAATTGATCACCTGTACTGTGGGTATACGTTCGCACCCTTTATGCAGTGCCCTACTTACGACGTTTGTGCACTGTTTCATCTTTTTCTTCTTTTGTATAGTAATATCAGCAGCTCCTGGCTTTAACCACTTTCGAGTGTGCAGAGCTCGCGCCTGTCATGTGTTGCGTGGCTTCTATTACGCTTCTTTATTCCTTGCTCCATATCTTTCCTTGGTTTGATGCGCTGGCCTTCACCCACTTTACGTGGCCATTATCGCGGGTCTATATACTCACTAGCGTCAGCGGCGCGCAACACGCAAGATCAGCGCATAATCATAAGCGCCAGCCACACTTTGTCTGGCCTTTTATTAGCTTGACATTTGGCGTGCTATAGGCGCGGGAGTAGAAGACCGATTCGCTTACATTCTCCTGATGTGACGAGGTACTTGGCGAAAGTCGCAGTCGCTTTTCCATTTTCCTCTCGATTGTCTCTTTGGAATGTTTGTGCGGTGAAGCGGTTCTTATGTGCCGCCAGCACAATCGCTCCACTAAACACCGGTCACTTCTGTTGAGAAATTTCTCGATGTGCTCACGTGTCATCTCTCGCGCCAAAAGCTGTATAGCAACACTACACGACAGAAGCGCTTGCGGTGCGCTCGGAAGAAGCGCGCTTATTCACAATACTGGGCACAAAGAAGAAAAAAAAGAAGGAAATAAATATAGAAATAAAGGAGGAGGAAGCGCAGCGGTGACTGCAAGTGTCATTACCTGAAGAAACATGAGGATGAAGTTTGACGTAGTAGTTCTGCGGAAACCCGCAAGGTGGAGAGAAGTAATGAATAAAGGGAAAATCAGACATCCACCCGTTCGTAGCAATTGCTATAAAGGAAACCCATACAGGTTCCTCGAAAGAAAAGCTTCATATAGTTGAAGAAAAATTCGTCCTGGTCCGGAACTCGGACCAGGACCAGGACGAATTTTTCTTCAACTATGAGGCTTTTCTTTCGAGGAACCCGTATGGGTTTCCTTTGTAGCAATTGATACGAACGGGTGGATGTCTGATTTTCCCTTTATTCATGAGGATGAAGCTTTTAGGCATCCTATAATTTTAGTGATTTACGAATATGTTTGCTTGGCCTACGCTTCCTGTTTTTATTCCCGACAGGTTGCGAGTTCCGATACGTAAACAAGGCATGACCCATTGCTCCCTCGAAGTTTAAATGTAAGCGGTTATCACACATCAGAGTTGCTAACGATCACTGTATTTTATCGCAGCGAATGTGTAAAAATGTGAATTCGCTCTGTCATCATGCTTGTCGCAACTAACGCGGTGGAGACAGCAGTACCAGACCATTACATGTTGGGTCGTGCGCCTTGATATACATGGAGCGATACTAAGTTTATATGAGGGCACAAAGTGGGGTACACCACAGTTCTCTATACAAACTAGTAATCCGGGATTTGCTACACCAGCGGATGTCTTCCGATAGACATCTTTTGGCGTTTGCTGTAGTGTGACTTCATGCTCAGATTCGTCTCGATGTCACGTGTATAACCAAGTCTAAGTCTAACGATTTATAGCATCTCACGGTGCCGATTAAATGAAGCTGGGCCAAGAAGCGGATAAGCAAGCCGAAATAAGTGCGGGGCTAGTCTAAATATCGATCAAGACAAGCAGAAACCAAACTTAGCACATGATGGAGTGCTCTAGCTGGTTGCCCATAACGAAAACTTGCTGTGCAGTGAAGAGACGGAATAAGAGACACAAAAGCGTGCTGTGGTGCGTCCTTTATTTCTCCGTGTTCTAAGAGCGATGAAGATTTTCTAAATTAAGCCTAAAGTTTCGTCGGAAAATGTGTTGTTGTTGTTGTCGTCGTCGTCGTCGTCGCTGTCGTCGTCGTCGTCGTTGTTGTTGTGCTTCTTTTTCAGAAAATTAAATGTGTAAATTAAATTTGTTACTTTTTAATTCTTCTTCTAATTGGTACCTGAGTTGCGCAGTAGTAACTCCGGAGCTGAAATGATTCTGCAATCATTCAACCTTTTCAAACACGCGGAATGGAATGGGAATGAAATTATGGCATCATTCTGGCAGATTATGGCATATTTTGGCTCTGAGCTTATTTACTGCGACAGCAGCATTTTCCTTGAAGATCACCACCTATAGATCTTGCTTACCTGCTTTTCTTCAAATAATTGCACTCACCTACTACGGACATGTGGTGTAAGATTGTTTTGTACTTGACATTACTTAAGTTAATAATAATTCGGAAGATTACAGGCAACCACGCCCTGAAAAGATAAAATATCACGCAACATACCTTATGTAATACCCTGATCTGAGGGCATTTAGGGCTATTGCTAAATAAATTTAAAAAAAATGAATTTTTTTACATTGTTCAGACTTCAAAATAAGCTTCTATATCTTTATTTATTTTGTTATATTTAATTATTTTTGTCGCTGGGCGCAAGTGGTATTAGGAAACACTTATAGAGAAAGTATTTCAGTTACTGGAATAGAAGGAATGGAATGAACCAGCTCAGCCACTCCAGGAATAGGAAGGGTCCAACTCTCACCATTCTGAGGAGTTGAGCGGAGTGGATTTACTGGGATTCCACTCTACAGAAGGAAATGGAAAAGGAAAAAAAAATTGTGAGCAGTAGGGATTTATTTATTTATTTGCAAGGTGGCTACTGGCTTTAGAATATAAAATCGAAGCCCCTTTCTTAAAGAAAGATGGTTGAAAGCGAAGCTTTCCCCCAATGCAAACTGAATCAAAGTTCAAATCCAACAACCACCCAAAGAACCCAAGAAATGCTGAGCGACCCGATGCTATGCATGTGTGATTTGATTGCTGGTTTAGGATTTCATTTTTTCAACGTTGAAGTTGAATGAATACACATTTCGTTAAGTTGCACAGCCTTTGTTTTAGGTCATGTAGCCGTTGCCGAAGCCCGGGATCGGCCTCACGGGCACGAGCGCGCTCGCGCCTACGTTCGCGCACGGCAGCCTCCTGTGCCGGGCGCTGCACCCGCGGCCTACCCGTGGTGACAGGCCGGGAATACATGGCGTGACGAGCGTAATGCAATGCAGATATATACAGCTCGTCTGGGTACCGTGGCGCTCAACCACCTTTTGAAGACGGGGGGGCTTTGATTTCTTTCTTCTTCCAGATCCTAAGACGAGCCCGTGTTCACGCGCACTTGCTGTCTTCGATAAGCAGGGAAGCTCAGTTAATCGCGACAGGGGTGGTGTCATCCCCAGCAGACGCAACTTTCGCTTCCAGTGAACTTTGTGCGCATGCGCTACTCTTGCTGTGCTCGTCTCTTCGCGCCATTGTCAGGCACTGACCGGCCGACCAGTCAACGCTGGCGCGGTATTGCGAATGTAAGCTGTGGTGTTCTATGCAGATGTTTAAGTTGGCTTTCCTGCAGTGCGTTTTCGGCGCTCACGGACAAGCTTCGCTTTAATAAAGGGCTCCAGTCTGCAACTATGAGTTGAAAGAAGCTTCCTTTAGTATTGCTATGCAGTTATATGGACACTCCAGGCCGCGCGCGCCCTATCCTGTAAGCGATCTGCTGTTGCTACAGAGTCTAGACGGGCCGTGGGATCGTAGCATCGTGGGCACTCTGTTCTCGCCGATTAGTTAGCGTTGAAGCGAGAAGCAGCACGAAGGTAAATTCGACCGCTGCTGCTACCGTTTTTTCTTCCACCGGCGTTTTGACAGCGAGTTTTGACAGCGTTTTGACACTGCCTCTTTCAATGAGTCCTATCCAGCCGTTCATGCGTTATCATCACTAAGAATTGGTTTTCTCAATTTTCTTCGGTAATCTCCCTCGTCTTATTGTCAAGACATCTGTGAGCAGCGACACTGAAATCTCGCTCGACGTGCGCCCTGTAGAGAAGGGATATGTTGTAACGTAGCGACACCTTGCTCACAAATAGAATCTGCTAATACACCAGCATGGATATATTTAAGATCAAAGCTTCGCTGTGGAGCTGCCACGCTTTTGTATCGACTGCGGTTGGGCGCAGCTTTTACCCAAGCTTATGCGTTCCGCATAGCGATGGCCGACGCCGCAACCTGTGACCACTACGACCATTGAAGAATCGATTGGTCATATTTTGTGCCACTGCCCGCAGTACAGTCCACAGAGGGAATCCCTTCGCCCCGAACTCCACCAGCTGGACGACCGACCACTATCGGAAGAACGAATTCTACACCATCGACAGGACCTAACGTCAAAGAAGAAGTTCCTGCAAGCGCTACTGCGCTTCTTGCAACCTACTGGACTTTGTGAACGTCTATAACTGGAACGCCCTTTGTGTGTGTGACTCTGTGTGTGCGTTTTTTCTTTCTTTTTTAACCCTTTCTTCTCTGTTTAATCCTTTCGCTCTTATCGCCTATGAAGGCAGCGCGCTTTTGAAGATGGAGAAAGAGATCTAATAGAGAAAAAAATCTCAGAGGTCAGACTTCCAGGAGAGGTGTGCAACTCTGCAAGCTTGTCATGTTTAGGTGGTCGAGGAGTTGCTGCAGGACGCTGATTGTGGGAACAAGGCAGCGCATGAACGCACATGTTTTCATCCCTTTGGACACTGAGCTCCAGCCAAATCTAACTGGTTACATATAATTAGTTACTGGAAAAATAATTGAATTACAGCGAACGTTACCGTGTTAACAAACTAATCGTTAAATTACAAGATTACCAATAAACGTAAATGATTACTAGTAAACAGTTGCATGTAATTCGTTCCGTCCAAGTCTGATATTTCGGAACATTCTTCTTGTTTTCTCTGGAAGGGGGCTGGGGGATGACAAACCCGTTGTTTAATTATTTCAGTGACCGTGTTTCAGAGCATTTAAAACGCATCCAAAACGTAAGCTGACGAAAGTGCTTGGCTCTCCCAGTCACAGCGTCAATGGACATGCTACAAGCGCTTTTAGAAGTGCGGTTAGTATTTCAGAATAGTACACTTTCACTGCCACAATTCCAACATGTTAAGAATGTCTAAAAGCAGAAAATGAGGGAAATCCTCTCAACCATAACCGAATAAAACTGATCAAAGGTGGTTCTTTTTCGCTGCCATCCAACAGCCATAACAGGATAAAAATGGTTATGAAAATATTCGTTGAAATATATGTGCTGAATGGAACAGTGAAATGCCTCGGGACGGTAAAAGAGGAAACTAAGCCTACGGCACAGAATCCTCGCCTTTCACAAATTAATTTTAGATCAATCCACTCAGCCATGACTACAAAGCCTTTCAAACTGGTGATTACGTACGTCAGAAAAGATAAGGGCAATACACAAAATCACGATGTTGGCTGCAAAATAACTAAATACATTTGGTATAAGACACTACCAAAGGGTCATATCTTGTAACTTGTTTGTTAACATGCCACATTATATCGCTGAGTCCCACACTATAGTTGTTTTAATTGTTCCTTATTTGTATTCGTCAAGAATTCCTGGATTTGGAACGGCATAAAAGGTTGACTTCTTCCGTATTATCGACTGCATAGAAATCCCTGACTTTTAGATTTTAAAGTGCAAAATGCGATATCCATAATTATAACGTTATGCATATATTACGTGCACCTGCCTCATAATAAAGCACGCAGAACTTATTCACATACGCACGAAAACATATTTCACGCTCCGACAGGCAGTAGTGACAATTTATACCACAACGACGTTTTAAGGACAAATAACATAAGTCAGGCAACAATCTGGGCGGTTCCTCTGCGAAATAAAAGTGTTCAACATATCTGTCTGCATATCTGTCGTCGTCGTCGTCGTCGTCGTCGTCGTCGTTGTTGTTGTTGTTGTTTTCGTCGTCGTTGATAACCAAAAAGGAGGGAAGGAAGGAAGGAAATCAACTTTATTCAGGTCCTGCAGGCCACGAGAGCTTCGGGCTCTCATGGAGTGGGCGTCTCCCACGACGGAACCGGGAGGTTGAGTTTCCTGGCGGCGTCGTGGACCTGCTGGACGGCCCAGAGTTGGGGAGCGAGTTCTTCGCTCCGGATTGCCTCTTCAAACTTGCGCTTGTCCTGTTCGTAGTTTACGTGAGCTTGCGAGCACGGCCAGAGTAAATGATAAACGTTAAGGGATGTATTGCAATTGGTGCAATAAGACTTGTCGTAGAGCTCAGGCATGTAATGGTGTAATCTGTTTTGAGTGGGGTATGTGTCTGTTTGTAGCATTCTGAGTGTAACTGCTTGAGCTCGAGTGAGCGTGCGGTGTGGCGTGCTATATTGTCTGCGTTGTAGGTAGTAGTGTTTAGTGACTTCGTTGTATGTAGTGGGCGCGTCCTTATTCTCCGAGTGGTCGGGTGAAGCCGCGCGGTCTGTAAGCGCGCGCGCAGCCTCGTGTGCCGCCTCGTTAAGGTTGGGGACGTCGCCGAGCTTTGGTCCTAAGTGTGCCGGGAACCAGTATATGAAGTGTTTCTTAATCTCTTTCTTTGAAACAATTTTGAGAGCCTGTGCGCAGACCGTGCCCTTCTGGAAAGCTCTGATAGCGGCTATGGAGTCGCTGTAGATATGGGAAAGATTGTCGTCGGTGAGCGCAACAGCGATCGCAACCTGTTCGGCCTGTTCAGGCTTCCTTGCAATTACCGTGGCTGCATATCTTGTGGATCCACGGCCGTCCACAACCGCCACTGCGAAAGCTTTGTTTCCCATGTATGCCGCCGCGTCCACAAAAGCTGAGCGTTCACGGTTCGCCAAGGCTTGGTTAAGAAGGAATTGTCCTCTCGCTTGTCGTCTGCCCCTGTTGTTTTCGGGGTGTACGTTTCTGGGTATAGGGCGGACCGTGATCCTGGCGCGTATGTCCCGTGGGAGGTCCGCAAAGTCTTTTTCTATGTGTCCTTGTGCAAAGCCTAGCTTCTCTAGGATCGTGCGCCCCGGAGGGGTCGTCGAAAGCCTAGCAAGCTGGGCGCGCTGCTGGGCTTCGGCAATTTCTTCCAGGGTGTTGTGCATGCCCAGGTGCCCCAGCTTCTCGTTGCTGGTGCTGGTTGGAATGCCGAGGGCTTGCTTGGTGACCTTTCTGATTTGGGCATTCAGTCTGTCTCTTTCGGATCGTGTCCAATTGAGCATTGCCGCAACGTATGCGAAGTGACAGGTGACGAACGCGTGTATGAGTTTGATGAGGTTATGTTCCTTGAGGCCCCTGTGTCTATTGGCAATTCTTCTGATGAGTCCAATAGCGTTGTTGGTTTTGGTGATGAGCTTCTGAACCGTAGAGGCATTGACGTCTTTAGTCTCTACGATCATACCCAGGACTCTGATTTTGTCGACGCACGGTATGGCGTGTCCCGAAGTGGTTCGTACGATAATTTCTTGATTATAGTCGAAGTCTGACGAGTATGGCCTGCGGCCTTTCTGCGTGGGTCTGCGTACGAGCAGCTCCGACTTGGTAGGCGAGCATCTGAGTCCTGTGGGAATGAGAAATTCTTCTATGGCGTTCACTGCTTCTTGCAAGATGTCTTGCACCATGCCCGGGGTTCCTTTGGACACCCACATGGTGATGTCATCTGCGTATATGGTATGCTCGAGCCCGTGGATCTGCCCTAGTTTCTCAGCAAGTCCCGCCATGGCAAGGTTGAAAAGCATAGGGGAGATGACCGAGCCTTGGGGGGTGCCCCTGCTCCCCAGCGAGAGTGTCTCCGTGGAGAGGTCGGCAAATCGGAGCGTAGCCGTCCTGTTATCCAAGAATGACTTGACGTACGAGTGGAACCTAGCTCCGAGGTTGAGTTCGGAAATGGTGTCCACAATGTATTGGTGAGAGAGGTTATCGAACGCTTTCTCTAGATCCAACCCAAGAATGGCCTTTAGCGTTTCTAATGGGGTCATCAATGATTTGGTGCTTGATTAAAATCATGGTGTCTTGAGTTGATAGACCGGGTCTAAATCCGATGAGGGTGTGTGGTAACAGCCCCTTGGTTTCGAGGAATCTGGAGATTCTGTTTTGAATGGCGTGTTCCGCCGCCTTACCCACGCACGACGTCAGTGATATGGGTCTGAGGTTCTCGACGCCCGAGGGCTTGTTGGGCTTTGGAATGAGAACCGTGGTGGCGTTCTTCCATTCCGGTGGGACCCTGCCGGAAGCCCAGACCTGATTGATTTGATCCGCTAGGAACTGGACGGAGTCTTCGTCCAAGTTACGAAGGGCCTTGTTACTAATACCGTCCGGACCTGGGGCCGATGTGCCATTCAAGTTTTGAAGGACGGTCCTGATTTCTTCCAGGGTGAAGGGTTCATCGAGGTCGGGGTTGTCCGCTCCCGTGTACGGGGAACCGGATGCCTCGGCCTCGTTTTCCTCGCTGCTCGAGAGTGGCATGTATCTTTCGGCAAGTCTTGCCATAAATTCCTGCTCGTTGGAGTTTTTGAGTTCATGTTTAGCTATCTTGTCAGCCGCCTTGGTCTGGGAGCTCCTGGTTTGACCTTTGTTAAGAAGGTGTTTGAGTAGGTTCCAAGTTTTTCCGTATGTCACGCTGCCATCGGCCCTTGCACATACTTCGTCCCATTGTTGGTTGGAGAGAACTACACAGTGGTGCTCAATGTCCTTGTTCTCCTCCGAAGGCATAAACAGTTTTTCTCTACTTCCACATATGATGGACGGGTGGATTTCGCAGCATTTCGGGGACTGCGGACAGAATTCGCACCACGCTGGTTGAGAACACAGTGAGTTTCACAGATCTCTTATTATTATAATTATTATTATTATTATTATTATTATTATTATTATTATTATTATTATTATTATTATTATTATTATTATTATTATTATTATTATTATTATTATTATTATTATTATTATTATTATTATTATTATTATTCAGTCGCACACTGCTGTCACCAGCAATGAAGTGCAGAAACGCTGCTTGTTAAATAGGCCGTTCTTAAGTTAAGTCTGGCGACAAGTATTTCGAATCCTACGGCCGACTATATTATAGGAGACGTTATTATATCTCTGCTTGAATTGCAGCTGTCCCTTTTCTTTTATTATTCCAATTACGTTTTTCTTCATTTAATCATGTACGCTAAATTCCGGTTATACGGTACATCCCACGGAGAAAGAAGCATAATTCTTGCTCCGTGGCATAACGCACCACGATCGCTCACTGGCTACGGCGTTCTCCTGCTAAGCACGTGGTCAAGGGTACGCACGCACGTACGGCGTGCGTAAGCGTGCGTGAGTGTGTGTTTGCGCTCGCGCTTCCGTGTATAACTGCTACGGAAATAATAAAAGAAGAAGCAACGAGGCCAACACAAAGAGGAAATGAAAAAGAGGACATCTGCTATGCAGAAACGCCCATGTACCTTGCATTGGGCGGACGTTAAAGGGGCCCAGGCGGTCAAAATTGATCCGGAGCCAGTCAAACCAGGTCAATTTAATCGTGGTTTTGGCACGTCAAATCCTAGAATTTAAAGCTTCTTTTTAATCTGCTAAATAAACAAATCGAAATCCGCTTACAGCGAGTTCGAAAGACGACCTCCTCTTGATGGTATCGGCAGACATGTCAGGCCACCATTTCACTTTCTCTCTTCAAAAGCGCTCTGGCGACACAGCCGAGACTCCAGGCCTGATCAAAACACGGCTCAGTTTACGCGAACACGCCCTTATCACAGCTATAGCTCGCGCCTCTGTGTTTGATAGCTTCAGCCTCGTTAGCTGGTGTCACCTTCTATGCCTCGCATATTTGCCCCCATATATCTCTGTCTATAAGAGGCTTCGCGTGGCTTCTTCAGAGCATCTCTCGAGCGCTGCTATGAGGTCCAAGTTAAGCTAAAACGATAGCAGTACAGTTTTAACTGTCGTCATCGCGCTTTTTTCCAGTGGAATAAGAAAATATTTTACTGCCATAAAAGCGTACGGCGATTCCGTGGCCGTTAAAACTCGATAACTAACAAAATACCTTTGACTGTTATACATTTCCGCGTCGTTGCATCACGGCGACATCTTATCCAGCTGCACCCAACTTGGACGTATGTACTCGCTTAGGCTTGTACAGCGGCAGCATCCGTGATCACCTCGTGCGCAGTATTCCTTCCACTTTTGGCAAGGCTGCGTGTGAGCGCGTCTCTTGCTCCCTTCCCTGCTTAACCGGCTTGCGAGGGCACAATTGCGCGTGCGCGAATGCTCAGCTGTGAGCGCGGGCCAGCGCTTCCAACATCCTGGCAAGCTATAGGCAAGCGGAGCGCTCAGCGACTCGACGAGAGGCCGAACGCGTGTTTAAGGAACGCAAAAAACCACAAGTGTTTGAGTAACAGTATTTTGGATCGAAAACTGATGAACATTTTGTGCATATCTACAGTAATCCTTTGTCCGTATCCACTAAAGCTCTGACGCTATAATTGCCCGTAAGAGAAAATTTCAGCTAGTCTTGGTGCTGGATATACTATTAACGAAGGCAGCAGGCCTTTGGCAAGAACAACTTACGAACGAAAGGCTTCGGGAATATAGGGCCCTGATTTTTACTATTGGGGCATGTCGTAGGCGATCCCATGCTAACGAAAGCGTAGCTAGGAATTAAGTTATTTCGGGGATTAGAAAGGGGGCCTCGCACTTGGCACCGGGGCAGAGTGTCAAGCAGGTGATATAGCACGTGTCGTTGTCTTTTTGTTGTTTATTTGTTTGCGATCTATCTAGGAATACAGAAATTTCTGAGAAGGGGGTGTTGAGAGGGGGAGAAAGCTTGCTCACTCACTCACTCACTCACTCACTCACTCACTCACTCACTCACTCACTCACTCACTCACTCACTCACTCACTCACTCACTCTTAGAGAGAGAGAGAGAGAGAGAAAGGGATGCATAAAAAGGCAGGGAGGTTAACCAGAGGCAGTTCCGGTTGGCTACCATGCACGCGGGGAAGAGTGAAAGGAGATAAAAAGAGTTCAAAAGGAAAGTCTAAAGGTCATAAAGGATATGTGTTAGATCATACAGTCGGACACTGCCTAGAATATGCTTCATGCTGCTCCGACCGCTCAGCTAGCACATATCTTCGACGCCCCTCCTCTGTGGCTGAACAGGTCGTGTCTTTACGTGTCCTCGAACACACAAGTGTCGTGACATGAGAGCGGCCTTTTACAGTACATTCCAGAGAGGCCCGCCTCTTCTTTCGCGCGTCTTTTTGCGGGGAGGAATTTACGTTAACTGTGTCCTCTGCCAGGCCACGAGGGCAGTGAGAATTGGCACAAGTACTAAGTGTAAACAACGTGTGATTATTTAATATACTTTGGCGACGCCTCCAGGACACCAAAGGGGCAACAGGGACGCCAAAGTTTGAACCCAGACTGTTACGTCGGAGGCCCAAACCTACGTACCGCGTGGGTTTCAGTTTTGGTACCCTCGCTGTCCTTTGGTGCCCTGGATATCCTGTGTCGCCCAATTTATACTAATCTCAGGTGCTCTTCTTATTATTTTTATTTTATCATGCTCAATCATTTTATAGGAACTAAGCACACAGTAAACGCAAATTCTTTCACGCATAAATAAGTGCGAAGGGAAAAGGAGACGCGCGCAGAGAGAAGGAGCCCCGTGCTACGCGCCGCTCTGCGTTCTATATATAGGAAACGTGAAGACGCGAGTGAGAGAACCTGAGCAGAGCGCAGAAAAAAAAAAAAGAAGTTCGGCTGAAAAATTGCATTATGACTTAGGTTACGTCCACTGATGTGCCCTACAACTTTCGCCGTATATTAGTGGTATCAAATGGCTTTAGGTAACATTGGTCTCATGTTTTCATTCACCACATGACCTAGGCCTTATTCAAGTTATTTCCAGCAGCATACTGTCGTGGCTCTGGCACGACATATCTTTGAGACCAAGAGCTAACGAGAAGGGAAGGTTGACAAAAGAAAGGAAGAAAGAAAAAAGGAGCACCAGTCGGTCCCTTTCTGTCCCGTCATGAGGGCACTTGAGCAACGCTGGTTACTATAACGCATACAATTGCCACCTGAAAGCATGTCGCAAGAAAAAAAAAAGATATCGCAAAGCCTTCCGAGTCATCGCGCTCAGTCAACGTCTTCCGAAATTTTCATTTTTTTCATCGGCGCAAAGAAGCCATACCGGCCATACTATGGGGCGTCACCATTTGGATCTAAACTAGGGCGGGAAACTTCGAAAAAGAAACGCCGGCTGCAACAACATCACTTACGAATGCAAGTCGGGCTATTTTCGCACTGTTTTGCTGTTTCAGCTCGCATGCACCAGGGGCGGCTTGCACGAACATTTAATAAAGAAAATAATAACGAATTTAAGGTCGCTTTCTAGTGGGGACTAGGAGTTGTCTAGAAAGCGTTTAAGAACGCGTTCTTAAATTCCTTATAATTTTCGTTATTAAATGTCCGTGCAGCCGACCCAGATTTTACTTTCGCTGTGAAACGGGCACGCACAGAGAAAATATTACACGTACAACAGCCGCGAACAATGAACCGTGCTGGATTCTTTGGCATGAAGGGATGTTTTCTCGGGGTATTTCATAGTTTGCGGAAAAGGGCGGTGCCTCGGGGATGGTAGATTACTCGGAATATTGCGTCATATAACTATTTAAACCAGCACAAGAAGACAGGGTGGATAATATCCCCTCTATCATAGTACCGTCATCGAAAGTGGTCATCCAAGGTTGGCACCGGTTAGCACATAGTACATATATACGTGCTGCGAGAAAGAAACCACTTACGTTTTCGGAAGGCGACATTCGTGCCCTCACGTTTACAGCAGCTTGCAGCTCTCCTCGAGACACCCTTGACAAACGCATCCGTGAAAAAACAAATATTAGTCCTCTCTCCGGAGGCACATTGACAACGACAAAAGACATAAATGGCGTCTAATTGGTGTTATATAAAAGTGATTCACTCTACCTCGCCTTAAGCAGAGAATGAATACGTATATACGAAATAGAGCAACGACCGAGAGAGAATTAAGAGGGGTTCGAAACGGTGCGCCCGGCAAAGAATTTTGACACACAATCACGGCAATCGCGCGCCTTTGACTTGCGAAACCCGTCGGGCACGCCCAACCACGCATTCAAGTTGGTTCTTTCGGTGGCGCGAGACCGCGTGCTCATTTGAGCGTCGTTATATACACACGCGCGCGCATGTAATTGGCCGGCGGCACTTTGCCCTGCGACGCGCGCGACGCTGATGGCATCGGCGCAACAAGTGGCGCGAGGTCGTCCAAGGCTGATCTTGTCTCGACGACGCCGAACGGGCTTCCGCCTTGTCCCCGGCGGAGGCTCGCGTTCAACGCCCCCTCTGCGTCACTAAAACCGCGCAGCACAGCGAAGGCTCCGGCGTGCGCTAGTGAACCTGAAAAGTGGTCGCATCAGTGTACTTCCGCGTGGTGCGTAAAAGGTGCTACCCGTCGTGGTTGCTTAGTAGCCATGGCGTTGGGCTGCTAAGCACGAGGTCGCGGGGTCGATTCCCGGCCACGGCAGCCGCATTCCGATGGAAGCCAAATGCGAAAACACCCGTGCACTTTGATTTAGGTGCACCTTAAAGAACCCCTGGTGCTCCAAATGATTCCACAGTCCCCACACTATGCTATGCCTCATAATCAAATCGTGGTTTTGGCACGTAAAACCCCATAATTTGATAAATAACGCCGTGGAAAGACAGACAGAAAGAAAGAAAGACAAAATAAAATATTTGATTTCACACCGTGATTTAGTTTCGTCGATAGAGCAAAACAAAGATAGCTTGCTCAGACCCGTGGACCCGCTGGTGTGAGCCTTCCTATTTGTTTTTATTACTTTCATTGTGTTGCAAAAGGGGATTGTAGGTGCTATATATGGTATTTACATGGTATGCTGTGTAGTACATATTCCTTATCAAAAAGTTCCTATCTAAATAGATGAAAAAGCAAAAATCGTTCTGCTGTGCATCCACTGCACCAAGTTTGATGAGGTTTGTTGCATTTAAAAAAATAAAGATGAAATGTACGGGCTGTACGAAGCAGATATGTAATTTAGCTATATATGCCATCAATCTCTCTTACAAAGATGCTTAATATCGTAAAACTGGAAAGAAAAATGAACCAACAAGTTCACAACATTGTAACTCCGCAATAAAAAAAAACGACCACAGTTTTGTAAACTGCGCCTCGGTGAGATTTATGTAAAGTGGACAAAAGTTCGGTATTTACACCGCTCTGCTATATGTATAACTATAGTTTGCGAGTAGGACTTTTTGCAGAGCCCTCGTAAACGTTGCAATAATTTCACTATCGCTGTAAAATCATAGATAGCAAGTTTAATTTCTTCATATGTTCTAATAGACACAGTTTACGGAACTGCGATATCTGTATTTAGCGCAAAGTTACGTATTTGTAAACTTCGCGCTTCAATTTTTTTTTTGAAACTTGCAAATCTCCGGCAATGTATGTAAAAAAAAAAAAAGAGGCCCTAAATTAAACTCTGCCTCATGCACTCGGTAGAATTACCCTATTTTTTCTATTAAATCTAGCAAGCCTCATTAAGATCGTATAAGCATTTGTCTAGTGAGGAAACTTCTGCGATTGCGGTAGGGCGTCCTCTTAAGTTTATGTAGAGAATAGTGCCTTGGGGGTGGCCACGCAAGTAGCGCGACACGGAGTAAATAGTTCACGCGGGTGGCATCCTGGCCTTTGTCGTTGCTTCGCGTTTACTCTGCTCAAATAAGGTGCTTTGACTAAGGACACGTGCGGCGTATACGGTTTACTGACTCATGGTATGTCACGCAATGCATAAGGAAGGTGCGCTGCTCGTCAACAGAAAAGTGGACTCGCAGCAGACGCGAACCCATATGTGTCTTGAGCCTGCTGCTACACAGAACGACTAATCGAGACACATGCGAGTAAGAGCTCACAACAGCTGGGCTATGTAAGAAAGATTCATCCGAAAGCGTGAAAACGTGGAATATCGCTAATGGGTACGTCATCGCTACGTTATCGACCCGCGCACGATCTCGGAGAAGCGGATGAGTCGACGATGTCGTCGAACGTGCGCCGCAGGTCCTGGCCTTATTGTAGGCAACGGCTTTTGGAAGGATTTCGAGTTGTTCTATAATGGCATCCCCTTTAACCCTCCTCCCTCTGCTGTCCTTTCGTTCCTTTCTTAAGATACCGTACGCTGAAATATCAGTATAACACAAAGCAAGGCCACCGTTCTCAACTCAATGAGTAAAGTCGTTGCTGTGCTGAAGTGTATTCAATTGTTGACACCCATTACACGCGTGAAACACATTTATATGCAATCATTTGACTTCCAGGACCGCAGTTACAAATTCTCTAGTAGTGGTTCTGCAACAATATCACTGCGGCTTTCATATAACGTGCACAAAGGGTGATTCATTTGTATTGTCTATGGGGTAGTATTCTTCACTCCGTCCCGTTTTCTGGTGAGCTGGATTTTTTTTCCTGCTGCTTTGTTCATCATCAGTATACACTGACTTGCTGTTCGTATTCGGGGCACGGCTTCACGTGCCAAGCACTTTGCCAGCAATACATTCGAGCGTCTTCTCTCGCCCTGACTCTACCATTTGTGGGGAATTTCCTGTGACATATACGTAGTGCCCGATGAGTGACGGGTCTAGCAAGACTGTCGGTTACGAAGAGATACCAATCTGACGCAAGGCTTCGTATAAACCCTAAAGGACCCCAAAAGACAAGAGACAGTTAGTAACACCCGCCTCTCTCTCTCTCTCTCTCTCTCTCTCTCTCTCTCTATATATATATATATATATATATATATATATATATATATATATATATATATATATAGAGAGAGAGAGAGAGAGAGAGAGAGGCGGGTGTTACTAACTGTCTCTGAGAGAGAGAGAGAGAGAGAGAGAGAGAGAGAGAGAGAGAGAGAGAGAGAGAGAGAGAGGGGGGGGGGGATAGACTACATCGAATTCTAGTGGAACAGTATTCTCTGCCTAGCAACTCTGGATACATTAGCCTGAGCCATAACGGCTCAAATACGGGCCCATACTTTGCAATCCGTGACACGGCACTAGATAATTCGGCGACAAATTCAAGAGAAAGTTTGGCGTTAATTTTCTGTAGTAATAAACCTTCTTACGCCAAATAAAAGAAAATAGAGTTTTGAAACAATACCTTGCCAAAATAGTACTCCTCTTCAGTGTTCTTTTAAATATGGCTAGAGGAAAAACCCAGCGCTAATGATGCTAGGAGCATTTGGAATCGGACCGAAATAAAACATGATGAGTGAGAGAAGGAGTGGCATCCAGTTTGTAGCAGTGCATTATTCCCGCGACTAATGAGGGGCTATCTAGAGATAGGCTCAGTTTTGGAGCTAACTTTACGAGGATCTTCATGCTCCCGCAGGCAGTCCCGCAAAAGTCGCTAGCTATTCTTTTAATATCTGCAACGTAGCATTCTCACAAAGTAAAGGTAGGAAGCTTTCCCGTATACTGCCAGCTGGCATTCTCTTACCGCTGCACCGTTCCGATATAGCGTCTGAGCTTAGTAAAGTCAGAAACTCAGCAGAAATTCAGTTGTAATATTCAACAGCTATACGTATAGCAAGACATGGTTAGAGACTTCGTTAAGCTACTGTTGAAGCAGCCTTTTGTTCCTGTCCAAGCATTTCCCTCTTTGCTTTGTAATGGCGAAGAAATGTGAAATAAAGTCATTTCAATCCCAAAATTGCTTAGTTGACTTCTGGTCACTTATGACGACTTTCACTGTTATACATAGCGAAAAATCGAACAACCAAGCAAAATATATATTCGATCACTGGAATTAGTTCTTCTTGTTAATTATGTTTTAAGGGACGCAGTGGCACAGATATGAACAAAACAGAACATAGTGACTATTTCAATGCTAAAATATACGGTTATCTAGAAACTGCGTATTCTGCTTGAAAAAAAAAAGAAATACACAGATGCCACGTACTCTGAGAATCGATGTCATGCGAAGTATCTTGCAGTTAGCTGGCTATCCGGAATCCCTTGGAGTTCCGCAGGCGTTACCAGGTGGCCCAACGTGTTTGTGTAATTAGAGCCCATATGTGTGACGCGAGCGTGTATATGACGACAACAGCAGGACGGCGATGACGGTGATGACGATCGTATGATGGCGACAGCTTGGTTTCTAGTTCGATCGTTGGACGCGAGTTTGCAATATGTCGACTGTTGGGTTCTGCGTAGGCACTGGACGTAAGCGAGAGAATCGCGGATTGTGACGTCATTTTATACTGTCGTACGTATGCTTATGTCCGTGTCGTGTGTCCATGTTAAAACTTCCGCTAGGCGGAAAGGACCGGGGAAATGTTGGAACATTTCCCTGCTTCATGCTGAGAAACATGCTGAGATTGGAGCGAGAAAAAAAAAAAGAACGGTGCAGTCCACACGCATCGCAATGCGATTTTCAACGCAGCGTATCACAGTGCCAGCTACGACGAGGGAAGAAACTGACACGTGACGCACGCGCCAGGCATCTCGTGGAGCTAGTTGGCCACGTGATACACGTGCCGCGCTTGTCTGTTTGCGACGACCAAACCTGGTGAGAGGACCTTTAAGATGTTTCGCATTAAAGCGACAAACAGACGACGCTGCAAGAGAATTGCCATCGGAGCGAAGTACCTTGTCGAATGTGAAATTACAGGCTGGGAAAATATCGCGTAAGCCACAGAGCGTACTAAAGCTCTGCTCTAAAGCTCGACACAACTGGCGAGAAAAGAAGCCGACGAGAACACCAAAGTAGAGTGGCGGTAAACCGTGGCGCTCTTCAGCGGCTGCTCCTCTCGTACCGCTGAACGGCTCTATAGCGCGCCCCGCGGCAGGCGCCCTCGGCCGTTGCCTTGCGCCCGTACTCGGCGTGTTTCCGTGTCGTGTTCGCGCCCGCCGACAGCCTCTGGCTCGCAGCGGGCGGTTTTGTTGTGCGCGTGAATCGCCGAGTACTTTGTGACCCTTGTTATGATCTTGGCTGTAACGGCGCAGCTCGACGCAGTCGGTTTCCGCTCACTGACGTTAGCGACGCGTAGACGTATAAAAGGGCTTGCGTCACAGACTCCTGCATTTAGTCAGTCTCTTGACCCGCTGACTTCCTGTCGATGCTGCTAATCGCTTCAGAACACGCGCGCGTGCTGTAATCTGAAGGAAACGGAAGCATCTATTAATTCGCGAGAGCGTCCCCATTATAATTTATTACGTTCTTCACGCCTCTCCCCCTCCTTCTCCTCCACTTGATCTTTTTTTCTTCTTTTTTGTCTATTTGCTTGTTCTACGAACGCCCCCCGAATAGAAAAAAAAAAGGAATTCCTGTCAATAACTTCCACGTGGGTACTTTGAATTTCGTGTTAAGCCCCAAGGTCTGGTGTAGCTCCTCTGCGGCTGTCGGCAGGCATGATGGGCGCCAACCAACGATAAAGAGGGTTTGTCGTATCGTCGACGGGCTGGTTGATTTACACTTTCTCGTGGCGTTTGTTTGTTTTCCATAATGTTTTGCGCCTTTCTAAATAGCAAGATGGCTGGTCAGTACTGCCCACCTCTATTGGGTGTTAAAGGGTCGTTCTCCAAGCCAGCCATAGCGCAAGCTTGCGCTATAATAGCTGGAAACAATCCGCGTCAGCATTTTGAATAGGGTTTGAATTTCTTTTTCCGGACTTCGGCTATAGGGTTAGAAAAAATTCGCGCTCGTGGAGGAAAACAGCACTAGAAAGAGCACCATACTAAAGCAAACAAGACACTGTGTTTGTTCATATTCTAGCCTTTTATCGCGATGTTTCTTATTCAAAAAGGTGACCCCTTCATTTTCTTCGTCTTCTAATTTGACAGCGCCGCTTCTATAAGTAACCAGTACGCTCGTGCAGGTCGACACCTGAACAGAGTTTAACTATCGCTGTTGGAAAGTTTTCCGATAACAATTTCCAGTCAGTTCCGCTGCGAAGGTTGGGTGAAAGAGCAGAAGACCCGAGCACCCCATCGCCTTTCTACCGGAAAAGCAACGAGGATTTTGGCTAGGGCTTTCTTTGAGACTTTCTTTCTCTCCTGAGGCAAGCTGAATGGCTCTGTCAACACGGATGGGGATGACGTTTTCCCCTCACGTTTTTAGCAGAACCACTTACCGTGGTTGGGAGCTGGACGCCATGCGCCGGGTTCGCCCGTCAAGGTCAACGGACGCCGAGACGCCGTGGCGCGCGGTCTCCCGAAGGGTAACTGGTCGGCACGTGACCAGGAAGGAGTGGTGACCTTCGCCCTGAGGCGAAAGGTCGGACTCCACGGGAGCGACCGAACCGGGCAAGGTGGCGCTTTCGTGGTCTTCTTCGTCCCCTCTTTTTCAAGAGTCGGGGGAGAGCAAGGAAGCACAAGAAGAAGGGTTCGAAAACCGACGACCGCTTTTCTTCCGAGATCGGTTCGGTGGTCGTCGGAATAGATAACGATCGGGTCGCGCAAAAGAAAGAAAGAAACAAAGAAAGAGTGACAAAGAGCTGAGCGCTGCTGTAAGGGTAAGAAGAGGAATCCAGCTGAGGCGAGCGGGCAGAAAGGTACAGAGAGCATTCTGAAGATATTGCTGCTAATATCATGCGGGTAGTTAAGTACAGTGGGGTGAGTAGGAAGTTCCTATTTGTGTTCGTATATGGAAAGGGAACGCGTCGTTATTCTGGAGAGAAGTTTGTTATGGATGAGTCTTTGGGGGCTTATGTCAACAAGAGAGGACTGATAAAGGGCAGCATGCCTCTCTTGAGAACCGTAGACATGACAAGCATCCATGCAAATTGCATCTTGTTCCTAATCGTGGGATGCCAAGTGGAGTGAGAGGTGCGTTCTGAGACCTGATGCAACACGAATCAACATGTATATGCCTGTATGCATAGCGTTTTCGAGTAATACAAGCTTGACATGAAAGAGCGCGATATCCGTTGATGCGGGCCCTGTGGGCTACCACTGCACTTCTGTCTGCATCGTCAGCGTATTACTTTGTTGTAACGTGTATGTAAATTTTGAAGAGCGTGGGTTAACTATTGGTGATAAATAAAAAAAAAACAGGACAAACCATCGTTTTCTGCCTGTTTAGAGGCAATATATAAAACGCTTACGAAGTTTCTTAGCAGCCTTGGGTTACCCAAAGCTAACAGCAGTTTTATATTTAGAGAGAAGCGGGAAATTCTCATGGGTAATGTAACTGCACGCTGGGGGACTATGCAATACTTTATTGAGGGTTCGGATGCTTGTTTTGAGCTTGTTCATTATTGAAACGTACGCTGTTCCGTATGTTGTAAATGTGATTTCAATGAATGCACGTATGCACTGGTCGGTTTTCTTTACTGAGCGCTTGTAGCCTCTGTCTTACGGGGGTAGGAGCCATTGCTGATGATGATAGAGGCTTGTCTTGAGGTTCTTCTTTATTGAAACGCACGCTGTTCTGTACGTTGTACGCGCGATTCCAATGAATGCATACACTGTTCGCTTCACTTTGCTGAGTACTTGTAGCCTCTTGCTTACGGGGGGGGGGGGGGGGGGGGATGAGACATCGCGTTTTTGCTTGCTTAGGGGGTATGAGTCATTGCTGATGATGATAATTTTTGCTCACGGGCAGGACACGAAAAATGCCGACCACCGAGAGGCAAGCAGCTTCTCTGCAATAATAAGGCATCCGTTGACCTAACGTGAACGAAAGTGGCGCCGCTTATTTAGTATAACCGCGTTTACATGAATACGATAACGAGGCAGTGCATCGCATTTCACGCATGTCACATACGTGCAAACGGCGGTAATGAGTTCGGAAGCGAATTAACACAGCGCTGACGCTGCTCTGCTTTGCGAACGGTATAGCTGTGGCATTGAGAGGAATTTTACCCAACTACGTTACATTCAAAGAAGGCTGGCTGATTTGTCTAGTTGATAGCCCTATTTCATTAACTTTATTGCAAAAGCGTATATACTGAGAACAATAAAACGAGGCGGCAACAGCCAAGGACGAAAGGCACGACATGTCAGGGATGGACGCACAAGTGTTCTAAATGGAGATAGCAACGTACGTCGACAAAGGCTTATGAGATATATAGGAAAGTCACCTCATCTCCTGCCTGCGAATCATGCCCCATTGTCTTTTTTTTTCCTTTCTTAAAAAGTGCAGAGAACAAAATTAAGAAGGGATCGCCAAACTCGTCTCAATTTATTGATTTTGCTAATATCTTTTTTTCTTAATGTATTAATAATACTTGGCAACGGTGATTTGTAGAAATCAGTTCGTCACACGATTTGCGAGCAGCACTTTATGCCATTGCAGGTTCCTGTGTCCGAGTTAGCTTGTTTAAATAGCATGTTTATTTCAAAGGGAGACAAATAGATACTATTGCTTTTGTTAATCATTTCTAAAAGACGAAAAATGTCTAATTTTGGGCTTCCAGAAAAAAAAAAACCCGAATTTTCTCCAGTTCTCGTGCCATACAAAGAAGAAAGGAAAAAGAACGGAAGAAAAGAAAAGAAACACGTTTTCTCCCCGGTTTCTCTCTTTAAATATAATACCTTATATATATATATATATATATATATATATATATATATATATATATATATATATATATATATATATATATATATATATATATATATACGGAGGAAAAAGTGCAATATGAAGATATTGGAGACCTTTTTTATACAGTTGGTTATTTATTTTCTATATCTTCTGCTGTATGGGTGCACGTTGTTGCTAAATATCCAAATAATTAATTCAAAGTGGCTTTGGTACTCAACAATCTAAACATTCTGGAGAAAGAAAGTTCTGAATTCGACAAAATTTTAGGTGGGCTTTATGTTCAGAGCTTAATTACACACTGAGGTGGTACATGCAAAAAATGCAGGACGTAATAAATTTCATAGAGGAACATCTAGAGCAACATCTAGAGGAACTGAAATACGGTATCTATTGTTTTGGACTTCTTAGAACTGAAGCAATGTGAGCCTGTTGCATGTAAAAACGCCGTTCTTCTGACAGTAGCGACGCAAAGCGTACGTCTCTGCGTATAAATAAAAAAGAAAGTCTTCATACTTGGAGGCCCCGGTATTCTTTTGATCAGTTTTAGTACGTTCTGACCCTGGCCTCTATATTATAAGGCTCTGTACAGATAGGTAAAGAGTGCATTATCTAATATCTCGTTATACAGCTTTTTCTTCTTGAATGCAAAAAGTTATTCAGGCGAGAATCGTACACTGATAAAACGTACATTTTGCACCACTTCCTTAAAATAACCTCTAACCCTCCAGGCATACTCTGCGTGCAAAGAATAAATTCTGGCAGCTGTCGTGCATGCCTTACATGACACACTGTTTGTAAGAAAGCGTCATTATTGCCCAAAGAAAACCTATTTACTAACTGTTTAACAGAAAAATGATCCAGTCCCAGTGCCTCCGTTCATTACTTGCAGGAATAAGTTGATGCGACTGCATCTCTCCCACCCTGACCCCCAAGCAAAAACTGCAAAAATCCTGTGCAATTTTTGCAAGCTTACTCTAATACGTACGTTGAATAATTTGCATCACATGCCGCGGCCTGGCAACGAAAAATGAATTGCGCCCGGTGGTCCTTGCAAATATGGATAGGTGATTAGAATTCCATGCGTCTGCTTTATGGCCCAAAAATTTTATTAGTTCTTGCCAGTAGTCGTCGCTTTGTTTGTACACTTCGAGGTGCGCACTTAAGCATTTTGAGGGTTTCGTGCTTCATTTTACATTGGTGAAGATGGCAGGCGCCGGTGGCCACACCCCCTGCTACATGCCGACACACATGCCCCAGCTTGCGTGGCTTACCGTGATATTACTAACTTCTTTAACCGCATGGACAGAATTTAAAACGCATTATTTGTCTATGCGACAAACGGCTACGTCGTCTGCGAACGCTAAGATCGAGTTTCACCTGCGACGATTGCAACGAAAATTCGCGAATGCACACGTTTCAATAATTGACCAACACAGCGTTTCTACATAAATACTAACTTACTGGTATTTAATAGCAATTTTTACCGGTAATTCTTACTGCGACACTCTCTCGGTTTTCCACATTCCGCATCCGGACACTGCGCATTATTGCCGCCATTACGAAGCCACCCCCGCAAGTGTCCTTTAGAATTGGGAATGCCTGTGTAACACACAGCCGGCAAACATTTTCACGGTGCGGTCCAACCTCGGCAGTCTGCTCAGGACTGCCTGTGAGCTATGCCCGGCTGCCACGTCGCCGTTGAGCCCTGTAAGCGAAGTTTGCACCACAATCTGCTCCCCTCGAGAGAACCACCGCTTCTGATGGGGAGCTGCACGGAAACCATGCTCGTTACAAGATCTCATGCTTCACCACGCGACAAGGACTTCTGCAGCAGCAACTTTTTACACCTGCGTTACCTAGGGGACAACATAGATGTACACACGTGTCGGGAAGCAACAACGGGAAAAGAGAAAGTAGGCGACAAAGAGAAAAGGGTGGAAGGGGAAAGGACAAAACTGCACGGTGGCTTATTCTTTTCACGGAACAAATCCGCAAGAACGTATCACAGTGGACCTGACCGCTTGGCGGAACAGGTCTGCGTGTACGCAGCCTTAAAGCAGCCTGCTTGTGTTGAATAAATGAATTGTGCCTGTAGCGATAAGGGCTTGTTGGTGTGGCACCTCTTATTTTGTTGCAGCGCAAGCAGAATGACAAGGACCTCAGAAAGACTCGTTTTACACACACGCAGCATCAACTGTGCCTTTCAGTTGTCCTTGTCGTTCAGCATGCGCAACAACAAAATGGGAGACGCCGTACCAACAAGCCCCTATGGCTACCCTCATCGACTTCATTCCCCGTTCAACGGGCTCTAAATAATAATAATAAATAAAAAATTCGCTGTGTGTCAAATGTGCATTTCTGTTGGCCCTGTCGTACAGCTTGCATGCGCTACAACAAAATAGGAGGTGCCTGTAACAGCCAGGTTGGTTAATATTGTGCTCTCTTGCTAAAGGTTTTGTATTTTCCTTCTAAGCGTTTGAAATAATCCGTACAAGATACTCTGAAATATATTTAAAAATACTCACCTTTAATAGTATTTCCAAGATGCTAATATACTCACAAAAGTAATTAAGATAGAATAACTTCAGTATATAAGATACGTACATCTGTCAAAATTGAGTGAGTTGTAAGCGCCTCCCCAGTGCAGTCGAAAAACGAATTCCAAGTTGCGTTCGTCTGCGCTGCGGTCTCTAGCAAGGAGGATGGGCTAACGTAGCCTGCCCCCCTCGAAGTGAGTGGGCTTCTTCGGTTATCCCTCCCTGACAGTCCCGGACTGCCCTAAGCAGTGCTTTCTGCCTATATGCAGCGTCTCGAGCAGTTCTGGACCCTCCGGGACGACAAATCGAAGAGGCCGACTGACGTCCTAAACTTCACGGCTACGACGTTACCTTTTCGTAGTAAAGTGCCCTGTGTACGTGTTGTTGTTCTTCGCCTGGTCCCTTGTGTTCTCTGGCGCTGTTTTACTATGGATATGAACCAACTAACCCAACACTACGCCTTGGCCAGTTACCTGTTCGCTTCAGGCGTGTACAGTATGGCAAAGCATGACCTTCGTGATCTATTTTTATTAATCGCTGGAGGTGTTATGAGGACACCTAAAACCCCGGTTACGCAGGTGCCGCTTTAGCAACCGCAGACCAATGAATAAAGACATGTTGTTACTGCCATTTTTTTTTCATTGTAATATATCATTTGAAGGTTACGCGAAAGGTCATGTTTGTGGTTGGGGGGAGCATATAGAGAGCGGGCCCTTGTGGAACGTATACTGTAAATAACCTTTTCGCGACAGCTTCCTCGAAGTAACTAAAGCCGATCTAGAATTCCATGCCTTAGAGTGTCATGCTTTTGCGTATGTATCATGTTTGTCATATATTGTCGTCGTAATGTCAGTATATAATTAAATTTGATAATGAACTTTTTATTTACTGCAGTTAGCGTGTATGTTTATATTGAAAACTCAGAGGCGGTGCCATTTGGTGACTATTCCATTTTGTACAATATTAGTAACGCGCCTGTGTCCCGAGATATGCACGTCTGAAATTTCAGACCAAGCCGTCTAATTACGCATGCTAGGCCCCTCCCTAGTGTGACGCAGCTGTTGCGTATGACGCTCCGTCTGACAACAATGTGGGGTGTGTTGCGTTTCGCCTGCAACGCGCGGTTTTGCCGGCGCGACTGCGGCGGGGCGGCAGACATTTTGGCCCGTTCGGCGTCGCCGCAACGCTCCCCGCCAGGCGTTTCCAGGCGTTTCCAGGCATGTTCCGATGCCACGTGTCTTCATGTGCGTGTGTGAGTGTATGTGCCATTGTGCCCGAACGGCGGCGATGCGACAGCAGGGGGTCACCCTCTCCTTCCAGTCATTGTGCCCGACCAGAGGCGCTCCGAGAGCCGAAGTTACCTTCTCCTCCCAGTCTTTGTGCCCGACCGGCGGCAGTGTGCGTCACCTTAGCCCATTGTACAATCACGTGCTCGTCTATTGAGGGGTTCCTTCTTGCCCTCAACTGCGAGAGTATAAAAACAGCTGCCCCCGGACGCCAAAGAGGAGGGCTCCGATTTCTTCTGTTGAGTAAAGTGCTCTCCCGTCTCTCTACTTCGGTCAACCTGACCGCCAACTCTTTGCAATGTTAAAATAAACAAGTTGTTTTGTTGTTACCAGTCGACTCATGCTTTGCCGGGACCTTCGGATGCTTCCAGTTGTACCCCAGGCCGCCAGGCCAACGCTACCCTTGGGGCTTGCGACCCAGGTACAACCACGGGCGTCAGCGCCGAGTTCCCAACAACCGATGCCATCGGTGGGAACCAAACATCTGGTTGCCAGCGGTGGGATCGCCTCCGACTCCAAATAACTGTCTGCCAGCGGTGAGATCGCGACAACGGAGGCGAGCAGCGAAGAGATGCAGTTGACGGTATGCTGAGCAGCTCAACGACGATCCGGGAGCAGTGCAACGAGCCCTGTGTGATGACTGGTTGCCTGCAGCGGAACGACTGCGCTGGACTCTTGGCTGCGAGGTTTGGTGAGTGCGGGACTTTCTTCTTCTGAGCTTTGCCAGGCTTTTGTTAGTGTTAGAAACAGAGCTGGTAATTGTGGTTGTCGTTGCTGCCGGGTTAGTTGCGGCAAGACAATAGTAAGCAGTAGAGAAAGCAGCATTCAGAGCAGCCATGGATTTGAAGTCGTTGCGCAAACCGAAATTGTTGGAGCTTGCAAGAGAGTTGGGTCTGGATGTCTCGGACAAACTCAGAAAACCAGAACTGCTAAAGGCTATTCTTGAGTTAGAGGCTGAGGATGACGAGCTGTCGGAATGCCTTGAGACTATTGAGGAGAGGTCAAAAAGACAGGAGCGCGAACTTAAAGAGCAAAAAGAGAAACAGGAGCGCGAACTTAAAGAGCAGAAAGAAAAAGAAGAGCGCGAACATGCTTTGGAAATGAAGCGTCTTGAGGTAGAGATGGAACGCGCTCGTAATGGAAGTCAGGCACACGGTGCAGGAGAACGCGTATTGTTCAAAATGACTGACCTGATGCGGCCGTTTAAGCTTGGAGAGGACATTGGTTTGTTCCTGGTTAACTTTGAGCGAACGTGCGAGAAGCAGGGGTTCTCTCGGGAAACGTGGCCACAGCGCTTGCTCACTTTGTTACCCGGCGAGGCGGCCGACGTAGTCGCTCGCTTGGATAGAGAGGAGGCAGAGGATTTCGACAAAGTGAAATCGAGTCTGCTAAAAAAGTACAGGCTGTCAGCGGAGGCGTTCCGTCGGAAGTTTCGGGAAAATGAGAAAGGCAAAAGTGAGTCATATACGGAGTTTGCGTACAGGCTTATGTCAAACATGCAGGAGTGGCTCAAAGAAGAGAAAGCGTTTGGTGACCACGATAAAGTTCTGCAGTGCTTCGGGCTAGAACAGTTTTATAGTCGGTTACCGGAGAACGTGCGACACTGGGTCTTGGATAGGCCAGACGTTTGTACGGTGGCTAAAGCCGCTGAGCTAGCCGAGGAGTTTGTGACGCGTCGGGCTCGCGGAGCTAAGGACGGTCAAAAGGGTGAATTTGGCTCGAAGTTTGAGAGGCCGAAGTTCACGCCCATGAGATTAAAGGGGGACACGCGTAGTGAGGATGCGAGTGAAAGCAGTCCGACCAAACGTAAAGAGACGGCGGCAGCCAAACGCAGAAAGCGGTTCGAGATGAGGCAAGCGCGCGTTTGTTATACGTGCCAGAAGCCGGGTCACTTTTCGGCGCAGTGTCCAAAAACAACACCAAAAGTTGTGTTTTTTTCAATAGGCAGCACTGACGAGAACATGAAGCTTCTCGAGCCTTACATGCGAGACCTCCTCGTGAACGGGAAAGAGTGCCGAGTGCTTCGAGATTCCGCAGCTACGATGGATGTAGTTCACCCGTCTTATGTAGAACCCCATATGTTCACGGGCGAGTGCGCATGGATCAAGCAAGCCGTGGAAGCTCATAGCGTGTGTCTGCCAGTAGCAAAGGTGCTTATTGAAGGACCTTTCGGAGCGCTTGAGACGGAGGCGGCAGTGTCATCTATGCTGCCCCCCCAGTACCCGTACCTATTTTCGAACAGGTCCGATCACCTCCTGCGCGAGAAGGGGCTTTTGTTTGGTGAAGCTAGTGTTCAGGCCTTAACCAGATCGAAGGTTCGGGAGCTCGCTGCAAAGGCGGTAGTTGCGGGGCCAACGTTATCAAACAACGAAAAAGGGTCAGAGGCGCAGCAAGCTGATATTCAGAGCACGCCCGAACTGAATAAACTTGAGTCTGTAACGTTAAAGGCACCAGATACCGGAGAGGAAAATCCCGATGCGGGAAAGTTAGAAGAGCTATCTACTGATTTGCTCATCGCGCCTACGTCAGACGGACTTAATAGGTTGCTAAAAGTCAGCCGGTCGGCTTTGATAGCCGAGCAAAAAAAGGATGGCAGCCTGGAAAACGTGCGCTGCAATGTCAAAGAAGGTATCGCCAGGAAAACTGCGCGTTTTGTGGAAAGAGGTGGAGTCCTGTACCGGAAGTATCTAGACCGCAGAGGAGTGGAGTTCGATCAGCTGATCGTGCCTCAATGCTATCGTCAGGATCTGTTGCGCTTGACGCATGGGGGTTCGTGGTCCGGACACCTAGGAGTTAAGAAAACTAAGGACCGTCTCTTGCAAGAGTACTATTGGCCAGGGTGTTTTCGGGACGCAGACCACTTCGTGAGGTCATGTGACACCTGTCAGCGGGTGGGCAAACCAGGGGACAAATCGAGGGCGCCGTTGAAATTGGTACCTATCATTACGGAGCCTTTTAGACGGCTCGTTATTGATACAGTGGGACCTCTGCCGGTAACAGCCACGGGGTACAGACACATTTTGACTGTGATCTGCCCAGCGACAAAGTTCCCTGAAGCAGTGCCGCTTAAAGAACTCAGCTCAGTTGAGATAGTCAATGCACTACTGTCCATATTTGCGCGAGTTGGTTTTCCTGCGGAAATCCAATCAGATCAGGGCACAGTGTTTACTAGCGCTTTGACGACAACTTTTCTCGAAAGGTGTGGGGTAAAGCTGCTACACAGCTCAGTGTACCACCCACAGTCGAATTCCGTTGAGAAGCTCCACTCCGTCATGAAGCGCGTGTTGAGAGCCTTGTGTTTTGAACATCAAACTGACTGGGAGCTGTGTCTGCCTGGGGTGATGTTTGCTTTAAGGACCGCGCCGCATGCGGCTACGGGGTTTTCGCCAGCTGAACTGGTGTACGGTCGCTCGCTTCGATCTCCGCTTCGCATGCTTCGAGAATCATGGGAAGGCAGGGGCGACGACCCAGTCGTGGTGGAGTACGTGCTTAAGCTCCTCGAACGCTTAAGAAGGGCACAGGAGTTGTCAGGTGAAGCAATGGCAAAGGCCCAGCAGAGGGCCAAGGTTTATTATGATCGGACAGCCAGGGCCCGTCGTTTTGAGGTGGGCGATGAGGTCATGATATTGCGCACATCGCTAAACAACAAACTAGACGTGCAGTGGGAGGGCCCAGCACGAATTGTTCAGAAACTGTCGGACGTTAACTACGTGGTAAGTCTGCCAGGAAAGCGGAAAGCACAGCAAGTTTACCACTGTAATCTGCTCAAACCTTATAGACAAAGGGAAGCAGTGGTGTGCATGATGGTAAACGTTCCTGAAGAGCTTCCGGTCGAGCTTCCGGGACTAGGCTCAGTGACGAACAGGGAAGACACCGGTCAAGTCATTAGTGACCTTATCAGTAAAGCACCGCTGTCGCCTGAGCAGAAAACCGAACTACACCAGCTACTACAAGAGTTTCAAGGTCTGTTCTCTGAGAGGCCTGGTAGGACTTCTGTCCTTACTCATGATATAGAACTTACCTCCCCAGAGCCAGTACGATCCAAGGCGTATCGGGTGTCACCCCGCCAGAGCGATATTATGGAGGCTGAGGTAAAGAAAATGCTACAGCTCGGTGTTATTGAGGCAGGTGAGAGTGATTGTACCTCCCCTTTGATTTTAGTTGAGGTACCGGGCAAGGAACCTCGTCCTTGCGTCGACTACCGCAGGCTTAATTCCATCACTAAGGATCAAATTTATCCGATCCCTAACATCGAGGAGCGCCTTGAGAAAGTTAGTAGCGCTCAGTTTATTTCCACCCTAGATCTTGTCAGGGGTTATTGGCAGGTTCCACTTACAGAAGAGGCTAGTAGGTATGCGGCGTTCATTTCACCAATGGGAACATTCCGTCCTAAAGTGTTGAGTTTTGGTTTGAAGAACGCGCCATACTGTTTTTCAAGCCTCATGGATAAAGTGTTGCGGGGACAGCAAGAATTCGCTTTACCGTATCTAGACGACGTAGCGATATTCTCCGCATCCTGGTCTGAGCATATGGCACACTTGCGGGCAGTGCTAACCCGCCTGCGCGAAGCGGGCTTGACAGTAAAGGCTCCTAAGTGCCAGTTAGCACAGGCCGAGGTTGTCTACCTCGGTCACGTGATTGGTCAGGGTCGTCGCCGCCCCTCTGAAATAAAAGTGGCCGCTGTGCGAGACTTTCCGCAACCGCGCACAAAGACCGATATTCGGTCGTTCTTAGGTGTCGCCGGCTACTATCAGAGGTACATCCCCAGGTACTCTGATATCGCGGCTCCCCTGACGGATGCTCTAAGAAAGTCAGAGCCTCAAACAGTCGTCTGGGACGAGACAAAGGAAAGAGCTTTCAGCGCCCTAAAGAGTGCCCTAACAAACCAGCCTGTGCTACGATCGCCAGACTATACAAAAGGGTTCATTGTTCAGTGCGATGCTAGTGAGCGAGGCATGGGCGTTGTACTGTGCCAACGGGAAAAGGGAGAAGTAGAACACCCCGTCCTGTATGCTAGTCGTAAGCTGACCAGTCGTGAGCAGGCGTATAGCGCCACCGAGAAAGAGTGTGCGTGTCTCGTGTGGGCCGTTCAGAAATTGTCATGCTATCTAGCCGGCTCGAGGTTTATCATTGAGACGGATCACTGCCCTCTCCAATGGCTGCAGACCATCTCTCCCAAAAATGGCCGCCTCCTGCGCTGGAGCCTCGCTTTACAACAATATTCCTTTGAGGTGCGTTACAAAAAGGGGAGTCTCAACGGTAACGCCGATGGCTTAAGTCGAAGCCCCTAACGTAGGAATCAGCCTCAAAATTGTTTGTTACTGATGTTTTTCTTCCTGAGGCAGGATTGTTTAACATATTGCTTTTGTTTAGTGTTTCAAAGTGATGATATGCTTTCTAGTGCAATTTTCCAATTTGTGGACGCGTTCTGAGTGATGCTAGACTACTGTAAGGAACTAGGCAGTGGTATAAAAAGGGGAAAGAGCCTGGCAGGGCTTAGTGAGGGTTGTGCCGTGCTTGCTGACTGAGCGGTTGAGTTTCAGCGTAGTTCTAACGCTTGCCGGGAACGAGAACAAAAATGTGAACTCTCCCGAAGTCACTTTGCAGTGTCCTGTGCGAACCTGAACGAGAGAACGAGGCCTTCTCTGTGCGCTGCGCTCAAGAAACGCCGAGGGACGCCCGACTTCGGTTATGAGCATCATCGAGCGACATCCCTCCGGACAGCGGATGCAGTCCCCTGTCCATCGGGATCTCCTTCCCCCGGCGGGGCGGTCTGTTGCGTTTCGCCTGCAACGCGCGGTTTTGCCGGCGCGACTGCGGCGGGGCGGCAGACATTTTGGCCCGTTCGGCGTCGCCGCAACGCTCCCCGCCAGGCGTTTCCAGGCGTTTCCAGGCATGTTCCGATGCCACGTGTCTTCATGTGCGTGTGTGAGTGTATGTGCCATTGTGCCCGAACGGCGGCGATGCGACAGCAGGGGGTCACCCTCTCCTTGCAGTCATTGTGCCCGACCAGAGGCGCTCCGAGAGCCGAAGTTACCTTCTCCTCCCAGTCTTTGTGCCCGACCGGCGGCAGTGTGCGTCACCTTAGCCCATTGTACAATCACGTGCTCGTCTATTGAGGGGTTCCTTCTTGCCCTCAACTGCGAGAGTATAAAAACAGCTGCCCCCGGACGCCAAAGAGGAGGGCTCCGATTTCTTCTGTTGAGTAAAGTGCTCTCCCGTCTCTCTACTTCGGTCAACCTGACCGCCAACTCTTTGCAATGTTAAAATAAACAAGTTGTTTTGTTGTTACCAGTCGACTCATGCTTTGCCGGGACCTTCGGATGCTTCCAGTTGTACCCCAGGCCGCCAGGCCAACGCTACCCTTGGGGCTTGCGACCCAGGTACAACCACGGGCGTCAGCGCCGAGTTCCCAGCAACCGATCGCACCAGCGGTGCGACCACAACAACTCGCGCCAGCGGTGCGATCCAAATAGGTGATAGGTGACGGTGATTACTTTTCGTTCTCGGCCAGCGTTTCCGTTCTTGGCCAGCGAAACCGAAGAGTGACTGTATAGGCGACGTGAGATGAGCCCTGTTTCTATGAGCAACTACTAGTAGAGTGGGTGGCAAGACGCCGTGCCGCTTAAGGCTTCTTATGCGCTTAGGTGCAGCGATACTGCTCTGCTTTTTTTTTTTTTACATATAATAATGGGAGCTTCGTTTGCGGCATGGTTGAAATTAATGCCATCTCACAACATAAAACGACAGCGTCAGCTGCCATACAGCACATTATTAACCACTAACGTATCCAAAGCGCCTTGCACATGCGTAAAGAGAACTTACGACCCTTCATTGTCAGCGCTTAGTAAACGCGGGTTAATGAACCGTATTCTATATGTCACCTTTTTAAAATTATAACGCATCTACCAATCCTCATGACAGAGCATGAAATTGTGTCCACGTAGTCAAATTCATATTTCTTTACTTACACACAGGTCCGATTCCGGCATTACTTCGAAAGTGGGAATAAAAGAACAAGAAAAAACAAGTACAGTGTAAATACATGGCCTACATACAATCAAAACATACAAAGATTCTAGAAATTAGCTTCAAATATAGCATTGCTTAAACAATATTAGTTTCGAGTGATATGAAATCTTACTCAGAATTATGACAAATTGTCAAGAAACCAACGGTTTGCTTGCCTTCCACCACAACACACCACATCAACCGCTCTCGCGTCGAGTCGACAACTCTGCGCAGCATTTCCGGGTCGATGCTTCTACACGCGGTAACAATTCTCATCTTCATATCGTTGACATCGGTGGGCTCAACTGCGTAAACGCGATCTTTCACGTGGCCCCACAAAAAGAAGTCCAGTGGAGAGAGATCAGGGGATCTCGGCGGCCAAAACTTCTCTCCTTCGTGTCCAATCCACTGCTGTGGAAAGTTACAGTTTAACCAGTTCTTTGCAGTGGAGGAGAAATGTAATGGGGCCCCGTCATGCTGGAACGAAACTTGCCGAAGTTTGTTGAGATGGAGACTCTAGGCAAATTTATCGACGACACCAGCAAGAATTTCGTGCGCATAATTATTTCCCCCGAGATTCCCTAGGCGTGCCAGCATGCGTTTTTCCCTAGGCGTGCCGGCATTGAGGAGTGGGGTCGAGTTTGTATACGCTAGCTGCCGACGTGGAGAAATAGGGGAAGCAGCCGGCACTGAAAGCTCCATTTGGCGACCGCTGTGTCGGAGTGACTGCCTCGCACCTGCGGCGCTCGTGCTAAGTCATGAAGTCATGTCGTATCAATGCTTTCTCGCGGCTTACGGCGATGCACCTTGGAAATAACGTCACAGATGTTTCCGTGGGAGCAGTAGGGACCGTAGCAGAGACCGGGCCGCATATATTGAAAATCTAGAAGTCAGAGCGCCTTAGCGACCGCGGTTGAGCGCAAGTGGCTGAAATGCCGCCGGTGACGCTGGGTGCCCCTGCAACCGCTATGAGAACACGGCACGCTACCCTGACGCCTCTTACGCCAACCTAACGTTAACCTAACCAAACGTGACCGAGACGAAAATACAATAACCCTCACGGCGTAACCGCTGTGAGAATACGCCGTGCCACCCCAACGCCTTTTACGCTAACAAAATCTAATCTTACCTAGTGTTAACCTAGCCTAACGTGGCCGAGACGCAAAGACAAAAATCCGCACGGCGTAACCACCACGCAACTCCAACGCCTTTCGCGCTAACCTAACCTAAGGCAACCTAAACCTAACCTAAACATAAGCTAACCTAACCTAACGTGGGCGAGGCGCAAAAATAATCCTCACGACATCACATCAGGCGATGGCGTTGAACCGTGATTGGTAAGGCCCTGTGCGTTTATTTCACTAAAAGGGGACCACTAAAAAATGCTCCTCAAAAGTCGCGGACAGCAGCGTACGAAAAGCCTACCAAGATCAAAGATATACTGCACCAGGAGAGCAGGCATGGCATCCACTATACGGCCTCTACTAGCTGTTAATTCCCCTCGGAAATATTAGTGATGTTTTTTTTTTTTTAAGGTAGAGCGCCGTAAGGGGTAAGAAGGGTTTAATTCGGCATGACTGACTCAGCACCAGTGCCACAGGCGCAAGAAAGTCTTTCCGACGTACCTTCAGCGACAGCGATCACCGAATGGGGCATCCGTGCCCACTGCTTCACCGCGCGGGCAGCCAGCGTCGGAGCGTAAACTAACTCGATCCCGTACCGCACTGCCGGCATGCCTAGGGGACAAACACGCGCTAAAGAAACCTCCTTCGTAGTGCCTAGGCAGAGTCATATGTTGAAGGAGCAAAAGTCCCCAGATTTTATCTCTCGTGCCCGCGCTTGCTCGCGGCTGCGCACAAATGTCGGGCGATCCCTCAAATTACCGTCTCGTGAAATCGCCCTACCTCACGCTCACCCAACGATGTCCGCCCTCCGTCACCCTCGCCCTCCCAGACATTCTGAACACGGTGTAAGAATATTATGATTTTCTTACACCGTGATTCCGAACCTATAAAAATTTTGGAGGACGCTTAAGCTTCGCCTTTTAGAGGAAGCTTTAGCTCGAGTGCTCCTATCTAAATAGATGTAAAAGGAGAATTCGTTTTTCTCAGCAACCACTGCACCAAATTTGACGAGTTTTGTTGCATTTAAGATAAAAACCTAAAATCGAGTGACTGTTAGTCTCAAATTTTTTATTTAGGTCGTGATTTTTTTACTAAAATTTGCAATGAAAAATTTTCAGAAAACAGGGGAAGAGGTGGCCATTGCCGACCCCGGGTGCCAAACGGTGTTGTGTGATTCGCGAAGTGCAGTGCGGAATTATGCCAAGGGCAAAGTGTGTGGTGAGGCTGTGCGCGTTCTGTGCTCGGCTCACCTGACACGAGAGAATAGGTATGTTAAAATCAAGTGGTTCCCGGCGCACGCGGGCAACGATGCGTCGGAGAAGCACGATAACCACAACGAGACGGAACACGCAGTGACGCGAGCGCTTACCAACCGCGCCGCTGCAACCGACCGTCCAATGTAGTGTAGTGCCAAGGACCGCATGACGACGTTCAACGAACTTACACAGTTTCACCGCCTGTGTCGAAGAACTTTCCCACCCACGCAACCGGGGCTGAGTCTAGCGGAGGCGGTGCTGTTCAGACAATTGCAAACTGGTTCCTTACCCACCTCAGTGTTAATGAATCATCTGTGTCCGAAAGTATACGTGAGTGATGTGTGCCACGTGTGCCAGCGGGAGAGGGCCACCCTGACGCACATCCTATGGTATTGCACCAAGTTCCCCGACGAAGCTTCGACAATTATCTCGCGGCTGCGGCGGAATGCTACGATCACGAAATCCAAACCTGGGCTATCCAGCAGGTCTCGGCGGCTCTTGGAAGACAAACTCCGAGCGAAACCGACGGAACGTTGTCCCTCAGGGCGACCGACCGCGGGAGTAACACGCGCTGGTGTTGAGTAGAGACCACCCGCTGAGAAGACGTCAGGGCCCGCGTCGCGGCGCCATTTAGTCATGGTGTCGTTCTGCAGGCGACTAAATAAAGTTCTCTCTCTCTCTCTCTCTCTCTCTCTCTCTCTCTCTCTCTCTCTCATAAAACGACACTATCAAGTTTACAACTCGGTAACTCAGCAATGAAAAATATTACAATTCTGTGAATTGCATCTCATAGTACATTTAAAGCGGACAAAAATTATGTTACACATTAATCTAAAAAAATGGTAATGTACTAATACAGCTTTTGCAGAACCCTTGTGCACAACGTGACAAATCCACGTAATATATAAATTGACATATCGAATTTATCCGCATTGAATGATCTAATGGATGCCGTTTACAGAACCGCGATATCTGTTCTTGGCGGAGAGCTATTAATTTGTAAACTTCCTGCTTCTTTTTTTTTTTTTTGGAGCTTTCGAATTTTTAAAATTCTTTCAACTAAATTCAGGTCCGATATTCCGCTTCCAATAGTCACTACAATGCGACTTTCTCTCTCAAATGCAACAAATTTTATTAAAATCAGTGCAGGGGTTATCTCAGAAAAGCGTTTCTGCGTTTTACATGTATTTGGCCGCATCGTAGTTGGGCCCGAGCTAAAGCTTCCTCTTAAAGGACCCCTGAGACGGTTCGGACAAATTTGTAGACGCGTAGGGTACAGCTTAAGTAGAACACTCGCACCACAATTTAAGTGAAGCATTACGTATTAATGGAGCTACAAGCGATTACAAGTTACCCTTCTCCCTAGCCATGCTTTTCCTCCTCAACTCGTTCACCGAGCCATCGAGGCTAACCTCCGCCTTCCCTGGTTCTGCGTCACAATGCGACGTCACATCGTCCCCTTCCGGTTGTTTTGGAGCCCGCCCCCGCCCGCGCGAAACCTCTCCGCTAGCCGCTTGGCCGTCGACCCTAGGCGAGAGCTATCGAAGCAGCGTGCGTTGCGAGCATTCTGTCGCAGAGCCGAACGTGTCTGGTATTCCGTTAACCACGCACTAGCGGAACGTTTCGACGGAACAATGGAAGCATAAACTCGAGCTGATGAAGGAACTGATGAAGCGTAGGCGTACGTGAGCTGCCTGATTTACCTCCACGGTCCAGCCACCCGTTGTAGCAGAGCTTAACCAGCCAAAGAAAGAGCTAATATTGCTCTGACCAAGTGTAAAACATTTTAAACATTTACAAAAACAACGTGTTAACGATTACACTCCTGCGAAAAATTTACACCAGCAACAAAGAATACATTTTGTTACTGCTATTGTGTCTGGTTGAGCGCTATGCCACCACGTGGCCGCATCGTGCAGACCATTCACATTTGCGCTTTTGTTCATCCTATGAAATGACACTCAAGGGGACACGGCCAGGCCCTGTCCCCTTTGCACTTGCGTTTACCGTAATATCGGACTAGCGAAACGCTATTGCGTTAGTAACCTTCCGGTGTAAAGTGACGGCCGCAATCGCGCAAGTCCAGGCGCCGATCGGATAATGGCAGTCCGATGCACTGCAGCCAGTTCGCTCGTTTACTGGCTTGCAGAGGGAAACGATGTCGCAGCTTGACATATTGCCGGTCGCTACGCTTGCAGTCCACAACGCAACAGAGTCGAATCATAGCGCTTGCGAAAAGACAGACCGACACAGACGGCGGAGCTCTCGTCAAAGACGGAGCACGTTGTGACACAAGCAGACGACACTTGCTGTGTGCCGGAAGTGCTTAAGGGTACTGCAGAATTGTTCTTGTGCATTCCCTTTATGTTACTTTCTTTTTATAAAAAAATTAACTAACATTCCAACTATTACGAACATCGTTTGGTTACCATAAAGTTGGAAAAATTAGCGATCACGCGCCCTGGTCAGCCAATCGGATAGCTCGCCCCACTGACGTCATATGGGGGATTTGCGTCATATGGGTAGGGGCGGCTTAAAATTCCGCCGCGCAGTGTGCTGCGATCGGCAGCGATGTGCATTTTTAAAACCTTATAGTAAGTTACACGCTTTACGCGGAGCACTTAGATGCGTCAATTAATGATCAGAAGGACCTACTCTAACGACTCAGTACGTTTGTAGAAAATCGTCAAAATCGTTTCAGGGTCCCTTTAAGAGTGGAACGCGATAGCATTCAAAAACCCTCGCTGCTTCTCACGCTTCCCAGCAACTGGAGCGTATGTATCATCATCATCATCATCATCATCATCAGCCTGGTTACGCCTACTGCAGGGCAAAGGCCTCTCCCATACTTCTCAAACAACCCCGGTCATGTACTAAATGTGGCCATGCAACTTCTTAATCTCATCCGCCCACCTAACTTTCTGCCGCCCCCTGCTACGCTTCCCTTCCCTTTGGATCCAGTCCGTAACCCTTAATGACCATCGGTTATCTTCCCTCCTCATTACATGTCCTGCCCATGCCCATTTCTTTTTCTTGATTTCAACTAAGATGTCATTAACTCGCGTTTGTTCCCTCACCCAATCTGCTCTTTTCTTATCCCTTAACGTTACACCTATCATTCTTCTTTCCATAGCTCGTTGCGTCGTCCTCAATTTGAGTAGAACCCTTTTCGTAAGCCTCCAGGTTTCTGCCCCGTAGGTGAGTACTGGTAAGACACAGCTATTATACACTTTTCTCTTGAGGGATAACGGCAACCTACTGTTCATGATCTGAAAATGCCTGCCAAACGCACCCCAGCCCATTCTTATTCTTCTGATTATTTCCGTCTCATGATCCGGATCCGCCGTCACTACCTGGCCTAAGTAGATGTATTCCCTTATGTCTACCGGTAAACGATGGGCGCGGACGCTATGGGCCTGACGGGCTGCTGCAGGCGGCGCTGCGGAAACGCTAATAGGAAACGCTTGTCAACAGAGCCCTCTATGCCGCGCTTTTAGGTTTCGGGTAGTACAAAACGCGATGGCCTGCTGGTGAATGCATGGCTCCGCGGTATATCTGGTCGTCTCAGCTGCGCCTAGGTGGGAATTTTGCAGAATTTCTTGGTGGGAGGCTTTGTAGCATGCCTTCCGTCGCCATGGAAGCAAAGCGCTGTGCCGAATGCGTGCACTGTGCACGAGAAGTCGC
Organism: Dermacentor variabilis; assembly: GCF_050947875.1. Taxonomy (NCBI): domain Eukaryota; kingdom Metazoa; phylum Arthropoda; class Arachnida; order Ixodida; family Ixodidae; genus Dermacentor; species Dermacentor variabilis. The sequence goes on from NC_134571.1 coordinate 28,622,420, forward strand.
AGACGCCATTTCGGTGCACTGCCGCTTTCACGCGTCTGCTGATCAAGTCGCGCTATGCGAAGCTGCAATTGCAGACTGCTGCAATATGTGTCTATTCGCTTAAACCCGTGCACCAACTTAGAACCGTTGCCCAATAACAATAAATTAGTTATTTCATCATCATCATCACCCCCATCAGCCTATATTATATCCACTGCAGGACGAAGGCCTCTCCCTGCGAACTCCAATTACCCCTGTCCTGCGCCAACCGATTCCAACTAGCGCCCGCGAATTTCCTAGTTTCATCGCTCCACCTAGTCTTCTGCCGTCCTCGAGTGCGCTTCCCTTCTCTTGGTACCCATTCTGTAACGCCAATGGTCCAACAGTTATCTAACCGGCGCATTACATGACCTGCCCACCTCCATTTCTTTCTCTTAAGGTAAATTAAAATATCGGCTATACCCGTATGCTCTCTGATCCAAACCGCTCTCTTTCTGTCTCTTAACGTTATGCCTAGCAATCTTCCTTCCATCGCTCTTTGCGCGGTCCTTAACTTGTTCTGAAGCATCTTTGTCAGTCTCCAAGTCTCTGCCCCATATGTAAAATGCGCTGATCGGCACCTTCTTTTTCGATGATAATGGTAAGCTTCGAGTCAGGAGCTGACAATGTCTGCCGTATGCGATCCAACCCATTTTTATTCTTCTATGAATTTCCTTCTCATGATCAGGGTCCCCTGCAATTAATCAGCCCAGGTAAACGTACTCCTTCACAGACTCTATAGACGTTGACTGGCGATCTTGAACTCTTGTTCCCTTGCCTGGCTATTCATCATAATCTTGGTATTCAGCATATTAATCTTCAGCCCCACTCTTACACTCTCTCTGTTAAGGTCCTCAATCATTTGTCGTAACTCGTCGTGTAATTAGTTATCTAATGAAACTAATATAATAATCTGCTGGCTTTAGCACTGTAACTACGCTTGAGCGGCTCTGGTGTGTGTTGACGCTGAGATTGCCGGCACCATGCATGCTTATGCTGCAAAAGTGCATTTCCAGACATGGCAATGAGTAAATACTATGGTTGACTGACGCGCAGTAGCTCCTATTTTTTTTTTTTTTTTAGGAAGAAGAACGATGCCGCAGCAACAATTTCGTTTGTTGTCATTAATTTCTTTAAAGTAACATGTAATGTGACAACGGCTGTTTAAACACCACTTTTTACATACAGTTCCTATCTTATTGCGGCAACTGACTGTGCTACCTCAGTCGATCAATTTTATTTCGCTTGTTCTTTCAGCGACGCGTTTTGAACAGTTTCAACCGCTCTATATGAACTTTCGCCTAATTAGGTGGGCCGCTTCCTCATAGGACATTGCTATAGGTCCTGTAAGTTCCTGTGCGTGGCAGCTTTCTAATAAAAATAATTATCCGCATGCACCTTTAGAGACGACTGCATTTTTCATGGTTAAAGGGTCAAAGGCGACCTGGGCGTTTTGACGGTTGGCTGGAGGCATAAACTCCAGCTTATGAAGCAACTTTAGCGCAGACGTGCGTGAGCGGCCTGATCGGTCTTCACAGTCCAGCCACCTGTTGGCGCAGAGCTTAACCAGCCAAACAAAGCGCTAATACTGCTCTAACCAAGTGTAAAACAACGTATCAGCGATTTCACTCCTGCGAAAAATTTACACCAGCAGCAAAGAATACATTTCGTTACTGCTACTGTTCGTGGTTGAGCTCTGTGCCACCAGGTGGCTGCACCGTGCAGACCATTCACATTTGCGTTTCTGCTCATCCCGTGAAACGACACGGTCGAACGGCCAGGCCCTGTCCCCTTGCGCTTGCGTTTACCCTAATACCGGACTCGCGAAAGGCTATTGCGTTAGTAATCTTTCGGTGTAAAGTGACGGCCGCAAACGCGCAAATCCTGCCGCCGATCGGATAGCGGCAGTCCGATACGCCGCAGCCAGTCCGTTCGTCTGCTGTCTTTCAGAGGGACACGATGTCGCAGCTTGCCAGACGCTATGTTTGCAGTCCACAGCGCAACAACTCTGTAAAGTAGCGACACTCTCCTCCTCCGCCTTCACTCCTCCTCGTTTCTCCTCTCTTTCACGCTCCCTCCTCGACCGTGGCGCCGCCTGCACCGCTCGAACGTAGTAGACGAGCTTTCGCAGAGTGAATGCACGCATAGCAAGGCGGTGCGCTTTAGGCGTTCGCGTTAGCTTTCTAGCTCTGAGTAACTTCGTGTACAGCAAATAATTTCTGTACGGACGGTCATACAAATTCAGTGTCGGCAGCTTTTTTTTTTTCCTGTTTTGATAATTATTTTTTAAAGAAGTATCTGAACGAGAGCTAACGCTGTGCCATGACGACTCCGAATGTATTGCGTGCGCTACAATTAGGTACACAACATTTGTCCAGTGAGTGTCGCAAGATGCGGTTGCCAATGGTTGTAAATAAACTTGTGCGATCGAATGCAAACATCCTGACCTTCAGCAAGCCCTCATTAGCCTAAATAATCCACGCCGTCCTTACCATGTGAATTCGCGGCGCGTATCAGCTATGACGTACAAAGGCCCACAGAGGGCACGAACGATCGCTGCTCTGAAGGTTCGAAAGAGCATCACAAGCTGCAGTGCCACCAACGTGCGTGCTTGCCAATCTCCTAAGCACGAGCAAAGGCTCAGAGGTGGGCGATGGTGATATTATGTTTCTCGTGCCTCAAAGTCGACAGATATGCGCGCGGCCGATCATCGAGTGGGGATTCCGCGTATATAGAGAATTAAATCAGTTTTTTTAGTATTCGTTCGCGAAGCGGTAACAGTACTTCATTCAGGCTCAAACAAGTGCATTATTTTTTCAGGTTAGTGACTCATCATGAACATTTCATCCTGTTTTAGCTCGTCCGTTCCCGAAGTGACTCCCTTGTCGCGAACCGAGTTGCACTAAGGTGCATGCATTGAGGATGGTTGCGCTCACTCCGAAATAACATTTGCGAGATATGACTAGTGAAGTGGTGACCGCGCAAAGAATTGCCGCGCTATATGACGTGGCCGAAATTGCGGTATGTGAAATGATGCAGTAGTTCAATTGAGGCACCATATGTTGTCTCATTACGTGTGTCTCAAAGACATAGTGGTCGAATGAGCTAATATAGTTGAATGAACGGATAAGCGAACGACGACGACTAAACCAGCCAGTGAACGAGCGGGTGACCGCACGTTTTCTTTGCGAGTGCTCCACCGCCGCTTCTTAACCTACACACACTTTAAAGCTTACACGAATTAACCCGTACGTCTCAAAGACTTATGACGCTGTCGTTCGGCGATGAACGTGGTTTCGCGAGAGCACGCACACTTTTCCTTTGTATCGCAAATCCACCGGGCGACCGCCAATGACGAACACGAACAAAAGAGGCAAACAAAGCTATTCACTCTGAAGAAGGCTAGTTAGTAACCACAAAATGCAGCGGGTTGCTTTCCTAAGATGAGTTTTCACGCTCGAGCCTCAAATTTTGTCAAAAGGAATTCGCTGATTTCTAAAGGTTTCGTAATCACGTTTTCGCACGCAGCCTCGCGTCCCCGCGAATTAAAGCATGTTGGCGTACAATATGATTAAGCGCACCAAATACGGCCGTACTACTTATATAAACAAAGTACACGTCACGTAGGACAATACTATGAGAGACTCGCAACTACCTCGTATAGTCGTGCGGAGAATATTGGTCTGAAGTTATCCCTCTCAATTCGATAAATCCATGCATTTCTTCCTAACCCGTAGCGCTTACCGGACGGTATCGAGAAGAGCTTCTTGTCTTTGCTGAAACTATTTTGGCATACGAAGGCGCGGCAGGTTATGGTAATACAAATTGATGTGAAGCGACGTCGCACTTGCCACAAAAGTTCAAGGCGTTCGCAAACCAAAACAACACGGAACAGCAGCGGCGCCATCACGCGCTCCTTGCTACTCCGTAGACGCTTCTCAAGCGAAAATGGCGCAGAAGCGCGACTGTAAACGAACGAAGCCGGCGCGATGGGCCCACGTGATGTCATTAGGCCAACGGCGACGCGACGTCGGCCTCGATCAGAGCGCGCGAGGAGGAGGCAGCATTCTTCAAAGCGTGGCGCTACTTTACGAAGTTTAAGGGGTTTTATTCAAAATTCCAGCGCGTCAGCCCCATGCACGAACGCGGGCTTTCTGGTTGAAACTCGGCCTCTTGCTTAAAACATGTGGGTAACAGCGCAAACAGACGACCACAAGAACGGATACATATACACACAAGCGCTGACACGTACACACAGAGCTTGTGTGCACGTGTCTCCCTTCTTGTGGTCTTCTGTTTGCACTGTAACTCATATGTTTCAAGATTAACCAACTCGCCCAAACAGAAGTATTGATGAAGTTCAACTCTTGTTATGGCCGCGATGGATGGATGGGTGAATGTCGTGAGCGTCCCCTTTGGAACGGGGAGGTGGGATGTGCCACCAAGCTCTTGTCGTTTTATTGCCTAATGCCCTACCTATGTTAAAGAAGAAAAGAAGAAAGGAAAAAAGAACCCACGAAAGATTCCCATAACCAAAGTTTCTGAACCCCTGTTGTGAACTTTGTTTTTGTACACCTCCGTTGTTTGTCGTTTCCATACTTTTATTCCACGAATCTTCCAATCGCCTATGACTAGGCTCTATTGCGGACATGTTTACCTTCCTGCTGCTCTCGCTGAACCCAAGGGCTTCAAGAAGGCCAGTGATTCCTAAATCGACCGTTGGGCAGATATCTTCACATTCTAATAAAACATGCTCCACCGTTTGTCTTGTATCCTCAACAGTGGCGCGTAGCCACTATGGGGGATTGGCCGAGAAGCAGGAGGTTTTCCGTATGCTTAGAAGTAAAGCGAAACTATACTTGAATAGTGGAGCGTTGGACGATAGAACTGTAATTTAGAAGTGTAATAAAAATTGTTAAAAATTCTGATAAAATAAGTTAACGTAATGAAATGAAATAATAGAAATTCCCTAGCTTTACCGCAGCCAAGCACACGCTCCTTCGTTCCTATATATCGCTTTATAAGTGTATGTTCTAAGGCATCTTGATCTCGCTTCGAAAAGTAATGAGCTTCCCTTTGAGTTATCGTAAATTGTTTCTTTCCTGATTTTGTTTTTCACTCTTAAGTAGTTACTCATGGTAGGTTTTTCCTTTCCATTGCCGCCACCCATGAGATTATCTCAGCCTCTCTGACTTTCCGCTTGACGTTCTTTGTTGCCCTACAGGACTTGCTGGTAAGCTTCCTAGTTCTTTACCTCCACGATGCGGCGGAGACGAGCGCCAGCTGGAGGTATTGCAAAGAACCGGGCGCGCCACTCCGTGGCCTCCGAGATACCCACGAGCCGGCGTGCGCAAATGGCGAACGCCGCGGTCGGTCTGTGAATTGTGGAAACGCTGGAAAAGGGGTTTCCTTGAGCTTTCGCGTAACAGAATTATGTTTTCTCGTACAGCCAAATTACAATCCGAAAGATATCATTTCTGTATGTTGTGTGTATGTTGTAGTTTAAGATTTTCCCACGTATTTTAGCTTGAGAAATCTAATTAGTCTTCTAAATTTCTTGCGTTACGTGGATGGTCTGGGTATGGGTGGTTCGATGATGATGATGATGAAAAACTTTATTTATCCCTCTTTAAAGGGAAGGGGGCAATGGAATAGAGGGTGGGGGAGGAACTACTTGAAGTACCGAAGCGACGTCCGTCGGACGCCGATGCTGGTTCTGCTGCGGCATGGGTTCCTTAACGAAACTCGCGGACAACGTTGGAGGGAAAGCTACGGGCGTGTGACTGCTGCACATATGGTACGGCGCCAAGTAGCCCACAAGCGTTTGCCAGTGCTTTTGCTTGCTCGGAACAGACGCTGAATGGACACTGCTTCACGTGCGACAGTTTCGCGTTTGCCCAGTCGCGGAAGGGATAAGCCACAAAATAAGTATACTTTTAGATTCAGTGGTGTGTTTTAACTTCTTTAACTGTTGCTAATAAGGTGTTCAAGTTTTCTTTTCCTGAGCCTAAACTAAAGTGGATGAAAACTCGGGACTCCTATCAGAAGTGCTCTCACTTGTGCGCGCTTTGCCTCTGTAGCTTTCCCTTCACTGCCACGTACGATAGTCATATCGAATTTCTCTAGCAATGCCCCAGTCCTCACCTCACCTCACCTTTGTGAGAGTGAGGGCAGACGAGGTTTAGGTTGCCCTCCTGAATACTCGTGAGGGCATGATACAGAACGTGTAAGGTCGCATATAGGAGCGAGACCTAGTGAGGTTTTGACACTTGCTGAGACCTACTCGAAATTGGCTGTAAAAAAATAATAGTCTCTAAAACATGGTAGCTGTGACGTATTTTTGGCACATGCAATCGGCAAAAGCGTAGCCTTTAAGATTCTCTTCTTACTTTTTTAACTCAGAGTCAACCGTTGCCAGGGCGTGAATCTGCTGAATTCCCCCTGCAAAATTATTTAGGGGTGCTCAACTCGGACTTTCATTTATTGCAAAAATGAAAATTTAAAAATATTTTGTCAGCACGCTTTTAAAGAAAAACGAACATGGCGTCAAAAACACGTTCATGATTATTTTTTTATTATTTTTTCCCCGGCTCTGCAAACTCTGTTGGCGAATGCAGTCAGCAAAAGCATAGCCTTCGAGATTAATTTTTCTTACTCGAAGGAAGCCGTTGCTGGCATAGAGTTTATCACTATAGTGAGAAACTCTATGGTTGCTGGGGCGGGAATCTGGGCACAAAAAAAAGCACAGATTATTACCTTGATGAAAAACTATAAGAATTGAAATATAAATTAAACCAGCGTTGATTAAGCACGCAGCTATTTGGATGGTTTTGGTGCATTTGGCACCGCAGGTGCGAACACTGGTGTGTGGCGGAAGTGGCGGTCTGGTGAAACGGGTGAAACTCGGTACACTAAATACTCCGAACGCGTTGCTTTGGTTGTGCTGGTTGAGCTTATCGCGTTCTGAAGACCTCAAAGGCGGCATCTGATGATGCTTGACTCTTGCGCACAGCTGTTTGTTGTTTTTAGGCTTCACGTTTGACAGCTCGCTCTTCGCTATGGCGGCCGATGCGCAGCATAAACGATGGGGTGAGCTACCACCACTGATCACAGAAACAGAATCTGGAATTGCTGCCATTGAACGGGAGCAGATCACCAAACCCCGTCCAGTGCCAATTCAGGGAGCTGCACTATATCAGCCGGGAGCACGCAGCCTACATTACCAGTACGTGTTGTACGAGCTTGCCTTTGTATTCTGATAGCTTTGCTTCCGTTGACTTGATCCTGTAACTTTTGTCTCCTGATTTGACTCACGCTTTTCTTCTATTTCTTTCAGAGCCGAGCGGAGTGTCCAAGAGTACGGTGCCATTGACCCAATAACAGTGCACACCATCGCATTGATCCAACATGCGAAGAAAGTTCAGTCATGCATCACGAATCTTCAGCAGCAGGACAGAGACATCGTGAGTTCTGTTCTTTTTTTTTCCCCTCTACTTCTGAAGGCATTACTACATACCCCGAACTACGATACATAGTACGCGGAGCACGATCGTGCAAACAGACGGATGACAACGGGCAATTTCTGCGCGAGGTACTGAATTGAAAAAACGCTGCTCACTTTTGGTGGAAGTTCTATCTTTAACGAAAAAGGGGGAAAAAAAAGTTGCGCATTGTTTGCCAGTGCTGTGGCTAAAATTTGGTGACCATGTGTTGCGAGTGTTTTAATGCTTCTCTTTTTTCCTGCAAAACTCAGAAGCCGCTGGAAGCCGAGTACTTGCCACCTATACCAGAAGGACCTAGTATCCCAGGCCTGACAAGCCCAGGCAACAGCAATCGCCTCGAAATGAAGTCAGAGAAGTAAGTATTCCACTTTTGATGCTGACATTCAGGACATGATTTACATACAAGGTGCTTTCTTCTTTAAAACCCTTTGTTGAAAGATTTGTTCAGTGCCAGACACATTCCATAACTGTCATGCAAGGTGTTACAGGTCCCCTTTAACGTAGGTTCGTGTGACGGCGGAATCACTGATTCAGTGCATAGACAGTGTAACATGGCTCAATAGCACTACACTGTGAAAGAAGCAGCTTTCTGTGGTGCCCTTGCTCAAGGCATGACTGGTCGCTGTCAAGCCACATCATGCTTGGTTCATGGTTTGCATGGTTGATTTTGTTCAGCTTTTGAATCCACCTTTGGCAAACAGGGGGTGCAGCTTCAGCAATGCAAGCTGCACATTTGTGGCTCCATGCATATCCTACTGCTTAGCTAAGCAAAGCGGCAGGATATGCCAGTAGTGCTTTTCATGGAGTGCTGACACAGCGAATCAATAACATTTTGTATCTTACAGGGAGACCATAGAAGTCAGGGTACTCAATCGGAAACCTACACGCATACAAAAGCACTCATGTGCACCGCCGTGCACTGAGGGATGTCATGGTCTGGCCTTTCCACTCGTTGCAACGATGGCAGTGCCACATGTAAGCCAGACATTTCTTGTGTGGTAAAACACATAGAATACAGTGCGAACATCTATATAATATGAAGACTGTGATGTTAAGCATTAAGTATGGCTCACTTAGTGAGATCTGACTTATGTACAGTGATCTGCAGTAGTGTGTTGAGCATCTGTCCCTATAGTCGGATACCACTTAAAAAAACAGCAGCTGGCAACCAAGGCACAAGGACCATGCGGCATTGTGTTGCTCCCCTAGCCAATAACAGAAGCATTTTCAAAATGGTGGCGTACTTCATACCTCCGGAGCGTCTGCTGTTCTGAAGAGCCTTTTCATCGGTGGAAGCGATGAAGTGTGCAACAGATATGGACAAAGTGTGTGGAGTCTGAGCATTTCACTCTTCAAAAGTCCACGGTACATTTCATTTCACTGCTAAGTCCATTTTACTCATAAAACTTCAATGCCAACTGAAGTAAAACTTGACAGTAAATAGTTGCAGCAAAGCATGTGTTTTATTTCAATTCAATAAAGAATTAAGCTTTCACCGTTCCACTGTAATAGATGAGTGAAAACGTATACAAATACACAGTTATTATTTTTGTGGAAGTACGAACTATTTGCAGCCTCGCGGAGGAACAGTGGCTGGCGGTTATGAGGGCTTGGGCGGGGCTTCACCACAGACTTGAAACCGGACTGTGAGAGTGCTCTAGAGTGCCTCAGGCCGACCAGTCTAATGTACCATACGTTTAATTTTCTCATAGATAAACAAGTTGACTTAGTCCCCATTACTTTGCCTTGTCGGCAAGGGGATGATAAAGAGTTTGTCCTAAATGCATTTTGTAATGCAGTACATGTTACTACCAGTTCTTGGACAGTGCTCAGTGATTAAAACACGATCCTCTGAGTGCATGGCTGCTTGTACCTCTTAGGCCAACTCTGGCTGCTGGGGTCACCGAGCTGATGTGTCGTGGTATACGATAAAAGCGAGAGCCTTTGTTATGCATTGTGACTGCATTGGATCCCACAGAAATCACCCAGTGTTCACTAGTGGCACAAAAAAGCAGCCAAAGCCACGCTGTATGAGTATCATGTGTCATTTGCTGAACACTTTACATAATTCGTATGCTGCACTGATATCTGTGTTGCCTTTTTCACTCTAACGGTGCATGCACTTGGTAGGCCACATTTTAGCTGACATGCCTGGCTAGTGACCTTTACATTTTCAGGTTGTACACTCCTTTTATTGAGTTCTCTTGTATGACATATCATTGCAAATTTGTATTCGGTGGAGTGTTAAACGCAAGTTCGATGCCACCTTATATTTACTATATATATAATATTTATAATAATAGATATAATATATATTAATATATTTATTTAATTATATATTTAATATATATAATATATGTTAAGTAGTTGGCATCAAGTTCAAATCCCAGAAATTTTTGTTGAGCTGTGATGCTTTTTTTCTGGCGCATGCATTGTACCCTTTGTCTATCCCTGTTTTTCGCACTTCCCTTGCAGTATGTTGCCCAACAGGGCTGAATTTCCACCCTTTTTGGTTGCTCAGTGGTTATGGTGTTGGGCTGCTGAGCACGAGATCGCGGGATCGAATCCCGGCCACGGCGGCCGCATCTCTATGGGGGTGAAATGCGAAAACACTCGTGTACTTAGATTTAGGTGCACATTAAAGAACCCCAGGTGGTCAAAATTTCCAGAGTCCTCCACTACGGCGTGCCTCATAATCAGAAAGTGGTTTTGCCTTTTGCCACGTAAAACCCTTTTTTTTTTTCACCCTTTTCAAGTGTATTTCTTTCTGAGAAACCAGTATGGGTTTCCTTCTTAGCTTTGTGCTTCAGTGGGGGGGATAACAATTTTCCTTTTCACAAACTTTCCTCCATGTTGCAGGTTTCCACAGAACTGATTTCCTATATTCAGTAGCCCATTGCTTCAAGTTGTCTATTAATCCGCCCTCGCTCTGCAATGTGCTAGCCTCCTAGTTAGCTCAGATGTTAGAGCGACTGCCCCCGTAAGGTGTTGGTCCTGGGTTCGAATCCTAGACCAGGATGAATTTTTCTCCAACTGTAAACCTTCCTGTATGAAAAACCCATCACGGCTTCTATTGTAGCTTCATGCTACAGTAGGATAGATGACTATTTTTCCTTTTAATCTCTGCGTAGTATTTTTTTTATCTGAAACAAAACAAAAGGAGAGTATTGATGGCCTCTGCAAATGTAATACCTCAATCCCTGCACAGAATTCTTGCTTCCATTTCGAGATATCTTTTTTTTTGCATGTTTCACTTAGCAAGCCCTCATTTCCTTTATTTGCCTGAATGTCAAGGAATCAATGATAGTGCAGAGTTGGTGATCCTCGTGCTAGCAGTGGTTCTCTCCGTAGTCTCAGTGGCATATGATGGCCACTGAGTCTACGGACATCAGCCATTTATCTGCTTCTATGACGACTCGCATTACCACGTTCCAATGGTTTAATGTGATCCCTCACATTCACCGCTCGGGTTGGGTGCCCAAATGAAATCTTGCCTTCTTTGGTTGTGTCCTCCATTGTGCCTTGCGTGCTGTTCTCTTTGTGCAGAAAATGCTCCTGGAAACCACCACCTCAGCTAGGGGATCATGCAACCCGTGTTATTCTTCGCAGAGCAGTCACTGCCATCTGCGCACAAGCTGGGTTTGACAGTAAGCTCATGCTATTTGCTTGATTTAGTGTATGCAATGCTTCCATTGTGGGGGTGTCTTGTTTCTTTCTTTCTTTCTGCAATAAATAATTAACCATGAGGGAATGATTTTTGCAAAAATAATTCACCCCTCAAAGGGTTAATGGTGGTGATGCTCTTCAAGACTGCTCCCAAGACATATCTTTGTGTATTCATGCTGGTAAAGTCTCCAAGCTTTTAGAAGGTTCCTTGAGTTATGTTATAGTTCTGACTTGTATGTTGGCAATTTTCTTTAAGAAGCTTGCAACATCACTGCGATTTTGCAGCTCTTTTCGTGTCAATTATGGCTACACAGCATTCACTGAGTGATTACTGCAAGACAGTTGACACTGTGCATACTGTTGTACTGTCTGTTGAACAATCAATATGCTTGAATGATGCCTAATTTTTGTCGTTTCTTTATTTCAAGCCTTATTCAGAATAACTTGTGCCACTTCACTAGTGGTGATTTATGGTGAATTCCATTAGAGGGGGGCCGGTCATGAGAACCACTTGCATTCCCAAGAGATTGCTCAGTCTTTACAAATTCAAGTCTGTGGGAGGATAACAAAATGCTTCATGCCATATCGCAACCTAAAAATAGCTATCCACAGGTGAGCAAACAGCTCTGCTTTGACGGAAAATATAAAATCCACCTGTATACCCTCTTATAGGAGGTCGGGGAAGTGCACAGATATGCCAGCATTGGGGGGCAATGAAGATAAAAATTGCATGTGCATGAGCATGGTGCCGCTGAACAGTTCTTAAAGAGCAAATGAGTCGGACGCCTTTTCCTGGTACCACATCTTCACATATTGTTAGGATGAAAAGAACAGCACAATCATTGTTGCTGTTTGTTGGCGAAAGAGCTCTGGTGTAGTCAAGTGCCACAAGAATTCAACAACACTTCACAAGACTTAGTGTTGTTGTTAGAGACATCATTAACAAGTTCAGTGCCTACTACACTTTCGTTAATATAAAACAAGCACTCGCTTAAGTATCAAAAAAATATAGTTCAGGGCTGATACAGCGCTCATGTTCACAATGAAGAGCAAGGCAAGAGGGTTCGATTATTTATGTGCTAAGTGATGCAAAGTGCGAGTGTGTATCTCAGGGAGATAACTTTGTGTCCAGTTTATAGCGTGCGTTGGCGATTGAATCCACAACGACTGTAGGCCAAGATGGGAAGATGGCTGCTTTTCTCTTGTGATTATACCAACAGAATGTTAATCAATTAATGCAATGCTCTGCAGAGGTATTTGAGCTAGCTTGTCTTCCCTGGCATCATTCTTATTCTCTTCAGTACTTCTTCTAGTTTCCACTGTTGCCTAATGAGATTTTGTAGAACCTAAGACTACGTTTCCACACTCTCATGCTAAAAAATTTGCTGTCTTTGTAAATTGCAAGTAAATTAATATGGCTATTAAGGGTCAGCTTTCTAGTTTCTGCTCGAATGACCTGTCACTAAATTGCAGCGAATTGGCATTGTACAGTCTCGCCTTGTGTGGTGGAAATTTCTGTGCATGCTGATTTATATATACACCCACACTTTTTTTTTTTTTGCTTGTGGACAAAAAAAATGGTAGTAGTAATTGGGCTCAATTTTATTGCCATTGTGGTGAGGCAGTCTATTATATTTAATAACAGGTGAAATAATGCCCACTTAAGAGTTAACTATCATGAAAACATTGGTTCGTGTTGTGTGCCAGTGAAGAGAGAAACTTTGACAGGCAGGCATAAAGGCTGTCTCTGACTTGCTGATGCAAACTAAAGGAAAATTGGGATAAAGTGTCACAGGAGACAGATAGAAATAGAGTAAATTGATGATACATATTATGTTCTCATTTTTCCCAGCTACTTGGAACTCTGTGCTGGAGGTTCTGACAGACGTCTGCAGTGACATTTATCGTCGCATCTGCTGGCAGCTACGTACAGTCGTTGACCGAGAGGCACTTACTGGTCAGACCGGCTTTATGGTAAGAATGAACTACTCGCTACAGATGCTCTCTTTAGTTTTTCCCCCTCTTTAATTCCCCCCTCCTCCTTTTTGATATCTGTATTTCAGGTTTCTGCAGTATCTCTAAATTTCTACCCAGGTCCTTCCAAGCGAAAGTCGGCATTCACCTAAAAGTAGTTATTAAGGATACCAATTTTTCATCATCTAAAGTGCTTTTTTTATAAGTAATATACATGAACATTGTAGCTCTCTGTTACATTCGTGTGGATGTGGCATTTCTTTTCCATAAAACATCCTCCACCTTTTGGATTTTCATCGAACTCAATTGCTTATTCATTGTTTCTGCTCTTTGAGCTGTAAGGTAATTTGCGCTCACCCTGCCTACTGCTAACTTCCTTAAAGGGCCCATCACCAGGTCTGGCCATTTTGAACTGACAAGCGTAGAGCATACATTGCGTGATAACAATCGTGTCTGCAAAGTATTACATCGCTCCACGCCATGGAAAGATCTGAAATTTAAATCCTAATGCCATTTCCTTCTTCACTCGCGGCCGCCACGCTCCAAGCCGGACGGTGACGTAATTGTGCCCCTGCGCCTACGTAATCGTGTCCGCAGTGTGATGTCGCTCGTGGTGACATGTGACTTCGAGAATTATTCAAGACATCTGTTATCTGTGCAGTCTGTTGCTTGAATTGACAAATTGAAGTTTAGAGAAATAACAAAATGCACAAACGAAATGTCTGCGTGTTTTTTGTTTTACTTTGCACCGAAGCAAGAGAGATGTACTTCCGCTTCGTCTGCTTGTTCCCACGGTCGTGCGGTCATGTGTGCAGGTATCGAAACTAAGCCATTTCCTACCGTGTTCCAGCGCATGATCACGCTCTACGATCCACTTGTTCTGCCTCAGTATTTCTGTAGCACCGAATTATACCACTAGTCATGTTTCCTTGTGCACAGTGCGCAAAATCATGCACTACATGAACGAGATAACAGCTTGTGCGCCGCATGGTCAGCGGAAATGCGTAGCGGAAAAAAAAGAAGAACGAGCAGAAAAGAATGAAGGTGGTGCCTGTGATGCATGCGTCACGTGATCCTCGAGGTCTGGTAGGGGTGAACGCAGGGAACGAATTTCGCTTGTGAAGTCTAGACGAGGCGAGAGGAGAGAGCGTCTTGCTTGGCAGTGGAGCCCGCCTGCTGAAATCATGGGTTTGCGGCACTGAAATATGTCTATCTTGGCTATTATCTCGGCTGCATTGAAAAATTTTCGCGGCAGAACACTCCCTAGAGGGCACGTAACAACTTCCAGCGTATAACCAAAATTTGCTATGGGGCCTGGTGAGGGTCCATTAAAGCTGAGTAAAAGTGACTGCCCTGGAAATGTCATAGAGCCAGGTTTAATTCCCACACCTGGTAAATTTTTCTTTGACTAGGAAGCTTTCTTTCTGAGCAATTTGTATGTGTTTCCTATGTATCTTCATGCTACTTTCACATGGATGCTAATTGACCCTTGCATGAAACTTGCCCCATCCTGCAGGTACCTGCAGAGCTCGTGTGGTGCTTATCTGTGTTCTGTGTCATGCTTTGGATTAGCACATGCACTGCCTAATTTTGCGTGCACCTTCCCCTCATTTTTCATTAATATAGTTAATATAATTTGTCATGCATCAAAACACTCCATAATCCAAGGCAGCATTGATTGAAAGCCATTGGAGCACAGCTAATGCTGGTTGTACAGAGCAGTTTACTGTTAATGTAGACACATAAGTGCCTGATGCTAGTGAATTCCCTTGCGTTGCAAGCTTGGAAGCATCTGGCTCTGTAGCAGCATAATCGTTACTGGTGTCACTGGTAATGCACTGCATATCTTTACCGTGCATCAACACTGCTTCTGCCAGCAGTTGTATCTGTAGCCCTTCCAAAGGCAGTCCATGTGCTCACAGGCTTTCTTTAACAATGTACCATGTTGTACAGTCTCCTGAATCTTTAATAACATTGTGCAAGCATTGACTTCACAGCATGTCAGTGCTTTAAAACGGCAAGAAGTTGCAAGATTGGTGGCACAGTGAACTTCCATTAATTTGATCCTGACTAGAGGTCCCTGTTAGTGCCCCTCGATTCATAAAACTTGCTCCATCTTGTGCGTATCTGCAGGACTACTATGGAGCCTGAAATTTTTTGTTATTTCGATCATAAAATTGACCTTGGCGGTATGATTTGAAATGGACCAGTCAGCCCTAGGAAGATTTTCTTGCAACAATCAATGTCTAATTATGGTATTTATCCAGTTGTAACTTGCGGCTTATTTTCTTTTCTTTTTTTCCCAGGAAAAGTTAGTTGAAACTTGCCTGCACTGTGTAGTCGAATATGAAACAAAAACAGCCTTTGCAGCGCATATGCTTTACCGCATAATAGCAATGTACAGTGGCAAAGCTGACTTAAGGCAACTAGCTGCCATTGTGCAACTCTTGCCAAAAAGATGGGTGTTTTACAGCATTAGCTGTTATGGGCTCATTCCCATAGCCGTTTCAGTTGGCGATAGTGTCTGCCGCCGGTGTTCGTAGCA
This sequence comes from Dermacentor variabilis, assembly GCF_050947875.1. Classification (NCBI taxonomy): domain Eukaryota; kingdom Metazoa; phylum Arthropoda; class Arachnida; order Ixodida; family Ixodidae; genus Dermacentor; species Dermacentor variabilis. The sequence goes on from NC_134571.1 coordinate 28,638,125, forward strand.
GCTATTGCCGGGAATGAGGAAAAAGAAGAACCCAGTTCGCGCCAGTATTTAACCCAGGTCCGTTGCATGGGAGTCAGCTACTCTACCACTTAGTCAAGCCAGCGCTTGCTAGCATGCAGCAGAAGAATGGCCTATAGATGCGTCCTAGCGCGCAAGGAGACATGCAATGTGACATGCATGCCGTGTAGTGTCGACACGTGCACATTTTGCATTTTGCAGTTGTATATTATTACACCACATAGAACGCCATGTAACAGATGCACTGGTAGTGGTACAAGGCAGTTAAAGAAGGTTTGAGGAAGGAAAAAAAAGTTTAAGGAGATGTATACAAGAATGCTAGAAAAAATATATATTGTGTACCTGATTAATCAAGCTGTCTAGGTGACCATGTCACCACCGTGCTTCAAGAAGAATGCCAATAAATCATGCTAATCATTAGCATCGTATTGTGCTACTTGCCTTGTGATGTGAGATGCGCTCTGCATGGCATCTATATGCGCACCCTTTGCATTGCAGTTGCATATTACACTAGGTGGCACACCATGTAGCAGTTGCATAGGTAGTGGTACAATTTGTATAGAGAAGTCTTGAGGAAGAAAAAGATTACGGAGATGTATAAATAATGATGTACTGAAAGACATGTATGGCATACCTGAATGATTCAAGCAGGCTAGGTGACTGTCACAGTCCCATTTCAAATGGAATGCGATTAAATCATTAAAACGGGTAGCTGTTGCTTGTAGCAGTTGCATGCTGCATCCAGCTGGACCTGATTAACTCAAGCAGGCTAGGTGACTATTTGTCACCACCCCGTTTCGAAGGGGATGCAAATGAACCATAAGTATCATCATCACCAACAGCAGCAACATACCGTGCCATGGGTCAAGGGATGTGACATGTGTGCCGCATAGTCTGGACGCCTGTGTTTACGCTTCAGTACACATTATGATGCCTCCTCGCAAGGTACGATTTGCGTAGAGCTATCCGCCCGGCTGCAACCAGGCAACATCGGGCTCAGCAGGCCACTGTGCAGAGGGCAACATAAGCTGCAGCACAAGCCACAACTCGCCATTCATGCCAGGCAGACATTTCTGATAGTTCTCATGAAAACAATACGAAGAGACTTCATTGCGAAGACCCTGTAGTGTGTAATGCCAAAAATGAAGCACCTATAGAGATGCTCCTCCAGTTTACGCTATGACTGTGCTGCGTGTGCCGCTCAGGCCTATGGGTATGTTTGTTGGGCATTTTTCTTGCTAAAAAGTTGTGTGCGTATTAGATTTGTACTTTGTTTAGCATCTTTAATATTATTTTACGCTAGTTTTTTTACTTTGGACACACAGAAAGTAGGCATGCATATGATTCGGGTTCGTGTTACATTCAGGCAAATAGTGCCAAATGAATCAGTGGTGTGTTTTGGTACTTTTTCTGCATCTTGTTTAGGTAATTTGACTTGCTGGATAACTTGATCAATTTCATTGGTCCTATGAGGAGCGAATCAACGGAAGTCAACTGTAGTACATACAAGTGCGTAAAGCACTTTACAGGGCAAGCGCTGTCTGCTAGACTGTTCCTTTCAGAAGGAAGCATGCCTAGCCAGTGCTATGTGCGCATTCCTGTTCACAAAGAACCGATGCAAGAACACGTGTACGACTGAAATGTGTGGTGTGCAATGTGTTTTTCATTTTTCTTTCGTATTACTGGACTGCGCATGCACCAGGAAATTAAGATTAAAATACAGTAATCCCTCGTTATAATAAAATTGCTTTACTTAAAATATTGCTTCACTTGAAATTTCTTCCGGTCCTGACCCAAACGGATGTATTTTAAGCCACATTACTCAAAGCGCATGAAGATCTTGACCCGCTTACAGCGGTAGCGAGCGGAAGGTGACCCTTCTGTGCCTGCAGTGTCAAATTAATACTGCCAACAAATTAGCCTCATGCAGGCACAGAACAGGCCACAAAAGTACCAAACCCATGACCGATGACCGCCTTGTAACGGATACCAAGCGAGTGCCGAGTGTTCCCAGCTGTTCACTGCGGAGCGCAAGGAAGCTGTTAAATTCTATGGTGCAGCGTGCCTGAACCGGGAATCTTGGTCGCACTTGCATCGCTGGTATTCTCCAGGATAGAATCCACACGAAAATAAAGTTTTCCTCCCGCTTTGCGATGCCAGGAAACCGCAGTCTCTTGAACGTCGAAAAGTGGCAGACTTGTGGGGGCAGACTTGCGCCATAGAATTCCATGGTGTGCGCTCGATGAGCAAAGCTTTACCACTCTAAAGAGCACTTCTGGCACTGAAACGTGACGAAAAGCATAAAGGAAGTGTCCCTCCGATTATAAGTGCCATGTTTGACCCGAAGAGCTACGTTAACAAATCGGGAAGACAATTTTGGGGAAACCGGTCTAGAAATTTGCTCACTGCTTGCCATAACCAGCCTGCATCGCAATAAAACACCGCCCCTAGCTTCGTTGCACTTTTGACAGTGCAAATCGACCGATAACTAACTTCCAAAAACAAGAAAAATCCAAGCGTTGCCGCCAGCGAGTCAGTCTGTCAACTTGGTGTTTCCCCGGCGATTTTTCATACTCGATTCACGCCATTTGACTTTAGACAAATGGTCTAAATGCGTGGCAGTGTCATTGAATTTTGTTCCTAGACATTTGTCAGTAGCGTGAACACCAACGCTCGAACCATAGAATCAGCACAGTGTTGTTGACAATGGTGCACCGAAAGCCTCGTTTTGCAAACTTCATGGCTGCACACCTCAGGAAAAAATTGACCAGTGATCATGCAAAGCCCCTACTGCCAAACCATTCAGTTTTCACGATCGCATTGCGTACCCACAATGAGCGGCTAATCATTTTTTGAGCACAACAAACACAACCTCAGGCTCGAGCGCTTTCCAGCACGTGGCACTTTCCAGCATGATACTTTCGTAGTCTTCCGTGACCTCTGCACCCCCCATGTAAAAGTGGCCACTGCCTTCCCCTCCTCATTTGCTCTCCAGCCTGCAAGCCATTTGGACGCCGGTCATTCCTCTCACTCACTTTCATGTCAACTCCTTGCCTCCTCGCTGTCAGTTTCAAAGTCGCTGCTTCTCCAAAGCTGCCTTCTTCTGTCCTCCCCAGCACAATCTTCGACCAATGGGTGCGCTTCCACAGTTGCTGCTTCTTTGTCTCCACAACTTTGATCACCTGTCTTCCGCTTGACGTGAATCCGACGCTAAGCCCACCATCGCAACCATCACCAGCGCGCACTGACGATGACTGGACTTGCAACAATCTGTACGAGGATGTTTATAACATTTCTGGCCAAGAGGTAGAAGGTGACTTCGAGACATTTGCGTTGGCTGATGCTGCTGCACCCGTGGTCACCACAATGACGGATGCGGAGATAATTGACACTGTTGGTGACCCCAACGACTACGAAGAGCAGGCGGACGAAGAGCCACGGGAAGTGCCAACTACGGTTCAGTTGGGGAGTACCAACGCCTGCTGCGAAATAAGGTTGAATGCATGGGCGGCAGGCAACCACGGCCTCATGCAACGCTAGGTCAAATTAGAGCAGGGGTTGCTCGCGCCCAGTAGAAACTTGAAACAGCCAAACTCACTGCCTTTTTTTGCACCCGAATAATGTTTTGCTTCACTGAATACATTGTATTTTGACTACCTCGCAGTTGTGGTGCAATTAAAGCTCGACTGCTTGAGCTTTTCTCGAGTGGTCACTTATATCGAATTACCGCTTAGAATGAATTGTTTTGCCATCCCGCTGACTTCATTATAATGAGGGGTTACTGTAAATAGTGAAGAAATTTATCAGCATGTGCAAAGTATTGTCATAATGAAAGGTTAAGCAATAATTGCAGATGCTTGTTGCTGCTTGGTGTGGCTATTTGTGGTGGTGCATGATGGGACCTCGCGGATAACAAAAGCAGTGTATGTGCACTCCAGAAGTCGTCAGCGTAGCAGATGGTGCTCGCAATGGAGACTGCTTCGTGTGCTTATCATAATATCGTCAATCTTGCCAGTTCTCACTGTTATCAGGCCTTGATATGCCGTGCGGTTGGTGCTTTCTTAACATTAATTAAAATTCGTAGCCTGTACCTGCTATTCTGTAGAAGCAGTAATGTCTTCTACATCACATAAACAGCAGTGTAAATGGAACCCCTTGTCCCTTTTTTCCTACAATCTTGTCGAAAACCTCGCTTAAATGTGTCAGCATTTGTATGGCAGTTAAGAATGTAACAACAAAAAGCCATTCATTATCTACTAACAACGAAGCTGAAGAGTGATCAGGAACAAATTTGTCATGGGTGTGGTCAGCTTCCTACTGAAAATTTTAAACCTGTTGCCAAACATTAGTAATATGTTTCATGTCACCATTAACAAAATAGTCATCTCCTCTCATGCCGGTGCATTGATGGCTGTTATTGTTGGACTGTGTGGACAAAATAGTGGATATACTAGCATGCAGTGGTGAGAGGTCACTAAGGTTCTTCCAAACTAAGGTAACTTGCTCCATTGAAATGCTGGCTTTTTATTTCTGTGAAGGAATTCAACAGGTTTGGTAGCTGTTTTATCTGTTTATTGAGAAAGAAAGAGAAAGAAATGGGTTTCACAAGAAGGGAGGCTTCAGTTTGCTGCCCTGTACTAGGGAAAGGGAATAATAGATGTGTGAAAGAGAAACAAATAAAGGGAAGACAGGGAGTTAACCAAAAAATTGTCTGATTTGTTACCCTGCATATGGAAAATGGGCAAATGGATTTAGAAAGGGAGAAAGATAAGTATCAAAATAAAAGTCGGTGCACAAAATTGAGGTGGCACACATCACCATCGCAGCGTATCTCACAGGCCCATAGACAGCAGGAAGTGAACTGGTGCTCTGGCTGCCTTTAGCACACATTTCTGTGGTCTCCACTGTCCATGTATCTTTGCTCTGACAGTGCCCAACTGTCAAACGTCTCTTAACGTGGTAGCATGCAGCATTACTGGGCAGAACAAAATGCATCTACAGAACAGAAAAACTCGCTGAACTGTTGCAGATGCAAACACTACTCACTTGTTAAAATGAATCACATTAGTACATGCACTTCCATCTGATTTGACAACTGGTGAGGCTAGTATTCTGTTCTTGAAACTTGTTGATCCATAATTGGCAACTCGTCAGCCAAAGTGTTTCGGAGCAGGGGCAACACAATATGACTTGCTTAAAAATTGATGTACACGAAAATGCAGGCCATCTCTTTGAACAGTCAGGTCAGTACATTTTCAAATGAAAAACAATATTTAAATATTCAAACACTGCTAGAATTTGCTTATTTTCAGAGTGCAGATATTAAAGGGCCCGAAACCACTTTTTAACGAAGTGTAGAAAGGCATTTGAAGTGAATACAGGCTATTTCAGAAATACTTTGCTGCAAGAAGTACTTCAATGCATTCAGCAGAAGCAGAGTTATTGGCAACCAAACACGGCCTCCGCTGTGCTCTCATTTTTTCTTCAATGCCTTGCATTGCGAAGGCTGTGGCGCAGTGAGGCGTGCCCACAACACTCCACCTTTTAAATGTCACCGTGGCATGCAGTTAAATTTCATTTTGGATGTTAACGTAGATGCCATGACTTCCGCCTTTGGTGCCTATAACGCGCTAAACATAAACCAAACGCGGTTGTCCTCAGTGAGCCGCAGTGCGCTTAGCCAGTGGACTTGTGGCAGCGCCCCACGGTGCTTGCGATATCTGCGCCATGTAGCCAAACACAGCTTGACGTCAGCTATCGGCCAATAGCAGCCGTCTAAGGGAATGACAAAAAAGTGCGTCTAGACAAAAGTGAGGACAGGGCTTTCTGTTGAAAAAAGACCATTTGAGGGAAAGGTGATTTCGCGATCCACTTGCAAACTCCACGCACTTCACACGACAGCAAAACATGGCTGAGATGTTCACAGCAGCATATGGTACCCACGGACTATGTTATTTAAGCAAGCCTGAGGGGTGATTCAGGGCTCCTTTAAAATACAGAGATGTTTCCTCTATAGGCATGTATGATGTTGGGTCCATTAAATAAGCTGAAATAACTATCCCTTGGGCATAGTTATTATGCTCATTATCAACAATTTCAAAGTATCCATGTTCACGCCTTTTGATTTTAGTGAAATGGCTGTGAAACGGAAAACACCCCTTGTGGTATCTGTGCTGGAAAAGTTCAGTTAAGGATTTTAAATTCCACTGGCTCAGAAATTCTAACTGGTGGAGCGATCGCACAAGTCGTCACTCAACCTTATACCTATTGCTCATCCGATTTCCCACTGAGATTGTTTCCCTATCTGATGCATGGGCAGTTTTTACTGTACATTAATTTGTGATGTCTATCTTCATGCAATACCACAGGATGCTATGGACCATGCCTTGCACGAGTCAGGCTTGGAAGGACTTCAGTCATTGGTGCAGTTCTTCGACGAACGCATTGTTGGCTACAATCGACACATGCTGAGGACCTGTCGCAAGTTACACCAAACCTACCATAAAGTCAAGCTACCACAAAGCTGTTCATCTGATGACACCAAAAATATCAAGTCAGTGCTGCATAGATATGCTGTTCCTACTGTAATGCGTTCAAAAGTTTAGCGAACGTAAATTTTAGATATTGGACCTTGTGTATGCATGTGTGCATGTGTGAATACAGTAGAACCTTGTTAATGTGATCCCGTTACGTACGGTTTTCCAGCGCCAACGTTCGCGATCGAGAACACACAAAAAAATGACCCAATAGAGTTACACAAATTTTTACCGGTTCATACATTACCCAGAAAACATGCTTTCTTTGGCACTAACATTCAGTACATCACCAAACTGCGATGGTATGGTACGTTTTCTGGCTGCTGGATCCCATGTAAACAAGGAAATGCACAAGGCGCATGCAATTGAGAACAGGGTGTCTCACATAACTTGAACTAAGGATTTTTAAAAAAGTGGTTAGCACCAGCTGAATGAAACCAACGGCACATGGTTTGCCACCATGGGGCAAACCATGTGCTTCATGGTTTTAGAGAATTTTACAGTGAAGCTGTTGAGGGCTACTTTCCCCACTATCATGCCTGCGTGTTCAAAAAAAATCCCGAAGATAGTGCAGTGCCAGGATGACCCGCGGCGGAAGTGGAGCAGGCGTTAAGCACTTCCCATACGTGGGCCAGTCCTAAAGATAGTGCAGTGCCGGCCCAGCCTGCAGCTGAGGTGCAGTTTGCCATTAAGGGGCCCACATACACAGCTTCGCTGGTCATCCTTTTTCACAGATTGGAAGGGCACTGAGCCAGTTTTTATATTCCGTTTAATTAGTTAATTAACTAAGATTAGATATGCAAAATTTTTTATTTTCGCTTTAGGGTCAAGTGCGTTTCGTTGCGTTGTCAAGGGGGTTCAGAAATGACCGATCCAATTTTTAATGGCAACGTACATGCTGCGTGGTGATTTATTTTGGCTAAAGAAAGCCCACGAAATTTGAAATAAAACCATGTGACTGTGCTTGTGCGCTATCGTATTGCAGCGCTCTCAACCATGTGTCGAGCCTATTGCTTATCAGAGATGAAGGCATTTCGTTTCCGTGTGCCACCGCCAAAGATGCTGATGCACTGTGAAGCTGATGTGTAGAGCCATGGCCACTCACCTCGCCATGGTCCACGTGCACGGTTGTTTTGCACGAAGTGTAGTTGAGAGCGCTGCAATAAAATAGCACATCAGTGCAGTCACGTGGTTTTATTTCATATTTCATGGACTTTCTTTAAACGCTGAAAAAAAATCGTCAGGCAGCATGTATGTTGTCACAAAAAATTGTATCGGTCATTTCTGTATCCCCTCTACACTGTATCGAAACACACTTGGCCATAAAGTGAATATTACAAATTTTGCATAATTCATCTTAATTAATTAAATAATTAAGTGGGATATAAAAAATACTCTAAGGAGCACCACATGATGGCAAACCATATGCTATTGGTTTCATTCAACTGTGGCTAACCACTTCTTTACATACTTGGTTCAAGTTACGTGAAACACCCTGTATAGCCGCCCAACCCTCTCACGTAAAAATGCTGGTGCACACTCAGTTGTTTACTCCGATACCAGAAAATCTTCTCCGGGGGTCATCGCATGCCGCATAAACAGCTATCACCACCAACCCTATTCGACAAGCATCTTTGTTTATGTGTTGTCACATTGTGTAGTCCCGTTAGAAGCGTACTGCATGCCTTTAATAGGCTATAACCAAGATGCACCATCATTTTCTGTTGTGGACTGAGATTGTATGCATTTTCTGGCTGCTATATTCTATGTAAACAAGAAAAGGCACGAGGCGTACGCAATTGAAAACAGTAGCCACCCACTGCATTTTTGCTCTTTTGTGTCACACATGTGCAATGCTCCGTGCTCACCAAGCTCAAAATATCTCTGAATTATCAAGAGTTTTATTGCATTAAATGATGCATACACCTGTTGGAACCAGAGGACAAGTCTGAATTGTCTGATTTCCCAAATTAATGAGGGTCAAATTAACTAGGTTTTACTGGACTACACTTCATTGGCATATTGAGAGTGCTAGATGATCAAAATTTCATAATCGATGCAGCCCACCACTAAGGCTTCTCTCATTGCTCCTATGTATCTTTGGGATGTTAAACAGCATCAGTCCATTTGAGTGCGTACAGGCATATGTGTTTCCACACTCTGTTTTTCTTTTCCTTTTTTCTGTGCACATCTGTGAGGTTTGTAGATAAACTACCATGGTGGGTTCATAACATTAGTGCTGATAGGCAGTTTGGCTGATGTAGCACCTTAATCAAGAACTTGGAAACTGGCAGCAGCGCAAAATTTGAGTTTTCTTCTGGTGCAACCTTGCAGTCTAGACTTCGGACCAATGCACTGCATTGGTAAAACATGCAACATTTGTTGCGCCACTCAATTTCAGGCTGCTTGCCTAGGCTGCAAAGCAAGAATGTTTTTGTGACACAGGCGCCCTCTATATGTTGACATGCGATGGCACATTAGCCACGATTGGGTTGGCTCCTGTTGAGGTTCTTATGATCTTTGCCTTTCCAGGGTGAAGGAGGAGCCGGTGAGTGAGATACACTTTCCGAACCTTGAGGAGGGCGACGAGAACATGGCAGAGGCGGAGGAGGTGCCTATGGATGAGCTTCATCGTGCTCTGCAGAACCTGGAAGGCGTGCCCTTGAAGGATGATGATGCATCCAGGTGGCTTGCACATCAGCAGCAACAGCAGCAGCAGCAGCAGCAGCAACAACAGCCACTTGCACACCATCGCAAAGGCTCGACTGCTTCCTCAGCAGGGTGTGTGCCTTTGACGTGGCACTCCGGGCCTCTAGCAGGAGTGCTGCTGGAAGTGCTTATTAAAGGGGCCCTAAAACACTTTTTGGACATAGTAAAAAAAACGCTGCCGATCTGCTAATGATGCTCCTGTGAACATGTGAGCCAAATATTGCTACACTGCAAGCAGCAGGGAATTTACAATCTCGTGTCTAGAGCAAAAAAAAAAAATGTTCGCTGTGTTTTTGCATTGTCGTCATGCAGCGTCATTTCAAGCAGCTGGATAGCTATTTGCTTATTAGCTGATTTCATGATCACAGGAACATTCTCAGTAATACAGTTATTGCTCATTTTAGTTAAATAAATGAAAACTATATATGTCTGCAACCTCGAAAAGACAGAGCAACTATTTCTTCCTACTCACTGCAGCTGCATGTTGTTGTCTCTTCTGCGCATGGCCTCTAAGATGGTATACTGCAGCCACCACAAGCCGTCTCGCCACCATAACTTTCAACTTTTGGTTGGGGCCAGCGGGGCATTGCTCCCTTGTGACCCCTTGCCATCTCCCCTGTTTGGCTTCCAGCTTGCTTATGTAGATGAAAAGAGCGAGAATAGCCACTCATCAGTCTGATAACATTGGTTGTGCTTGAAAGATTCGAAACATTTTTGTGGCAAATTCGTGAGGCAGTGTAATTTAATAGTGATGTCATTCAATAATTAGAAAAGTGCTTCAGGGCACCTTTAAAGTGTTTAGGAAATGATACACTTTCTGCGATTTAAATTTTAAATCATAGAGCAGAGATACATCTTAAGAAAAATTAATTCACTCCAATGGCCATAGCTACACTGAATATCAATGAATGAAAGCTGGAATATGAGAAACAAATTCTTAACACGAGAAATAGTGTGCTCATGAATCTTGAATCCGATCCTTTCATTACTCTAGTCTGAGTCAGTTTCAGTTCCTAAATTTCAAATAGTTTCAGCCGTTTGATTTACATGATCAATTTATCAATCAGTAATGTAGTAGCCACCTATCGATCGTCAGAAATTAGGATAGAAGAAATCTGATAGTTATCTACCATTAAATATCACCAAATTCGAGACTCCACTTCACCACTGTGCTACTGTGGAATAAGTTGTCGCGGTGAAGGGAAGCTGACTTGGAGATCTTAAATTGGTTTCATGACAGTTCAAAGCACAGTCACAGGTTGCTGTGCTGCTTAGTGCATCTCTTAAATAATGAAAACGCACATTCAAAGCGTCAACATTTGTGCCTTCATCACACCAGTTCTTTTTCGGTGACAGAGCAGCGGCATATCCTCACTTTTCTACATAGCCACGAAACCCCCTCAGGACAGCTTTCCTGCATACAAAACCGAAATTGATTAGGAACACCTTTTTCTTGGGCTATCTACTGGATAACATTATGTATCTGAGAAACAGTTTCAGTGTTCAGAAATCAATGATCGAAATTATCTATCACCTGTGATCAATTTAAGTAAGCTTTAAAGCCTGGCAAACAATTTGGTACATGCTATATATTGTCACACATTTTATTTTTTTCATATATTTAGGCCCGAATTTCGTGTGGGTGACCCATGCATGAGCAAAAATTAAATAAGCATCTACTTCAAAGGCCGACATCCTTGGTGCCATGTGTGACGACATTGGGAAGCCTTTATTTTAGCTTTGTTTCACACCCTGTTCATCATCGCTACTCGTAACCACAGAGCCAGAGCAGTTAGAATCTCATAAACAGTGAACGTGCATCACTAGATGAATCCGTCCTCGAACACCTGCTCAGACGTCACATTGCAGATATCATTGCATGGTGAAAAAGCTGTGGCAGTTCTCATGTAAAGCAATAGTGCCCATGTATTTTACCGCTGGCACAGGAGCTACAAAATCTGACTGCACAATAAGTACAGTATGTAAAAAGTGCAGAGCCCATGAGTAGCATGGCAAATAAACATTGTGCAAATATTCTTTAAAACTGATGGTAGTGCTAAAAAGGACGAACACACGGTGAAAAGACGACATGACGACGAGGAAACGAGTTGATATGCATGCGCAATGCTGCAGGATGCTATTCCATGCTACTCCATCATATACGAATTTTGCCGGTGCTTAGTCAATGACTGCAGAAACAATCAAAGAGGGGTGAAGATCAATGAAAGGTGAAGCTGATCGCAGCGAGCTTAAACAGGGCGCTGCGCGTAAGGCTCTGCGATGAAAAACTCCTGATGTTTTCATTCGAAATGTAAACTCGGAACGTCTGCATACTATTGAAATAGTGCTAGAGTGACAGCATAGGCATGAAGCGTTCCGTGCACTGTGTGAACACACAACGAAGCACAGTTGTCTTCGAAAGACGGTGTGTCCAGAAAGTGCAAAAGTGAATTTCATGAGGGCGCCCATAGTCGATTCGACGAGCTTTCTTTGAAAGTATTATCAACTACAATCGCAACGAAAGAGGATACTGATACGCATCTGCATACCATGTCAGTACTACACGGAGATATCACTGCACAGCTGCGGCTGACAAGGTCTATACATGCAGGAAAGGAGGCACACGAATAATTTCTTTTCTGGAATATTTAACCCTAAATTTAGGAGTTCGACTCTTACACAGGTATGGCCTTTGCAGAAGAATATAAGGCATTTCAGTCGATGCCCAGCCCTACTCCATAGAAATAGTGTACTGCTGTTCTTCATTGGCAAAAAGCTTTCTGTTTTGCCTTCATTAGATTGACATCAACCACACATGAAACAATATTTTCAGGCTTGTCTTCCTCTCATATTTCAGGCACCTGGATGCTGATGAAGAGATAGTGATCGTTAGCGATTCTCCACCGCTTTCTGCTGAAGTCAGCATAGGTTCCTTGGTTGACTCAGTTGAGTCTGGCTCCCTCGATGCTACAAGACTTGGCCGTCCACCACCATTCAAGAAGAAGTAAGTCTAGCCTACCTATCTCATTTCAACTTTCATGTTTAAAAGACAGTTGACAGCAAAGTTTTTGTTTTTTTACTTTTATGCTTTAGTGAGCTGGTGTGTGATAATCATGGAACGAAACCTCGAATGCTTTAACGTAGTGACTAATTAATGACAGCATCGTTAATTATGTTCAATTCTAGCATCACTTTGAAATGTGTGCCCAAAACTATAAGAAATGAGCACCTCACCTGACCTCACAACTGACCTCACACTCACAACTCACTCACAACTGACTGCACACGTGATCCTGTGTACTCAAAACCAGTGAAGTTCAGGACCGTGCTTGTTGAATTTTCAGTTGCAGAATTTGTTTCTTAGTCACCAACTTGTTACACCATGTTGTCAACATCCTAATCATGGTCGTTGACCTTGTTAAGTAAAGGCAACGATTTTGTGCAAGTCGGAATCGCTGCCGTAAGGGATGTAGCAAACTATTTTCTGTTCAGCCCCTGCAGAGCAGCGATGAAGATCAAAATGATTAAACACATTTAAATGATTTAAGAAGAAAAGGACGACGAAGTTTCCCTGCTAAGGTGGCTGCTCACCGCTCCTGTGAAAAATCTCGCCTTCCGCGTAAATACGTTCCATACATCAAGAGATTGGACCCCAAGACATCTGAGGACGCCCAGGACTCTCATGCGCAGTCTGGTTTTTTGACATTCAGCGAATGTCACTCCATCGGCCCTGCAGCTGAATTGTGCACTGGGACTAGGCCTAGTGCCTCCTGTGACGTGCTGGCGGCGGTAGATTCGCCGGCGCCGCTTGTCACGACGGCGTTACCGGCCGCACAATTGACACCTGAGCCTGGATCCCAGCTCCTGGTTCCTGCTCCAAGTCCTTCTGCTACAGCCCACCCATCGCCTTCCCAAAATGCACATCAGACCATGAGTGATCTGCCCTCAGGGCGGAGCCCCGCGATGGCTTCCCAGACACCGATCGGGAATGGGGCTCCAGTTATTGTGCAAGACGAAACGAGTACCCCTATGGACTTGTCTTCTGTGCTACCATCTGTGCCGTCGGCCCCCCGTGGTTCTCAGAAGCGTCCTTCGGAGCAATCTGCACCAGATTCGTGTTCGGCCAACAGCGGCTCCCAAAGCAGGCATTCCTGTCTAACGACTGACCACCCAGTTGTGTCGACACAGGGCTCGCTTTGCTATAAAGCAACCATTAAAGCTCTGGCCCCCACAAGCCTCACGGAGATTCCGAACAGGATTATTCAGGCGAACCTAGACGCTTGTCTTGGCACCACAGGCTTCCGCGGCTTCACGGCCCGGAAGAAGTCAAATACCATCGCTGTGTGGCTCCCGACATTGGCTGCTGTCAAGCATTTGCAAACGCCTCAACGTCTCTCAATAACGAGCGAGGCCACCATGCTGGTCCAGGTGTACCTGGTAGAGGGCTCGGATCTACAGCGCTGTTTTGTTTACAACGTTGACGTTGGCGAGGGCCAGACTGCTCTCCAGCGTGAGCTCTACTGTCCTACTCACCGTGTCATTCAAGCGCGTTACATGGGAAAGGGGCACTCTTGCATCGTCACCTTGCAGGGCCCACCAACTCCCCCAGCCCGCCTGTACTACTATGGCTGCATTCTACGACCTCGGCCATATAAACCCAGTGTCGTCTATTGTTACAACTGTTTCCGACCGGGCCACATGTGCCAATCCTGTCCATTTACAGCGCCAGATGAGGCTGTATTAGCTGGCGCAGTGTCTTATCGATGTGGACTCTGCAAGACCAACAACCACGAGATCACTTCTACAACTTGTCCCACAAAGTAAAAGGCCACTCAGAAGGTTCGTCACGGGATTCCTAAGCAATGGCCTCAGCATGCTGCAATACAACCAGTGCCGACATCAAACAGGTTTGCGGCGCTCCAGTGGGTTGACGACGACTGGCCAGAGCTTTCCGAGCCCGACCCACCTGCACCCCATTCCCAACAGACTTACAGTGACAAAGTTCGCAAAGACCGCCGTCGCCCGCTGGTTATACAGAAGCAGAGCGGGTCTGAACATCCACGTGATGATATGGCAGCAGTTTACAATCAAATTGCCCTCCTTTTAGCGGAGGTATCCAAGCTCCGACAGCACCATGAACTACTTGCGCGTCGGCGACGTGCAGTGGAATCTCACACCACTACAAGTATCGATTCCGCTGCATCATCGTCTCTGTCACGCCCTGCTGTATCGATCGCAGAGTCTACCAGATCTTCAGTTCCATTGCCGAATAACTCTACAACATCCCTTTTGCGGTTCATGGTCAGCCAGTTATCCAACCTGACATCTGTGATTTTGCAACGCCTGGACTCATAATCAAAATGCCGGGCACAGGTGTTTGTGGCGTGCTTCACTGGAACTGTAGAGGGCTCTCCACGAAAGTGGGGGAGCTTAAATCCCGTCTATGTATGAACAAGCTGCAGGTGTGGGCCCTGTTACTACAGGAGACCAACGCCTTGCCTGCCATTCCGGGCTTCAGTGGATACGTGTCTCCTTCGCTGAGTGACCGTCGCATGCACACAGCTGCCCCTCCAGGAAAGGCGGCAGTATATGTTGATACGCGCTATCCTCAGGTCTGCCTTTCTCTTGAAAACTGGTGTAACTCATATCAGGAGGTAGTGGCAGTAGCTGTGAAGTTACCCAAGGCAACTGTTGTGGTAGTGTCATACTACATAAGAGCAGCCGGCAGCTCTTCTTCAAGAATTAATCTGGGCTGGTTAGTGAATGTCCGTCGCCAATACCCAGCGTGTCCTATTTTAGTTGGTGGTGATTTCAACGCCCCTCACCCAGATTGGGGGTATTCTACTTCTAGCCCTCGAGGTAGGCGTGTGCGGGACGCCTTCGCGGATGCGTTGTTTGTACTACTGAACCATCCCGATTCAGCAACGCGAGCTGTGCCTCAAGCTCGACATACAACATACGCACCGGATCTTACGTGGTGGTCGGGTCCCGGCACTCCCACTTGGCACCTGGAGCTCGGCTACTGGGGTAGTGACCACCACCCTATCATCATCGGCCTTCATCTGTCGCAGGCCCGCCGATTGCGCCGCAAGTGCTCTGTGGTCAACTGGGACAAATTCCGCGCCGTTCTCCAAGATACCTCTGTGGACTCATCACCACTACTTGTTGACCGCATACAAAGCGCGCTCAATGAAGCTACAACCATCAGCTGGGTAGACGTCGATCGACCGGCACCGGATATCGGCCTGCTCAACTTGTGGGCTGCTCGCAGACAAGCTGAGCTGGCAGCATCCCGAGACCCCACTTCTGCACAAGCACGTACAAGACTGAATTTACTTACTGCTAAGGCCCGCAGATATGAACGCAACCTCTTGCGGAGGCACTGGCATACGTGGTGTGAGCGGTTTTCATCCAAGACATCGAATGCTTCTCTCTGGCGAACCTCCCGTTCCATGGAACACGGTGGCCGCCGTCCAGACACGGCAGCCACAGCCTGTTTTGCTGCTGGCTTGTCGCTGGATGATTTCGCCAGAGAAGCAGCCCAAAAGTTTTTCCCGCAGTACGACGTGTTGCCTCAAACAGCCAATGGTGCTTCCTTGGCAGGCATTCCGACACATATCGACAGGTTACCATCTACAGCAGACTCCGAGGGGATTGCAAGCTCTTTCACCATGCCTGAGTTGCTTGCAGCAATAGATGGTACCAGTCGCAAGACAGCACCAGGTCCAGACTGTATTACTTATGAGGCCTACAAGAACCTGAGTTCCGCTGTGCTGCCTCAACTCCTCGACAGCATTAACAAGGTATGGCTAGATGGCGTTGTCCCTCCAGGCTGGAAGTCAGCTATTGTGATCCCGGTTCCGAAACCAAGCAAGCCGCTGACTGACCTTGGCAACTTCCGACCCATTTCCCTAACGTCAACATTGTGCAAGCTTGCTGAGAAAATGCTAGCCACACGAATGTCATAGTGGCTAGTGCACCACGGTTTCTACCACCCTGCTCAAATTGGCTTCCGTCCATCCATAGGTACCGAAGATGGGCTGGCTGTCTTGGCATCCTCAGTTTTATCGTCAACTCGTAGCCACAGTGTCCTTACTGTGCTCACTATGGACGTCGAAAAGGCGTATGATAACATCAGTCATGCTGCCATATTGGCTTCAATTGACATGCTGCATTTTCCCCCCAGAGTACGGAATTTTGTCAAATCTTTCCTTGAAGACCGACGTTTTGCAATTCGCCTCAGTGGTGACGCCATCGGCTCATTTGTCCCTCTTCGTGGCGTACCCCAGGTATCTGTATTATCACCCACATTATTCAATATTGCTTTCATCCCGCTTGCATGGCGCTTACACGGTGTACCGACATAAAGTTCTTGTTGTACGCTGATGACATCACGGTATGGAGCACTCATCACGACCTGCAGACTCAAGCCGCTGCCCTTCAATCAGCTTTAGATATCACGGCGACTTACGCTTCTTCGGTCGGCCTTAGGCTTTCCGTCAGCAAATCTGCTTACATGTCAGTCGCCAATCGCTGGGGCCTGCGTAAACTCTCTGCAACACCCATTCGTCTTCATCTATCCGGAACCCCTCTTCAACAATGTTCAACAATAAAAATTCTGGGTCTGATGGTACACGAGTCGGGAACCGGAACTGCTTGGCTCTCCAGCGCTAAAAAGCAGGCAATTCAAACGTTGGGTCTGATTAGGCGCATTGCTCCTAAAATGGGCGGCGCCAGCTCATATGTTGCGCAACAGTAGGTGAAGGCGGTAGTGCAACCACGCCTTATTTATCAAGCCCAATTCCAGCATTTGACGAGGGCACAATGGGATCGCCTTGAGGCTGTTAATCGCGAGGCAATGAGGGTCATCACTTGCCTTCCCCACATCACCCCGATCGTGGCTCTCCAAGAAAATGCACAGCTCAACACACTAGATGAGCTGGTGCAGCAGCGACGTGATGCTCGCAGGCTTAAGGCCGCCAGCCTTTCACACACAACGTGTGCTCTCAGGGCTTACGCTTTCTCAAACTCGCTTCTACCACCACCATCGCCAGTTCTTCCTCCATGGAGTTTTGTACAGCTGAATGATAACAAGCCAACTGATATACATCGCCCGACATCAACTCACACGGCGGCAGCGCTTCATGACCGAATTGTAGCTCAAGATGCCCGCCTGCCGCTTGGCTCCATCGTCCTTTACGTTGATGCAAGCATTAAGGGCTGTGAAACAACCACTGCAATTTATTGCCCATGCGCACCTGCCCTTAATAAGACGACCCGGTTTCAAGTCCAAGAACCTCCTTCCTCCTTTTGTGCTGAGCTCCTTGCTGTCCAAGAAGCATCGTGCTCTGTGGCCGCCTTTCCGATGGTCCCCACGGCCCGCATTGTCATCCGCACTGATGCCCTCCAGGCGATGCGGCTTCTGCGACGCCTCAGTCGCAGCCCTGACATATGCCAACAGATCCATCTTCTGGCGGCACGCATCCCGCTGTCAATATCTGTCGAGTGGATCCCACGCGACCTTCTAAGCTTCCAAAGCCATGCGGATTCTGCGACCCGTCTAGCGACCTCTCCATCGTCACTGCCTCAACTCTTTCACCTAGATAATGCCACCCTCCTTTTAACAAGAAAGGAGCACCTCCGGCACCGCACACGTGCTCTCATACCTCCGTGTGCGGTAAACCTCCCCCGTGGTCTTACCCGTGCAGAGGAGGTTGCGCTTCGGAGGATCCAGGTCGGGGTAGCCCTCACTCCTGCCGTGACTAGGAAGTGGCCGCACTTTTGCCCGCTATATCCTCGTCCTGAGTGTCCACTCTGCAAGTCGCGAAATGTTGAAGCCGACATCCACCACCTGCTGTGGGTTTACCCTGCACTGAAACCGACGAGGCTCAGGCACCTCGCCGCAGCGGGACTCTCGCCGCATAATCTGAGTCATTACATTGCTTGGACGCAGGGACCGCATTATCGATCCCTCTTTGACTTCCTTAGGTCAGCAAATCTATTTTCATTCATTTAATCATCCTTATTCACCCCCATCCCATACCCTTGTATGCCCTGAGGCATTTATCCTCGCATTAAAAAAAAAAAAAGATCAAAATGTGTGTTGGCTGCCACAAATTGAAACGAGCAAATTCGGCTGCTTTTTCCTGGTGTCCATTCATTCCAACCATCGTTGCCAACAAAATTGACTGATGTTGACAGGGCTCTGCACGATGAAACAAATGAAATGATAGGGCCGTTGCGGTGCCAGCTGTTGCTTTGTTGGGCTCTGCTGCATTTCGCACTGATGCCCCATCATGCCTGTGTATTCAGACTACTTCTACCTACGGTAAGATGTCGCTTGCCATCCTTTGCAGGACGCATCTTCATTTTCACAAACATTTTCAATAAAAGAACATCACCGTGAGTGACAAACGGTCCACAATGGTGCATCATATCCATTGGCGCACGGCTCCGATTACAGCAGCCGATAGAGCCAGCATAGTTCTACTCTCTGGCCACTGCAGCCAACGGTGCTTGCGATCTGGCCTCGCCTCATCATGTAGAGTGCTTCTTTTTGTCAACATGATTAATGTTCCTACAACTATGTTGTGCTTTAATAAATCCAACGTGTTTTCTTGATGTGAAGAGCAAAAGTGTAAGCCAGATGAGCTGCCTGTTTAGACAATCATGTGGGCTGTTCATCTGTGAGGCGCTGCTTTGCAGAACAGGCGCACTTTCAGCACAACATTGTGTTAATAATGTAAAAACCGAAATTAGGTATAGATTAAGTGCTTTTGTATGCAGGAGAATTGAACAACAGAAGCATCTTGAGTTTGAAATTCGGTGTCACATGTCCTTTAAAAAGACATGGAAATTGGGAGCAGGTTCTTTTGTGTTTGTTTAATTCAACATAATGTGTATGTAATCATTATTTATATTTAGCAGCATGGAATCTGTTAATGTGGAATGAATGATTATTGACTAAAAAGGAAAATACCAATAATGTGAAAACATTGCTTCTTGAAGGGTGTGTTCTTGTCTAAAGCTATGATGTCTGATAAGCTTACCACAACACAATGAGGTTGAGCACTCAATTAAATATGTGCTTCTCAAAAAACGGGTTGAAAAAAGCTTGTTTGTACTTGCCACACTCCTGGTGACATAGTAACACAAGCTAATTCTAAACAATCACCTGGTGATGGCTATTAGTACACTGTCTGCTATCAGGACTGCTTGGTGCCTTTGATTTGACTCAGCTTCATTACATTTGTTTAGCTCGGTGAGATTGCCCCAAAATGAAGGTAAATGAGGAGATGCTTGCACACGAAGCACTCTACTTGTGACTATTTCCTGGAGCAGACTCTTTTTGAGGGCACATCTATCAATGCCGGGGCTCACTACATAGCTTCCCTGGATGTATCTTATAGTTTCCCCTTTGAAATGAGGTGGTGGCTGATGCCACCAAGCTCATTGGCCACCAAGGCACCAAGCTGTCAGCTTGTGCCGTTTCTCACTTGTGATGAAAATTCCTATGTTAACATAAAGTACAAATTTCCGTGATATGCACAGACCTTAAAAAAAAAATTTTAAATGGGCAGAAACAATGGGGGGGGGGGAGCGTGATTGTCCAAGTCAAGTTATAGCTTCATAGTGGAAATGTGCTGAGATGTTCAATTTTGTAGGAAGACGATGACGGCAACACTGGCATGATGTTTACGGAGATGACAACAGTGTGCAATTGCATGGCATTGGCATGATAACGAGCCTGGAAGTCGACGTCAATCATCAGTCAGTCATCATTCTCGACGAGACAATCATCCCTCGACATTGCATACTTCTAGGCAAAGCACCCTTTCTTCGGTGACTTCTCTTTGCTAGAAACCAATGCGGGACCACTTTTGCAAAATCAGAGGAAGTAGGCAAAGAATGTGATCACGTAAAAATCACTTGAGTTAACTTTTGTACAGCATCTAAAGCCATCATCTTTGTCAGAACTATTTCTGCCGGCCATGCATAATTTCTTTTCTGATGATGACTAGAGTTCTTTAGCAATAATCATCACTCTTTGAGATTTTTTTCACAAGGCAACCCACTGAAAAATGCAAGGGTGGTACAGCCGCACCAATTATGCCAAAGTTAGTACTACATTTGCTACTTGCTTTGTCAAGCTGCACCAAAACTGTAGAAATGTCACGATTTGTGCCGGAGCTGCTCCAAAACACTGGGCACGACCACAAAAGGTTCATGTTCAGGCCAGTTCATCCTCAGGATATCGAGAGCCACTGCAGTGATCAAGTCTCGTGCTATTCCAGCCTGCATTCTGCTGCATTTACGTGCGAGAATGCGATACCAGTTAGTGCACCCGCAAACTCTTATTCATGTTTTGTCGAGGATCTACGAGTTGCATTTCTTCATACATTTCCTGTGAGACACCAACACATGCATATTGATAGGCGCAGGATCATTCCTGCTAATGGGGCCGGTACACCAAACGAACTCTTCCGACTTTGTTGCCATCATCAGGAGACATCTTGGTTCTTTTTATTGACCTTTCATGTGGCAACTGTTGATACTCATTAAAATTATCGAATTTATTTATTTTATTGTGTGCATTTTTTCCCCCATTTACGGTAGTGCAGGTACATGCTCTAAAACATAAATGCGAGAGCTTCGAATGGGCTGCGCATCGTTTAAGGAGCACCATAGCAATGCACATGTTGCATTTAAGTCTAACAATATTTGCTTCAAAGTCGTTTTAAACACACATGTTGCAAGATTGTTATTACTTTTGTCAAATGCTGTCTGGCAGCCATGAGCAGTATCCTCCACAAATGAGAGTAGACCATAAAGTGGTTGAAATAAAGCATAGTTTTCACTAAAGGGAATCGCTTTTAAAGCTACACTGCAGTCCGCAAGTTACAAGTGCATTAACCATGCTTGAACTGCACTAGTAGAAGCCTCGCCACAGATGTTGCAGTGTATGGCTACGACATCTATGTCATAAGGCCATCAAAAATAAAATGGGCAAGGGGAAAGACAAAGGAGCGTACATGGACATAATTGTGCCAATCTAGTCAGATAGGCGCGAAAGAACTCGCACTAGAGTCTTGATTGGATTGATAACGTGCCATGTACCATGACCACGTCAGCCACGGTTACTATCATAGGCACCACTGGTGCTTATCGGAGTAGTATTCACCACAGCAACAAGCAGGCTGTCATTCACGGTGTGAATGCCAAGGCACTTCGTATCAGCTACTACATCCATGGGGGAATGACACGCTTGATTATTCACAGTCATTACTAATGGCTAAAAACATGTTGCTACAAAGCACTTTCAAAGAAATCATGCTTCAAATTATTAGGGCCTCTAGTGTGCAAGGCATCTATCTAGTCAAGCGCTAATGGAGCTGCAGTTTTGCTGCAATAGCAGCATCACATGGTCCCTGCCAATATGGGGTACACAAAATTCCTGCACAGGAATAGCCTGTGCATTGCATGGTAAAAGAAAAGGAAAAACAAAATAAAATAATACTGCACTCACTGTAGCATTTGATTTCCAAGATAAGCAGTAGGAGGGAACGCAAATTTTGCTTGAAATAACTGTCTCGTGCCTTTATGTGTTGGAATACTGCCAGTTTCTTTTTTCCTTTTTTTAAAATTTATTTTAGTGTCTTTCACCATGGTTGGGACCCAAATTCAGTTATTTTGAATTATGGCAGTTTTTATTATTGTCAGTTCACTAGCCATATCTGGTAAAAACTAGAAAGCAAAACACAGCACCTTCTGAAGTCAGTGCTGTGACAAATGTAGGCAGTTTTTAAAAATTGCCGTTAGTTCATTAAGCTGCTTCATATTTTTAAAATTTGCAGCCCTGAAAATTGGCTTTTTTCCCTCATTATACAAACTGGGATACATGGCGCAAGAATGACACAAGGACGAAGCAGGAACACGGGACGAGCGCTCATCCCGTGTCCCTGCTTCGTCCTTGTGTCATTCTTGCGCCATGTATCCCACCAACACGCCCAAACTTCCTCCCTGCTTCCCTCATTAAGCTCGAAAAATTTATCACCAAGCTGTTTCAACAGTCTCATTACTGGAAATGCCTAGTTCCCATAATATAAGTTCCACAATTTCAGAAGTTTACAATGCGACCTATCGTTTGTAATCTCTCATATTTCTTTTACAATGAGCGGGAAAAAATAATTTTGAGAAATTCATTGTCCCACTGGTACTGATTTTGATACAAACAATTGTCCCATTGCTAGCTGCAATATCGAAATTGTTCTTTTTGTATTAAATGAGGAGTAGTTTGTTTTGTTTGATGATAACCTTGTCTTCTCCTCCTTTTCTTTCTCTCTCTTTGAATATAGGAAGAAGACATGAAGCAAGACTGCAGCATTGCCCTATAATATATACAGGGTGTTTCACATAACTTGAACCAAGGATTTTAAGAAAGTGGCTTGCCGCAGCTGAATGAAACCGATGGCGTATGGTTTGCCGTCATGTGGCGCTCCTTGGAGTATTTGTATATACCGCCTAATTAGTTAAATAACTATGATGAATTATGCAAAATGTTTAATATTCACTTTAGGGCCAAGTGCGTTCCGTTGCGTTGTAGAGGGGATTCAGAAATGGCCAATGCAATATTTTGTGACGACGTACATGTTGCATGGCAATTTTTTTCGGCGTTTGAAGAAAGCTCGCGAAATATGAAATAAAACAATGTGACTCCACCCGTGCCCCATCATCATCATATCAATGAGCTTCGGGCGAGAGAACCGTGCATACAGATTCTGGTGAAGTGAGCGGCCGTGGCTCTAGGCATCCGCTTGACAGTGCGTCAGCGTCATTGGTGGTGGCCCATGGAAAGGAAGCGCCATCGTCCCTGATAAGCGATAGACTCAACGCGCAGTTCACAGCGCTCCAATACGATAGCGCACGAGCACAGTCACGTAGTTTTATTTCATATTCCGCAGGCTTTCTTTAAACACCGAAAAAAATTGCCATGCGGCATGTATGTTGCCATAAAAAATTGGATTGGTAGTTTCTGAACGCGCTCTACAACATAACAAAACATACTTGGCCCTAAAGTGAATATTAAATATTTTTAATGATTGATCTCAGTTATTGAACTAATTAGTCACAATATAAAATAATATATTGAGGAGTGCCACATGAAGGCTAATCACTTTTTTTAAATCCTTGGTTCAAGTTACGTGAAATACCCTCTGACATGTACTCTGTCCTGGAGGGTAACATAAACAAATAAATAAATGCACATATAGATAAGACACATAAGAAAAAACATTTTTTCCATAGATTGATAATAAAGTACAATGCAAACAAATGAGGTACAAAGGAGTCATCGTTTGTGTACTGCAGGATGCCTTTTTGTAGGCAGGGATGTGGAATAGGAAGAAACATGTAGGTGTATAACCTCCATCTCGCACCACCAACATTTGGCGTGGTCTTGCTGTGTAGACCAAATGCTAGTATCTTCCTTCAACAGTTGACCCATGTGCACATGGTAGCGTGTGCTGACATACCTCCCGACAGTGGGAAAATTTTATGAGCACAACTTGTTATAAACAACTAGTGTGATGACGTCAAGACAAAACAAACATGGGAGAAAGGCTGTTTCACAGAATAAGTAGATGGCTACCATAAGCGTAGCTCCTCTATAACAATATTGCAAATTAGTGCAATTGTCCTTTTCCTATGTCGACTTCTATATTGCAATGCTGGTAGTTTGTAATTGGAGCTAGAACAGTTATAAGTTTCAAGCCAAAATGAAAAAAAAAGGAAAGAAAAAGTATTCTTGAAAGTGCTACATGCTAGCGCATTTGTTATGTACATCCTTGCTAAAATATTCTGGTAGAGCCTATCTCACGATGACTGTTGACGTTAATGCAATCAGCATTCAATCAATGTAGCAACACACCATATTGCTCAAGAGACCTTTATTTAGACTCTGTAGTGGTCATTCTGAGATTCTTATTTCTTTGGCTATATGCGACATACATTATCTCTGGGAACGGTCCACTTTGCTATGACGCTCGCTTGCCAGAGTTGGCCATTGCCATAATGGCATGACAACTCTATGACAACAATGCGATAATGATGATGAAATGTCGTCTATAAGATGAGGAATGTGGTATAACAACAACAGAATGACAACAAGGGCGCAGGGACAATGGAATGACAATGATGGCGTGAAGATGAATGTTGACGACAACAATGGAATGACCACGACAGCATCACGACGACTGTATGACAATGGCGCAATAATGATTCCTAAATGATGACAGTGGTATAATGATGACAATGTGATGGCAATGGTGTGAGGACGTTGGATGACAAGTGTGTAACGACGGCGATGATAAGACTATAAATGTATGATTGTACGACAATGAGGGCATGACAGTGGTAGTACAGTGAACTTATTACACTTAGGCTAGAGTCTAGTACACTCTAACAACGGTGTCATAATTATGATTTTAGGATGACAGCATGAATATTATGTTCCATCAACATCATTCCTGCGATGACAGCATGACGAGAGTTCGATCACAAAGCTGGAATGATGATGCAATTACCACGATTGCATCACAGTCACAAGTACATACATAGTGGTCTAAGCTAGCAGGCAACTTGGGTAAATGGGTCAGGGAAAGTGGTTAGAGACAGGCACGGACATATATACATATGTAGATAGGTACTGGAAGGTGCATTAATACCCCAAGAATATTAAGCTCACTAAAATGCTCACTTCTGATCTTGTAAGGCTCTGTCAACTTAAGTGGGAAGATTCAAAATCTTAGACTTTTGAAAATCCTCAAGATTCTTTATTGGAACATGTGCACACCTTCGTGACCTGCTGTTTACTCTCATTGTTCCACATAATAATAGCACTGCCTTCAGAATCACTTTCCAGGGCTACAACAGTAACAAGACTAGCAGGAACATAAACTAACATGCTTGTACATATGTTGCAAGAAAATATGTGGTGCTATATTGGCAACTTCTGTTTGATGTTGGGCTAGTCACTTGATTCTCATCAAGGAGTGTCATGGTACTTGTGGAACAACAGTAGCTGTACTGCACTGTAGAGCTGCAGCCAAAAATGAAACGTCAATGTCTGCCGGTTATATGGGAAAGAATGAAGTGCTGGAGCTCACTACCATAGAGTTTGCAGCTACGGCAGATATTGTCCCGGGACTATTTTTTTTTTTATTAGCATGTGTGCATAAGTGACAAGAAAGACTGAATGTGAGCAGTGAACAAAAGACAAGGGAAATAGTCAACGCTGCCACGGCACACCTGACTTGCCTGCAATCTTATAAAACTCCATTGAATTCAGATCCCACACTAAGCTGGAGTGCTGCTAATTATGGAAAAACAAACTTGTTTACTGAAGTGAAGGAAATAAAAAATTGCTGCACAAGCAGCATTTTCTGCGTCTGGTCGTTCGGAAATCGTGCTATGACATTATAAGTCTGTACAGCTGGACCTAAGTACATTCAGTAGTGTGTACACTGCGGCGCAGTAACGCAGTGCACGACGTGAAAATTATTTTCTATTCGCTCATGGAATACCTTCAGAAACAGCTCTGGTGTGACGCATTGTCAACAAATTTGGAACTAAAAGTGACAAAGAGAACACAAGTAGCGTACTACAAAACGCTGAACGACCACTATTATTTTGGAGGTCGCGTTCGTTTAAAACTTCCGAACGTGGGCATTTTGAAAACCGAAACCATACCCAAATGTCTGCGAAGTAAAATACAAACAATTGCAATAAAATAACTACAAAAGTAATACACTTTTTGAGTGCCATATACGTTTACGTTGTATTATAAGCTTAATAGAGTACGTTCAGTTTCACTAATATTAGCAAAAGTAGTTACGAAACTGCGCATCTGTTTGTATATAAAAACCGCGCGCGTTTTGTTGCAATCCCGTCAGCCTCCACAACGCTCATCGTTCAGCATGGCGACGAAGTACAACATCGGAGACCCTGTGTGGTGAGACTTTTCGATTTGCATGTCTCTTGTAAGCTAAATGTTGGGCTTGATGACAGTTTTCATGATACCGTACAATGTGCTGATGTGATCTTCGCACACTGCAGGGCGAAAATGAAAGGCTTCTCTCCGTGGCCAGGAAAGGTAATGTGGCTTTGTTCATAGCGCTTCTTCAACGATCATTCAAATTCAAAATCAGTGTGCTCTGCGCCCTGTCAAATAGATCCATGTGAACTCGGAAGCAGTTGATTTGATTTGTGTGTGTTTTATGAACTTTTGGTGGTGTAATGCGTTTCTGGCTATGGTCATCGGGTGTGTTGCTCACCGCTGAAAACCGCGCCGTGTTGCTGTTTATGCTCTTTAGGCCTAGCGAATTCCGCCAAAACGAGCCGCATTGACTCCGGTGGGAGGTTAGTTTAGTTGCTATAATTTCTCGTTGTACGGGTTCATCTTCAGGCGGCGATGAAGTCGCGCCCCCTTGAAGATTCGTGCGTCTGTGTGGCGGCCATTGGCGCTTGTGTTGGCGTTGTATCTGACTTTCGGTTTGGAGTGGCGGGAGATTTTGTATGCACGCCGGCGAGCGCCATGTGTGCACCGAGCTGGCAGTTTCTGAGTGGCCGATCTTTGACTCGTTTACAGGTGGCCAATCCAACGAAGGAGGTGAAACGGCCGGCACTAAAGAAGCCAATGCATTGTATCTTCTTTTTTGGAACCAACAACTAGTGAGTTTCTCTTCCATGCTTCCTGCGTTTCTGCCCATGAACACACAAGCGACAACGCTCTCCGAGCGCCATCTGCACCATTGCGCCTAAGTTACTAAAATATGTTCCGATATGCCATACGTGGGAAGACAAGATCTTTAGTTGCCTAATGTCACAGTGCATAACTAATGTCATTAGTGAAAGTTGATTACATGAGCAGTAATTTGTTTTCTAATCCTTTGGAATATTGTGTATGCGATCAGTGTGAAAAGGTGGAAATGACCACAAGAGGTACATTGACAAACTGCATCTTCTGAGACCTGCTCTGTCCACCCTATCATCAGCACAAGTCGGCCACGGTGTGCAAGGGTCCCATGTGTCTAGTTTGTGACGATATCCAGTGCCTGCAGGTCTGTGTGCCTTCGGTGAGCACAGCATGGCAGCCATTTTTGTGGTTTCTGTGTGGAAACCGACCAGAAGTGGAAGCTATACACAAGAGCTTCCTCCAAGAAGAGCTTGTCAACTGAGCATTGTAATCACAAAGTTGTATCCTGGTGCCTCGCAGCTTGCCCTGTGGCACTTTACCCCTGTGCATACACACTTGTGCTGGGAATTAGATGGCTGATAACGAAATTCGCAGGTATTTTGTAGATGTATTGACGAGAAATGATAGGGGAACTTTAGGAGTAGCCTCTTGATTAGGTTGAGAAAAATAATGTGTGCATGTTGTCAAATGTGGCTTTTTCTTTTATGTGTTTATTCTTTTTCTACGAACTTCATCATCTTACTTTCCACAGTAAGTACACCATTGCACCTAATAAATGCTGTGTAATTTATTTAGCCTTACCAAGAGTCTGAAATACCTTTGTTGCAGTGCATGGATCCAGGAAGACCAGATCAAGCCATACGAAACCAGCAAGGAACAGTTTTCGAAGTCCAGCAAGACAGCCAGCTTTAAGGAAGCATTGGAGGCCATCGAGGATTACGTCAAGAACCTTCCAGAGGTGGGTACTTGTTTGGCTATCGTTGTCTCTCATCCTGGTATTGTGTCAAATGGGGATTTCCTGACATGATACACTGATACTGTTTGACAATGTATACACAGTAAAAAGGTATTCACAAAAATTAAGATTCCAACAAGACTTCATTCCACTGTATTCATCCATCTTAGTTTTGTCTTATTCTACATTCAAGGTGAAGCTCCTGCAACATGGGGTGACATTCTTGGAGAACAGTCTGTAGATTGGCCCAGTTATGGTTGAATGTCTGCTCAGTTCTCATCATTATATAATACTGTTGGCTTTTAACAATTCATTGGTTAATTTCTTAACCAGGATCATATTTTCTACTGGTTCGTCGTTCTTGTCAAAGGTGCATGTCCTGTTGCTCTGTACCTGTCCTTGATTTGCGCTGCTTGTTCTTCAACATTGGTCAGTTGAATGTTTCCTTTGATTGGACTGTGATCAATGATGTGAAAATGATCCGCTTTTTTAGCATTTGTTCCACACTGCATTTGGTGCATAGCAGCAAGGAAAAATGTTATACATCTGTTGAATTTGTGGTAGGTCTTAAAGTCTGAAGACCTCATTGCTCCTTCTTTGCTCTTATTCTACAAGCTTTCCTAAATTCTGCTGCACTTCATGTCCTGGTCAGAAAGTTCAGTGCCATGGCTCTTAATTCTACAGCATGTCACTAAAATATTTTTTTAAGTGTATGAAGGTCCCAGCAAGGAGCCAGTTCTGTGTGAGTTCTCAGCATTTCTGCACTTGTTGCTTTCGAGGCACAGGTCATGCAGGCACCTTTATGATCATAGATGTGGATTTCATGCACTTAAGTAAGCAGTGAGGCTTGTCCAAGAATGGCGCCAATCATGTTATTTTTGGTTTATGAGAAAAATGAAAAGGAAAGGATTCTGCTGGCTGTACCATACCTGTCTAGCCAACTGTTGACACCTGAACATTGCCCAGCTTCACGAAAAAAAGCTATTTGAGTGAAAATTGGAATAGCATACTTTCGCACATTATTTGGGAGATGACTGGGTTTAAAGCTCAGGAAGGGAAAATACAATTAGCCAAAATTCACTGCAGCATTGCCTCAAACCACAGAGACAAGATAGACAAGAATGCCAAGTCTCCTATCTTGCAATGCATTTGATGCGACCGACTAATGTCTTGCCAATAAAAGGCGTCCGGTATTGTACCATGCACTCTGCCTCTGCTCGCCTTCTCTATTTTTCGTTCCTTTCCAAGGCACTCTCTCCCTTTTCGTCCTTTCCTGGCTGTTGGCGCCATATGTGGGCATATTGAGAATGTGTTTAGAACTCTTTCAGCTATAAAAATATAAAGAGGTCTGAGAGCACACTGCTTTTGCTGTTGTCGTCACTTAAAGCGGAATATCGTTGCAGTGCGTTTTTCGATTGCGACTGCAACTGGTAAAAATATGATCATCCTATTTTCTAGAGCAACAAAGTCTTGTGTCGCCCAAGTTGCTCATCGCAGTTCTACTGGCAAAGATAAAGCGGAGTAGCAGCAGCATTTTGGTTCCTGACGGTGCTTGTGGGCACTAAGCTGTTTTCAGTAGAAAGCAATGTGAAATACTTTGTGCAAAGGTGCCAGTCTGGCTACTATATTCGTGACCATCACTTGAATACGCTGTTTTAAGCAGAACTCAAACATAAAAGTGTGTTGATATTCCTGTTAGTAACGTTAAAGCACTGCTGCTACGATTCACCGAATAAAGTAGTGTAGTGTGTGGTAAACAGACCTGAAAGGCATTTACCGTTGCATTAAAAAAAAAAGTTGTAATTGTAGATGGAGATGTTAGCCAGGTCACAGGCCTCGCATAATGTAGCATGCCACGATGCAGGCTGAAACATGCCCAAATTGCGGTTCATGAACGCAGACAAGTTACAAAAACATGTGTAAATAAGCAAAGCTATACATCAAGTTTTCTCTGGGATATACTTAATGCCTACAAACGTAAGGCGGTTGCTTACAGCTTTTTATTTCATTTTATTGTTACCTAGTGTAACTTCAGTGAAAACATGCTGACGTAAAAATTCAGCTTGGTTAATATCCTCTCCCATGGCACTTTCAGTTACTGTAGTAAATTTGCATGCATTCATGACCAACAAAATATTTCGTAAACTTCAGCAGGACATGCCAAGCGAAGACACGAAGTCATAAAGGCTGCATTTGCGATTTGCACGATTTGTAGTGCAAGTTTTGTTCCACATGGTTAGCGTTTGTTAAATTACATATTAAATACAGTCGAACCCACTTATAATGATACCAGTTTTAATATATCAGTTATAACAATGCGAAGCTGCTGCACCATCAACTTTTGTATGTTTTCCATGGTGAAATAACCGCTTACTACAATGCCCCGATGCAGCATTATCGGTTATAACAATGAAGTCTGGCTGCTGTGTGTCCAAGCTAAAAGGTAGTGAAATGCAAAATCCTTGAAAAGAAAACGAGAAATTTGAGCCACTGCACGATGGACCGCTGGTCCAACAGCCGCCACGTGCTCATTTTCCGGCCATCTCCGCACGGCTCTCGTCGCCCTTCCACACCTGCAAACATGAATGGGCTGCGCCCATAGCTCTATGCCACCCCACCCTCCCAAAACACGAATGGACCGCGTCAACTGTGCCGCAAGCAAATTGCTCGCATGTTGCTCGCTGGCTCCTCATTCAGCGCTGTTCTGGAAACAGCTTAATCACTCGCATTCGTCCTTGTTGGTTGCGTTGAAGTCATTCCTGGCCATGCGGTTTCTCAGCTCGGTCGCCGAAACGGAAGAAGGATGATCCGCTCGCTGATCGGAAAAGCACAACGTTGCTAGTGAAAAGAAAGCACACGGCTATAGATTTGGAAACTAAGTGCTTCTAACCGATGACGCAATCGTCGCAAACATGCTTACATCCAATAGCGATGGCAATGACGGCAGTGATGACACGGTAGGGCAGGCTGCCTCAACGTTGTCCTCATGGGAGGCCCGGAAGATAGTTCAATCCCTCCGGGGCTTCATTTTCGCGAGGAACCTTCTGCTGCACTACGTGGAGCACTTGAATGCTGTGGAGAAGGATGTCGGCAAGCTTCGCACATAGCATGCAAGGCTGACAGACACGCTTTTCCTGTGCAAGCCAGTAAGAAGAACCCGGCAAGATCAATCTCTGCTCAGCATTTCTTCTGGATTTCTCAGGCTGACACGCTGCCGTGGCAGCCTTCTCGCAATTCTTAAAAGGCCCCTTTTGGGGCCACTATGCCTCGGCAGTGCTCGCTTATCGCTTGCCATCTGTGACATTTCTTTGCAGTTGTTATAGCAGGGCCATTCTTTAACTCCGACAGCCGTGGCTTGTTACAACTGATTGGAGCACCCAGGAAGCAGTTAAACGAGTGAACACAATCAGCAGCCGGATGGAGGAAGGTGGTGGGGAGGGGCACTGGTCTCCCTGCCATTATAGTTCTCTCACATCAGCTCTGCCATCCCCCTATTTTGATTTTTCATGCAACCCGGTTATAACAATGGAATTTTCGTGGCACTTGAATATTGTTATAAGTAGGTTCAACTGTAGCAACATGATCCCGGGCAACTTTAAGCAGTTTCAAATGGCACCAACTCCACCCTCGATGTCTGTGCCAGACAATAATAATTGCAAAGAAATACGCTAAATGTGGTTATCACAGCGCGGTCGAAGTTTGTTATGTTGCCAGGGGATGAAGACTCGGTGAATGTATTGGCTGTACTTTCGTCTCTGTACCGACAGCATAAGAACAGTCGTAATAAGGGCCTTGATTTTGTAGCAATGCCTTCCGCTCAATTCTTTGTCACTCGTATCATCCGCCGTAGACAACTGGCTGATCCAGTTAATAACGCGGGTGAAGCGTCGCTCTGACCAGCTACTGATGAAGTGCAAAAGGGAATACATTTCATGCCCATTGTAGTGCATCCTCGTACAGCATGCTTTCAGATATCAGACCAATCTTCTCACTTAGTTTGATCTGCCTATATCTGCAATGAATTCCGCATTTAACTTAACTGGCTACAACAGACACAATTTTATGCAAATTCCGTCTAGACGGCTCATAAAATATGCTTTACTGCAGTGACGCGTGCGTGCAGCTTGCTGCATGCAACTATTTTTGGCTCCGTGTGGTACATGTGAAAATGCACTTTTTTTACTTAAGGAATGAACACACTAGCGACAAGCTTTGCATGTCGCTCGACTTCTTGCCAGCTAATGGAGAGTTTTAGGGATGACCATGCAGTTAAAAGGCTCGATGCTGCCCAATTGTCAGCTTGACGCCAAGCAAGGGC
This sequence comes from Dermacentor variabilis, assembly GCF_050947875.1. Lineage (NCBI taxonomy): Eukaryota > Metazoa > Arthropoda > Arachnida > Ixodida > Ixodidae > Dermacentor > Dermacentor variabilis. The sequence continues at coordinate 28,670,413 of NC_134571.1, forward strand.
ATAGTGGCCGAGGGTGCCAGCAGGGCTAAACCACTTGGCTTCACATTTCAAGGGCATAGTGGCCGAGGGTGCCAGCAGGGCTAAACCACTTGGCTTCACATTTGTAGCATCAAGAACAACTGTCAACGATCGTGAAATGCATCTTTTTGAGAACACTTCCTTTCTAATCTCGTCAATTCTCACAAAATGATGATGGGCTGCAGTGTACGGACTGTGAAGCATGTGACGCAGTCAAGTTATTTCGCATACAGTGTAGCAACGCTTTGACGTAGGGCCCCAGTTGAACTTGCTTTATATTTCAGTCGTTCTTCGTGCTACAGGTTTAACAGTAGTCGTCACTTTTATCTGTTTGTTTTACCGATCATTGTTTTGCATGAAAAGCAAACTAACCAATGTTTGTCAACGGTGACGTGCTCAGGCCAGGTGGCCGGGGCAGCGGTGAGCTGGACGCAATGGCAGAAATATCTCTTGAACCAATCTTTTTGCTAGCAGAAAAATATCGCCTTTGTGTTAGGTAGAGCTATTGCATTTGCTGTAGTGCAGGGAAGTTTCCAAATGTAGGCACCCAGAATCCTGCAAATGGTTGGCAGCAAGCACCATGCTATTAGGGCACATGGTATTACGATTAGCGTGTAAATCCATTTATTTAATTTAGATTTTTTATATCGTTTTTTTATCACCTCCACATTCCAGTAATTACACCAAACAGCGGTTTACGTGCCACCATTTCACAACACACCGCAGCACTAATATTGAATAGAACGAACTTTGGATATAACGGACCTTTTTTGCTGGATTATTGTGGTGCATATAACAAGCATCGACTGATACTATCATTTAAAAAAAACATCGCTACAAAACCACAGACTGCCTAGGCCAAAAGCAAGCATATGTGCACATAGCAACGTGTTGACAAACTTGGGCCATATTCTTGGGACTACCACTTTCATGATATTTTGAGTGATGAGCACCGGATGCATTGACGGGCGACAGCGTGCTTGGCAATGGCAGGAATGCTACTATTTGTAAACACCAATGTGTATTACACAAGTCACCATAAATTGAAGGTATCCATGAAATGTACGATCAAAGACTATGGCACACGTGTTTCGACCACTTATGGCATAAAATCGCTTATTTTCTTGCGAATGCGGTGTTTCAGACTTCCAGTTCTGACTTTTTGATGGTCGCCGTCAAGTCCAATTTATTGATCGGCGACCATAGCCTTCTTCGCTTCTTTCGACCGTTTTCGTGATCAGTGGTCGATCTTATCACCAATGCAAAAGGAGCATGCTCTCGCGCAACGAAGTGACCCAGTTGGAGAGCACATTTGTTGCCGAACGCCAACTAGCTCTTTGAGACACATGTGCTGTTGCGCCTGAGCATTGGGGCGTGTTTATTTGTGGGAACAATTGGGGGGCAGAACAGCCTTCATCTCCTCCCACCAGCCTCTCTGTCAGTTAATACTTTCATGCCTTTGAGGAAAATAGTCATTTTTCAACAGTCGTATTCTTTTCCCTTGTAACAGGTCGTGCTTTTTACTACATTGTATGGAATAAAGTCTAGGAAGAAATTTTCAACAGCAATCTGCTGTGGCCAATTACATACATCATCGCTTATAAGTGGTTTTAAAGGTGTCTCAATATAACGAACTACTGACACAATGACCACTTTTTCGCGAAATTGTTGCATTCATTGTAAGTGGCAGCACTTTGTGAAATGGTTCCCGAAATTGATCTACTTACTGCTACATATTCCTTTGTTGGTGCATTTTGACCCAACTGATGGGCTGTTTTCAAAATGAAGACGGTGATGGGTTGGTCGTACTGGAACAAAGATGAGGCATTCATTGATCCATCTGCAATGAACACACACACAGCTCGCAGCACATGTGTAGTAATGCAGTCGATAAGCAATTATTCTGACTTGGCGGGTGCTGGGGCTGCCCAACCGTGAATAGTCTGGAGTTCTAAAAGGAATTCACCAGAGAAAACATGCCTTTATTACTCAAGTAGCCAGGAAAGCTTGTCAGTGCATTGCTGGATGCACATACGCCTTCATGCAGACGTATGGGTTCATATTTCAGCCATTGTCATACTATTGCTGTTTAAAAATGAAATTATGGTTCGTGCTTGCACCGGGTACATATTTCCTGGCCAACTTTAAATTGATGTCAACGCCTCTTCACTAATTGAGTGACTGTTACTCCCCTCCCTCATTGTTACTGGTACAACCAAACCTTCATACGAACACGGATACAGTCAAACCTTGCTCTAACGAAGTCGTACTTGCAACAAAAGACTTCGGTAAATCATGAATAGTTTAGCAGGAAACATAATGTGACAAATTCTCAGAATATTACTTGTGGATAGTATCTTGCTAGTAAGCACTTATAAAGAAATTAATTGCACGGCCATAATTGTTCAATTATGAGTGCCGGCGCGTATCATGCAGTTCACGCTGAGAGCAATGCATCAATGTGGCTCACAGGGTCTGAGATCTGCGTGTGTTGCGTTGTGCGGCGTTGCACTTCATGGATGCCGTGGTTGAGCATGCTTAGTGCCAGGAACTGTATCAGATTGCACCAAAAAAATAAGACCAGCAGTGTAAAAAGATACGGATAAATAAAAACTTTAATTTGAACTCTGATATCTCTAAATATCGTTCAAGTTGAAATTTTTGTCTTGCCGTGGTTTCAACTCATGTTTTTCATTGCTTATCTCAAAAAGGCATACCTGCCAACCTTCCCGATTCGCCCGGGAGACTCCAAATATTTTACTGAACTTTCCGATTGTATGATCACTGTCTTATATCTCCCAGTAAGTGGTCTCTGTTCGCGCAATAATGGTTTTTGTGAAACTGGCAATGCGGAATCTACAGCCACATCATAATCATCAGCATCACCAACAATGGCCACGCTAGCACCATCGGTATCATCGTCTAAGCAGCCAACTACGGTGCCTAGTAAGCCGACCAAAGCCAGAACCAATGTATCACTTGCATATCATGCATGCCTTCGTGGTGCATGTTGTTGGCTGCTTGTGTGTATGATTAGTGTTGGCTAGGCCGTCTGTGTGCGGTGCACCATGTGAAGTTAGAATCCTCATGTGCTTGATGCCATGGCGCTAGCAAAGCCTAAGAAAAGGTATTTGCAGAAGTTTTCGCAATCTTATATTTCTGAATTTCTGTGCTTTTTGACATCAAGAAAAGGAGAACATTTTGCCTTTTGTACAACGTGCGGATGCGACGTCAGCGTGTCTCACGGTGGCAAAGGCAACTTGAAACTGCATGTTTCCACGGCGAAGCATCAAAGCTATGTTCACACCACTGAACAGCAAGGCAACATAGTGAACTTTCTCCGGAGCAATTGCGACGACAGTGTCGTATGTGTGGAGTGCCTGTTTACGGGTTTCCTCGTGGAACACAACCTACCCGTTAGTGTCAGCGACGCCGTTGGGCCTCTTCTACGAAAAATGTTTCCTAAATGCGACGAGCAGAAGCGTTATGGATGTGGACGCAACTCTGAAGAATGTGGAGGTTGCTAACCTGAAATTTATTTTACAGGCGTCGCTCTCGAGTCTTCATTTCTTTATTCAGAGTTTCCCTCGGCTGCTGCCCCGAGATTCCAATGAATCTGCTGAAGACGCTTTAGATGCTCTTGAAGCTGAGTTTGCCACACTACAGGCGTACAGTCTTCCAGAGGACATTCTGAATCAAGAAAGGTGGGGCGGGCAGCGGTCTGTTGGAAAAATGAAAAACCCTGATGGAAAACACGTTTCACCGAGTTGCTAAGGTGATGCTGGATTTACTCATGATACTGCATAGCAGCACAGTCCTGCATAACACAACCCTCCAACACCTGCTGCTAGTGAAGGACCGTCAGTCTGGCATGTTTTGAGCAAAGCTATATCAACAAATTTTTGAAGTGAGCGAAATCTGCTACTGCAAGGTCCCTGCAAAAGGACTCATCGAACACTGCCTAAAAGTTTAAACGACCTCCCCCGCCCCCCCTTATTAGCACGAATAATGTCTTCCGATTTTTATCTCGCCAGGTTGGCAGGTATGAAAAGGTTTAGCGCTGGACTGTGGATATCTCGACTTTCAAAATACCTAGAAAAAAAGCAATGGGGCTGCTTCGGCAGCGTTGCTTGCACTCACTTTTTACCTGGCCGCAGCTTGCAAGCCAAACCAGACACCATGTGAGGCTGACCCGCCGTGATTGCTCAGTGGCTATGGTGTTGGGCTGCTGAGCACGAGGTCGCGGGATCGAATCCCGGCCACGGCGGCCGCATTTCGATGGGGGCGAAATGCGAAAACACCCGTGTGCTTAGATTTAGGTGCACGTTAAAGAACCCCAGGTGGTCAAAATTTCCGGAGTCCTCCACTACGGCGTGCCTCATAATCAGAAAGTGGTTTTGGCACGTAAAACCCCAAATATTATTATTATTACCATGTGAGGCTGCACTTCCCATTTATCTTTTCCCCATTCTTTTTGGCCATCAGCGCTCACATGCCCTTGCTTGCCTCCTGGCTGCCACTTTGCTGTGGCCTCACGTGGCAGCAATGAGCTGGTAGTCAGGTCTTTTTAGGATGCCATCAGTGACGTATCAATGTGGTCACAATATAGTCAAATCTCAATATAACGAATCACACGGGACTGCCGAAAATCGTTCATTGTTTTGAAATATTGTTGTAATGAAAAACTTGTGGTTATAAGTAAGTGGACAAACCTAATGAAAATGACGTACCTTGGTAGTAGACGCATATGCAGACAGGCATACTCAAATAAAAATGTTTCACTCACTTCAAAGCTGCTTTATTTCAAGAAATCGGTGATTTTCTTATGGCGCTTGCAGCATGCACGACCGATTAGGAATGCATCTACATCTTCCACTTTGCGCGATACCTCATCAGGTGCGTCATTGCACCGATCAGTGAAAGTGCGGACTTTGTGTGCATTGAAACATCAATGTTCGACACAATCCCATCTTCTGTGTTTGGTGACCCTCAGTAGTTTTCCTTCGGCCATCATCATCACTGGAGATGTCGCGGACGCAGTTAACAATCTCTTTGGTTGTCAGGTCCGCCGCAGTTAGTGCTGCGCTGTCGCTCTCCACAAAGTCTTCGATGAAAGAGATTCAAGAAAGAGTAGCAGTTCCGCAACCTCGGTCCACAGGTCTCCTGGGTTGTTGTCAGTCACCTCCAGGTCATCTTGAAGCTGCACAGGTGCTTTGACAAGCCCTGCTGTTCGCCAGCAGTTGCTAATGGTGGGTGCCTTCAAGTTCCACCAAGCTCCTGGGAGCATTTCCATTGCCTGGCAAATATTGATTGCAGTCTGGTGCTTTAGGTGGAGTTGATAATCAACCGCTACACAAGGCGCTTATGAAATTCTGCTTTCACACTCTTTGTAATGCCCTGGTCTAGGGGTTGCAGCAAGGACGTGTTGTTTGACGGCAGAAACTCCAATTGAATGTGCGTCAAGCAAACATTCACAATCTGAGCAGAGCAGTTGTCGACAACCAGTAGAATTCTTCAGTAATCCAAGCTCGTTTGTTGGCGCAGCATTCATATGGTAATGACATGACGTTTGTCATAAAGTGAGGCTTTGTGTACTTGTCGATGACGGATGGTTTAATTTTCTTCGTGCCTGTTGCATTGCAGCAGAGCAGTACTGTCACGTGAAGATTCAACTTCTTCCCTCCTTTGCAATGCTGCCCTTTGAAGTGCATCATTCGCTCTGGCAGGAGCTGATGCAGTCTCTTCCGCATTGAAAATATTGTTACGTGTGGAAGAACACAGATGAAAGAGGCTATATACAGGGTATTTACACTGGAGCCAGACCACCAGGCCGACACTCGCCCGCGCCAAGGGCACAGACCCACTTCGTCATCGTTCTCGCGGCGGCTCGTCCCTTGACCATCGCTCCATGATATCGTAACACTATCGTCTTCAGAGAACAATTCAGCCACCTCTAGAAAGCAATCATTGCACCAGGAATCCGCGCCTTCTCTGTCGGCAGCCTTTTCCTCGCCCGAGACTACCTGCCAAGTTATTCCATTCCTTTGGGGGAGACGAAAAAGCCAACCCGCGCTGGCGCCGAACCGAGTTATTTCAAGTGCATCGGCAAATTCGTGGGCTTTTTCTTGGAGCATTGGGTCAGTCAAGGGAGCGTTTTGTAGTCTGGCATCATTGAACCACGTGAGAACAGCTTGATCCGCATTTTGAAAGTTTCCCAGTCACAGCCGTTTCCTCGTTGGAGCGACTTGCGATTCCCGCTGAAGCTTGACAGTCTTGTCTGTCTTTCAATGTGGTTGCGACAGTTGATGGGGCAATGCCACGCTGTCTGCACACATCGACTTGCTTTTTCCCTGCGTCGATTTCCTGCAATACGTCCAATTTGTCCTGCAGCAAAAACTGCTTTCACTTCTTCTTGACGCCGTCGCTAGCTTCATTCATCGTTGGAACATCGCCAAACCTTTGTCGGGAAGTTCTTGGTGAAGTTTGTAGTAAAGCAGTTGGCACTCGACATGGTGATGATGACCGCTACTGCTACATGGTCATGATGATAGCTACTGCACTTGCGGTTTCTGTTTCACGTGAGAGTTGCGGCGCTGTTACTTTTAGCCAAATTCGTAATACTGACTTCCTCAGTTGTAAAGGGGAAATATATGTGCGTTATTCTGAAATACGCACTGTATATAAAATTCGTAGTTCTGAAATATTTTTACATTGAAAATATAGGCAGTCTGGTGGGTATTTGTAAAATCTTCCTAAATTTGAGAAATTTGTTAATGTGGGGTTCTTGGTAATGAGATTTTACTGTATTTATCATGACCTTGGGCAAGATGATCTGCACTTTTGAGCACGTTCGATCAGCCCACACACTGCATCCAAAAGAAGCCAGCATGAGAGCCTACAGCGTATCAGTGAGATCTGAGGCTTGATAATGACGCTCACTTCATGCTTGCACAGCAGTGAGCTGTAAATGCCGTATCACTCGGGGGCTTATGCTAAAGGCATGACAATTGCACTGTTCCATAGTTTCGCCTTTTAATGTGAAATTGTTCGGAATTCATTATGACGCAGAAATTAGCAGTGTCAGCTTTTGGATATCTCAAAACGGTTATGCTTGGATGACAGGCTTCAGATAAATCAATGGGATCAATTGTCTTGACTCTGTGGCAAGCATGCTAGAGCTGTGCACGGGCCGCAATTCTGAGCCCGCGCCCGGCCCGGGCCCTATACTACCACAGGCGGCCCGGTCTGGCCCTACCTACAATAAGGTGACGCCGACACAAAAAGAAACAATATTGGGAAAATCAGTTTATTTAAATGACCTTATAATGTTGAACTCTTGCATTCCATATGACATATTTCGTGAATATATACAGATGCAGCGCGCGTACAGAATTGTTATTCTAAGCTATTGTGGAAAAAATTACCGACGATTACGTTACTTCCTAATGCGAAATTTGAGCGCAGCAAATAAGCTGTTTCACCTTTTCGATAGATTGAGGCAAACAAATCGAGCAACACATGTATGCGCTATCACAGAATTTTTTTTTTATTTTTCACACGTATTCCTTTAACAAAGACTCCACTAACAGTTCTTGACAGTCATGAAGGAAGCTTTGTGGTCGGAGAAATAGACTGATATATGTTCGACTTGGTACACCAATGCTTGATTCTCAAAGACGAGATCTATACAAGTGCCTCGCGAGGTTGTCACAGCCGTGGGACGCGTTACGAGCGAGAGGAACGGGATGTTCTCCCGCATAAGTGTTAGGAAATTGCTGTTTGTCTTTATGTCAAGCCGCCACCGATCTGGCTCTCTGATTGCCACCGAACAGGGCGAACGGCAGCGGCAATTTCGGCTCGGGCGGTGCACATATACAGATCCGCCGCCACCGATCTGGCTCTCTGATTGCCACCGCACAGGGGTTGCATTGGAGGAGGAGCGAAGAAAGGAATTAAGTTTGAGCCGGCGCTTTGACAACCGGAGACTCGCAGGAAGAGGGGGGAGGGGGGCGGCGTGTACACCCAGCGGCAAACGATGGGGGCAGAAGCGCGCGCAGCAAGCGGACAACACGATAAAGGGAGGAGGGAAGAGATAGCAGCGACTGACTGATGCCGCTGACGCCGATAGTGAGTCAACCCCAGCTGCGGAGTTGGTTTCAGGGACAATGCCGCCGATGCCGACACAAACAATATGATACCCTCGCTTCCGCAGCGCTAAGAACCAGGTCTAGCCGTGGGAAGGTGGTCACGTATTCGTCGACGTGCCGGGGCCTACGTGAAATAACCGGCGCGTCGGCAACTGAAGAGCACCCTATCCGCCACACAAGAACGGGGGGGGGGGGGGGACCCTTTCCTCCTCTTTCTGCATGGCGGCGACGGTGTTCTATGCAGTCACGTTATCTTGACTCTCTAGCGGCGTCAGCGGCATCCAGCGGTATCAGTCGGTCGCTGCTAGCGCTGGGGGGATGAAAGGGGGGCGGAGCTGGTTACGAGGCCGACGACAACGCCGACGACGACGCGAAACCCAGGAACGGACGCCAAAGAGCTGCGCTCTAAAACAACAAGTTGACCATTGATGAAGGGTTAAGGCAAGTGCGGCGCTCCTGCATTATGAATCCGGCAGCGCTGAAGTTTCGTTCACTGCTTGAACTGGGGGCCGGAATGGCTAATAGCCTTCTTACCAAGAGCAAGTTTTGGGTACGTGGCTTCCTATGCCCGGGCCCGCGCACAGCTCTAAAGCATGCTGTCTTCGCACAGTGTCAGTAACGCCATTCCCCGCAGATGCCAACCAGGTATCGAAGCAAAGTGACTGAAAATGTTACTCGCGGTATTTTGGAAAGGCTTCATGTAGTCTATGCACTGCCAGAGGGATTCTATTTTCTTCATTTCACTTATCTCGAAACTTCGCTCATCTAGAATTTTTTTCCAGTTTTTACAGCTTTGAGTTAATAAGGGCTTACTTTACCTGCATTTGTCCTCCTCAAAAAAAAAAAATTCAGTTTTGCTCAAAGGGTGAAGCATTGATAGTGCTAGCTAAGAGACAATAAACGAAGTAAGGTTCACAGTTTTATTGGCCGTATAACTTGCAGTAAACATTTGCTTACTAATAAAATTAACAAGCATGGTGCCTTGCACACATAGGCAAAAATAAACAGATCTCATTTGATGACCACAAACACACACTGTCACAATGCTGATGGAATGAAGAGCACCGACAACAGGGAGCAAAATCATTGTGCTGCCTCTCGCCTCACCTTGTGTGGGAAAGTTGAGATAACGTAACCTCGTACGCTAGGTGTGCAGGAATATACTAGTGTGCATCAAGGCACCAGCCACCTCTGCTCGGCCTTCGCACTTGCCGTAGCACCTCCAAGATACGGAGCGTAGCCCCGTGTATGTGCTCAGCCTCATGCACAGCTATACACTTCTGGCTTGATGGTGTGAAAGATCTTAATGCTGACGTGCTAAGGACACTTGGCACTTGTCGTGTCTTTGCCCACATCTGCTGTTTCAGCAAAAGAAATAGCAGATGCTTGCTTTGATGTTCCCTGCACAAAAATTGTGTTACACAATTTCTGCAAACAAGTCTACTCATTGCCCTATCCCTATCAGTCCATACGCTAGTCATCAATATGCAGCATGAACGCCACAAGCAACAAGAAAAAGAACACGCAGTGACAATGCAAGCAAAACGCTGATGCGTTCTGTTTACATGTTTGCGATGCTCTTGGCGTAGCAGTAGCGCTGCCTTGCTGAGGTTGCTCAGTCTATAGTTGCACATTTCCGGTATGGCTAAGGAATTGGGCCCCTGCTTTTTTGAATAATATGAAATGCTGTTGGTATTGTGTGATATGAGGTTCTTGGCATGCAGGAACTTTTTTCTTCGAATTGCAAAACCTATGACTTAAGAGATTACAGAAAAAGACACCATTCCCACATTTGAAGTATAATATTGATAGAAAATGTTGAATGAAATGAGTGGCAAGTTGCTTGCTGTGTGTTTATTCTAACACCACTAAGAGCCGGACTATAGCAGCATGTCACCAAATAGGCCTTCTATGCCTTGTTCAAGTTGTTATGAGCTGCTTCAAATGTGCTTATTAATAGCAGCTTCTTATAACTTGGCTGTGGGCTGCTAAGAATCTGATAAGGGCTGCATGCAGCCCTAGGCCGTATGTCTTGCAGCTCAGCTATAGATGGTACATTGCTTGGACAAATTTAAGCATCTATATAAAGCAGCTCACTGACCATTTCCTAAAGATTTCTTATTCAGAGTTGTATTCCTAGCTTGCTGTACAGCGTGAACAAGTGATTGGCATATATCCTGAAATGTCGGCACTCTTTTTTACATTGGTCGCAGTAACCTGATTTATATTGCTACCACTTAAATATAGAATGCCTAAACCTAATACTTTGGGGGATCTGGTGAACTGTAGAGTGGGGAAAACTGACATGTGGGTGCTAGATTTTCAGGACTTGACAAAATTGTTCAAAGAATGAGCCATATAAAAGAAAATAGTCAAGTGGATAATTCCTTAAATTGTTTTAATTGCATCAGATTTGCCTCAAAGTTGTATCCTGGATAAAATTTGCATAACAGGTCACATTTATAGCACAGACAGCAAGTGCAAGTAGGGAAACAGTAAGCAGGATTGCATAGCATTCCTGTAGTGCTAATTTGGAAATTTTGTTTATAGTATTAATTTGTAAATTTAATGTTACACCTCTGCATTGAGAATTTCTCAGTTTGCTACTTTTTGGTAATAAGAATTTTGCTTGGAAATGGGGAGAAACCTGGGAAAAGTGACAAAATTCAGAAGCAGTGATTTGTTAACACTGATTTAGCAACAATTACACTACCATCGGATCAACATAGCATATGAAAGGCAGCTGCACCAATTCGTGTGAATATGTGGTCTCATGGCTGTTTTAATGCCCCTATGGCATGATTATTTCTCATACCATAATGAGCAACCACCTTGTTGTTAAGTAACATCATTTGTCATTTAATGATGCTACTGTCCTTGGTGTGATTGTTCAGATGAGAGTGAGAACCAACCAGGTTTCTTAAACATACTTTATTGGTCTTGCTTGCATTATTCTGTTCCATGCTTGCTCATTATTCCATTATTCTGTTCCATTCAAGCTTTTCAGTTCTTGGTTCAGTTCTTCCTCTGCTTTTACATGTGCATTTGCATAATATGTAAAGATGCCAGCTAATAGATATAATGTAAACTGCAGTTATTTTGCATTGATTTGTTAGGCATTTATTTTCTTAAAGTGACACTAAAGGAAAATATTTAGTCCAGCTAAAGTGATAGATCAATGCTCGAGGACACCTAAGGTGTCAATCTTATCGTGATCAAAGCTTCAGTAATCGCCAAACTGAGGTAATTGCAGGACATTATTAGCGACTCACCAGGGTCAATCAAGTACTAGCTTGATGAAGGCACTCCTCTTTTTATTTTGTCACTACTACTCAACTTGTAATAAAAAGATAATTGCTTTGTGTTATAAGATGGAAGAAAATGCTGCCTGTCTAATAAGTGATTGACATTATCCTTGACAACGATGCAGACGGTTAAAAGCTTTCATTTTCGCTGCGTCTGCACCACCCGCGCCTTCGCATTTCAGTAGTTTCCTTAACATGTAGTGCTGCGCTGGTTTTGCTGGCTTGCGAAACTCCCACAAAATGCAAGTAGGAGAGATTTTCGCATCTATGTGATGTCGCAGGATGCCAGAATGGTCCACACCACTTAAGAAAAAGCAGCTGCAGCAGCGAATCTAACATACTCTTGGCTCGGTTTCCCCATGGCCACATGTTTGCGTTTTGCACAAAAACCATAGCGCCATCTGTCAGGCGGAGATAGCATATGCAACATCACCACTCTCCCGCTCGAAGGCAGGCGATTTGAATTTCGTTATCCGCACCCTTAGACACAATTTTCTCTTGAATGAACTTTCTTGGCGCGAAACAAAGGCTGTGAGATTTCTAGAATGGTATTTTAACACACCACGTGGACTTCGTATTTGCCTTTAGTGTCGCTTTAAGGTAAGTAAACATATATTTCTGTGTTTACATTCTATTTCATTTATGTTGGCTCTTAAAGAAGAAAAGGGAAAAAAAGCACTACTGCCTATACTTCTTTCATATTGAGAAAGATTCCTGCAATTTGTTTTTTCATATAGGCATGTAGTGATGTCATTACATTTTCCTCTGCGCTTTCTAACCCTTGGTCAACATCCCTTTACACTTGTTCTATTCCTGTAGGCGCAAGTGATGCCTATGAAGTGCCCTAAATGTATGATTTTCGATCATTCCCTTCAGCTATTTTTTATGTTTCTCTTCAAGGACAATTTCTGGCTGGCTTCAACGCATTGCCTCTGTTGTTCATATTATGATACATGAAAACCGTTCTTCGTCGAAATTTCATAGGATATCCTTGAGCATATTTTCATTTTAAAAAACTTCTTGGCGGGCCTACGACTCTCTTGACCTGGTTGCTGCCAAAGCTTGGCAACAAAATGTTCCGATTTTAAGGACTTCAAAAAATATATGTATATATTTATGTATTTCTCAGGTTTCTAGCAAAACACTTCATTAAGCTCTTTCATTGCTACTTTTCGTGAAATTTTGTCAATTCTACTCAGTCTCAGTATTGTACCTTGGTGAGTGATGGTTGTAGAAAAGGAGCTAAAACAATTTACTTGGAGAACCAGTCACTGGACTCCTCTAACGGTTCAGCAGCCTAGTGGTAATAAGTTTTGTATATGGGACGTTTTCTTTTTCAGTAGCCCTTGTACTGTGGGTAATCTTGGCCTGAATGAAGGTATTCTAAGCGGTACTGTTCACTCAGAAGGAACATATTGAAACAGCCCCAACAGCCTCGGGTATGCAGACACTGTAAACGTTTTTTTTTTTTTTTGGTCTATTGGGTAGTAACTGCCAGCTTACATGCACAATTTTCCTAATTGTAGTATTGTTGTTAAAAAGCAGATTTCTGTAACAACTGTACTTTATTTCTAAGATTGGGGCCCTTGAAACCTATAATGAACCAGAGCCTATAGCTTTTTTCTAGCAAAAGCGGCCTTCAAGGGGCTTACATTGGTTATGTTGTTTTGCACTGTTGCAGCAACCGGTCAGAAGCTCTGATCTGCCCAGCATTGATGAGGAGATTTCCACAATATTCCCTAATGGTTCTGTGAGCCCCATAGCGAACACACCAACCAAGGTGAATCGCCGGTCTAATCTTAACTTACCAGTTTGAAGATTTTTATGGGCGGAGATGGGTTTCAAAATTGCATGCAATTCTTATGTCCCTGCTACCTCATCTTGAATTTTGAGTATTCAGTGGAGCCGGCATGATTTTTCTAAGTTGTGCACAAGGAAACAAACCAGCTATGTTTTCTTTCTTTTGATGCCTCATTTCAGCTGTAAATCACCATAATTGTTTGCAGAGTAGTGTGTTATAGATAGTGCATTCGTGCTTCATGGTCCTTTTTCTGTAGAGCTGGACAAGCAGTCATTTGTTCTCTCCACTGCTTACTGCAGAAATTTCAGTGCACAGCTGTAAAGGTAGCATGCTTACCCTCAGGTTGTACCCAAGGCATGTGGGCAGCTTAAATGGTTTGCACAATGTCAATTTGACATTTGCATGGTTCTCGCTCTGTCTGCATTGTTTCCCACTGTCATCTACAGGCTCTCCCCACCCCCTCCTTTTTTCCCCTGTTCTCCATCTGTGATTTGATGTGTTGCGTTTCATAACACCTGATCAAATAAAGCAGCATTTGAGCCACTGACGTGGCTCGCTGTTTGTGTTAGTTGTGTTAGTTGTGTTAGGGTGTAAGGTTCGGTTAAACCATAGTGCCACTCATTGCAGTGTGCTTGTACAAACTTGATTATACTTCCCTATCTTTATCTATATCACTTGCACTTCACCCATGTATTCATATGAACTAATGCACAGCCACGTAATTACACTAAGAAAATTAGCGCGGCTTGGAGGGAGTGTTTCACTGCAGCACTGGAGGCAGTGCTGCTACATTGCATGCTCCCCCATTATGACCGTTACTGGAGAATTCTGCTCAGATTGACATACAGTATGATGTATAGCAGGGTTTCATCACAAATGCTGTTACATATGTAACATATGTTCTGTTTTGATTTGCTGTGTTAAATCAATCTCATTTGATTTACTGTGTACCCATTTTAAGTTCAGATAGACAAGTAAGTATGCCACCTGCTCCAAATTGTGAATTTTTGTTTCCAAGCTGCTTCAAGAGCATACTCAGGAGTGCTATATACACAGAGAAATATTTCATCCATCGTTAGTTTTCATTCTTGTTACGAAATGCAAGTTTGCTTTTAATATCTGGGGGAAAATATTGTTGTCTTGGTTGGTACCGGAATTTGCATTAGTAACTTTGTATTCAGAAAGGAAGGAAGAAGGGCTTGTATTAATGTGTTGGATATGCCTGCAGAGAGTAAGTAGGTCTGTTTCACTTCCAGCTGCACATTCCTTTTTTCCTGCTTGACTTTTTGAGCTCGGTACAGCATGGCATAAAACCTAAGTTCTTTATTTGCAAGTAACTGATGGCACTTAAATCGCTGCATCACTATTTTCACACATAATTACGCTGTAGCTGCTATGCCCATTATTCATGCTTTTGCACCCTGGTGTGTAAAGAATTTTCAAAGCTACTAGCAATGAACGTTAAAGTGTATGAAGTGTCTTTATGGAAGGGAAAGTTGGCATATACTTCAAAGTAGCATCCAGCTACAAAAGAAATGGGTACTGATTCCTCAGAAAAAAGGAAGCTTTCCAGTTGAAAAAGCTCATCCCACTCCAGCAATCAAACCCTGCACTATCTTTTCCAGGGCAGTCACTACGCCATCTGTACCAACTGGGGTACTTGGCAGTATCAGTTCAAATGAATGGTGGCTTGTTGATTTAAGTGGATGTCAATGTTGCCTTTCATGAATCTACATCGACAATGTGTGTTTCTGCAGAACTCATTTGCTTAATAAAGTGTCTTTGGTCAATTTTGCTAGCGCTGCTACTTCCATTTTATACTGCCAGACTGCTTAGTATGAAGCGTGATTTGTTAGAGCAAGAAATGCTCGTGAGACAGCTCAGCATACACAGACACTTTGCGTTTATTCTCGTCAACCTGGAGAAGGCAAAGAGCATGGCAGAGGTCACTCTACCATCTGGCGGCAGGTCTTTGGGAATGTGAGAGCATCTCGCGGTAATAACTGAAAAATGAAGCAGCTACTCACAGGTGTCATGAGAATCTGACTCACAATTCCCATCGGCCCCATCAAGCACATCTTTGTCTTTATGTACATTTTATGTCCATCCAGTCTGTTGGAGTTCAGTTCCCATGTTGTCTCTCTGTGACACAGTGCTACTTACAGTAAACTTCATTTCCTTTTCAATGACTTAATTAAGAATATGCAATATGTACAGTGTGTAAATTCAATGCAGTGCACTTTTGAAATTTCCTTAGCACTTTCTGTGTGCTTTATGGGCAAAACATCGAGGGAATAGCAAATTATTCAGGCCGGACTTTCCTTTGCATATTATGTTTCAATCGATAAAACGATGGCGTATCGTTAGTTGGCTGCAGAAAAAGGCTCGGTATGCAGGCATTCATGTCTTACCTGGGTTTCAGTACGTACTGGCATACCATTAAATGGTGTCTCTAGTTTTGGCCCATATTATTTGTGAAACATTGTGCAGAAGATTTACATCCTTATTATTGTAGACTGCTACCGGACTTATTGCTCTCTTTTACGTGTCTCGAAGGGTTTAATCTAAGGCTGCACTTCATTCACATCCATCCAGGGCTAAGGAATACACAGTAAACTCTCGTTAAATCGAAGTCTGTTGTTTCAAAAGACTGGTTAAGGCAAAATTCTTGTCTGACTTGGTGTCAACTCCATATATTTTCACCTCTTATCTCAAGATGTTTGTGCACCTCACTTCGAATATCTCAGAATCTCTACTGCAAAAATGTTGAGAAAAGGTTGCTGCCAGAGGCTTCTATATTTATGTGTTGCTACGATAACATCGCAAAGTGACAGAACCACAAATTTGTAGTGAATTCCACTTAATTCTACACCACTCTCATCATCTGCCGTTCACGACTGGCTGCGATCTCGTTGGTAATAGACTATTTTATTTGAGAGCTGCTTAGTTCCACTCCACTTGGATTTGACGCACTGAACCACTGCAGGGAATTGAGTAGTTTTTGTATTTGATAAGTGCTTCTTGCAGAGAGACAAGCGACGTGCTATCAGCTTGACTGCAAAACAAACCAGAAGCCAAGTAGACATTCTCTCATTTGTAACATCCTGGCTCTTTGCGAGGATTGCTTGCCTGTAGATGCCCGACATGTCGAGTGCCAAGTCTCGCAATATCTCGCAAAAGTGATCTACTGAAAATATCTCTGGGTTTATTGAGCTGTTGCAAGAAATTTAGCTGCTACTGGCGCTTATTTCAAAAGGCTGTATGTGGTCTATGCGTAGCCAGGGATTTATATTTTCGTGAGTTCACTTATCTAGAAAATTTTCCTGGATTTTACAACTTCCAGTTAACGAAGTTTGACTTCTATATATGCAGTTGCATTTAGTTGACATGCATTCAGGGCAAAGGAATATATACATATTCCTTTGCCCTGAATTGGCGAGCATTAAATGCACTTGTCTTAAATAGTAAATTATTGCAGTGATAATACTGTTGACATGAAAGTGCTTTAGTTACATTTAATATCCTACTATGAGCATACATGGTGATATTGGCCGAAAAAATTACAATTTGCGATCATGTCTATGCAAAAACATAACGCAATTGCAATACCTTCAACAGGGCAGTAAAAGGTATCCTCTGAATTTTTACTGCCCGTTAGCTACTTGTCGTCCTGATACTGGCATGGGAACAACAGTAACCTACGCACGCACTTTGCACCGTCACTAAAACACAGCCGTGCAATCAGTGTGATCTCATATTGGCTTGTCGGCTGCGATCCTAGCCAGCCAACCTGCAATTCAGAATGGGCCGTTTAAGCATGGAGAAAACAAGGTTACCCTTTTTTTTTTCTGCGCATTTGAAGTCGCACTTGCTGAGCAGTCAGTTTCATTATAGCAGAAAAATTTTTTTAGTATTATAGCACAAAAATGCACTAACCAAACTGTATGCTTACTTCATTTCTGTTTGTTAGATTAAGGTGCAGCTTTATCGGTAATAAATTATTGCAAGTAAATCAAATTTGGCACACGTACCACTTGCTGTTAGCTTTATGCAACAGCAACGACCAGCTCAAGCTGAGAAGATGGCAAGAGCCAGCCGAGCCCTGGACTAGGGGCCCTGACCATTAGCGACTCTTCTGATTGTTCTTTTAATAAACTTTAGCTATCTGTCTATCTGTCTATTTATGCAACAGCTGTAGTTTATATTAGAAGTATTTTGTTAGAGGTTACTAATTATCTGTGCCAATCACTGCTGCGTCTCATGGCAGAAAGTTTGGATGCTGACGACCACTTTCCCTTCTCTCATTTCATGAAGGGCCCGCCACCTGCAAGAGTGGCTGCCTCTGAAGATGAGGTTGAAGAGGCACCAGCAACCCCTACTGTGACACCAGTGAAGACGCCCAAGACACCAAAGGAGCCAGCTACAACTGACAAAGAGCCAAAGCGGAGAAAAAGAGAGGTGAAGAGCTACTTGATTTAAATTTTTTTTCTCCCAAGTTGGAGGCCATGCTGAAGTCTGAGATTGTTCCATCTTGCAGTGTAGGAGTATTCTGTAATAGTCCACCTAGTCGACTGTACATTTTGGTCACAGCTGAATGGCTGGAGCTGTATCAATGAAGAGAAGACAGGCATCCCCAGTTAGTCTCGTCTTCGCTGGTTCAGCTCCAGCCAGTCAGCAGCAACCGAAATGGATAGTTCACTAGGTAGACTTTTACAAAATTTTGGGTAAAGCCAAACATGGCACTAATTTCTGGCATCATGGTGCACTGATTTTTCAAATATGTCCTTAGTCTACAGCTGCCGCCTTGTGACCATTAAAGTTAGCTTCACTTTAGCTGCACATGTGTTAAGCCATTCACAAGCACATAGCACGCTGCAACACAGCGAGGCTTGCCCTCTAAATAAGATCTGCCATTTTTAAAACTCTAATTCGTCGGAACTCACTCGCGTAAAGTGAAGTAGAAAATAATCTTGCGTCGTGCTTCCCATGCATCCAGCTAAATTGTTCTGTCACTTTGAGGACCGACATAAAAGCGAAACACATTGATATGTTTTGCAGGGTGACCTTTTTTGTTTCACATCTACTAACATATTAACCTTTCAGGGATGCCTCTCTGACCTCCTGTTATTGTTTTGTGGGCTCTCAGCCGTGTGCCAAAAACATGGCACACATGCTGCATCATGTCAACTCTTGCAGAGTACAGCAGATTGTGACATCGTTTTTGGCCTCCATCCTTGTGTCCTAGGTCAAGCGTGCCCTTGTTAAAGCGAATCATATTTCTCGACAACTAAAAGTTGCTGCCTTTAAATTAACTTCATTCTTGTAGTGCAGAAAGTTCTCCGTGTCTTCAGAAGCGTAGAATGTGCAGAATAAAGTGTTTATAATTACCGCGCCAGAGGTAGTCACCTGTATGTAGATACTGAAAGAACCAGTAAAGGAAATACACCTCCACCACAACTGTTACGAAGAGTTGCGAAGAAATGATTTTATTTACAGGCGATGGATGATGATCGTCGCGTGATAGTAGCGCAGCTCGGCCTCTCCAACGCTTCGTCCTCTTCGTCTTCCCTTCTTTTCTCTTGTCCGTGCCTTTTGTATCTGTTACAATATTATCCAAGTCTAGTTTAGTCCAAATGGCAAATTTACCAGTTTGAGTGTCTCACTCAAAATCAACATTTATATTTCCAGGACTATGTGTCCGTTCCATTCCAACTATATTCTGAAATCTTTGGCTCCCATTCTATTTCCATTCCAGGTGTTTAAAAATGCAGAATTATTCTAGAATCAATCAACTCTCGAGTTTCCACTTTGCAACTCTGGTCTTGGGTAAAACATAATTAAATATGGAACACAGACTCCACAGCTCTGAATCACTGACTGACCAGCTTCAATGGCAGTAACCTCCTTGCATGAAGTGCGAATACCAGAAGCCAGAACCTCCTCATAGAAGGGGAAAGTGCTTGGACATTGCTCTTCCTAAGCGCATCCCACATGTAGTCTCATGCTGGTGCACATATTTTGCGACAGGCCCAAGCATAATCACGTGTAGCTGCTCGCTCTGCTTCACTTCGGGCGCTGGGGTCTCTGCCGCTGTTGAAAGGCACCAGCATGGTTCCGTGTAGTTATGCGACGAGACTCTGCCTTCTCAGACTCTGTAAAGTGGTGCGATGTCCCTAGCTGTTTGTCTGGGAACCTAGGCTTGAAAGGAGGCATACCTGTTATTTGTGTTTACTAGAAATGGCATTTACTCACCTCGAGGAATTAGCCA
The DNA here is from genome assembly GCF_050947875.1 of Dermacentor variabilis. Classification (NCBI taxonomy): domain Eukaryota; kingdom Metazoa; phylum Arthropoda; class Arachnida; order Ixodida; family Ixodidae; genus Dermacentor; species Dermacentor variabilis. Next base: position 28,689,952 of record NC_134571.1, read on the forward strand.
AGAAGCACACTTGAGCTCGGTAGTGTAAATATCGGGGCCAAGGATATGACCTATATTGGTTTTTGTTAAACCTGGTCATAGGACATATCGTAACAGCACTGTTGATAGTGTAGCCACATGACCAGTATAAGTTTAAAAATAAACAAAAAATATAGAGGGCCCCAAACCACCTCTGGTAATTCAGAAAACAATTGCGTGCTTCTCTCAGGCTTTTTCAGTCACTTCTTCACATATCGTGACACCGGCAAGGTTATGCACTTGATGTCACCAGGATAAAAGCTGCTAATTGGTCCACATATGAGGGGAATCGGTCGTGAATCACCAGTTAATACATACATTCCCATCCAAAGCTCTTCCTCGTCGTGTCACTTGTCGGCTATTTACAATCTACTGATTTCACGTTCATTGTGCATAACGTGTTTTGGACTGCACATGCAGTGGCAACATGTACCTGAAAAGTGCAGAACCCTGTGTGCAAGTCGATTGTTTTCAAACAAGAAAAGAGCGCCAACATAAGTTCAGTACTAATGTATTGTCTACATGCCTTCTAGAGAAGTACATGGCAAGTAGGAGAATGTGATGAGCAGGGTAGCAAAAATTAGAGAGAAAGCGCTCGCTCCTCTGTAAGCTCAGAAAGGCTTAAAGGCCGTTTGAAGGGGCCATAGTGGCCCGTTGGATGCACCCTTGGGTTTAGTAGTGTTGTACTACAAAGTTCGAGGGTGCAGGATCGAATCCTGGTCGTGGCAGCTGCATTTCGATGGGGGTGAAATTCAAAAACATCTGTGTATCATGCATTGGGTACTCATTAAGAATCCCAGGTGATGAAAATTAATCCGGAGTTTCTCACTACGGCATGCCTCAAAATCAAATTAGGGTTTTGGCACTTAAAACCCCAGAATTTGTGTTTTTGTTTTTGTTTTTTTTAACGTATTTCCATGTCATCCCCTAAGCTCAAAAGGGAATTTTCTACTGGCTTTTTAGTGGCCTTACACTGGCCTGCCACTCTTGATAGCCTGTCACCTTCCATCTGCATGCACTTTATTTGAGACTTGAACTCCATTGACTACTGTCAGGGAATGCAGTGGCGTCCAGCGAGTTTAGTGTTGTGACGCTTCTGGCTTCAATAGGTTAAACACAATGTTAAACAACAGTTAAACACAAAATTTTGCACACAAATGGCATCCTGAGGTGCACTCTTCAAAATGCAAACATTTTGAAGGCATAGCGACCCTAAATCGCATGCTCTGAGCTTGTCCAGCAGTAAACGGTCTATATGGAAATAGTCATGGGAATCCTCCCTCCATAGCCAGGAAGAACAAGCCCAAAAACTAGTCATCGGTCAAGCCAACTAATTCCGGTCGACGTCTAGGGGGGAGGTAGACGGTGAAAGGGGGAGCTGCGTCTCACCCCGATCACCCATACTTCCTGACGGGTGCAAATAAAGTGCTTTCTCTCTCTCTCTCTCTCTCTATCAGGCTTCGTGTCGCAAAATATCCGTTGTCGGTGAAGTCGTCAACGGGGCCCGATACCGATATCACGTTCCACTCTTAAAGGCAAAGCTTAAGCGCACTAGAAGTTTTTTCCGGTGCCGGATTTCCTCATGGCGGATCAGTGCACTTGAAATGCAAAACCAATGGAAAAAGTGCTTTGGAAATGGAAAAGTGCAAAAAGTTATTTTTTGATTGCGTTCTTCTACATATACGTTTGTCATCCGTCGACTGTGTTCGTGCCCGTACTGGAATGATTGTGCACTTTCTTGGACGAAAATGCTGCGAAATAAATGTGCTTTGCCAGCCTTCATAGAGCAATGGATGTATAAAATAAGAGGAAAATCAGTAGTTTGCTATTGCTACTGTGGGCAGCTTGTCAGTGCTCGAAACTTGCTGGGCTAGAATTGAATAAAAATTACTTTTTTTACGGGACCTGGTAGCCAAATTGCTGAGAATGCCCTGCCACAGTCAGCGTTGCACTGCTGAACATGTGGTCGCGGGTACGTTGGCCAGTCGCACTGGCCGGATTCCGATAAGGGTGGAAAGCAAACACTTGTGTTCCACGCTATGGGTGGACATTAAGGGACTCTGTGGGTAAATACTAATCTGGATCCCTTTACTGTGGCACCTCTCATTGTCCACTGTGCAGCTTCGAAACATTGAACCCCACAATTTTTTAGTACCCCCGTTTGCAAAAGTGGTACAATTTGTGCTCGTTACAACGAACCCACGTACAACAGGCTTTCGGATATAACAAACTATATTTCAACCTTAGTTTGCTCTATTTTATTAGTGCAACGAAATGTGCTTTTTAACGGACTGCGCTACAATGGACTATTGGCTACAGCGGACGAAAATAGCGGCGATTTTTGTCAAGATCGGTCGTATAGAAAGAACTTTTGCCATGCCGACACAGGCTGACAACTGACTTATGAGGGTAAGTTGACGATCACAGCTAAATATTGCGAGCACAAGGGAGGAAGGCAGCGTTCAAGCTCAGTCTTCTTTTACAAATGAGGCACAAGGGGTTCTACTCCGGTGGCTGTATGCGCTGTGCTTTCTACGTTGAGTTCGCGTTGAAGCAAGAGACAACGCGATGGTCAGTTCGCTCACTGCTGCTGACGCGCTTCCTCACTCCAACATTTTAACAGCGACTTTCCGCGGTGATCGAGCGAAACATGTTCATGTTTATCTCTGCACGTGTGACACCGTGCTTGTTAATTTAGCTAGTAAGCAAATATTTACAACTTTATACGGCCGATAAAACTACTATCCCTACTTCGCACCAGCTGTTTACTAACTACTCACTCTTTGCATTAACGTTGTTACAAATCACGACCAAAGTTTCGGAAGCGAGGCGTTGTGAATAATACGGACATATTTTGTCAGATTATCAGGGTCCGTTGTAACGAGAGTCGACTGTATCTGTGACATCGTATGCGCAGATTTTGTGTATGAAACAGTTGTCCAGCATCAAAAGTTGTGCTTGCCATATGCATGGGCTCTCTGAAGCATGTGATAGTACCATGCCAAAGTCCAGAAGTAGAACATTTAAATATTGTTAGGTTGCTGAACTTGTGAACATTGATAGCCCTTTTTGACAACATGTAATTTGGTGGCACCATGTTTTTACAGTCACAGGACCAGTCACATCGGGCATCCAAGCGAACCTCTTCTGAAAGCAGCAGCACAAGCTCGGCACCCACAAAAAGAAACAAAGCAGCAGCGGCTGAAAAGACTTCCTCAGTGGCAGCTGCAACACCAAATAACAATGCAGCTGGCCTCAACAGTGTGTCAAATGCCACTTCATCATCATCCAAGTCCAGCTCCAACCTTCTGAGGCAGTCTTACGTGACAAGGCCCGTAAGTGCAGCTTTTGGCTTCTGGCTTGACCAGTAGAGTGCTAGCCATGTGCCACGCATAAAGAGCAATGGCTGTGGTGTCTTATGACCGCTGTATTTGACTATTTTTTATCCTCACTTGCCCTTCTTGGCTACATGTTTGTAAATTGTACAAAAAATCGCCTTCACTGCACTAAACAAAGCTGCAGACGACATTCACGGAATCAATAACCGCCGCTACAGCGGACGCTTGACTCCAAAAATTTGGACTTGATGGACGTTCCAGACTTCATAAATGCACAGTTAGGGTTCCCATTTAGCTAATGCATTTTCTCGGCCGATTTTTCACATGAATTGAGGTCCCAAAGTTCGATTTACTGCACTTAAAAGGACTTGATCTGAGCATTTACCATGACTACAAGTGACGGGTGCCTTATGCAGTTTAATCACACGTTCCAAGCCACGCTACGAGTACTTGGAGGCTGCCACGTTGGGTTTTTCACTGGCTTGGCTTCCAGTGGCCCGCTCATAGACCGTTTTTTCGTAGGCGCCGCCATATTGTGAACGCAGTGGCGCCGCCTATGAGCAGCACCATACTGGCTTGGGCGAAAGCGGTCTTTTGCATGGCAGGTATACGCTCGGCGGTAGGTTCTGGCATTTGTTTTCGCGGTCGTGCGGTCTGTTTAGTATGACGTGCGTCTTCTACGTGGTAAACGGTTCTGTGAGACGTGCTGAAGTGGTTTAAGGCGTAATCGCCGGGACTTCTGCTGGCGTTGAGGTGGATGGAACACGCAGCGCGATGTGTGCACGCATATTTGAGCCTGCAATCAGCCTCGCAGATCATTTGTGTATTTCTGAATGTTCCAATCACTAAAGTGACCTTATTGTAGTATTATCCTCTATTTCTTAGCTGCGGTTTAGGAGCCATGAAACATACGCGATGATCGTAACAGCGTCTGCTACGATAGGAGCTGTGATGTTATACTTTTACAAGCATTCAAACTGTTCGCTGCAGGTTACATTGCGTGACTACTTGGTTCGATGGATGAGGTTTCCGCCCCTGAATAAAATAGTTTTGGCAAGTAATACCAGCATACCTTATAGTCTGAATTAAGCTTGTCCAGAAAAGAGACTGTTTACGAACTGCGCGAGCGTCCTAAGCAGTGGTAGGTGCTGGACTACATATATATTTGTTCTATATACCGCATGGTCCAAGCATACGGCATCAGCGGTTATATATTTATAAACGTTGTGCGGCGTGATTATGCGAGGTCCTATTGCGGCGTTAGCCCGTTTTATCTTGCTTTTTTGAGAAAGAGGATGATAACCGAATTTTTTTTCCGGTTGTGTTCGTTCCGTTCTCTACGACGCACTCACACGTATTACGGAAATTTTGTCCTCAAAAATAGGCATCGCATTCTTTTTATGCGATCCCTCTCATATATTATGGCTGTATGCAGGCCAAAAAGGCAATGCCGAAACGCACAGCTTACATATGTATCGTGCCGGTTCACCAACCGCAGTGATCGCTGTGTTGAGTAGAGCCATCGGCCTCATGCAGGAAAGATAGCGTAGACATATGGTAATTTGAAGGCTGCTTGACTTGAAATGCGTGAGAACGATGCCGGTGCATCACAAATATTTGATAGCGCCTGTCGCTTAGATGTTTCGTGGTTGCCTTAGGTTGGCCGTGCACGAGCATGCGCTCTTATGTTTTAGTCCCTATGCCAAGCGATCAGATAATGAGCAGATTTATCATTTCATGCTAGTAATACAGAGACGCCGTTTCTCTTCGTTTAATTAAAACCGTTAAATGCAAAAGACTTCACAACTCACAGACGCACCGCGGCTGACAATGCGCATCGCGTGTTTGCGCCCCCAAGAGATATTTCCGCATGCTGTAGTTACCGATGCACCGAAAGGCTTCCCCGACGACCTTATATGAACGGAAATGGCTTAAATTTCAGTAAGTACCATCTAAAACATCTCCAAATCATTCCGCAGCACGCGACAGCAATACTTTCAAGCAGCGCCGCGCCGGATCGCCCAAGCCAGAGAGGAGGAAAGGCCCCCCGCGCGCCCTATTCTCCTCGCCCGATGAAACGGTCTATAGCCTCAAAAATTGGGAATCGCACGCTATTCAATAGAGAGCGTTCAACATCCTCGAGTCTCGGAGGCCATGCCCACTCTTCTTTGGCTGACAAAACACTCCAGGGGACGGCGCTTTTTCTTCTCTTCTTTTTTTTTTTTTTTTTTTTTTCATCATCACCATGGTCATAATCACTTAATGTGTGATCTGTGTATGTTTTTAGACACTAAAGTTTCAGTTGCTATTCTGCACGTGGTGTGTCCATTTGGTACGTGTGCCTCGGGTGCATTTTCGCATCATTGTGTGTGTGTGTGTGTGTACGTGGCTTCACATTTGTGTGATTGATGCCACCTCCTGTGCGTTTGCAAGAGCCTAGTGGTGCGGAGCTCATTTCTTAGATCTCCATGGCAAACTCCGTTAGAAATCGCCAACGCAGTGACGCACTTGTCGAGTGTATACGGAGCTGCTGGATTGTCTTGACATGGCTTACTAAGCTGAGACCGGAACTGCTGTACTACGAACCAGGCAGAACTGATAATGATGAGTGGGGATTTGCCGTAGCGCCAATTCGTGGGGCAGCAAGGAGCATTCAAAACAAAAATGGCGTTCAGCAAGTCGAATCATGCACCGGTTAGAGTCTGTGCATGGTGCTCTCGATCGAGTTCACTCAAGGAGTGTCCGAACTTGCGGCAGTTGTTATACGTTATGGTCTACCTTATATTATACATTATGGAGAATGGCGGTGTCGCAAAGCCGACCAAATAATCGAGCATGTCCGAATTCTTGGAGTCCGAAAAATCAGTCGGCGACTTTATATGTACTGTTTATTCATGAATAACAACAATAAAAAAAGAAAATAAATTTATAAGAATTAAAAATTTGATGCATTGTTATACACATAAGGCTTAGAAAATGCGCACATGAGAATATTTCGCAAGTGTCGAATATTCCTGCTTTTAGATTAATATTTACGTCCATAGCGTAATTGAGCTATGTAGGTGAGCGCACTTAAGAAAACTGTGGTTGTGTGCCTGTCAGAAAAGCAAAACGTGTGACAAACTTCCGCTAATCTTCATCTTATCGCCAACGAGAGGCAATTAGTTTTCGCGAGTCTCCAAAAAAGAAAAGGGAACGCATGCACGGCGGCATCCTTCCTATACGCACCCTGTGAGCACTAAACGAGTGAGAAACAAACGGTCGTCCTTTGATCGATTAGTAACAAGATAGCCATCAGTTCTGCGAGCGCAACAAGCTGAAACCGCCTGCGGAACAACCCAAACTAACGCCCACACGCACGCATGCCAATGCGCTAACGGTAGTATGTAGACGCGCCGTAGCAAACTAGCTCTGAAAAGTTGAATTATACAAAATTCAAAGCACCGACCTACAACGCATGGCGCGGAGACAAACAGGTGCCCACGCCACTTCGCCGATGGTTGCAGACTGCCATTCATAGTGTTCAAAACGGCACGCGGGTTGTGGACCGATTCTCGCCGTAAACGCATCCGTGAAACGCACCACAACCTGCTGCGACATTGGTCTCCGTTGTACTCTATGGTTGCACTTTCTTAGCTGCACTGGCTGCACCCTGCTGAGTTCCACTGTACGTATGGGCGGCGGCCAAACACATACAGTAAAAGCTCGTTAATTCACAACTCATTAATCCAACATTTCGGATAAATCGAAGTAGCCGCCGCAGTCCGTCCAGCACTATTGAAAGCAATATGTAAGACACCCCGCTTATTCGCACTGAAATTCGTACCGCAACCGATAATTCGAACTCCACGCCCTCATGGATAGGGAGAGTGCTAATGCGCAGGAGCACATTGGCGACGCTGCCGTCGCTGCACGGCTTTGCTTTTTCCATCTCCGGTCCCTTGTTTAGGCTGGACTGGAGAGAGGCGCATTTGCGCTTGGCCAGGCATGGCCAACACCTCTGTTGCAGGTCACTTCTCTCCTGTGAGGTTCCGTACAAAGCTCAAGGGCAATAAAATCATTGCCATGCACCGTATGCTGTATGTGCGAGCTATATGCTGTATGAGTATGTGCGAGCTATGTGCCGGCGTACGCAGCTCATGCACACTTCACGAGCTTTTACTGTATCCCTGCGATGCTGAGATACATGTAATAGCCACGAATCTCAAAGGCTATGCTTTTTGGTACTGCAGGCGCCGATAAACTTCACAGCTGCCATGTTTCACACGTTACCTGGGGCCGCTTCTCGGCACAACACCTTTCAAACAAAGAGCATAGCCTCCAAAATGTAACGAAAAGATGTAAAGAAAAAAGAAACATGCAGCGTCGCAGCTGCGTTTTTATTTTGAAGTCTTCAGAGAGGGAGAGACCCGACCTGAAAAAGAGGCGTTGGCCATACCTGGCCAGGTGCATACACGTCTCTATAGTCGGGCCTAAACAAAGAGCCACAGATGAAAAGACAAAAGCTGCGCGGCCCATGTGACGCCGCCAGCGTCTCCAACATGCATTTACGCACTAGCACTCTCCCCATCCACGACGGCACGAAGTATGAATCATCGCAGCAGATTTCAGTGTGAATCAGCGGGATGCATTACATATTGCTTTTAACACATTGCTCGACGGACTGCGGTGGCTACTTCAAATTATCCGAAATTACGAATTAACGAGTTGTGAATTAGCAAGCCTTTGCTGTATAAGACAAGCCAACATCAATGTAACACGAAAGAAATAGTGCGCATGTGTCAATCTAGACATATCACATAAAATTATTGCTCAGGTTTACAATTCGGTGGATGTGCCAACAGAGCAGTGCAATCCACAAATTTCTTACAGTGCTCGTTGCTGAACCCAAGTGCGCACTAAACAAAATTTTTTTATGCTTGCATTCAGCAACAAAGGTTGTGCAAAACAAAAGGCTTCCAAAGCTCTCGCAGCGCACTCGGAGAGTGCTGCTAAACCAAGTCGTTGACAACAATATAAAAGCAGGGCAGGAAGTTGTGAACTTCTTAACTCGTACAGCAGCTTGTTGTAGCTGTATGTAATTACACTGCTCAACATGTACTGTACAGCACATGCATCACTGTATTTTATTCTGGCAGAGTACACAATTTGCTTCATAAGTGCAGTATTTTGTTTGCACAGAATGCTAAAGGCGGTAGAGTAATAATGCAGTGTGGCTATGACCGCTGTGACAGCAGCATGGCCGCTTTGGTGCGTTGCCAGGTAGCTGAAAGCGCTTGGGTCTTTTAAATTGTTGTATCAGACCAGTTACTTGCACCATCCTATGCAGCCAGATTCGAGCATGAAAAGTGCTCAGTGATCAATAAATCTTCATTCTGAACTAGGCTGCATCTTGTTTCTTGTAAAATTTCTCATTAAAATGAGTTTTGAAATTCATCTGTTCATATGGTAATCTCAAGATAAATCTGAATTATTTTGTTAGGTTGATTAATTCATTATGATCTGTTTCATTACAACCAGGACAGATGCAGTCTTGCTACACATGCAGTCTTGCTTCTTTATCTGCCTTGACCAATCACTTGCGCTCTCTACATTGTGCGAAAATGCAGTTTTTGTCGTTCTGGCAGTGTGCTGTGTATTGGGTATACATGACTTCTTTCATGTAGGAAGCTTATAACTGCAGTAACATGTTGTCTTTACACGTGGATGACAGGTGACGCCACCCCTGGATGTGGAGAGGATATCAGACGTCTTGCGGTCAAAACATGTCAGCCCATCGAACCTCAAGTTTGGGTTTCTGGGATTGGGCAACATGGGCCAGGGCATGGTCAAGAACCTCATCAATTCGGGTCACCACATCACTGTGTGGAACAGAACGCCTTCCAAGGTCTGGTGCACCTTTTACCTTCACCTGAGTTGATAACCTGGATTTGTCAGGGGCCCTTGCGAAACAGAAAAACAGTAGAGCATCCTGGACTGAAGGAGTGCATACTGGATGTGTTGAGGTATAGGTGCCGCAGAAAGTGAGAGAATGGGCTAGGCACTATGCCTTAGTTTAATGTGATTAGCATTCTTAGTATATAGACCCAAAGTTGATGAAGTAGACTATCTTCTAGCCTCTTTACGCCACTCTTCCCGCTAACCCAAGTTGTTTGGACGTGCTGTTAACGTAGACACAATGCACGGCTCAACCTCCAAAGGATATACAGTCGCCAACTGATAATGCAAACTTGGCGGTACTGTAAATGTTTCCAATATTGGACTTGGCAGGGAATGAGCGACTTATACCACCAGTGGCCGAAAAAGGTGTGTCGTATTCTCGGATGGTCACTTTCAGGGATGCCTTCTTTGCAAGATTTTGTGTTACCAATACCAGACGTCAGCGTCTGCGAGTGGTGGCGTTCTTGGCACAGCGCCAAGCGCGCTGTCTCATCACAGTACAGGATTGCGGTCACCCCTCAATGTGTCCAGTGCCACAAAACTGAAAGTATCTTCAAAAGTGATCTTCAGAGAATGCTCCCAAAGTTTATATATGTGTTGCAACACGCAGGTATGCTTACCTGTGTGGTCGGTCGATATCGCTATGAATGGACTAAAGTACAATCAATGCATGCACCGCATCCTCAACCCCTGGCAACATAAATGTCCATTGAGCTGCATTGAGCAAAAGTGTGGAGCTAGGCTGTCTGGCACGGTCAGTGTTTTTCTTTAAGATCACCAAAGCGGTAACATATAATGAGGGAACAAGGATGTATCAAAGGAGATTATAATACATAATTGTCTATGAGCCCTTTGCTGGGACCAGGCTTTAGCAATTTTATACCCAGGAAAACGTATGAACGATTCAGCTGGGTTATAGGGCATATGTTGGTTGCTGTTTTGTGGAGAAGACGTGGGCCACTGGGTATGTGCCCGAATAGACAATTTGCTGCCGGCTGCAGTCTGGCCCAGTAGGCAACTTGGCCCACTGGATATGTGCCCAGACAGACAATTTGAACTCCATAATTGCATCACATAAACATAATACTGTATTTACTCAAATCTACCGCTCACTTTTTTTTGCAATAAAACAGGCTAAAAATTGCGCACGCATTAGAATCAAGTATGATCCTAAATGTGATACCATCTCGCCGTCAGCATTTCAAGATGGCCACCTCGTGTGGGCATCGAGCTTAGCTGCTGTAGCTTGCTCCATGTGCTTTAATATGTGTGCTTAGGTTAGTCCACCGTCCGTCTTCCCATTTTCTGCATTTGCTCTATAAGCACGGAAGTACCAACTGTGAAGGCACAGAGGGTTCATCACGATGCCGCAATTAAAAGGAAGGTGATTACCTATGCAGAAACGGGCAGAAATCGAGCCACATAACAGGTGTTCGTAGTTCCCGAAACTTGCGTGCGGGACTCGCGCAAACAGGAGAGGCGTTTTACTCCAGCGGCTGCGGCGTAGACACGGCCACGCAGCCCCTATCTTGAAAGCAATCTGCGATGAAGACAGTCAATGCATCCAGCCACACCGCGTTGTGTTCTCGTCACTTAGTTCACGTTGAAGTGAGAGGTCGCACAAAGGTCCATTCGCTTGCCTCTGCTGCTACTGCTCTTTGTCACCCGAGCTTTCTGATAAAAAATTTCCGCGGTCATTGAGTGAGACGTGTTCACGTTTGCTTGTTCGCATGTGGCACCGTCCTTGTTAATTTAGTTACTAAGTGAGTGTTTAAAAGTTTATATGGCCGGTCAAACTACTATCCTTACTTTTCTTATAGCTGTCTACTAATTTGCTATCGCAATCAATGCTTCATCTTTCAATGCTTCAACAGCGACTTTTTTTATTTATCGCAGCTTTAGTGCATTGGGAGTAAATCTTTGTTTTTCCACATGACAGAAAGTTGTATTTCTGTATGAAATAATGAGGTGTGCAGTGCTGTAAAGGAGTTTTATTTTTTTAGGTCACAGAAACAGGTGCGTGTTAGAATCGAGTAAATACGGTAATAGTAAGCAGGGCTAGTTGGTACTGGTTAATGTTTTAAGGACAGCACTCTATGTAGTTGAAGCAAATGAAAGACACTTTTTTTTTTTCTTTTTTTTTTTTTCGTGTGGTTAGCGCTTGACGTACATAAACTTTTACCTGATAGAATCCGTCAGTTAAAAGGTGGCACTTTGTTCGTTGCTCTGTGTGTCATTCTTCCATATCAGCCACGGCGCAGCCCTTAAAGAGGTACATTGTAACGAAACATTGCCAATCGGTTAAAGAGGCTGTACCTGTGGGCCAAATGTTATTGCAGTGCATGCAGCAGGGAATTTATACTATTGTGTCAAAAACAGTTAAAGATCGCCTCGTAATGTCATCATCACAAGCAGCAAAGCCCACCAACAACTATTTGCTGATTTCATGATCACGAGAACATTCTCTGTAATACAGAATTGCTAATATTGAGTTACTGTATTTGCACGATTCTAATGTGCACCTTTTTTTGAATAAGAAGTGCGTTCAAATTTGCACACACATTACAATCGTAATTAATTCTACTCAAAATCAAAAAGAAAACCAATTCTTACTTTTAAAGAAAGCTCAATGCAAGGTAGCTAGCCACACTGCCATCGAACGGGCGTTGTTTGTCTATGTCTTGGTTTGCAGTCACCATTTTCCACTTTGCTGTGTATGCCTGTCATAGTGTTTCTGCTCAACCACCTTTTGTCAGGGCAGTCCTGTGGCAGGATGGAAGAAAAAAGACGTTTGTCTTTGTATGTTCCATAAAATCGCTCCTGAACGGTATGAGTCGACTCAAATTTCGCTACTTGATGTGTGCAGTAGAATTGGTACTAAGTTATATTTTTGGATATTTGGGCAGTAATATAACTGCGTATTGCAATCAGGGACGCGGTAGAATTGTGCAAATAAAGTAAATTATGTCTGTGATCGACTTGAATAGATGTCGCAGCCAGCACTGGGTGCCGCGACAACCCTGTCGCCAGTGAGACGCTCAACTTTTGGGCGGAGCCTTGCCCCTTGCCAATCTCCCCTGTGTAGCTTCCAGCACACTAGTGCAAAAGAAAGAAGAGAGGAAGCTGCTCATCGGTGCAATGACGTCTAACTGCTTATACTTGAAGGATTTGAGACATTTTTACTTCAGGAGATTCGTGAGGCGACATCCTTTAATAGTGAGGCCATTCTATGATTGCAGTGCAGCCCATTTATAATGATACCACATATAATGATACTATATCGGTTACAAAGATGAGTCGACTTCAGATATCAATTTATGCGTTAGGGCTATGAGAAAAAAAGCCATATATAACAATATGTTACCGCATATTGGATATAACAATCAAAATTGTGACTTCTGAGCAGCATTTTCCACGCAGAATAATCGTGATATTTGCGTTGCTAAGTGCCCCTTAACCGAGACAAGGCGAAAAGTTTACATGCACGAGTTCGTATCTGCCGCCATTATCGCACAGCACTTCCCGCCAGCGCGCTGATTCACTTTGAAGTTAAAAAGGCTATTTCAGAAATACTTTGCTGCAAAAAATACTTCAATGCGTTCAGCAGCAGTGGAGTTATTGGCAGTCAAACACCGCGTTCAGTGTTTCCGCTCCTTCTTCAGCACCTTGCACTGCAAAGGCTATGGTGTGAGATGCGCAGTTCAAATTCAGTTGGATGTTCATGCAAATGCCACTACCGATTTTGGCACATATGACGTGCCAAATGTAAACCAAAGGCAGTTCTTTTTTGAGCAAGCTACAGTGCACTCAGCCAGCAGACTCAGGGACCCTGTTATGGCCACGAAATCTGCACTGCGTATCAGACCGCAGGTACATGCAACTGTAGTACAGTCAAACCTCGATATATCAAATTATTGTTTATATCGAACACTTTCTATATCACGTGGAAAATCTCATGCATTTTTAATTTTTTATTTCAAACGGGGCCGTATGTAAAATGGGTATATCAAACTCCGCCGCCCCAGACCAAGTGCGCTCTGTTGACAGGAGGCGTGCTTTTCCGCAACACTCTCAAAGATAGCGGCGGCACGATGGGCGTTGCAGACTGCTGCGTACGACAGCTGCCCACATCGGTTGCACCGAGGGCGCCATTTGAACGTAGCGGCGTACACACGCCAGGCCAGGTTGACTAGATTAACAAAGTCAACGACATGTGCGTCTCGGTGCTGCCGCTTGTGCTATGCCAGTCGTTGTTAGTGTGTGTGTGTGTGTGTGTGGGTTAGGCCTCGTGGTTGGTGTGATGGCTGCAAACGCGAAGAAGCGGACGTCCCTGACATTTGCTGCGAAATTGGAAGTGATACAGCGCGTTGAAAATAGAGAAAAGAAGTCGAGTGTCGCCGAAGCTTTCAACATCCCGAGGAGTACTTTGAGCACTCTGCTGAAAAACAAGAGTGACATAAAGGCCAAGGCAGAACAGAACCAGCACTCAGGCGCGTGGCGGGTACGCAAAGCTGCCTTTGAAGATGTCGAGAAGGCGCTGTACAAATGGTTTATCGACATAAGGGCCCGGAATATTCCTTTATCGGGACCAATGCTACAGCAGAAGGCCAAGAACTTTGCGTTCATTCTCGGCGCTGAGAACTTTAACGCCAGCAGTGGTTGGCTGCAACGTTTTAAGGCCCGCTTTAACATTGTCGGGAAGGCAATCCCGGGGAAAAGTGAGGACGCCAGTGAAGGCGAGATCAAGAAGTGGCTTGATTCAAGAAGTGGCCTCTGATTCTCGCCAAGTATGAGCCCAATCAGATATTTAATGCTGATGAAACGGGCCTGTTCTGGCAAATGCTTCCACGACAAATGTTCGACACCCGCAGAGACAAGTGCCACGGCAGCAAGCAAGGCAAGGCACGTATCGCAGTTCTGTTGGCTGCTAATATGGACGGAAGCACGAAGCTGCGGCCGCTTGTCATAGGCAAGTTTCAAACCCAGAGGTGCATGCGCAACTGCCCCAGCGTTCCGGTTACATATACCTGGAACAAGAAATCGTAGATGACTCGGGATATATTCCAAAAATGATTGAAGGCATGGGACTCTGAGCTGGCGCATCAAGGCCGGAAGGTTTGCCTCATCATCGACAATTGCACAGCACACCACACAGATGTCCAGCTGAGCAGTATTAAAATTCATTTTTTGCCGCCAAACACGACGTTGAAGCTGCAGCCATTGGACCAGGGCATTATTCGCGCTTTCAAGTCCATTTATAAGCGTCATCTGATCGACATTTTGCTACTCAAGCCGCGGATGGGCCAAGAGCTAAAGATAGACCTTTTGGGTGCCATTCAAATGCTGAAAACCTCGTGGGGCAACGTCAAGCAGTCGACATAGTTCACTGCTTTCGGCGTGCGGGTTTCGTGAGCCGCATTGAAGAAGCTTCCGAGGAAGCAACCGAAGATTTGACGTTGGATGGCACAAAGGAAGAATGCCAGCTCGAAGAAACCTGGAGCCAGTTGGAGCGCTTTGTCGGTGCTGACCCACACAGCATGTGCATTGAGGACTTCATTGGCGGTGACGACATCACCGGAACAGTGGCAGAGTTAACAGACGTGGAGATCGCGGCAGAAGTGACTGCTGAGCGGCCAAACGAAGACGCTGCCGAGGCTAATCCAGCAAGCGCTGGTGTTGCCCCGCTCCCGACTGCAACTGAAGCTGTTCTGGCCGTTGTTCGCCGCTACTGCGGGGCAATGAAAGGCACTGGACTGTCTCTTGTGGACCGTTTGGACTATGTTGAGGATGCCGTGATCAAGCATGCGGTTGCCAATATGAAGCAGGCTACGCTGCATCAGTACTTTCAGCGAACGAAATAAATATTTTGTTTAAAGCTTCATGTGAATATCTATTGTGCCACGGTTGATTCATTGATTGATTTGTGCTAGTTTTTTACGTGTTTTCTACGTGACTTTATATATCGAATTCTGGCTATATAGAACTATCTTGCGATCACCGCGCTGTTCGATATATCGAGGTTCGACTGTATGTATGCACAGCGTTTGTATCGTGCACGACTGGGGTTGAGTGTGTGCTCACGCTCATATGCTCCAGCCTGGCCATGCTACATGGATGTGCAGACCAACTTTTCCCTGCACCAGCTTGACCGACGGATAGTAGCCACATCCAACTTATGCATTTTGAAGCGATATCAGTTGCTCAATATGAAGCGAAGTCTGCCGAGGCATCTAACCAGGAGCGGCTAGGAGTAAGTGCGCGCTGGCAAGCGTGCGTGTGGTCTGACCATAAATTTCACATGGTTTGAGGCTATTTGAACGTTCCAGACTAGCTGAATTTAGTGAGACTCGACAGCTATGACACCAATAAGGAGGGTCACTAAAGCTTATTTCCCTACACGGGCGGCTGCAGCCAAGCATGAACAGACAGTACTCTGCATCTTTTGAAAGTATGTAATCATTGAAATTCGAAAGTAGATTTTCACTTGCTTCGGCCTGTTAAACTTCATCATAGATATACACAGTAACAGCAGGTGTGATTTGTTAAGCTGATATAACTGAAATCAGTTTTGTGTTATCTATTATAGTTTTCGAGTTGGAACACTTGACATCCTCCAATGATCATCTGCATGTTTATTAAATACACACAAGTTCGCCAAGATTTTTACATCAGCATGTTCACATAGGCTCATTCTATGCAGTGAAGCTATTGGTTTATTTTTTAAATCCCAAAATAAGCATAAGATATTTTTTTTATCTCCTATATATATATTCTCTTACTGACGACTACTGTAAAAAACTTTATAAATGTTTTTATGAGGTGCAGATAAAGATGGACAGATTTATTGCGCTCGTCAATGTTTCAGAAAGTAAGTGCAAAAGACAATCTTGTCTTCATTCGTTTCGAAATGGCACTAGGATGACTGAAAGCAACAGCACCAAAGATGAAAGCTGAGAAAATGGAACTCAAATGTTTATTTGTCGTAAACATCTAAATATTTACTTTGAGGACCTAAAACCCACCTGGGATGTAGTCCTTTGCCTGTGAGGACATATTTTCTTTACATATTGTAGTTTTTCGCTTCTTTGCCACAGTTTCGTACAGCTTAGTTGCCTTTTGGTGCATCGTGCAGAGGTAGATTACTATGCACTCAAAATGTCCGCTCTTGTCTCTTCTTGTTGGGTAACCTTTTCATTAGTGAGAGTTGGAGTTGAAAACCATAGCTGAATATTTGATACGAAAACTGCTCTAGCTGATGTTGCGTTGCCGTCACGACCACACGGGGACGTGCCTTCACCATCGCATGCAAACGCGCTTTCCCGATCATCCACGTGTGTAAGTTGTGCCTCGTCAACGAGTTCGGCGCTTCTACAAGTAGTTTTTTCCCTCTGTGCCACGCCTTTCATGGTCTTCCGTACATGTTGGCCGTTCGGAGCTTGCTTACTTTGGGGGCTCATCACAGAACATGTGCGTTACGCTATCACAGTCGTCAATCACATTGATCAGAACGCTCTCACCGAGGGATCTACAGTGCGACAGCGCCTACCAAAGCCCTTTTTTTTTTTTCCCCCACAATTTTTTATGACAGCACTCTAGGAAAGTGCTGTTTTCTCGACTTCTGCTGCTCATTTTGTTATATTTCAACAGAAGGTAAATTAAGGTCCGAGCAGTGCGAAAAATAAATCGGGAAATCTAAAAATTTAGAAAAATTTGATCACTTCAATTGCTTAAGCAGCTGATTGAAGGACTGCATTTGCATTTTGTCACATGCGTTCCACATGTCCAGATTTGTTTCCTCGCATGTTAAATTGCGACAGTCTTTAGCCACATCTGTGACTGCTGTTATGAATTTTAGACAGCCGCAACCATCAGGTAGCTTCAAACTGTGCCAACTTCACCCTCAATGTTTCTGTTGAATAGGGCAGCGATTAAGTGGGTAAACTGCCAGGCAATGACTGTTGCGAAGAAACCTGTCATCATACGGCAATTGGATCATGGTCAGCCTCTGTTTAAGTTGCATGGGATGGAAATTTTCTGCATTTGGCGGCTGAATTTTGTTTGTCTGTAATGAAAGCCATGGCTGTGGTCAAACAACAGTGGCCAGGTCACATGCAAGCTTTCATGCAGTAATACAGTGGTCAGCTTTTCTGGACGCTTGTGAAATAAACACTTGTTTCTGGCGAGTTTGATATTTTGGACTCAATTCATTCTAGCTTTAAAGACAGCTTCCACTGATTTCAAATTGTTGGTCAGCGACTGTATTGCGTGCTCTGCCATGTGAATTGTCAAGCGCAATAATTAAAGTAAAGGGACTCTTCTCTGTTCGAACTCTGTTTTATTTGAATAATGTTCCAGTCTCCTTGGAGTTAAAATAAATGAGGTCCCACTGTAGTGTCTTCAGTGATGTTCGCAGGATATTACTACATTGCAGGATGTAGTGTAATACTTCACCAAACCATGAGCCACAGAGGGAATGCCACGTTTTGTTGTACTTGCTGCCAATGTGCGGAATGACATTCACTGACTGTCCTTTCTCTCTGGAAAGAAAAAATTATTGGTGCATTCTTGGGAAGCGCCTGCCAAGGTCTATGAAATTGTATGCGTTCTTGTTTCCTATGGATATTTAGTGCCACCTTTTTGGCACCCAGAGAACTCTGCGCTTACATTTTGCCCTCTTGTCCGTAGGCAGTAGCACATAGGTAAGCTGCCAGCAGGGTGTGCAAGTGCATAAGCACCATCAGGTTGAACTGTTTCTTCACCATTGCTGAGCATGATGTTCTCGCCTTGCACACATTTTTAATAGGAAAAATGGTGATGACTTTAGTAGCAAAGAGAATTTGTAATCCTCCATCAGAGTGAGCAATAACTTCAGCTTCAGTGGTGGTTTACCTGCAAGTGCCTTGGTCATACGAAATAGCCAAAAATGGTTACGTGTGCCCTTTGCTCGTCACATACAAAAGGCAATAGATGTACTCAAAAGTGGTAATGATCGGGGGGGGGGGGGGGATGGTTATTGAGCCGGTCTGGCAAAACTGTGTACTAAATCCATACAGGTTTCACGTAAAGAAAACATTGCTGTTGAAGAAAAATTTGCCATGGTTTGGAGATTGAACTAGGAAACGTCTTTTGGAGGTGGTTGCTTAACCAAATAAGCTAATCAGAAAGCCAGCAGGTAGCAGCGTGAGGCCTAATTAATTAAAAAATCAAAGTGCAGAAACATTGAGCGAGCAGGTAAGTTTTTTGGACATCTACAAGATGAAGCAAGTTTTTTTTAGGGGTAGAAGCTGTCATTCACCTGAAAGCAGTGCAGTGCTGCAGAGGAAACTCGTACAGGCCTTTCAGAAAGCTACACAGTTGAAAACAAATTATCTAACGCAGGACGACGTAATTGGCTTTAAATTCATTGCAAATTACTGCTTGTGCACAACTTAGTAAAATCTCACGAATTCAGATTTGAGGGTGCCAGAAATATGTCCTTATTATCTGAATATCAGATTGAGTTATGTAATGGACCAAGAAAACAATAGACACATATTTAGTGCATCAACATTTCATCATTGAGTAAAGGAATTCGTTACCCTCATTTTTTGTAGCAGCTGCAGTTATGGTTTTTTTTTTTTTTTTTTTTTTTTTTTTAATCTTGTGCAAGTGGTAAGTGCTCATAGCCTATTACGGGAACTCGCATGCAACTTCTGCACAATGGCAAGGGCCTTACCACTTCCTCCGCAGTGCATTGGCAGCATGCGCACCGATACATGCCCCTTTATTCTGATAGGTGAACTTTTCAGTGGTGAGTGTTGTGCAGCTGCCAACTAAACTTCCATAGTGGTGTAGTCGAGGAGTTTGATGCGAGCACGCAGCCCACAGTGAAGGGCCTTGCATCGTACATTTTCTGTTATATGTCATATTGCAAAGCCTTGCACTATTTCAGAACAGCACTGATTACCATAACTGCTGTCACCAACCATCACAGAAAAACCCATGGTAACACAGGTGTGCTTCCACTACCATGGTACAACACAAAACTTGAAAAGGGTAACAAAGCACAGCACATATCAACAAATATTTTTCTGCTCAGTTTCATGTGGTGATGCTTTCTTGCACAGGACACTAACACCACTTTTCCTTTGCACAATGCAATGTTTGTTACTTTTTGGGGATTGTCTGAATGAACCACAGTGGAGCCATGTAACTTGAAATTAATTAGCACTTGATGCCATTGAATAATGGATATGCTTGCCAGGACCAGATAGTCAGTCCTTACTATCAAATTTTCCAAGTTAGTGGAGATTGACTTGTACTTGATATACCTTGTTTATTCCACAAGTGCTGTTATGAAAAAGTTAAAAACCTGTGTAATGAACGACGCAGAATACTACTGCAGCATAACATAAATGAAGGTGGCGTAGTTTTTTAATTCAATCATACAAAGCCACTGAAGCTTTGAAAAATCTTGCCTAAGTATAAGTGGACATAGTGAGTTGAATACTTGTTTTTTCTTGCTTATAGAGATTTTGTAATTTGTGAGCATTAAATTTTTTAAAAGTTAAGAACAGGATTTGTATTTCTACACATGCAAAATTTTCATCACACCAAACTTTTTGTGTATTGCGGGTCATTCCGTTAAATGTAGTTGCTTACAGTAAACACTGAGGGGAAAAAAAGCTAGTTACTTTTCCATGCTCTCATGCATAGCAGGGAGAGCTAGTGTATAGCATCTACATCTGCAGAAAGTCTGATGATTGGCAGTTTTTCCACCAGAACATTAGAATTCTAAATTTATACAGCGAAGCCTTGGCTTTAGTATGTTCTCAGGTGGCATGATGTGCCAATTTTGTACAACTGATTAAATTGAAACATTAGTACAAAACATCAAAAACCCCAATTGAGCTGGTTTTCACCAATTGTTCATCCTGGGGTGATATTTTTTGCTAATGGCCTACATGATCTTGCCCAGTTTTCAACTTTGTTTCATACTTAATAGGCAGCTGAACCTAAGCAAGTAGTGCAGTCGTAGTAGTCTCGCTCTGCACATTTTTGCAGCAAGTTCGTTTTTCATATGTGACAATTTTTATGGAGGAATTACTCCATGTACTACACAACTTGTGGATTTAAATTTAATGTCGGATTACATATAATTTGTTCTACCTTTGCGCTTCCATTATACAACATAGAATGTTTTGGTGGCCAGCAGCGCACAATGGTCACAAAACCTTGTCACGCCGCTTGTTCAGTGCTAAATACACTGCAATCTTAATAAACGGAAATCGCTTAAACTGAAGCCCATATTCATGGTTGGTTTTGTGTTCAGCTTTGCCTCTCAGTAAATGAAACTACTGATAAACTGAACCAGTTTTCGTGGTTCCTTGATGTTTCGTTTAAAGAGTCCACTGTAGGTTAAGATCTACAACACCTTCTGTATAATAAATGTATCATATTTCGTTACATAATAATATGAGGCCTAATGTTGCATGTTGTTTTACAATGCATATATCTTTTGTTCATATGTGTTGCACAATTTCATGCTACAAGATAATAGAGGGGCGGGATTCCTGCGCTAATTGCGCCACGTTGTGCCAGAACTGCTTTGGCATGTGTGCTGCGGCAGTGAGCACAGACAGCAAGCGGATTCGTTCTCCGAAAAAGAATGCAGACGTTCACATTCTGCACACTGCACGAAGGCTCCTCCCACACAGTTTCTCGCAATTTTCACGCTTATTACACTGGACTTCTCGGTGCTTCCGGCAAGCAGCCGGCATGTGCATGGCCACTCCCATTGTCATCGCTGCTGTCAGAACAGCCAGGACGGCTGTATTTAGACTGTACTGGAATACTGTTGAGTGGGCCGAGCAGCGCAGCACTTCCTAGCTGAGGCGTGAAACAACGAAAAGTAGGCTGAGAGCACTTCGAGCAAACTAGAAGCTCATTTAGCCATTTTTCCCTCCCGTCCAGTGCTTCATTATCTTGTTGCCACTGTGGTCTCTGGTTTTGCTCTTGTACCGTTGACATGAATAGAAATGCGTACCATAACAAGCACCTCTTATGTGTAATTACAGTCAATGATTTTTTGGACATGCCCGATACTTTGTGTGCCTTTGCGGAACCACCACGTACTTAATAGAGTCAGTGTATAAGAAGGTCTGGAATTTCTGGCACAAAACTTTTCGCTGTCACTGAAGGTCTGAAACAGCATTATTCGAAGCCATTGCCATTCAGATTATATCACAGCTTCGAACTGGCGCTCTCGCACGCCGATTCGCTGGCAGCCACCACCGCAGGAATGTTGGGCCTACCTGCTTCAGATGGTCCGTGCCAAGCTTCTTGCTGTTCGGTGCCATCATTTTCTTTGAAAGAATTCGCTACTGTCATTTATGGCCACGTTTGTAATCCTGACCGATGACTTCAAAGTGCAGAAATCATGCCACGTTGTGTAATGCTGATTCCCGAAAGTCAGATTCGCGGCATTGCAGCAGTATTACATGATTGAAGCATACCCAGTGTATTGTGGTGAAGCATACCAAGAGTGTAAAGGGGCAACTGTGGCAAGACATGGTATGCATTCCTTAATTATACACTCGGGCACCCACAGTCTCCTGTTGAAGTACGGGCTACGATGTGCCCATTAAGTTTACTGGCAGGCCTTCAAAGCTATTTCAATTGTGCCTGTGCTTTGGGGCAGTAAACTGTGTGCGTTCATTTTTCTTATGTTTTTGCTGCCACTAAGGAGTCCGAAAGGTTGAACGTTGACTGGTAGCTAGTTTCTAAGCATAGAATATTGCCATGTGTATGTTTCAAATTCTGAATTAAGCCACTGTTACAAATGTTCTCAGTTTTACCTAAAGTGAAAACGAAATAATGTGTTCGACTTGTCTCGGAATGGTTTGTGTTTGAATTTATGCCGAATATGCCCTCATGTGATTATTTCCTGCGTGGTGTGAAACCACTTTATAAACCATACCTAGCAAAATAATGATAAGGTTATGTGGCTATATGGTAGTTTAACAAGTTGGGGCTAACTAGAATGCATTCTTTCCTATCTGTTTTTGCCAATATGTATTGTTGGCATAATTTTGGCTTCAAGCTTAGTGTGGAGCCCTACGCCACCTATGTCTACCTGTTAAGTACGAGCATGAGATTATGCTAGCGAGTTATTACTTGAGGAAGGTATTCTACTTTGTGATTTCTTATTCACATTTAATTTGTCTGTGAAGATACATGTGCTTACATACAAAGGAGTAGCAGCAATTGTGTTATGGAAATGAAGTGTCGGTCAAAGGTTTTCAGATTAAAGAGCCCCTCACCAGGCCCCATAGCAAATTTTGGTTATATTTACGTGCCCTCTGAGGAGCGTTCAACCGCAAGAATTTTTCCAATTGGTTCAATAATAGTTGAGATAGAAATATTTCGGTGCCACGAACCCATGATTCTAGAAGGCAAGCGATACTGCCAAGAGACACACTCTCTCCACTTGCCCCATCTAGCCTCCGCAGGTGAGATTCCTTCCCTGCGTTCTCTCATGCCGGACCTCGAGAATCACATGATGCATATGCCATAGGCCCTGTGGCCTGTGACGTATGCATCTCTTAACCTTAATTTGTCTATCAGTGCAACAAATTAGACAAATAACAGGTGTTGCCTTTAATAATTCGCAAAGTCGCGAGTCACTAAGGCTACGTTCACACTTGGTCTCGGAGCAGGCAGAAGCGGCAGAAACTTGACAGAATCCGCCCGCCTAGGCAGCGAAATGGGCGGGAAAGCAGGCGGGAAGCCGTTCCGCTTCACCGGAAGCTGCACTAGCATGTAAACATCCTGTTGTAAAATTTAACATCTTCAGTTGTTCATTTTCAAGAAAAACAACTAGCTGAAACTATTAAAAGTTCGACTACACACGCAGTTGCGCAAAATTATACCATTTAATAACTGATGGGTCAGTGAATGAACATACCACTCAAGATGGTGTGATGAACAGCGCCACCACGCAAACAAACATACACGGACTACATAGATGTGGGCATAAGCGGCAGTGGTTTCCACCAAAATGGCTAAACAAATGTGAACATCTTGGACATGTGCGGAAAAGATTTTCCGTTCGCTTGCCGATTCCAAAGTGTGAACATAGCCTCGGAGCGATGTGATAGCAAAGACACGTGCATAGGCACACTAGCACATATACGTCATCCCTCCCTCCAGCTTGGAGCACGGCGCCCGCGAGGAGGAGAAGGGCAAACAGCATTCCGTTTGGAATGTCAGCTCTCTCAGCGATGTAATACTTAGCACACACGAACGTTTGCGCGCATTCTATGCACGGCACTTGTCAGCTTAAAATGGCTAGACCTGGCTAGACCTGGTGGTAAAGCGTCGCCTAACACATTCCCTACCGTGGGAAAAATAGGCGTTTCGTGTAGATTATGCCAGTTTGTTTGTTTTCTGACGGAACTATTGCATTCAATATTTTGTGTAATATATCAACAAAAAGTAGAATGAATGCAGTTTTCATGCATATAAGTTTTATTAACGAGGTGTATGTAAAAAAATATATATATATCCAAAATGAAGATTGTGGGATAAAATTAAACAGTTTTTAAAGGCACACTTGTATCTACTAAGAAAAATAAGTAACAAGAATTATGAGATATGCAAAATGTATTGCCGTCTAATAGGCACTATCTCGTAAAAAAAAACTCAAAATTTTTCATCAAACAGGTATTTTACGGCAAAAATTTAAGTGCAGGCACTACAGTTTGGTGTGCCCGGCTGCGGCTGCCGATGGTCCGGGCTGGCTTGCATCACCGTCGCTCTCAGAATCAGTCCGACAAAAAGGGAGCGTCCTCAGACTCACTGCTACTCTATCTATCATAAAATCTGCCACAGACACAACGGAATCGCGAGATCTCTAATCTTTCAAAGCACCCGCGCTGCTCTTGGAGGTGGCCATTTTTGCTTTCTACTTTGACTATCGCGAAATTTTGGAGTGTGTTAAAAAATTAACGCCTAGCGGGGCAAAAGTGAGCTGCTTAGAAAACAAGAATATAGTTCTCCTTCACGCTCTATGGCACAGAGTGTGCGTGAACGGCACAGAAGGTCTAGAAAGTGGCATTTCATACCACCGATAGTGGGCGGCCATTTTTGCTTTCTACTTTGACACTATCGAAAACTTCAGAGCGCGTTCAAAAATCACCGCCTAGGGGGAAAAAAGCAAACTGCTTAGCAAACAAAAATGTAGTTTTCCTCCTTCATGTCCGATAGCGCAATGTATCTGTGAGCGGTGCGGAAGGTCTCAAAACCGGGGTTTCAAAACATCATTAGCAGGCTAATGATGCCAAATGGGTGCGGTACGGAAAGAGTTAAGACAGTTGCAGTACAGCGCTCATGTTGGTTTATTCTGTGTTCCATTATGGTTACGAAGTGCACTGCCATATTCCATTATTCCACCAAAATTCACACTGACCTGCTCCAATCTGTCTGCTTGAAAGCTGCTCCAAAATGACCTTGGGCAGTCCCACCCCTGGTGATAGCATAATACCCTGTGTGTTTGCAGCACAAGACATGCAGAAGCACCTTGGCTATTTGTTCTTGCCTGGCTACCAGCATTATTTTGTGCTTCACAAGCTAACGCCACAAACTAGTCCTTTAATGTAAAGAAACTAGGTGATCTGTGCACGGATATGCAAAACATGGTGTCATTTTTTGCACTTGGCTGATAATCATTGACCCCGGTGTACTTGCACAAGCGACTTTTGAGCACCCTCATGTCTTGCCCATGTTCCCCATGCAGATCTGTAGAGACTTCTGAAGCTTTCTGAGCTTGTATGAAAGTGTTGATTTTATTGAAGTTGCTTTTTGATGATGGCAGATTAGGTGGCATTGTGGGACTAGGACATTTTCAGGTATTAGGTGGAGTTGGCTGATGCAAGGTGGGCAATTAGGATAGCCAAAAGAGACTTCTGTCTTGCTGTTAGCATAACAAATGCACGAGACATAGTGCAGTTTTACATTTCTTTTCACAGCTTCTTTTGTGTAGTGAATGCTTCAGTTGAGGTACACCGCCTGTGCTCTTTGCTCCCTGTCGGACCAAGATTTGCACATTGAACCTCCACATAGTGAAAAATAATCTGAAGCCCTCTACTGCTGTGTCCTGATTGCCTTAAGTGTCTACTTGAAATGTTGAACCCCACCAATCATCAATTTGAGTTCTAATCTTTTTTGGTGTGTTATCCCTTCACACTCAGTTATATGTATATATTGTCGACATCCACATACTTGCAAACTTTTTTTTTTTACACATTTTCTTAATTCACTGCTTCAGGTACGACACTTTTGCTAAAAAATGGCAGGTGGTTTGTTTACGTAGTCCTGCATCACTTTTTGAACATTGTAACTTTCCTAGTCGCTAAATAATGCAGCGTGTTCTTCCTGTTCTCAGAGCAGGGAGCCTACATTTTTGTTCACCTGACTTTTCATTTAGTTTCTTGAAATTCCTGCCACTTCTCTCGTTTATCTTAAGTGACAAACGCAACAGCTACATGGTGGATTTCTTTGTATGGTAAGATTAATCGGTACCTGCAGCTAGTAGTGCAATTGTTGAATGTCACTTTGCCAATGCATGTAAAAAAAGACTTTGCATTTCTGGTTTTTGGCAATGGTCATCTACTCGGTTAAGCTGTCATTCTTGAAGTTCCCATGTTAGCCTTGCAAATTCTATGCAGGGTGCAGTGGTAACATCTCCATATAGACCGATTTATTCTCATTTTCATGTGTATTTCACTGAACTATGCTTGCTCATGCTCGAGTGTAACACAAAAAAAGGGGGAATGTGGTTCAGCAGCAGTTCTCTATATTAGCCTGTATTGGCCAATATAAGCCAACAACCGTGTGTAGAGTGCACATTGAAGAACCCCAGGTTGCCAGAATTAATTCGGAGTCCCTACCTACAGCGTGCTTTATGATCATATGGTTTTGGCATGTAATGCCCCAAGACTTAATTAATTTCATAAGGCAACAGCTGGGCACAGCAAAATCTTATCACCGATAAGGTCATGGCACCAAATGGCAGGCAGCAGTACCACTGTGCCAATATCAAACCTTTGCATGATGGCAGGTGCAGGGGTCTCGAACTCGGGTCAGGTTGTATATCGTTGGACAGCTCCTCGCATGCTGCATAAAGGAGTGTCCATAGTAGAGAGGGAAGTTTCTAAGTGGCTTAAAGCAAGCAGTTTGCTTCAAAAAGAAAGCTGCAAATGGGCTTCATTGGCTGTATGCACCCATGAAGCCTTTGTGTGCATTTGATTAATGGTGATCTAATAAGAGATGCTTCTTAAGCCGTAGTTCAACCACTGTCAGTCGTTTTGCTCTTCCTGTGAAGCAGTCTTTTGTACAATTTATGGAAGATTGAAGCATAGGCTCATAATCGCAGAAACGGTATATGGCAGGAGCAACATTTGATTTCCAATAACTCTGCTCATACAGGACGTATTTAGAAGGCTTTCATACCATAAGGTGAGGCCCTTTAATACAATAGACATATTCTATGCCTTCCTCAAATTGTTCTGCAGAACCTTATGCTTTAGGTTCAACTGGGTACCTTGAGGTGGTTTTAAAAAAATGCTTTGCGTAGTTTTTTCTACTTCATGTTGCAGAAAAGATACTGTGATGTTAGATGGTTGTTACGGACATATTCAGACAAGAATTTAGCTTTGCCATGCTGTGTTGTAAATGAGGTGATGTTCATGCAAACCTTTGTTTTTCAAATATGCTTCCTGTGAGCTCAGTTTTCGATAGACAGTACAGATTACACTCTGAATATTCAAATGCAGACTGGTATAGTATGCTCCTTCTTTAGGTAAATGATCCACTACAATGACTCCGATTTTTACATGCTGGGCCGGAAAGGAATATAGAGTACGCAAGAAATAAGTAGCATTGTGTTTTGTGCTTCTTGCACTTCTCGTGCCTTTCAAATATGGTGTCGTATTTTTCTGATAGACAAAACATTCTAATCAAAAAAGCAGGTACATAGTTTTATTTTTATAAAAGAAATATTTGTGAGAAAAAATTATCTCAACCATTCAAAGTTGCAAATAATAATACAATAACATAAACACGCACGAGAGCAATAATTACTATAAAAACTCACAGAAAAGTTTCTTGCACCATTGAATTCTTCTCAAGTCTACCTTTCAGGATATGGAAATCCTACCTGCTGAAAGCAGTACTCTATAATTTTCTTGATACAGGGGCACAAGGGAAGCATCTAAAAAGTGAAACTATAGCCTGGAATATTGAGGATGCCCACTGGTGGCACCAGTCTATCACAGAAACTTGGCTTCTTTAAACCTGAAATGTGGCAGCCATTTATTGAGGGGAAGGGTGCCTTCCAGAAGACGGACTATTCCATCTTTGCTTACATGTTCTTCAGCATGATATGTTCATAAGTTGTGCCAGTAAAAGCACTTCTGTTGCTACTGCTTTTCTAAGACACCAGTACGAAAATATGCAATGCACTTCACAACCTAATCAACAGTAAGCATGGTGCAGCCTACTGGGCAGGGTTTCAACTGTGAATGTCTCACTTCTACCAACAAATATGTCTGCATATCTGACCCTCCTTAAGCCTAGTTCACTATGCTGCACATATACTGCCAGCGCACATTTGAAACTGAACAAGTGTTCCTACATTGCCAGACTAGCTTGTCAGAGCTTGAGTGTTTGGGTTCCTTTACTGCGTAACATTAGGCTGGTTCTCTGGGAGTTACATCATTCCTGAGGCAAACCAAGCTGCACATGTCTCAAACTCTGCAAATGTTTTTACAAAGTTCAACTTAAGTACTGTTCTATCACTACTGTTCTATTCACATTCACTGCATCACACTGCAGTCTCATGGGATGCATTCTGTAACAGTGGCACTTCAGATGCAGCAACATCAAAGTTTGGGTCACAGTCTAGATGCACAGTCACATTTGTTCGTGGTAAATAGCTGGGACCTGGCTGATCTGGTGCCATTCCACACATGTCCGGCATGTGGATGGCTGGAAGCTCTGCAGCGAAGTCCGGGAAAGAGTCTAGGTTGGGAAAATTTGGCTGCAGAACCACTTCATCAGGTGACACCTGAGACAGTGTGTCTGGAGTGTAGTAAGCGGAAATCTGGCTCTCAGTGTCTTCATCCATGAACAGAGGAAAGATGGCCGGTGGCGGCAGTATTTCCAGAGGTGGAGGCTCCAGGCCAATCTCGGCAGGATCAAAGATGATGGAGTCAGTACGAGCACAGACACTCCGGCAGCTCTCGAGGTTGAG
Source organism: Dermacentor variabilis (assembly GCF_050947875.1). Lineage (NCBI taxonomy): Eukaryota > Metazoa > Arthropoda > Arachnida > Ixodida > Ixodidae > Dermacentor > Dermacentor variabilis. The sequence goes on from NC_134571.1 coordinate 28,718,539, forward strand.
GTTCTCCAGTATCTTGTTAAGGTGCTGTTGCTGCAACTTGTAGTTTTCACGTAACTTGTACAGGTGATGGGCACTGAACTTCCGAATCCTGTTGCGCTGAAACACGTAGTTCTCGCGAAGCCTGTCGATTTGGCCAATGCCATAGTCCCGCACCCTCTGTACCTAGAGCAGGAACAAGCATCAGTTCAGCTCAAAAGTTGGCATGCATTATTTCTACAGATCTTATCCTACTAAGCATATTTCAGTGCCACTGCACGCTAGCCACTGGTACTTTGCATGTCAAAAATGAAGTAGCATAATTTAAAACATTTCTTACCTGTGAATAGTAGTTATCCCTCATGTTCGTGATTTGTGCAGTGCCATAGTCGCAGAAGTCCCTCAGTCGATCTGTCTGTCCGGTGTAACTTTCCCTGATCTTCTCCATCTGCTGGGTACAGTTCTCCTTGATCCTAAGCACTTGACAGGCATAGTTGTCTCGAAGCCGCTCCAGCTGCTGGCATCGGTATTGCTCAAGACTTTCGAGCATGCGATAAAGCTGTCGTGCGCGCGGCGACTCTCCTATCATGCAGCACGGACACTCCACCCCAAATCTCCGTAGTATGGCACTGACTACCATGACCACCATTGTGATAAGCACAAAACCAAATGCTGTAGCACACCCCACAAGCACACTCACTATTTTGACATTCACCAGAAAGTCATAGTCTAGGGTGAGTCGTATGGCAACCATCTGGTGGCCTAGCACATTGGTGGCTGTGCACCGGTAATGACCACTGTCACCACGTTGGACCTCACGCACAAACAAGTCACCATTCTGAAGGAGCACAAACTTCGGGCAGTCGCCCCTGTCCACCCGTCCATTGAGAGAAGAATTTCCAACAGATGCGCCATATTCCGCTGTCCAGTTGAAGCGGTGCTTGTGCGGTGTGGTCCAGGTTATTGAAGGAGCAGGGCTTCCATCAACGCGGCATGAGAGCACAGCTGATGTAAACAACCTAAAATGTGCTTGGGTTGTGTGCTCAATCACTGTAGCCTTGCGGCAGACCATGTGCTTGTCCACAGCATCAAGCACTGTGACGTCAGTAAGGTTTGATGGCTTGGCACAAAGAGTGTTTGACGGTGACAAGAGGTGGGCCCGCACATTGTCACGTAGCCACAGTAGCAGCCAGTAAAGGCGGCAGTCGCAGAACCATGGATTGCCATTGAGACGAACCCGTTCTATTTGTAGCAGCTGGTCAAACAATCCAGATGGAAGAGTGGTGAAGTTGTTGAAACGCAAGTCCAGCTTGCGAACAGCTTTCAGTGGCGAGAAAGCATCACTCTGCACTGTCTCTAGGGCAGGGCAGTTGTTCATAAACACTTCTTCTGCACTTTCTAAGTCTGTAAAGACTGCCTTTGACAAGTGAGAGAGATTGTATAGGTGAGATGCATGTAGTTTGCGAATGTTATGCCCATGCTTAAATGGTTCATGAAGGCTTGTGATAGGGTTGTAGCTCATGTCCAGTACGTCCAGATTTGGCGTTGGTCGCAGTGTGCCAGTTTGTATGGTCATAATGTTATTGTGGCTAACATTAAGATACCGGAGAGAGTCAAGACCCTTCAGGCTTAAGAGCCCCACAGAACTGATTCTGTTGTAATCCACACGCAAGTGGACCAGATGGTGGAGTGACCAGAACACTACATTATTCAATGCTTGGATCTTGTTGTGCGACAGGTCAAGCACAGTCAAGTTGGAAAGGCCTTGGAACCATTCATGTTTGAGTTGGTCCAGATGGTTTCCAGAAAGGTTTAACACAGTAAGAGCTTCAAGAGCATCAAAACTATTTACATGGATGGCATAAATTACATTGTCACTTACATCCAGCTCTTGGAGAGAGACTAGCGTTTGAAAGCTATTAACATTTATTTCTTGTATAAGATTCTGGTGCAGATTGAGGTGTCTCAGGTAACTTGCATGTGTATAGTTTACAGGACTCAGCTCGCTTGAGTTAATTCTTCTGATCTTGTTCCGTGAAAGATCGAGTGATGCAACTTGAGGTGGGAGGTCTTTCGGCACAGCTCTGCGCAGCTGTCCCACGCAGAGGACACGTTGCGCTCCTGAAGAATCTGTTGAGCGGCACTTGCACATTTCAGGACAGTCGAGCGCGCCATCTTGGCCGACGGTGCTGTCACCTGAGCCAGCATCCGCGTGCGCCAGTCCGCAAGCGAGCACCGAAAGGCAGACGTAGAGTGCAACGCCTCCCGGTGGAAGCCTTACTTGCATTGTTTTTCACACCTGTAATCGGGAATAACAAGTAATCATCAGTTTCGTGTGCTGCGCACAACTATTGAGCTGTTACCGACTCACTCCGGTGTTGCCAGCACGGAGGGCCGATGTTTCTCGAGTCTGGCGCGTATGCGTATGCAACGCGCGTACGCTTTCTGAACTGCAGTGAAGATTTTCTGAGGCCATATCCGCACTGAATCGTTTCATCGGTACATATGAAGCGCTTTAGCAGCAAGGCACGTTTGACGCCAGGTCGTCATGAGCATAATTGTCGCGAAAGCATGAATTAGCAAGTCAGATATTTCGTTTAGGCGGCTTCTCGCTTTGAATAGTGTGTACCAGCTGCGTTTTTATTGTAAAGATCGCCGACATGGCAGGCGGGTGGGCGCTAACAGGGAACACATTAGGCCTAATGTTGACCGCGCTCGTGAACGTACGCACTAGAACGCAGCATTGAAGTATTGTCGCGCGCGCACGGCTCCGATGTCGATCAAAACGTTGTAGGCCGCGGTTTCCCTTCCCATTGCCTGGGTATTTCGAGGCGCAAGATGCCACAGGGCGCCGCGCTCCCGAGCGAGCGCGCCCGCCTTTTCGTGCAAGGCCAGCGGCCTCGATTGATTGTCGGCGTAACGAGAGAGCGAGGTTGCCGAGTGGCTCGATCGGGATTCTTACCGTCACGGGGTCAACGAGGACTGCCGCTCCCTTTAGCCTGGGCCGCTTTCCTCGCACCGTCGACCGACTGCGGATCATCGTTAACTACTGGTGACGCGACTGTGCGCCAAGAGCATCGTTTCCAAACGCGCCGAAGCGGCCAGAGGTCCCGCGACCGCCCTCGGCTCTCACGCGCTTCGCCTGCACTGCGTGCGCGCGGAGCGCCAACATGTCCGTCCGATCTTGCGGCGCTAGGGGCGAGGAGGTTGCCCCGCTGCCTTTCTCTTTCTATTTCCCCCTCTCCTATTCCTCTTCGCCGCGTTCTGTGCTTGTGCGGCGACCGGCATTGTTGCACGCCTGGGGCATCTCAATCGTTGGTCGTGTGGTGGCGTGGAATCGGCTGTCTTTGGTCGTGCGCACAGCGTCTGCTTCGTTCTGTGCAGCTTGCTAGGCGATAAGTTACTGCTTTGCCCAGCGATACCGCATGCATCCCTTCGCTGGGCGCTGGCAACAAAGGTTTATACACAAGAACAAATAGGAACGTGCTTGTTATCTGCAGACTTCACTCTCTCCTGACATCAGGCCTTTCAATCTAGTTTTGTCTTAAAACCCTTCCGCTGTCTGACTAAGTACTGCCGGAAGAAACATGGCATCTTGGTTAATCATGCAACACGCTCGCCAGTGGGTGTTAAGGTAATCTTGGTTTCGCTAAAAACTTCTCTTCGTTCTATGTCATGCAAGCGTTTTCGTTGCCTTGCAGCTGCTCAGTTGTGTACAGCTTCTAAGGGCCCGTATTTAAAACGTTCCTCCGTTCGTAGGTGGTCACGGCCCACAAGCATTTCAAACGCAGTTCGGTTGCGGATTGAACACATTCCAACGCGCGCGAAGTTGATCGATTGAGACAGCTGGTGTGCGGGTTGCAATGGGTAGTTTTCATTCAGTGCTGCTCGAAGTGCAGCAGTTAACGTATTAGCTGCGGTTGGTGGCTACGTGCGCTCGTTGGTTGCAGCTGAGTTTATCTCTGCAGGCCATTGGGAGGGCCGCCGGTTTCCGAGAGAAGGAGAGGGAGACGTGACTGTCGTCGCGCCGCATCTGGCGAGGACGGATGAAATAACCGTTTGTCCTTTTGACTCCTCCGGGCGGTCCCTACCTCTCGCCCTCGTTGTATCGCCGTGGCATAACGTGGCAGCGCTGCTGTGCCCCGCGGGGAGTACACGATGAGCCAACGAAGGCACACTTTAGGAATTTCTGGCGCTGTTATGAGCATTCTGCGCGCGTTTTCTTTTGGGTGCGCTCATGGGCAAACGGTTTTGCAATGCTCGCTTAACCCGATCGAGTCGGCTGGAACGTATGCCGTGCTCGTGGTTTCGTTGCAGGCGCGGCCAGACGTCATCGCCCGCGGCAGTACTCGTACTGTTCGAGGAGCGCACTGCCGGGTGTTGACGTCATTGTAGGCGACGTGTTGGGTATTTTTACGTGTTTTAGCTTTGAGGACAATGAACTTTCTGTTTCATAGGACAGCGGTTCGCTGACACCCGGCTACGACTGAAGCGAAAACTGAGAGTCCGTTGTCAGTCTCTCCTGCATGGTATTTCTCAGGAATTATGGGCGATAAAAGGCTGCCGAGTCACGGCACTTGTCTTACATCTGCGCTTCCCGATTAGTCGTTATCTGATGTGAAGGGCCAAGAAGAAAAAAAATCACTGAGGCTCGCAGCGGCTGATCTACAGCTCACGTTATCGTGTAGCATGGCCGTCTTGGGCTTTTATTTTTTGTTATGTTTTCAGCAGTGCGCTTAAAGTGCTGTGCTTCTGCATTCGTGGAAAACGACATGGAAGGCCGTGTGTGGACGATGGTGTGATGTGGAACAGTAGTCGTCGCGGCTAGTACAAATGTTGCGGTGTGCTGTATACACTCTGAGCAATCTCGCGGCACATATGGAAAAGAAATGCGTAAAGAAATGAAAATGCGTGTGAAGAGGTTTGGGTCGGTTGTGCTTAACGTGCTAAAACACTATGAGAGACACCGTCGAGGGTGAGCTCCGGAATATTTTTGGCCAGGTGGCGTTACGACGCTTTTTTACCCGCCGTGGTTGCTCAGTGGCTATGGTGTTGGGCTGCTAAGCAGGTCGCGGGATCGAATCCCGGCCACGGCGGCCGCATTTCGATGGGGGCGAAATGCGAAAACACCCGTGTGCTTAGATTTAGGTGCACGTTAAAGAACCCCAGGTGGTCAAAATTTCCGGAGTCCTCCACTACGGCGTGCCTCATAATCAGAAAGTGGTTTTGGCACGTAAAACCCCAAATATTATTATTATTACGACGCTTTCATTTATCATCCCAGTGTCACCGGCCGCTAGGGATGCAAATAATATTAAAGAAAAGAACGTATGGGGTTTCACGTGCCAAAGCCACGTGTCTGATTATAAGGCACGTGCACTTAAATCTAAACGTACGGGTGTTTTCGCATTTCCCCCCGATCAAAATGCGACCGCCGTGGCCAGTTAAACCAACGACTCGGCCTTTGCCGTTTGCCGGAGCGCTCACGCCAAGCTTTGCTGCGCTGGACCTCCGGAATCTTCGCACTTCGATGGCAAGCATTCTGGCTTCTACGGAGCGTGCGCGCTTGGACGTTTTCACATTTAGTGCACTCTCGCCTCGGGATAAGCAATCGCCGATGTGACAGTGAAATGTTTGTCTCATCTCTCCCATTTTGCTTCCACCGCTAGCAGGGCTTCGTGTTCCGGCGCTTCTGACTGTACAAAGCTTCACCGCAAGGTGCCAATAGAGTTCTAAAGCGTTTAGGTTTCACTGGGAACTAACCGTTTTCGTGGGCCGATCTCGAAGATTGTGCAATCTGACACAGCGGTGAAAACAGCGCGGTAGTAAGGGTTCCTCGCATGCTTCCCTCGTGATAGCTTGCGTTTTGAGTCGAGTCCTCAAGTTTCTGACGCTGCACGGGGTTGCGAACTGGTCCTTCGGCAAGTGGCGCTAGAGACAGTGAACTCCCGCCTTCTGGGGGCTAGGCACGGTGGTACGGGGAGCGCCACCCATAACCCATAGGGCAACGTAGTGCCACAAGTAATCACCTTGATAGTAACTGTCGTTGGTTCCTCATAAGTTTTTTTAACGCGCACCCAACGCGCGGTACACGACCGCTCTTGCATTTTGCCCTCATTGAAGTGCAGCCCCGCCTTCGTAAACCGAACCCGCGACCTCGTGCTCAAAAGCAGAAGGCCATGGCCGCTGCCAGAGAATGCTCGTGCACTATGTTTAGCCGGTACGTCAGAGAACCCCAGTTAACACAGCTCATGTGACGCGAGCTGTGTTAATAGCAATCTCTTGTCGTGTGCTGCAGTTCGTGGTAGCTGCTCATGCTTTCACTGCTTCTGTTGATAGTCGCGCAAATATTTATTGACCGTTTGCGCGATAATAATTTAATTGCGAGTCGGTGCTTGTGTTGTCTGCGCTTCTGTTGTCATTGTTTGTGTGCGTGTGTGTGTTTTTAAGTTCCCATTGCCCTGAATACTTACCGAAAACTCGCTCAACCTTCCATCTTCCGTACTACAGCTGATTATGCGAGCAGTGTTCTTACACTGCTCGCATAATGCGATTCTCGCAGTCGCGCGCCCGTTCCTGCGGGGCAGTTTTCCGCTACCGAAGGAACGAGTCTAGTGGTGCCCTGTCGCTACGTTGGTTTCGCCAATATCACCTTGTGACCTATCGCCCGAGATGCAAGTGAGCAGGTCACGCAGGAAGTGAACGACGTCGTGAGCGGGGAGAGTCGTGCCGTTCAATCTTCGGGGTCGACTGATTGCACGGGCGGACGAGTGACAGCTCCGTCGGCCCGTCGCGAGCCTCACTTAGCCTCCGCGCACCTCTGACGGATGTGTTGTGCACTCATCAGCCGCCTTAGCGGGGACGTGAGGAGTCGCGCAGAGCCCATTAGCGACCGTATCTGCCGCTGCTGTTTGTGAGGCGTTGGCGCGCCATTTCTTTCACGGTGTTTACTGCGCCATGTGTGGTCTCTCTCGCATTGCAGCACCGTGCGCGTTTAAATTTCGACGTGAAACGACTTTACAGAGGCTCAAAAGGGGGGTCGCTTGCTGAAACCGATGTAACGGAAACATGCTATCGCATTATCGCTTATATTTTTGCAACCGCACTACCCCCGCATTTTCTTATTCTAGTGCCCAAGCGCACTCTCCAAGACAAGCGAACACTACGAATAGGGAGCGAGCACGATTTCAGGATTAGACCGTAAGACTCCCACTAACTGTAACAAAAGTTAGGCATGTAAGCTTTCTAATGCGTGAGTAAATGTGATTTGTGCATTTCGTAACGTCATTTCTCTACTCTAAGGTTCATGCATCATCGTTTGCAGCGCGCGCGCGAGGCGTTTCGCGCGCCGCACTACGGCTACGTCCTTGCCACAGCCTATCTTACTTCTTTCGTGCTGTCTTACGGCGTGGACACTCCCGGGGGAAAAATGATAAAGGAAATGGCAGTATTTGCGTCTGACGCTAATTTCGGCAGCGAAAAAAAGTTAAGCAGAACAAAATCGTAGTTCGCGTTTCCAGGAATCTTGAACAGGCGCGATTTTCGCACTGGGCGATTAGGGCGGATACTAGAGCGCTTCGATTGATCTACGGTGTACGTGCGCCTTCAATAAGGTGCCCTGTAGAAGGACTGTAGCGGGCTGACTTGCTCGTAACCCTTCGTGGCAGTGTAAGAGCAGCATATCCGGAACTCGCGAAGCATCGATACGCCAAGCAAGCAGGGAGAAAAAAAAAGTGGGAGAAGCGTAGCGGGTGACGGGGGCCAAGTGCATTAAGTAAAGTGCGAGCCCGCTATTGATCGGTGGGATGTGAGCACCCGAGTTGTTTGCGTGCGTGCGGTCTTTTTCCGCCGAGGTGCGTCTTACTTCGAGGGCGCACCTGCAGTTTGCGCTTTCTTGCGAGTGTGTGTGTGGTCGAGCCCACACGCCTCGTTCGCTTGGCTTCGCCGGCAAGAGCTGATCACGCTGTCTATAGGGAAGGGCCGCTGCGATGTCATGAAGGTGCCCAAGAAACGCGAAAGAGAATAGGCGCTGTTTTAGGAGCACTTTGCAGAGTGTTCGGCACAGTTATTGCTTATCACAGGATCCGCATCTTTCAAGGTGGTCGAAATGTCCGGAGTCCCCCACTACGGCGTGCCTCATAATCAGAAAGTGGTTTTGGCGCGTAAAACCGCATACTTGTCAGGGTAGCCACGTTATCGCTTTGGCGTCGGTTCTGAACCTAGTGTCTATAAATGTGGATCGATAAAAAAAAAGTGCAGCATGCGAAGCGTGGCAATCGTTCTCTCGAATCGACGTGTTTCGATCGGCGCCGTCTGCACATTGCATCAGAGGTAGCGGGTGCGCCCAGCATTGCACTGCTACCGAGAACAGCATCCCTGCGGATGCGGGAGGAATTAAAATGCGAGCTGTGTGGCGGCGCGCCCGCAGAGCTTGCCCCCTCTAACGCACCGCACCGACTGCAGCAACAACACGATTATACTGAATACCTAGCCATTACGTAGCTGAGTTCTAGTACTTCGTGGGAACATCTGGTTTTCGTTTCTCCCCGTTTACTGCTCGTTTGCTCGCGCTATCTTGATGTGGCCTTTTCGGTCTTGACCCGTAACGCCCGCCCTCTCGGCACGCGAGAAGACGGCGTGAGTGCGCGTGTCTGTCTCCGCCAAGCTTTAGTTTGCGTTTTAACGCGACAGCGTTAAGGGCCCCCCATGTTGCGGAAAATCCCGCGTCCAGCGTCGTGCGTCGTTTCGGCAAAAAGGAGTTTCGAACCACGCATACCCAGGGCCTCGATGTGATGCAAGGAAGTTACTGAAATGCAGTGTAATTTATCAAGTTAAAATACGTAGAAAAATGGTAAAGTACGATTTGCACACAACCTACAGACATGATAGCGTCGGAGTTTGTTTTGAATATGCCAGAAAACATAATTCTATTATGCGGAAACGCCAAACACAAACCCCTTTTCAGAGCGGTGCGGCCCGCTCAGTTCCCTGCAACAGCACCATCGCGCCCGCCTCCGCAAGAAAGCTGCAGTTGTCGGGAAGCGTGACAAGCAGACAGGGATCTTTGAAATCTATCGCGTTCCACTCTTAAAGGCGGAGCTTAAAGGGACTGACAACTGGTCAGAATGTGTTGAGACGTTGATGGAAATGTAATGACGATGATTTATAGTGATAGAATTCAGCACGCTGTTTGCGATTTAATTAGTAATTGTAATTTTAAATTGGCAAAGAAAGTCTGAAAAACCAGTAAGTGGCGAGGCCTGGCGGTGAAATCTTGATATTTCGGATGTATTCTATGAGATTGCTGTACGTAAGTCGACTGTCATTAAGTACATGATGATTGCTTAAAATTGCGGTTGATACATTTTACACTCGTGCATTATTTTATGCTTCGGAAGTAAAAAACGCACGTGTGGCTACAACACGCTTGAACTCCGTGTCACGTGTAAAATGGGTCGTTTCGTTTTCGACCCGATTGGTTTCATTTTGACTGGTTAAATACCAAAGCAGTCGGACAGGAAACCACGAAAACACGTAGCTGTTATCGCAAAAATCATTTAAGAAATTGGAAAACAATAGTCGCAGGAACGTCGACTTGATAAACAAAATCATAGTTTATTACAGCACGGCCACGCTTGTCGTCTGCCTCCCACTAATACCAGCGTATAATCGCTATCGCATTCACTTATCACCGTTTTCATCATGCTTCCAGTGAACGGCTACATCCTCACTGCAGATCGAAAAATTCTGATAAAAAATTTCTTCCACGGAGTTTTCCGCGTTAGCATGATTTCACGATTTGACACTCTGACCGGGAAGCTTTCCATTGCGCTAAAAAAAAAAAAGATACCATGCAAATTGGTTGTCAGCCCCTTTAAGCGTCCTCCAAAAAATTTTTTTTAATATCTTTCGTTATTGTACTGCTGAGCGCGACCCCCATGGCGGGTTCGATACTCTGTCGCGGCGGCCGCATTCCAGTGAGGGAGGAATTTGTCTCGTTCGTCGAGTTTGGGAAAGCGCCCAAGAAACTGCTGCCACCAATGCGCGCGCGGTGCGCCTTCGTCCTCGAGGAAAGCGACGGCGGCTGTGCGCATGGCAGCGCCCGGCGCGAATCGCTTTCGCGAGGCTTATTTCATCGTTGTTTTATACGATGCGTAGACGTACGAGCTTCCCGGTGGCATTTATGACTTTCCTGCTTGCGGTGTAACGCGCCAGCCGCGTACTGCGATTGCGTTGCATTTGTACAGTCATTCTTTTAAGCTCCTCGTGTGGCTGATCGATCGGAGAAACGCAGGTCTGGCGAATCATTCCCCTGTTTACGTCGTTCGGACGTTCTTTTCTACGCACCAGCCTACATGTAGTGACGCAGAAAGTAGCAGCGCAGCTTCGGTGTTCGCTCTGTGCTTTCGTGCCCTTTTAGTCTTTTTTTATGTGTATATATATATATATATATATAATTTTTTTTTTTTTTTCTTGTTCGTCCTTGTCGTACGTGAGCAGCTGTAGCCCGCATGGAGTGAAGCTGACCGCGAAACGCTGGAGGGCAGCCAAGTGGAACCTCGGCGAGCCGCAGCCTTGTCGTTCGTTCGTTTGGCGCGTTTGTTGACGTCGGCTGTGGGCGTGATGCACTTTCGATGCTACTGATGGACGACAGTGTAGTCGTGTCGTCGTTGGTGCTCCCGTTGCGTGACGGGATGCTTGGCGCGGCCTTGCCCGGACATGCGGGCCGAATCGTTGGTGCTCGTCGCGGAACGTGCCTCGTGGCGCGGCCGATTTCAGAAGCCGGGTAACATCATCATCAGCCTGGTTACGCCCACTGCAGGGCAAAGGCCTCTCCCATACTTCTCGAACTACCCCGGTCATGTACCAGTTGTGGCCATGTTATCCCTGCAAACTTCTTAATCTCATCCGCCCACCTAACTTTCTGCCGCCCCCTGCTACGCTTCCCTTCCCTTGGAATCCAATCCGTAACCCTTAATGACCATCGGTTATCTTCCCTCCTCATTAAATGTCCTGCCCATGCCCCCCATTTCTTTTTCTTGATTTCAACTAATATGTCATTAACTCGCGTTTGTTCCCTCACCCAATCTGCTCTTTTCTTTTCCCTTAACGTTACACCCATCATTCTTATTTCCATAGCTCGTTGCGTCGTCCTCAATTTAAGTAGAACCCTTTTCGTAAGCCTCCAGGTTTCTGCCCCGTAGGTGAGTACTGGTAAGACACAGCTATTATACACTTTTCTCTTGAGGGATAATGACAACCTGCTGTACATGATCTGAGGATGCCTGCCAAACGCACCCCAGCCCATTCTTATTCTTCTGATTATTTCCGTGATTATTTCCGGGTAACATACCGGATGTTGTTATGTGTACTGCTGAGCGCCCCGAAGCTTGCACTGCGGCCTATGAGGTGTGACGTTGAGGGCTCCGAATTTAGAGCGTTCGTTGAAATCTCGTTGTGCGCAAACGTGCTTACATTCGGGCCCAGTAGAAAGCGTGGAATGGTTTCGTGAATGTCTGCAACTATCTAATGCTGCACCGAACGAAACCTCTTTTTCTTCTTTCTTTCATTTTTTTCGAAAGTCACATTTTGCGTACCCCATTTAGCCCTGTTTTCCCATATTTATTTGGTCGCTTCGCACCTAGCGGACTGCTCGGAAAGCGTCGCTGACATATGGCGCGGACATGGACTTCAGTGCTTGTTGCCGTGTGTTTGCGGTGGTACATGCTCTGCACATTCGCAGCGCTTGTCGCTTGTTTTCACGTCCTCTCTCTCACTATGTCGCTCTCTCTGGAAACTTGTTCTACTTGTATTTCGCGGCAGTTCGGCTCTATTGCAACTAAACCAGCCTCGACGTTCGCGCAAGAATGGGCAGTTTTTACCTACCTGCGTGTACGCCCTTGCATCGTACACTGCGATTAAACAAGCGGCAAGAAACACCGTGACAAGAGCGGACAGTTCTGCCCACCATTGTCGCGCGGGGAGGTCAAGTTGAGTGCGGGTAGTCTTGAGAGCTCGCAGTGGCATTTCTCGGCCTTTGTTTTGGTTCGGCGCCGATTTGGCAAGTTGTCGGGACCGCGTGCCGCTGGGAGCTTGTGCGATTTGTACGGTGTGGCCTCAGCACCCACTCTCGCCTACACTTCATATTTGCAGCTAATCAAAGTAGCTTCTGCAACAGCGGTGGTTTAATACAAGAGTACTTATGTGCACGCCAGTTAATCCTGCGCAATCGGTCTAGGTTAACGGCGACATTACTCGCTGGCGCGTCCCCCTTCGCCCAGTTGCCCTTGGTATCGACCGGAGTAGGATATCGTGTATGGGCTATTGTTATAGAAGGTCGTATTTTATGTTTTGTTTTGTCTCCCTTCAAGGTTTCTATCGACGTTATGGGGATCTCGTTTGCGAAGTTTTGGATTTCGCGATAGGGCGCGAATGGTCAGGGACGTTAAAAATAGGCCGAAGAGCCGCTCTCCTTGAGGTATACGTCGTTTCCGAATGCCACCCATGCGCGGACGATTTCTCTTGGCTCTCACTTCGGCTTTTGATGTCTCTACATACGTGAATAGCTTCTTCCAAACACGGCGAAAATAAACATGAACCAGAAAAAGCTCATCTTGTTATCCATGTTTTTGTGCGCTGTCTTTGTAACAAAACGCCAAACAACATCGCAACCATTCCTGCAAACACTCCCGAACCTTTCGTAAGGTTCGCTTTACGATTTTACGAAAGTTGAAGTAAATAAGTAAACTGTTTGGTCCAAGGTTTCACTCGTTGTTCTCGAAACCTTCTGTTGGGAGTCTTCTGATGGCAAAAAGAGGCAAAAGCAAGTACCTCCCTTCGAGCTAGCTTTTACTGAAGTTCCTGAAGCAGGTGAAATCGGCAGCAGCAAAGTCGCCAAAAAAGACACTATGATCTCAAGACAAGGTGTTGCTCGTAAAGTGTCTATTTCAATTTTGTTGGGGCTTTTTGTGCTGCGTCTAAAGTTAAATCATCGGCAGTAAAGTGCCGTGGGCTGTGGCAGGCTATTAAGGAGTGCATGCTTACCCCTCCCTCATCGCTTGATGTCGTGTGCACAGAAATTTTGCGAATATTAAGGTTCACGGGTTGGCAGGTATGTCTTAATCAAGACTTAGAATTTTGAGGGTGTACAATTGTGCTGGAACTCACAGCGTTTGAGTTGGTTTCAGGCTGCGCATTAATGCGTATACTCTGCGCCCGGGTATGTTTTCTGCGTTTCTCACCGTCTAGGGCGTGATGGTGTGAAATAAAAAACTTCCCTACCACCGTTCAATTTTTAGAACGAACCTGTCTTTGTTTCTTCCGACCAATTTGTGGGTGCTGGATGCTGCTGCCTCACTGACTACTACTGCTTGTGCCGCCGTAAGTGAGTAAGTAAGTATCTGTAAGTGCATATGCCAACATTCGAGGCCGATCCTCCAGAATGGGTGCGTACCACTGGGTACATGTCCGAATAGACAAGTAGAACAAGAAGAGGCAAGATGCAAAGATGTCGACAACAGAAAATTGAGGAAGTCTGCAACAGTGAAGTGAAGACGTTAGCCACCGGAAGCAGCCGAGTGAGGAGAGAGAAGTGAACAAAATTGGCTTGTATTGAGCGAGGAGCATCCCGCTGTACTGAAGTGAACGAGTTTCAGTAAACATCAAGAAAAACTGCCCTTATCGCCAATCGGGCAGGATCTGCAGATTTCGCTTTTTTGCTAGCTTTAGGTTATGTATGCGAAGCACCGACTCCTTAAGTGATACTCGATGAGAGCCTATATGGCACTTGTGGGACAGCATTTCGCGGTGTTTGATTGTCTAGAAGGCTGCGTGTGTGCGCCCGCGGCTCTTACTACTTTTCCCACCTTTCCGTCTGCTTCGAGTCGCGTGCTCTCGGTCTGCGAGCAGCGTAGAAAAGCAAGATCGCTCGCTGCTCGCTGTTGTCGGGGCTGAGGAGGCAGCGCACGGCGGCCAGAGGGCGGCAGACATGAAACGGCCACCGAATGAACTCTCCTCGGGGGGAAAGCGTCGTCTTCGCGTCTTTCGCTCGCATCCACTTCCGACCGGCGTCGTGCGTTCTCGCCGCCCAAAAATACTCCTGCGCAAGCTAGTTTTGCCCGCTCCCCGACTCGTGCGTGTTCCTTTACTTGTTTATATTTTCTTTATCGTTTTCGTTTTTTTTTTTTTTTTTTTTTTTTTTTTCTGTGCGGCCTTGGCGAGTTCCGGGGCTGCAGCGATTCCAGCTTCGGAAGCAAGAAGCGGGGGCCCCGATTCCCCCGGATATCCGGGGTTCCGCGGACGTACCCGCGCGTTCCTCTCCGAATTTCGGAGTTTGCGCCGTTCGCGCCTGGCTTCGCTGTTTGAAGGAAGCACGTATCCTGTCGGTCTTTTTTTCTTCGAGGCTGGGGGAAGGGAGTCGGGGGGTGAGGGGGGGACTGCAACTGAACAAATTCCCTGTCGGTTTTAGATAGCCCTGAGCCATTAACTTGGTTCGTGCACTTGTGATAGCGGGCAGACAGCTGAAACGAAAGAAAACAAATGCACACGTGCTTGCCAATCTCTTTCGATTGGTACACTGCGCATAAAGAGAGTTAGAAGGAAAAAAAAACTCAGTGCCCTTCCACGTTGTGGAGGAGGATGAGCAGCGAAGCTGTGTATGTGGGCACCTTAATGGCGAACAGCACCTCCCCTCCGCCACGGGTCGGGTAGGCATTGCACTATCTTCAGGATCGGCCCACGTATAGGGAGTTTTTAGCTTACGCCGCCAACGACACGAAAATTTCCTTGAACGGTAGAAGTGTACAGCTTCGCTGTAAAAAAAAAAAAAAAAAAAAAAGAGAGAGAGAGAGAGAGAGAAATGCTGAAAGTTTAAAACACTCCGAGGTGACGCTTCTTGCTGTAGCTTGTACTTCGATGCCAGCATTGTCCTGCGAATGGCAGTGTGTGCCGTGTATCACGCTTCCATCGCCTGAACTTGCCTTGTGCGCTTTGTTTACGGTTGCTTTACTGTTCCGTTCTGCGTAATCGATTTCACTCCCCGGAAGGTGCCAGCACAAGCTAAGGCATCGGTTGCGCGCCCCCTTTTTTCCTCGTCGGTCGGTGCGCCTATTGGATCGCGCGGCCTCTTTAATGAAGGCTTTCGAGCGAGCGATGCCGCGCGCTGCTGTGGCGCCGTGGCCTTCACTCGCGCATTGCGTAGTCTGGAAAACACAGCTGCCGCCGACGTTGTCATTGGTGTCGCGTCGCGCCGGCGGTTTTTGCGGTCGGCCGGCCGGAACTGCCTGGCGAACGAAAGAGAGCAGCCAAGGGGCCACAACCAATGGCCTCGTTTATTTTCGCTTCGGCGTGGATGCGCGGGCTTATCGTTCGGTGTAACGTCTCTCCTTCCTGCTCCTCCCTGTCGGAGCGTTTCGATATCTGCCTTGAACACCTGTCACATATATTGTTTTCCACTTATTCCCCGTTGTACATGTACCAGGATAGTTTCTTTTTCTTAAATGCGTTTTTTTTTTCTCTCCCCCTTTCATTTTCTCTCTCCCTCGACAGTCGCGTACTACAGTGCGTACACGTTCAGCCGCGAAAGCGATGCCGTTTGTCGCTCACTCGCATCTCGTAGTGTCTGTCGGTGGTTTTCGGGAACCTCAATCACAGATTCTAATCGCATCTCCATCCCGCAAGGGCCGTGCGAAGGCTAAGTAAGCTTTGTCGCCGTGTCATTGAGAGTTTGGCTTTCTTCCGGCGTGTGTTAATCGCGTGGCAGTCGAGCGTGTCAAATCGACTTAGGTTAACTTTATTAGTAGTGCCTGCTTCCCGTCGCCAAATTTGTATTGTAGAGTTCGCTCTGCGTATGCGTGGTGAAATTAGCGTGCTTTTCACGTTTGAATCGGCGGAGGTGCGAAAACAAAATTGGCCTAGTTTGCAGTTTGTGCAGTCGGAGTTATTAATGCACTTAACGATAATTTGCAATCGTAGGCGCAGTGTTGTGTTTTACGTGCCTTGGTGCATGAGGTCGCCTACTTTGTACCACGTAAAATAATGCACAAAAGTAAGGGTGGACTTGAGTCGCAGGCTATTCGCATTACATTGCGCAGGGTTCGTGTGCTTCCTTGAAACCCTTGAAAACCCTTGCATTTGAAAAAAAGAAAAAAGGGTGCCTAAACTTGAAAACTCTAGATGCGGGCGACTTGTGAGCGTTCAAAGAAATAAACCTCGCATATGGGGCTATGCCATGGACAATATCAATAGGGAAACAATCCTAGAGAGTGTCTAAATGATTGTAATGTGGCGTGTCCTCAGCCACCAACGACAGGCTTGTTTTAAGTCACCGTTGCTATCGTGGAGCTAGACAAAGCCAGGTCAAGCGATCAAGACGTATTACAATTTTCTTTTGCTAGCTGGTTCGCATCGCAGCAATCGTGAATTAATTTTGGAGCCGTAGACTCAACAAATTCTTGCCGGAAACTGTTTCAGTCATTTAGCTTTATAGCACGAGTAGCTTTTGCTTATAATACGGACTCCACTAAGAATCGTGGCAAAATGTGATTGTGTCATCATTATAACCGGAAAATCCACTTAGAAGGGCGACCTAAAGAGCTTGAAGCGTGTGTCCAACTCAGCAACGGCTTAGCTGCGCTATACTTCAGTACTTTTCAGTCTATGTATGCGGATAAGGTTTGTTGCCCCAACCTTAAATTTTGGCCTTCGGCATACTTAAATGTTGAGGCAGATGTTCTGTACGAGCCCTCATCGCGGATTAGACTGAATTAAAGCGCGGTCACTGATTTGGTTTGCAGCCACCACTCTAGGTGTGTCCGCGGTTGCGTCTCATGCATGCATGCTGTCGCTCTTTATTAGCATCTTTGCGGTCGCAGACCAGCGATTCAATTGCAAAACTGTGTCGTTCTCCTCGGAGAAGCGACATAGTTTTCTGGCGCATCGCCCTACTCGTTTTTCTCGCGATAATTTGAATCCGAAATGAAGCAGTGGCAAGTTTCCTCCCGCCGTACGCTTTTTTTCCTTAACGTCCGGCCACTCGTGTCTGCTTCCAGTGCTCCTCCGTCGTTGCCTTTCAATTCGATTTTTTTTTTTTCTCCTCTTGCTAGAACCGTTCGGCTGAT
Source organism: Dermacentor variabilis (assembly GCF_050947875.1). Taxonomy (NCBI): domain Eukaryota; kingdom Metazoa; phylum Arthropoda; class Arachnida; order Ixodida; family Ixodidae; genus Dermacentor; species Dermacentor variabilis. Next base: position 28,735,632 of record NC_134571.1, read on the forward strand.
CTGAAGTAGTGCTCGAATATCGTTAGGTAATTTTGCTAACGTACGAAGCACCACCGAAATAGGGGAAATGGCCGAAGGGGTGGCGAACCGAACTTTCCCTCTGGCCAACACACACGACTGTCTTTGTGTTGTCGCTTGCTGCGTCGTTGGAACATGAAAGCCACCGTTGGCAGGTTTTCTGAATCGGAAGAGGCGATCGAAGGCACGAGCTGCACATAGAGAAGAAATGCTGGAGAGAAGAGCGGCCCAAAAATGTCGCTGGTGTGGCCGAGCGTCTACGGGCGTTGGGCGCACTGCTCCGGACACTGTCCAACCAACGCATGCTAGACGGCACAAGGCCTGCCGTAGCCTTCCTTCATTGCCGAGTTTCTAGTGATAGATGCGTCAACGCAGTAAGCACTGCTGCATTTTTTTTTCGGGGGGGGGGGGGGGGGGGGAGGTTACGTTACACTCACCCGTTGCGTGGGCGTAACGCTTTGAAGAAACAGTGCTTTTATTTGCAGTCACTTGCGTCCCCCCCCCTCCCACCCACCCTAACTATTGCAGTCTTCCGTCAGCAGCTAGAATTTGGTCAATATAACGGGTGTAGCTTTCAATATTTTGAATTTTCATACATCAGATCCCCGCTGTGGGTGTTCTTTCTTTAATAGTAAGTTTTGCCTTGTCCCGAAACGTATTAATGATTTCTTTTTTTTTTTTCGTAATACTTTTTTTCGTGCGGTTCATCTTTTGATTTGGTAGCCCATGATAGCTAGGTGTAGCTAGCAGGTCTTACTTTACATTGTTCAAACAACGCTCACCCCCCATCAGTCACTCTTCTGGCCCATATTTTGTTTCGGTCTTGTAACACTATAGGAGGAGGTCGCCCACACACAAAATTGAACGGGACGAAGCGTTTCTCGATTTTTTTTTTTTTTTTTCCCCCGTTCCTCCCGCTTGTGTGCCCCGTGGCGGTCTCCTCCCTGGGTTGTTGCCCGAGTGTGCCTGCCCAGAAATCGAAACGCTCCGCTGGCGATGTATCGACCTTGCTCGGCGCCCGTCTTGGCCACCGTGGAGCCGTCGTCCACCACTGCTACTGTAGCCGACGTGCGCCTCCGAGCGTGGGTGGAGAGAGAGAGAGGGGGGGGGGGGGGGAGCGTTACGGTGCGGCCGCCAAGGGCGTCCGATCGACCCTCTGGGCTCTGCTCCGGTGCCGTTTTCTTTCTTCGCCACCGCTTCGTTTCGTTTGCAGCCGCCATCGCCCGTCAGCTGTTTCGCACGCTTAGTATGCGCGCACCTTCGCGTGAGCTGTGGCGCCGCGGCGTCCGGGTCAGCCTGCCGCGGCCAGGTGACACACGTCAGCATGCGGCCGCAGCTGGTCGCGTGATCTGCTGTTGACGCCGACGCGAATGCCCGAAGTGCGCGCAGCTCTCTTGTTTTGCGAGGGGTGCCTTTCTTGATTGCGAGTCCGGCTGGCTTGGATTCCGAGGCCGGCTTCTGTCGTGACCTCTCATGAGCCTCTCTCTATTTATCCCCTTCGCTTCACTTTATCGATTGCGACATCATTACACAATAAAACGGTTAACTCGCGTACTCTTAAATTTCGCGGGGTGCCGTGTTGTAGAGCGTTGCGCTGCTTGAAAAGGCGGTCTTACGAATGTGCTTGGGAACAGTCTTTCGCGAATGGCTTTTACGAAAGCCATCGAAAAGAATTAGGTCTTCGCAGAAGTGCCGTACTATATACCGTGTGTTCCTGGTAACGTTAGCTAAGCTGTAGAAGAGAGAAAAATGAAAAAAAAAAAAAATGACGGGCAACATACATAATAGCCTACGGAGCCAAGTAGTTAATTCGTCGGCACGATTGATCCTGTACCAACGTGTAGAAGGAGGGGGAGGGGTCGGTAGGCATCGCAGTCAAGGGAACACGTTCTCCGTGCGGGATCATTGACTGCAGACGCGTCGTGTCATTTAGGGAAACAACGCGCAGAGTTCGAGTCTAGTGTCACTGATCTGTATTGCCCAAGACACAAAGGCGCCTCCGGCGTCCCCCCCACGAGCAAGCATCGATTCGATAATGTGCGCGGCGGCGCGGAGAGGTCGCAGCGTACTGTCTCCAGCCTCTGCGTGGGGCGATGTTTATTTGAGGGGCTTCCTGTGGTGAAAACGACACACTTTCAGATACAGTACGGGTGCAGCGGAAGCCTGACGCTCAAATGGTGGAAAGGGGGGCAAAGAACTCTCGGTATGGTGGCGAAGTTTCAAGAACGGCTGCTGGACGCGGAGCTGTCGAAACGGGGCCAATGGTTCTTGTTTCGTCAATCTCTCTCTCTTCTTTTTTCTCCAGAATTGTCCTCGGGCGTTTTATTGTGACGTTCGACCGGGGTAGCGGTGTGTGTGTGTGGTTTCATCATGTCGTGGGGAGTTCTTCATCGAAAAGAAATCGCAAGGACACATGGAGACACACGTTGTATACACAGACGGTGCTATGCATGTTCACTGCCTGCCTTACTATCTCTCTCTCTCTCTCTCTCTCTCTCTCTCTCTCTCTCTCTCTCTCTCTCTCTCTCTCTCTCTCTCTCTCTCTCTCTCTCTCTCTCTCTTCTGTGCGAAATGGCAGATACAATCTCTGATATCGCCTACCGTGGTGGCTCACTTGCTAGGGCGTTCTGCTGCTGAGCACGATGTCGTAAGTTTGCCTCCCGGCTGCGGCTCATTTTGATGGAGCAAAATGCAAGAACGCTCGTGCACTATGTAGATTTAAGTGCACGTCAAAGAACCCCAGGTGTTCGAAAATAACCCAGAGCCTTTCACTACGGCGCCCCTTGCAACTCACTGTGCAGTTTCAGGACGTCCTAGACCCCTCACTTCTTTTTTTTTTTAGTTAACTACGTGAGTTCATCGCCATGGTGGTTTTTTTTTTGTTTTGTTTCTTTTTTTTTTTTTTTTTTTATTGTAAGGAAAAAGTTTCAATGAGAGCGTGGCAGAGGATGCTATTCGACATCACTTTTCAAGCGTAAACTACAATGTCTTTGTTAATTAATCCGCTATTATTTTGTGCACTTGAACTTTGCCTCGTGTTGAATATTCAACCGGTGATGCGTGTAGACTGTCGTGAGCGCGTTTCCCAGGATGTGCTGTTTTTTTTTTTTTTTAATGACTTTGCGTGGTTTTTTTTTAACCGCCAATTTAGCTTGATTATTCAAAGGAGTTGACTTTGCTTGCGCGAGAAATAGAAATGCGTAATTGACTAATTAAAGATATCGCTAACTAACTCGTGAGTATTACTTTACGGCACACATTGCAATTTACAAATAGTGGCTGGTAAATTCGCAAGGCGCATTCACGTCAAACAAATTTAGTTTACGCCAATTTCGAGATATTAATTCTCAAAGTATGCGACGAAATATATGGGCGTTCCAGTTACCTTTGTGCTTCAGTGCATAAAACGCCAGTTTTTTTTTTTTTTTTTTTTTTAATGAAGAAGTGGAACGATAGTGCAATATTACTGAGTTTCACGGCGCATATCGTCCTTCCAGGTGGATATGTTTTGTGAACTCACCGGCTACAATTAAAATATAATTAAGTATTTTTGTTAATTAAGTGATTGTGCATTTCGATTTATCGTGCTAATGATGTCCGCCGCTTCAATAATCTAGCTGAAGAAATATAATTACGCTATCCGTCATAGGCGATTTTTAAAAATTGTGCGTAGTCTAACAGGAAACAACCCGTGTGCGGTGGCGTTAGCGTGCCTCTCCTACTTTGCCACCGGCGCCTTTCAGCCGACACGTTGAGTGGCAGCCGAACGCGAGGGTGTTCGTGGGAAACCCAGCGGCGCGTGACCTTTTATGGGCGTCTTACTCCTCTTCGACGTGTCTATAAAGATTGTAGCCGAGTTGTTTGTGCCAAATCCTCGACGTAAATGTCGGCCCTTGCTATGGCGGATTCTGAGCAGCGGCAGCTTCAGGTTCTCGCATTGGTTACGTGATTCAGGTACCGGCTCGTGGGCACTAGTTTCCCGTTTCTTAGCGGCGAGCAATTTCTTAAGTGTCTCTTTTTCTTACATAATAAAGAAAAAATCGTAGCAGCCGTTTTTAATGCTCCTGTGATTAGCATTCGGAAGATTTGAAGACTAGTTTGGCCAGCCCTGACCTCGCATTTGGAGGCGTTGCGAAGCGAGTAAGTTACTTTGATCAGAGCAGACTACCGGTTTCTGGCAAGACATTCTAACCTGGTGACAGCGCGTCCGTCGGCAAACCGTGGCGTGCGCCCTTCGGCTGTTTGATCGATCATACCGTGCCGGCGTATGACAGCGCGGCGAGTAGCGAGCCAACATTGTCGCGCGTGATCGCCGGCGGCGCGCATTGCTACAGCAGGCTGTCAACTCGGGTGCGAGAAGCCGGCGAGCTTGCTCCGCCATTCTAAAATGCCGTTGCCCCTTCGGCGCTGTCTGTGCGAGGGCAACGCCCTCGCAGAAACAGGCGCGCCGTGCGCGCCGACGCGTGCGAGCTCGGACAGCTGAGCGCGCGAATTCTCGAACGTGCCGGCGTTGGCATGTCTGTGTGCGAGGGGGAGGGGGCGCTCCTTGCTGGGTGTTGTCATCCGAATCAACGTGGCGCATCGACAAAGCACTGCGTTGGAGGTGGATTGCCGCGTTCCCGCATTGTTTGCGCTACACATTGTAGAATAGGATGGATTCGTTCAGAGGGGACCATCTATTGCGCGCTCAAGTACCGCACGGCCTCTTGTACCCCGTCTAGATTGCTTCGTGCGCGCATCCGCCCGCCTTTGAAAGGGCGTAAGGGCTCGCTGTCTGGCCGAGACTCTTGTCTGCGAGCACAGATGAAATTGGATGGAGAACGACGTTGGTTGACAATGTCGTAACGTGATTATTTTCCTCGTGCGATTAATTTAAGCTGGCTGGCTGTGTGTGCGCGTGTGTGCGCGCGCTGGGGGAGGGGCACACAATCCCTTACCCCACCCCTTCCGATTCGCGCAAGGAATTCATTGTTCGGTACTCATTGTTCTCCAGCAGTTCTAGTTCCGCCGCGCTTATACATAACAAAGCAAGCAGCAGCGCCTCGTAGGGGCGAAGCCGCGCATGCTCTGCGCGCCCGCTCAGCAAAAGCGATATAACCGGTCTTGACCGACGCGAGTCGACTGGCCCGTGCAAATAAATTACCACGGTCTGCTTTGATGCCAAGTGGCTGGTCCGCTTCTAGACGTTGAATCTCATATTTTGCCCAGATGCGAACTGCTCATAATTCGATCGGTGAGCACATGTATCGCTGCAGTTTCCATGTGACATGCACAGCGTTGCCAGCTCCGGGACGTCGTCCAAGTGAGCTGAAAGCGACACCGCAGATAAAGAGCGGCGACTCCGCAGCTCTTTTCGCCCCCCACTCCATGTGCCCGTAGCGTCGATTAGAATTTTTTGTTGCTTTTCGCAGGGCGCTCGCGATTTAGCGGCATGTGGTTGCCGCCAGAGATCTTATGACGGAAACCGGACACTGAAGGAAATGATATGTTACGGCACGTAGTCGACATGCGGGGCTCAGTCACTGCCGTCTGACACTGGCGATCCAAGCTGTTGTCATCATCATCATCATCAGCCAGGTTACGCTCACAGCAGGGCAAAGGCCTCTCCCATACTTCTCCAACAACCCCAGTCATGTACTAATTGTGGCCATGTTGTCCCTGCAAACTTCTTAATCTCATCCGCCCACCTTACTTTCTGCCGCCCCCTGCTACGCTTCCCTTCCCTTGGAATCCAGTCCGTAACCCTTAATGACCATCGGTTATCTTCCCTCCTCATTAAATGTCCTGCCCATGCCCCCCCCCCCATTTCTTTTTCTTGATTTCAACGAAGATGTCATTAACTCGCGTTTGTTCCCTCACCCAATCTGCTCTTTTCTTATTCCTTAACGTTACACCCATCATTCTTCTTTCCATAGCCCGTTGCGTCGTCCTCAATTTAAGTAGAACCCTTTTCATAAGCCTCCAGGTTTCTGCCCCGTACGTGAGTACTGGTAAGACACAGCTGGGGTTATACACTTTTCTCTTCAGGGATAGTGGCAGTCTGCTGTTCATGATCTGAGAATGCCTGCCAAACGCACCCCAGCCCATTCTTATTCTTCTGATTATTTCAGTCTCATGATCCGGATCCGTGGTCACTACCTGCCCTAAGTAGATGTATTCCCTTACCATTTCCAGTGCCTCGCTACCTATCGTAAACTGCTGTTCTCTTCCGAGACTGTTAAACATTACTTTAGTTTTCTTCAGATTAATTTTTAGACCCACCCTTCTGCTTTGCCTCTCCAGGTCAGTGAGCATGCATTGCAATTGGTCCCCTTAGTTACTAAGCAAGGCAATATCATCAGCGAATTGCAAATTAATTACTAAGTTATTCGCCATTAACTCTTATCCCCAATTCTTCCCACTCCAGGTCTCTGAATACCTCCTGTAAACACGCTGTGAATAGCATTGGAGAGATCGTGTCTCCCTGCCTGACGCCTTTCTTTATTGGGATTTTGTTGCTTTCTTTATGGAGGACTACGGTGGCTGTGGAGCCGCTATAGATATCTTTCAGTATTTTTACATATCGCTCGTCTACCCCCTGATTCCGTAATGCCTCCATGACTGCTGATGTTCCCGCCGTGGTTGCTCAGTGGCTATGGTGTTAGGCTGCTGACCACGAGGTCGCGGGATCGAATCCCGGCCACGGCGGCCACATTTCGATGGGGGCGAAATGCAAAAACACCCGTGTACTTAGATTTATGTGCACGCTAAAGAACCCCAGGTGGTCGAAATTTCCGGAGTCGTCCACTACAGCGTGCCTCATAATCAGAAAGTGGTTTTGGCACGTAAAACACTATAATTTAGGTTTCGACTGAATCAAACGCTTTTTCGTAATCAATGAAAGCTATATATAAAGATTGGTTATATTCCGCACATTTCTCTATCACCTGATTGATAGTGTGGATATGGTGTATTGTTGAGTAGCCTTTACGGAATCCTGCCTGGTCCTTTGGTTGACAGAAGTCTAAGGTGTTCCTGATTCTATTTGCGATTACCTTAGTAAGTACTTTGTAGGCAATGGACAGTAAGCTGATCGGTCTATAATTTTTCAAGTCTTTGGCATCGCCTTTCTTATGGATTAGAATTATGTTAGCGTTTTTCCAAGATTCCGGTACGCTCGAAGTCATGAGGCACTGCGTATACAGGGTGGCCAGTTTCTCTAGAACAACCTGCCCACCATCCTTCAAAAAATCTGCTGTTACCTGATCCTCCGTAGCTGCCTTCCCCCTTTGCATAGCTCTGAAGGCGTTCTTTACTTCTTCCGGCGTTACTTGTGGGATTTCAAATTCGTCTAGACTATTCTCTCTCACAGTACCTTTGTGGGTGCCACTGTTACTGTATAAATCTCTATAGAACTCCTCTGCCACTTGAACTATCTCATGCATATTAGTAATGATATTGCCGGCTTTGTCTCTTAACGCATACGTCTGATTCTTGCCTATTCCTAGCTTCTTCACTGCTTTTAGGCTTCCTCTGTTCCTGAGAGCATGTTCAATTCTATCCATATTATAGTTCCTTATGTCAGCTGTCTTACGCTTGTTGATTAACTTCGAAAGTTCTGCCAGTTCTATTCTAGCTGTAGGGTTAGATGCTTTCTTTCATACATTGGCGTTTCTTGATGAGGTCTTTCGTCTCCTGCGATAGCTTACTGGCATCCTGTCGAACGAAGTTACCACCGACTTCTTTGCACACTCCTTAATGATGCCGATAAGATTGTCGTTCATTGTTTCAACGCTAAGGTCCTCTTCCTGAGCTAAAGCCGAATACCTGTTCTGTAGCTTGATCCAGAATTCCTCTAGTTTCCCTCTTACCACTAACTTATTGATTGGCTTCTTGTGTACCAGTTTCTTCCGTTCCCTCCTCAAGTCTAGGCTAATTCGAGTTCTTACCATGCTATGGTGACTACAGCGCACCTTGCCGAGCACGTCCACATCTTGTATGATGCCAGGGTTAGCGCAGAATATTTCTTTTCGCGCAGAATTTCATTTCTAGTCAGGTCATTCGGGCTCCTCCACGTCCACTTTCGGCTATCCCGCTTGCGGAAGAAGGTATTCATTATCCGCATATTACTCTGTTCTGCAAAGTCTACCAATAACTCTCCGCTGCTATTCATAGTGCCTATGCCATATTCCCCCACTGCCTTGTCTCCAGCCTGCTTCTTGCCTACCTTGGCATTGAAGTCGCCCATGAGTACAGCGTATTTTGTTTTGACCTTACCCATCGCCGATTCCACGTCCACATAGAAGCTTTCGACTTCCTGGTCATCATGACTGGATGTAGGCGTAGACGTACAACCTTCATTTTGTACCTCTTATTAAGTTTCACAAGACCTGCCACTCTCTCGTTAATGCTATAGAATTCCTGGATGTTACCAGCTATATCCTTATTAATCAGGAATCCGGCTCCAGTTCTCGTCTCTCCGCTAAACCCCGGTAGCACAACACGTGCCCGCTTTTTGGCACTGTATATGCTTCTTTTGTCCTCCTAACTTCACTGAGCCCCATTATATCCCATTTACTACCCTGTAATTCCTCCAATAACACTGCTAGACTCGCCTCACTAGATAACGTTCTAACGTTAAACGTTGCCAGGTTCAGGTTCCCGTGGCGGCCTGTCCGGAGCCAGGGATTCTTGGCACCCTCTGCTGCGTCACAGGTCTGACCGCCGCCGTGGTCAGTTGCTTCGCAGCTGCTGGGGACTGAGGGCCGGGGTTTGATTGCTGTATTCATATAGGAGGTTGTGGCCAAGTACTGCACCAGGGTGGCCAATCCTGCTCTGGTGAGAGAGTGCGTTACCGGTTTTAGTCACCGGGATCAGGCCGCACTCCAGGCCTGTTTATGCCAATCTGAGCTCGGTCAAAGCGCACAGCTGTTGTAGATTTCTATAAGCATGCAAAAGGTGGGAGTCGGAAGGTGTCGGGAAAGAGGTGGTGTACAGCGTCTGTTAGGCCTTTGCCACGGCCTTTCAGGGAACCTTGTCAAGTGTTTCCAGCGCATATAATTTACTTTATGTACCGCGGTCTCGAAAACTTCGCTTGGTATGTGGAGCGCGCCCCCCTGGCCACAAGTAGCATAGCTGAGGAGCCGGATGGCACCTTCTGAGCGCCTTCTCTCGGTTTCAGTTTACAGGCAGGGTTTCTCTTGAAGTCACGAAGGACACTCCTCATTAGCGGTGTTCCGTTTGCACTTGACCGTATACGGCGACGCCCTGTCAGAGCGGCCGGTTTCCTGTTGTTGCCCTCGGCAAGTCGCCCTGCCTGCCAGCAGTGTTTGCGAAAGAGAACATGGGGAAAAAGTAGTGAAACGGCCGACGAGAACTGCTGGTGGTGCGTGCTTACGCATGCCGCGGTCCGTTCACCGCCTTCCAAACAAACAAATGGACGGACCAGTTGACGCTCGTGGCCTTACTTGCGCACGCGGAGAACCGCGCGCTCACTTAACCAATTAAGCTGACGGCGGTCCCCGAGGGACACTGAGGGCGCGGATGAAAGCGCCCCGCCTACGCCACAATTCCTTGGAGGCGAGGGCTGGATTCACAGCGAGGGGAAATGGTAATAGGGTCGTGTGCGGGGCAGCAGTGAGCGCCGGAGACGCCGGAGCGGCCGAAAAGTTGCGTCAGCGTGGGCGTCTCCCGGAGGGCGCCTTGCTGTTCCGATGCTTCCCGCGCAGGGTTGGCGGGAAGTGTCTGTTGGAAACACAACGTTCTTCCCTCGCGCTTTTCCGCGGAAGCGAGGTATCAGGGTTGGCGAGTTTAAATTCCCCGCTTTCGAGTGCTATAGTCGAGTTTATGACGGGGTCTCCGCAGCGGTGCGCAAAGTGACCACCACCGCGGGAATCTCCTCTCGCGAGAGGTGCACCGCTGGAGTTGCAAAAAAGCCGCAGTTATCTTTTCGCCACCTTTGCAGCTTCCGTCTCGTAGTTGCTGGCGCAGGTGGTTATCTGTCAGCTGACAAGTCGTTGACGGTGGGATACAGTGATAAGCTGCCGTCCTCTGCGTGTGAGCTCTCGTACGCCTAACCCTGCTACGGCTGTGTTTAGGTGCACAAGTCCGTGCGCGTGCGTGCTCGTAGGGTTCTTCCCGCCGCTTTGCTCGCTGTTCGTGAGCTGACGTCGATTGGTCGTGGACACGAGGAGTCCGGCTCACTGGGCCAGTAAGCTGTCATGGTTGACGCAACGTCAACTAAGTATGAGGAAAAAGAACAATCTCGTTGTAATTGCCATTGTAATTTCATCGTGCATATAGATCTTTTAAGCGTGGGTGCTCACGACCGTACACTGTAAACGAAAATAAACCCACCTGGGAGTTTTTAAGAGGTGATGTGCCCTAAAACCTCCCCTCTCAAATATTTACTCCGATGTATGGGAGCAAAACAGCGCCGTCCCCTCGTTTCACTCCGCTGGCTAGCTGCGGGAGTATTAAGACGACATGACGTGATTTTACTCCGCTTAAAAATCTTGTTCTCCCGTGAAACTCCGACAGGGAGTTTTAAAAAAACTCCCATCCGCCGATACAGGTTGGTCACGTGGCGCTTCCCATGAGGCTGTGCGCCTCGCCAGCGACCGGGCGCGTTCGGCGGAGCGGGCAGTGCTCATGGCTGACGGTTTGTTTACGTCTGTGAAGTGTCGTTCCGCGACAGCGTTTCGTCAATTTGTTTCCCGTATTTCCTTCCAGAAAGTGTTATTGGCATGCCTGAAGCTCACTGTATCTCAGCATCAAGTACATTAGCTGAGATCGCTTTGCTGACAACGATGATTGCAAGAACCACGTTTTCAAGTGCGGAAAAAGGCTTAGGTATACCTCGAAGCTGCTCACTGGCTCGTGATGTCGGCTCACGTTCTGGCTGTGTTTTCGTGCTGCGTCACCCTGTCTTGTGTTCTTCAGTACGTGAAATGCGACTTCTATGACCTTTTAGTACATGCTGACAACGTCCAGTGTAGTGTTTGAAAGGACCGCGTAGCAATGGCAACAGTAGCCACTGTTCGAGCGACGACATCCGTGCTAGTCGCGCATGAATGGCGTAACCCAAGTTCGTTGCGGTGCTGTGTTGCCAGTGAGAAAGACCGGAGTGCAAGCAACTGTTTTTATGTATCTGTGAACGGATATCCTCGCCCGAAGAAAAACGGTAGGACATAAGTATGCGTACTGAAAATAAAGCTTCTTATTGAGCGATGTGAATCGAATTGGTATCGCGCATATATGTTTTGGTCACGTCGTTGCTTCCTATATTGCATTAACATTACGCTCTATCCGAGACATTGATTTAGACGCATGCCTGCTGGCTCCGAGTTTAGGGATTCACTCGACAGATCAGCGATGTAGCTCCTTTTCGCAACCGAGACAGATTGCTCGGACGCAGAGCAAGTAGTGCGGTGTATAAAATGTATGACTGCGCATTTCTCGGTGTTAATTATGTCGGCTGCTGCGGGTCATGCTCAAACGTAATAATTTCTTGCTACGCTACCACTATATCGCAAAAATTTAATTTTGCTATGCAACACATGCACTTACATTTTTCTTGCTTACTGTAACTAACGCACTACTTTTTGGCCGCGAACGCCGGCAGTGTGCGAAGTCGCTTCAGCACTCACAGAATGGCATGATAATTTTGAAAAATTACGCCATTAACTTTTTCTCTCTCACTATTTTGAATTAACAGTTTTGTGTTGCTTAAGGTATTCTGTTAATTTCAGAGAGAGAGATCTCGTATGAACGAGCATGTGAGTCGTAATTCTGAAAACAGCACAGCTGCTCCCTAGGCGGTTTCGAGGCACACAATATCGTGGCTATATATACTGGCACCGTTGCTTCTTGAGTATCGCGTGTACGTGTGATGTCTTTCAAATTTCTGAATTTAGTTTCTGAAATGTTTATGTATGTCATGATATATGTGCTTTCATTGACTTGTTCCGTCGAATTCGACGCGGTCTCGTGTGCATATTTCGAAATTTGACCAGCAGCCTCTGCATGTAAACATGTTCGCGCAAACTCACGCGATGGCTCTTTTTATACTCCCATTGCACCTCGAAAGAACTCCGTCAATAGCAAAGCAAAAAATAAAGAAAAGACAGAAAAAAAACTCCCATAATTCCACGCGAAAATTCCGCTCGTACGGAGTAAAAATTCTACTCCGATCATACGGAGCAAAAAAAAACTCCGAACCGGGGGGTCGCTATAGGACAAGCAGTATACTCCCACCTCGGAGTTATTTCCGTTTACAGTGTAGTTTCCTACAGAAACTACTTGAGGGAACTCGGGCGCTGCGATCGTTCAGATACCATGGGAATAATCGCCAGTACATCTAATCCTCATCCTTGTGGCATCACAGGTTAAGCAGTTATATTTTTCTAAACGCACGAAAGGATAGTATGCGCACCTGCCGTGTCATTGCGAATTGTTGCATTTGTAACGCAATGTAAATCTCCGTTCTCTGTAAATTATCTGTTCGCATAGTCACAAAGCTGTTTGAAGTCAGAATAGCGAAGCTTAGTCTACTGCCCGTCAACCCTATGCGGTCTAGCTGCATGGACCGCCGTATACTTGCTCTTAGACACTAGCGCTATATAGAGCTCCCTCTGGTAAATTCGAATGTTTGTGACACATTCATTATGAAGTCCGTTAACTTTTTTACAGTGTTCAAAAACGTTGCAAAATCCCCTTTAGTCGTTTCTCGAGCTTGTCAAGGTCGTTAAACGGCCCGTTATTCGCTTCAGTGGGCATAATGGTGTTCTGCTGATGAACACGGAAGTCGCAGGTTCTATTATTCCCTACTGCAGCGGCGGTATTGTCAAGCGCAAAAAAAAAAAAAAATGTTATAGTCGGAAACGCTCCTGTAATTACATTCAGTTGCGTTTCAGGAACCCTGCGATGGTAGAAATTATTCCGGAGTCCTTCACTGCGGCGTCTCTCTTAACGCGGGTGTTTCTGTGGGACGTTAACCGCGTCAACCATTAAACAGTGAGTCAAACGGGTCGCCAGAGTAGTCGGCCTCGACCTCAGGTAAGCATTCCAGACCCGGAAAACACTGGGTGGCCTAACGCCGGCTCGTCCAGCGTCTGCTACGTTTTGCGTCGTTCGGAGTCCTGCGCACTGCGGCGCTTCTTTAACTGCGTGCATGCGCTTGGCTGCCGTTACCACGCGTCGACCGTTACGCCAAGCTCCGGGCCGTCGCGGCGCGCGAAATGCGCGTCGCTCCATTTAGTGTAGCCGAGTGGCGGGGATGATTCTCGCGCGTGAGTCAGTCGGGCCCAGGTGGAGCTCGGCCCGGCGACGTCGGAGTTGCCAAGTGCCGTTTCGCAAGAGGCTGCGCCCCGGGCTCGCCCAGCCGCACGTGGGGACTGCCAATGCGTTCCCGACGTCGGGATCCGTTTTCTTTGCCTACCGCGGGCTGCGCGCGTCGCCGACAGTGAGTCAGCATTCCCGCGCCCGGACTCTCCGAGGTCACTGCGCAATGCCTAGAGGTGATCAGGTGGTTGCTGAACGCCACGGGAGGGGGCGCGAGACAATGTAGTTGTACATCGTACTGCTACAAATGAAAGCCGCCCTTTACATTCTATTACTGTTCATTAGAAGCAAGCATGCACTTCTTTCGTAAAACATGCAGTTGAGTTTTCTTTCAATGGAGGGGCGGCATAGCGAAGGTGCGTTTGGCACCTCAATTCTGTCGCTGGTGCACGGTGCATGACAAACCGGTCTGGCAGATGTGCGGTATCCTCCACACACGTTTGAAGCATTCGTGAATTAAGCAACCAATCCGCTCTGACTCTTCATGCTCAGATGAAAAATGTCGGCGGTGTATTTCTGGCTGTTTCTTCTTTTGCAAGAAAAAATTATCGTGCAACGATCACGCCTTCTCATTGCACTCTAAACTCTGCCGCGCGCTGCAGTGTGTCTTGGTTAGATAGCGTCAAATGCTTCGAACCACGGTGCACTTCATCGATCTTTGTTCTTTACGTCTTTGGTCGAACTTAAGGCTACTTCCGACAAAGTGTCGCCCTTCCACTATAAGCGCTGTTCTCTGGACCAACATGCATTCTGAGAAACCTCCTTCGGCTGCACGTAGCAAGCGCGCAATATATCGCCATAGCGCGCTCTTTTTTCCTCCTTCGCCTGGTGCCCGTCACGCGCGCAGGTTCGGGCTTTTTTACCCCGAAGGAGCGCCGTTGCAGCGAAGGAAAACAGGCGCAAGAACAGAAGTGCGCTGTCGCGCAAAACGGAAAGAGTGCATCAGAAAGCAGCCACACTCAAGTCGACAGCGCTGTATGGCTCCAGAATTTCGACTACCTGGAACGCGCTCCGAAATATCGCGCCTGTGTTCTTGCATTTCGCTCCCCTCGAATGTGGCCACGGCAGCGGGTGAATTGATTGGAACCCGCGACGTCATAGCCGCTGAGCCTAGACACTGCGACTAGTCTGGATTTTAGCGATGCATGTAGTCCAGCCTGGCATTAAATGCTTTTAAAGCTCTTTCTTCGCCGGAGAAGGGTTGCTTATTAGCGCAGCAACTTTGAGAGCGAACAGCGGCAGCACCCGTAACGTTGTGGCGTAACACTGTATTTGCACTTGATTCCTTTTCGTGCTCAAATGTGTGTTCACCAATTTGGCCGAGTCTAGGATGTTTATATTCAAATTCAACGCGTATGTTTATTCATAATCAGTTAAGTGGCTTCGACCACACGTTGCTAAAATATACGCTGTCACGGGAAAGTAGTGGGAGAACTTAAAGGTAGCGTGATCGTCAGCCGTCATTCGTTTTTTCAGCCCTGTCTGGCATACGAAGGCGCAGCTCACGGTGAGACTGGCCTATTTGAAATTCCAGAAGCGTAAGCCTGCCAGGGTAGGCTTATCTCAATTTAGGTTATCGTCAACCACTGTGCGCATAAGTGAGCGTAATAAAAGCCGCGTTTTATTTGCGGCGCGTTCATTAGGCAGTGTTATTAGAAACGTCGTCACAGCGCTAACACAAACGAAACACAAGTCTACGCGAAGGGCACAGAGCGAGTGGTCCTGTAACATTTCAGTTCAATAATGCCAGCAGTGAACTCGCCCAATTTTCAGCAGTAGTGGAAAGTGTTACTCACTGGTGGGTATCCTTAATATAGATTAACTGGGCTTCCAATTGCGTCGTCATCTAAATCGAGCTCATCGGCGGTTTCGCTTTATCCCTTGCTACTTTATTATAAGTCACCTTGCTTAAAACTCTGGCACCCACGCGCGTATCATTTGCAGTAGGCACTGTACTTGCAGTGTTGGTAACATTTCCGACTTAGTCGCCAGGTCGTGGCCCAATACACTCCATCATCATAATCAATTTTCGCTAAAAATGACGGCCTGCTCGGAAACTTGTGTTTTAGAAGGATTAAGTGTTCCTAGACGTCTGCCTTATTATATTTTAATTGGGGCGTGCAAATATTCGAAACTTTAGAATAACGAATCGAATTGTGTCCTATTCGATTCGATCTTCGAATTGAATAATCACTATTCGTAAATGTGAATATTTTTCGAATACTTTTCGAATATTTCAAAACGCCAACTGCGCCCATTAAACATCAAACTACGACTGAAGTAAGGTAAATTTTCATCCCCGCTGCCATAATATTATAGGCATACATGACAACTTGCGCAATAGAGTGGAGCTAGATTGCTTAGGTAGCCGTACTTTACAGGCTATACAGCGATCATTCGCACTGTTTGAATCAGAGTCCTGTGCATGCGAAGAAACCTCCTAATGCTCCATTTGTACTTTTAATAAGCAACGCTTCATAACGTACTGTGTAGTGACAGAAACTTGCTTACTTAAAGAATACTAGGATGTGAACATCGTTTTATATTGTGAAAATGCCAGTTTATTATTAAAAAGTATTCGATTCTATTCGCTTCTGGCACTATTCGATTCGGTCACAAAAGCCCCTATTCGCACACCTCTACCTTTTAACTAATAATAACCTCGTGTTGTGGCGAGGTTAAACTGTAAACAACCCCCAATTTTTCATGACAATGTCAGGCCTCAATATTGTGATTTGCCTAGAAAAGCAGCTTTTATTCACCCTTGTGACTCTCTATATAATCTCTTTAATACATATTTAGAATTAGTTGCTAATGGAGGAGCATATGTCACCCTTCTGATAAAATCGGAGTGAGCTATTGAACTTGCGAAGAATTTTACCAGTGCATTTTATATTTACGCCACTGAAAAAGAAAAGGTCACTTAAAATTTGCTTAAACCTCAAAGAGGCAAGGTTTCTAAGTTAAATTTTTTTTTTTGCGATTTTCTGGCTCAGTTAGGGACACTGCTCTATATTGAGACGAATTTTCACGAATTTAACAGGCTTCCCTTGCGCGTATCCCGATAGCGCACTTCGAAGAAGCAGCTGCGTGAGCTGCGTACTTCGCTGGCGACAGTGTTCCCGAATGTTCTTGTCATCACAGCGGCATCCGTTGTTGGCTGGCCACCGTGTCCGTCGAGGCGCGTGACAGCGGAGATGCATTACGCCTCGTGTCCGCGCTTACTGCGCAGTGTTTGCTAACAGAGGCGCAGTGGTGAGCACGCACTGAGGCACTTGACAGGTGTTGCCTGCTCGCGACAGCAGGCACGCGTAAACACTGGTGACGTGGCTCCAGCAGAGGACACGCTTGGCGTCGTTGTAGGAAAAATGCTGTACATGGGCGGCGCGGCTTTCGGTCTCTCGGGGTCGCCGAGCGCGGATAAATTTACTCTAACGAAGATGTGGCGCCTATCGCAGTGGGTGGCGGAGAGAGAATCAACTTTATTATACGAAAGACTCCGTCGGGTTAATCTCGGGTGGAGCCCTTTTGCAAAGCCCCGCTGGCCGTAGCGGTCCAGGGTCGCCAGTTGGCTTCCCAGTGCCACCTCGGAAAGCCGTACCTCCCAAGACCACGTCGTGAGCGTTTGTGATGGAACCATCGCGGATAAACATTCTTCCCTGCTTTTGTGTCCCCTGATGGCAAGCTGCACCGAAGGCTGCGTGAGTGATAGGCGCAAACGGACATAAACAAACAGGACAAACGAGCGCTGTGTTTTAGTGAAGCTTATTTATTTCTGTCCGTGTATACATACTGCAGCGGTCAGTGCTGCGCGACGTCTCTGGCGTGAGCAGAGTGTTTGTATTGCACTCGCGTGAGCCGTGTAGGCATCCATTAAAGAATTAGTGCAGCGAAGAGCGGGGCGACGCCACGAACTACCGAACACACCCAGGGCCAGCGCTTTCCGGGAACGACGAGGTAGTGGTTACGTATTGACGTGTTTTCCTCGGGCGTAAGTCAGACACAGTGGACTGGTGGGGGACTGGTTCCGTGGGGCTGTTGCTTCTGTTGAATTCGAAATTGACTTCGGTAAGGTTCTTTATCTAACCTTGCGCGTTCACAGTGTCGAAGTAAGCTTCAAACTGGTTTAGTAAGCGCTTGCATTTTTATCATCGCAAACGCCAGACACGTTCCGTTGTACCGTAAGTGACCCCGTTCTATTCAGCCGACTGCGCTCTGGAAGAAAGGACGTGAAGCCCGACGGCAGGCTTCGGATAACAAAAAATGCGGGCTGCTCTCCATCGCCGCCTGCCCGGCGAGCCGCAGCGGCCCGTTTCGCAAACTCCAAATGAAATGCGTGACCTTCGGAGAAACCGGTGGCCACGAGCGTAGCTGCCGCGGCGGGAGAGTCTGTTGTGCAAGCCGCAGCTGCTGCTGGCGTCAGGATCCCACTCGTATCGGGAAAGCCACATGCAGGAAGGGTCATTGTTCTTTACAAGCAGCGGTCACGGACACTGTCCATATCTCGGCCGGTCGAAGTGATTGTGTTTGGGAAAATAAAAGGTTTCAAACTCTCTTGTTTGCCGGTGAAATTGCTGTTTTTGTTTGCGATCGACAAAAACCGTGTCGCAGTGCATCAGGGTGCAGTAGCCAGCCATTCTAACGAGGCGTTCTGTTATGCACCGCGCACTCGCCACTGTCGACCTCTTAACGGCCGTGGTGTTACGTTAGCAGGTCGCAGGCTTCACACCTGGCAGCGGCGGTTGCGTTCCGACGGGGTTGCAACGAGACAGCGCCTTGCGCTTGCTCTTTGGCGCATCCAAGGCGGTCAGTTGTCCTTCAAAGGTACACTAGAGAAAAAGAGAGATTTCATCTGTATATGTGAATTACCATTCAGTACCAAGAAAGCCCACGTTAATTTGAGGAGAGGCTTAGTTAGCCAGAAAAGGTGCAAAAACTACACTGGTGGCGACGTCGCCTTGAAGTTCCCGCACCAACCAGCTGTGACGTCATGAATTTTTACGGCGTCTGCTCGGCGCCTAGTTGGGTATTTATCGGTACAGATGGACTGCAGTGTATTCGAAGAGAGACAAAAACTCAACTTGGCAAGTTTCAAGATCATTTACGGCGCCAACACGACCAGAACAATACCTTGAAATCTGGGACGCCACAGCGACGTGCCGGATTTTATTTTTATACACGTGAGAAAGGGAGATTTCCAGCCGGAAACGTCAACAGTAAACCACTATTTTTCAACAAGTGCATCAACTTTTCAATTGTAGCCTTGCGGCAACTATATATATATATATATACGTAGTCAACCTTAAGGGTACACCATTGCTCGCCGAAATTCTTGAAGCCACACTTCTCGCACTTGCATGTTTTGTGTGAAGGTCAGCCTATCTCCGCGAGCTTTTGTGTTTGTGTTGCTGATACGGTTTTACACTGAGTACGCCCGGGCCGATTCGTTATCTGTCATTGCAGGGACGGCTCGCGAGGAATAAGTGCTTGAGGTCGCGATTGTGACCTTTTCCACCTCCAGATAAGATTGGTCGACTATTGTATGTGCTCCATATCTTGCCGCGAAACTACCTCAAAGCGCTTCCCTTATAAGCAGAAAGTGATTACGACGTGCAGTGGCCCTAAAGGCTGAGCAGCACAACTGGGCAGACTTTGCTGAAGGCAAGGGCGCGTTTATTTCTCTCTCTCTCTCTCTCTCCTCGACGAGGTTGCTAGTTCGGTACCCGGCAATGGCGATCGCATTTCAATAGAAGTTCACTGCGAAAACTCGGGTGTCTATTTCGGTACACATTGAAATAACCCTATGTGGTCGCAACCAGACTCAACGGCCGCAGCTAGAGCACGATGGTATTCTATAAAGACGGCTAAAAGCGAGCGAATTGGACTAAGGCATTAAAGGCATATATATATATACACACACACACACAGCGCTGTGTGCGTGTGTGTGCTGGCGTGTGCGCGCGCGGACGGGCGGGCGCCTTTTATGTTTGTCCAGCTTGCGCTAGCTGCTTTAGTCGTCTTTATGAAATTATTCCGGAGCCCTCCCCCACATCACTACGGCGCCTCTCATAGCTTATTTTGCTTTGGCACGTTAAACCCGATAATTTTATTTTTTTAACGATATACTGTAAGTATTTCTTGCAATTGCTTTTTTTCACGAGCCTTTGCTGTGAGATTTTGTTCCTGCAATCCAGTAAAGCTTTAGCTTCGTGATAGTACTTCCTTTGGTTTTTTTTTTTTTAATCATTTTTAACGTAGTGGTAGACGTTTGCCCTTTTTTTTTTCGTTTATTAGTACTCGGTCATTTAACTTTATTTTTTTTTTTTTTTCGAGTGTCTCGTACGAATATGTCCCCAATGGATCGCAGTCGTGAGTTTCCTGACCTTCTACAAGGATATGGTGCGTTGCCTGCTGGCGGAACGAGCCGTAAATTTATTCCACGAAGACGGGCTGTGATAAGCACTAGTCGCGGGTTATCGGTGTAGCGGCTAATGGTCTCCAGAGTCGCATATCGTTTGGTTCGGAGAAACGAGAGGCCTCTTAGCGCTCGCCCAGCGTCATATGCACGAGCTGGCGACTGCGGTATCTGGGGCAAGACCAACTCCTTCCGGACTGGCGAGTCCTGTGGCGCCACCTGTCAACATTGAGATGCACTGCGCTTTCGCGGCAACGATCGCCCTTTTGAGACTTTTATTGCAAGCGTTGTTCCCGAGCATGTTCTTTGATGTCCTGTCCATGGGGCGGAGCTCGTAGTAGGACGCGCATGATTGCATTGGATGCCTAACTTTCTGTTTCGCTGCGCAGCTTGTGTCCGTTTACGGCTCGCTCTAACTGGGACCTGCGACATGCTTGAAATAACGGTGTTCCGAAGAAAAGAAATCACGTCAGTGGAGGCTGCGAATGTCGTGCCGAAGACGTTAATTCGATTTTCAAGTGTTTGACCCTGCCAGGGCATGCAGGGATTGGCCATTTAATCGAGTTAACGGCTGCGTAGGTGTGCGGGGTTTTTTTTTTTTTTTTCATCTTCGTCGTGGTTCCTTTCTGCTCGGCAGTGACGTTTCATTTCACGAGAGCTGTCTTGCCTGACAGCAGCAACGCGGAAGCCTTGGCAGGTGACGCGACCTCAACAACGTGCGCATGGCTTGCGCTAGCTGCCCCTGCCGTCTGTTTGGAACGCGGCGAATGGGCCGTGTGCGTAGAATGGCCAACGTTGTTTGCCTCCAGCACTGCCTGCAACTTCTACTTTTAAAAGCACAGTATACAAGAACACAAGAAATGCTCAAACGAGCTCTCTTTGCGCGTTACAGTTCTGAAATAGTCGGTAGGTGACGCCTGGTTCGCTATCCAGAAAACACCATCGAAGTGAAAAAAACTTAGACGTGGGTGAAGCGGTGCAGCCTTCGATTTGTCGAAGCGTCCCGGTGTGTAGGCATTGCATCGCATCCGAAAATTTAAATAAAGGGTTCATCCCGCCTAGCAACATTGTTGTGCTTTTCGTAAAGGAAACCTGACTCGCAGCTTCATCAGCGCTGCTTTAAGGAAAATTTAGAAAGGTCACTCTGTCTCCTATTGAGTGGTGCGAAAACACGATTTGAGGCCACAGCAGCAGCAGCCTGGCTGCCGGAACTGACCATTCTGGCCGGTCATTTCAAGGTTTTCCTTTCGTATCACTGTGACACGAATGTTTCACAGCTCGGCCATGTAATAGTAACAGCCTTGTCGAATACAAAATCATCCACTCGGTAAAGACGTGCGACCCGTGCAGGCAAAGATCATACTGTGCTCTTTGAAGCAGAGCAGCAGCATATTGATTTCTACCTGGTGAGCACAACAACGCCGACCAGGAAGTGAGGTTTGTTACGAAAATACAGTCAATGCATTTCAAGGCGCATCACCCGGAGAGAGAGATAGAGAAGCGTTTATTGATCGAAAGACGTGTCCGGAACGAGGCCCGTATCACCCTGAGGTGGGAAGGCTCCTTAGCTCAGGAGCCCTCTTGGCCCTGGCGACGAGTTGTCGTTGGTCTTCCAGGTCCCCGAGGGCGAGCTTGGCCTCCCACGTTTCGAATGGATGGTCTTCGTTTGCTTGTTGTGCTTGTTTCGCATCAATTTCTGGTTGCATTTCGCTGCCTTCCTGCCCCGGGCATTTCAGGAGCAGGTCACAGAAGCGAAAGCTTTCTGCGCACGCAGGCCTGCTCTGCGTGCTGCGCTGCCGCTGGCGTTAGGCAAGTTTTTTTTCCAATGACTAACTGGGCACGTAGCGTAATCGTTTCGTTATCTGAAGTACGTTTTAGAGCTAAGGTGTGTGGAGTCCGCATTGCAGACGCAACAGCATTCGCTGACACGTTCATATTTCTATAGTCGATCCCGCTTGTGTTTTTCGTGATTCTTACGACGCAAGAAATGTGTTGAAACTATATTCTCAACCTTTAAGTGGGGCCCGAATGGAATATAATCGCGTTGGCATATGTTCCCGATCATCTACCACCCGCTTGCCTTACCCTGTTATTTATTCTTACTCTGTTATGTGAAGCAGGTTGCTGATGCCTGTCTCCGTACATACGAATTTCCAAATAAGAACGCCGGTGTGACTCCTACAACCATCCTGTTTTCTAAAGCTAGAATGGCAGCCGCGCTTCTATGCGGACACGTGGCGCCACCGCCCGTTTCTTCGCTTTAATAACGCGGCGACTACGGGCCCGATTGTCAATGCGCATGGCAAAAATATCCTGTCAGTGTGGAAGAAGCCCGCTATTGTACATTATAGACGGGCGCGTTACTTTAACAACTTAAAAAGATTCTGCACTTTCCGCTGCTTTATTTTCGCGCCAAGTTCGCATTTGTTTGGTCCGGAATGTTGAATTCAACGTTTGGCATGTTTTAGCTTGCTTTGTTGGTCGAAGAAAGGCGAGGCAAAAAAGAAGGAAAGAAAACGAGAAATCACCGTTGTATGCGCACCTTGTTATTGGAGAGGCGAGCTAGCTCGCTGCAGGTTCTCTGCCCTTCGGCAAACTGGGCAAACAGCGATATCAAGTTTTTATAAACGACGTGAACAGAAAAGTACTGTTTGGGAGGGCAGCATTGCGGAAAGCGCGAAATATTGTTTGAAGTTCTAATAAAAACCCGAGTTATTACACGAAATGAATCCCGAGGCGTCGACACGAAACTCGATGGTGCGAACAGTTCGATGATATGGTTAAGAGATCTTCGAGATTTTAGTTTACAACACTCTCCACTGGACACGCAGAAGTACTCGGAACTCTCCTGAAAAAGGTTTTCGAGGACCAGAGCCCACGTGGTCGCGTATTTTGGAGCGTGGCGCTTTCAGGCGTCGGCGCGCCCGTTTTACGCTGCGCGGTAACCACAACTAAATCCTAAAATTCGCCAGATGATGCATTTTGTGCGGTTCTTCTTCTCTTTAGGATCATCATGCTCGCTACAGGTACCGACGCTGTTAAGGGCCGGATCGAACGACTTGCTTAAGATTGAAGCGGGCGTTGTTGCCTAGGCCGGTGGCTGAGCCGCTTGCGTCGCACGCGCGCTCTGGACGTGGGCCAAGATTAATGGCGGTTGTGATGGTGGCGTCGCCCGCATCGAGCCTGTGGACGGCGTCACCCGGGCGAGGAGGTGGGGGAGAGCGCGGCGCCGACGTCGTTAGTGCCATCGTTGCCGACGCCGGTGGTGGTGCAACTCGAGATTCTCGGAGAGCCTTGCGGGAATCTCGCCGGGCGGACCGCGTTGCTCTCGTCCTTGCATCAGAAGTGGTGCGCCCAACATGTCACAGAAAAGGACCGCCGTTACGTGAAATAAGATCAAACAAAACGCTACCACTCGCCATATAACTTTGGGGGGCCCCGCTATCATATGCAGCATTATTCTGGTTCCGTCTATGCGCTAGGCTAAGCTGTTCAGTTGAACTATAGTAGAGCTGGTACGTTGGTTGCAAAGGCTGTCGTATGTGTCATTACCTTGCAAGTTTTGTTGTTGGTGGTGTAGGGAAGCTTTTAAGTTATTCATGAGGCTCTGGTTTGTGCAATGCTTCCTGGGGTTCGCACTGAGTATCGAGCCCATCCTGGGGTGTTGATACTAGGCAACTATAGCAGGTTTTTCATAACTGTATAAGACTGAGCATGTGAAGCTTGCAGATTTCTCCTAGTTTTATCTAAATATGCCAAAGTAGTAGTAATGTATGTGTACTTTTGATATGTTCTATGTTTTGGCTAAGGGAAATGTCACTAATATAATCTTACACTGAAGAATGCAAATGATAAAGTTTTCTTAAATACATTTTGATGGCTGTGACTTATGAACCAGCAAAACATACATGCCGCCAACAGAAACTGCCAGCAATCAGTTCATGATGAGTTGAACAGTCCTAAGAAAGGATGGCCTTAAAGCTTGCAGCAGTCGTATATTCAATTTCGTGCCAAATGCCGCTGACTACAGTGCCGTATTTACTCGCATAATGGTTGCACTTTTTCCATGGGAAGTTGATGAGAAGTTTCTGGGTGGGGCAACTATGCGGGGAGAATTTTTCCCGCATAATTAGAAGAAATAAAGAGTTTTTATTGCCATTGTGAGGGTATGAGTATTATGCAAGCATTCTGTATGTAAATAGGGAAGTCTATTTTGCTGTAGGCATCATGTTCACTGAAATGTTGTGCATTGGTTAAATACCTCTCGTTTCACTTTTCATGTGCAGTGCCGAGACTTCGTAAAGGCGGGTGCTTTCAAGGGTTTAACTCCTGCTGATGTCGTCGCAGCATCTGACATCACATTCTGCTGTGTCTCCAATTCTCATGCAGCCAAGGAAGTAAGCAAATTTTCTTTTGTATGTATGTATGTATGTATGCATGCATGCATGTACGTATGTACGCACGTCAGTTAATGTTAAAACTTGCACATTATATGTGCCACTTTGCAATATGAGCTTGTCAATAGCAAATTATGTTTGGTTTTAGAAATTTGGAGTGTAATGGGCACAATTTTGAACTGTTGTCTTAAATTGGGAGTTAAAGCGAGGGGTTGAAGGTGCTGTGAACCTCTTGTCAGCCTTCCGTATTATTCTATATGAGTCGCCTGCCCTTTCCCTCCAATCGATAAATACTTCTAACAACCTTGCATGATGATTACAGTTATCTCCCCTGTTCAGTGCAGCATGTATGATTGACTGTGGATATATGTGTGGTTTTTTTTTGGTTTCTTCTGTTGGTTGGAGCTGTTATATATTTTTAGTTCCAAGCAATAAACTTCAGTTGCAAGTCTGCGCTCGTCCTTGCCGTTTCTCCCCGCTTGTCCCCGTGAAAACTACACTGTTCCGTTTCAAATATGTCTCACCAACTTGCCCAAACGTCTGTTTTAACGAGCTGTCCACAGGTAAGCGCAAGTGGACTGAGCGAAGGCACAAGCGTAAATTTCTGCACGGTGCAGCTTCCTGGTGGCACAGAGCTAATATAGCAGTAACGAAGTGTATTCTACTTTGCTGCTGGTGTAAATTACTAGCAGGAGCGTCATCATGAGCATGTTCCTTTATAAATGTTTAAAATGTTTTCTACTTCGTTACGCCAATAGTAGCTCTGTATTTATCTGGTTAAGCTGATCACCACCAGGTGGCTGCACCGTGCAGGCACTCACATTTACGCTAAGCCCCTTAGTCACAGCAGTAGTAATATGGCAGGGCTTTAGTTTACGCCTCCACCCATCCGTCAAAACACCTAGCGCACCTGAGGTTGTCAAAATACCAGATGCACGTTGGCTCCAAGACAACCAGAAGTAAACAAAATGCTGTCACATCATGACGGAGAGCCAGTGAAGGTGACACATAGTCCCGATAACTCGGCAAATGTGTTGAGAAGAAAAGGCTTGGCTGGGGAGGAGAGTAACTTGTAATCATCCATAGCCTACTTAATATGAGCTGCTTCACTTACATTGTGGCGCTAATGTTTTACTGTAGCTGTACTGTACCCTACATGTCTACAAAATGCAACCTAGATATGTTATGCACTAAATTTTTGCTGCATTTTCTTGTTTTTCACATTTTTGTACCCACCCCCCTCTGTAATGTCTTTGGCTTTAAGGGTAAATAAAAAATAAATAAATGAAAATTTGTCCTAACTGTGTCAGGGACCCTTTAATACATTGACAACATGGAAATAACAAAGTGAACTGAACAGTATTGGTAAGGAAATGGGTCGCAAAAATACTGTTGTGTTTAAAATGCCTTCAAATTTATTCACGTATTGCTACAGTAAACGCAGTAAACTGAGCCAGTCTGGTCTACCATCACCTAAATTGAACAGCGGTTCAGAAGATGTTGAATTAGTGGCACACATTATAAGGAGTCTGACCATTGCAAACCTGTTCTATTGCTGCCTAGATGGTGTTCGGCAACTGTGGTGTTTTGCACGAGATAAAAGACAACAAGGGCTATGTAGAGATGACGTCCATAGACCCTGACACATCGCAGGACATATCAGAGGTGAGCACTGTCTGAATTCCAAATGTAGTAGTAAACACTACTTAAACCGGAGTGGGGGGATATCATCTGCTCGTACACATTTGTTTCATCAGTCTGTAACTTCTTAGTTATTTCCCATTTATGTAGTGTGCAACAGGCAACTGCACTGTTGCATCATTGTAATGTGCAATACCTTTTAGTTACCGAGATTTGTGGCCTTCACAGTGAAGTTTCTTTTTAAGTCTGTGTGCCAAATTCAGCTAAGTTGAGTGTGCGTGAAGATATCGGGCTACAAGTGGTGTGGCACTCACGCTCTCCCGTTGCACAGCTCGATGGGTTTTATAGGTCATCATGAAGTGCAGGTAATAGCACTCATGCAGCTTTGGCTCCACAAAACTGTCAGCATAGGCTGTGCAAAATCAGGTTGAAGGTTTATTGGCTTTATGTCGGTACAAAAATAAAGCTTACACCTTTTTTTTTTTTTTTTTTTTTTTTTCAGTAATCGCACACACGGACTTGGTAGTTGTTCCCAGTAGCTCAATTTAACATGTCGCTCTCTGTCCAGCCCATGCACATGTTCCCACACCCAATTGCTAATGTAATCTTGGGTACAAACATGTGAAGGGAGAACTTCCCACAACAGCTTGCCACCTACCGCGCCAACTTGTAAACATTTAATTAACTAAATTAACAAGCATGGTGTCACACATGCACAGGCAAACATAAACACATCTTGCTCGATGACTGCGGACACTTGCTGTCAGAATGCTCGTATCAGAAAGCATGGAGGCAGCAGTTAGCGAATTGACCTTTGTTCTGCGTTTCACTTCAACACAAACTAATTGGCAAGAACACAGTGCTAACAAAGCTATCAGCCCTCGGCACACCTAGACTCTGTGCTGATCACAGATCACTTTCAAGATAGGTCCTGCACAACTGCGCCATATGCAGTCTGTGACAGTTCGTCATATGACTGCACCATCTGCAGCCACTGCCAAAGTATAACTGTATTGGGTTTTTGTGTTCTTGATTGCGAGTGTATGCACCAGTAAATTGTATCTAATGAGAATGTATCAATCTGGTTCTAGTGTAGTGCCATCAGCATTTGTCTGCTTACTCATCATTTGGGTTCTTTACATCTGGAAATTGTAAGGCACATTTTCTTCTTTCCGTGTAGTCTGTCCAAAGGGCTGTGGGGAAAACTACGCAAGTCATGCTAGTTGGCGATGAAAAATGCAGAAGTGTAGTGAGTTAGGCTGGCTGGTACATACTTGAATAACATATTGCTCTAAAGCAGGACAAAGGTGAGCATTCAGGCAAGTCGGTACTGTGTTCGTTCATTTTCGTCTTTAATTTTTTCGCTGCTTATGAAAATTACACTGTGCCATATGAAACTGAAAAGGTTTCATTGGTGCATTGTGGTACATGTTTAAGGATTAATGTGGATATACTGTATTTACTCGCATAATGATCGCTCCCCTGAATTTTGTCGTCAAAATTTGCTCTTTCTTATTTCCCATGTAATGATCGCACCCCGAACTTGCCGCAGCAATATGTCGTGTGCCAAGTCTAGCTAATAATGATCGCGCTATCTGTCAAATGCTACACGAACGACTCTTCAAGACAAACCAAGCGGTCTGCACGCACCAACCATTCTCAAGCAGGTGCCCCATTTCATTTCTTTCACCACTTTCCGCACTTCCATGAAAAAAAAAAGAAAGAAAGAAGAAGGCTACAACCAAACTCGCCTTTATTATGTGTAGGCTTTATGATGGCTGTGGTCAACAACAACAAAAAAGGCGCCTTTCGATTCTTCTCTGCACTCGTGGGCATGCAACAAATTGCGAGCGGAAACGATGGCAGCCACGTTTACACTGATACATTAGAAGTGTACCCTATTCATACGCCGACGCTTGTAACACGGCTAAGATATTCGCCCACCCTTAGCGGAAACGTGCCATATTAGGTTAGTGAAGACAAATGCCGCAGTTTCCACAGCATGCCCGCCATGTGTTCCTATGTCACTGGCAGCTAAGCGCACCCATCTGTTTCTGTCCTCTCAAAGTGGACATGGCTGCGTCATTGCCGCAAACTTGCTGAGATTAACGATATTCATTACTGATACAGAAGAAACTGTTTCAATGCACGTAATATACTCACGAGAGAAAAAAAATCGCGTACGGCTTGCTCCGCCTGCCGCCGTCTTTGTTTTGGTGTCCCACACTACACACAGGGGCAGCCGCCTATTTGTTGACCTGTTCTCACCCCGCAGCAAATGCGATATATCTTTTTTTAATTTTTTAAATTTTTTGCTGGAAATTAAACTCGCGTATTAATCGCACCCCTGAATTTGCATCAACTTTTTTTTTTTTTTTCTTTTTACAGGAAAGTGCGATCGTTATGCCAGTAAATACGATAATGGCATTTGAATCAGCTTGGTTCTTGGGCCCCTAAGTTAAAAAGTAACGACAAAAAGTTTGCTTTGGCCATGATGTTTCAAACTAGTAATATATATACTATTGAAGTGATAATGGCAAGGGTGCAGAGCTGGTAACATTGTAGTTATCTTATTGGCAGCATTTGCATGGTGCCTTAGCAGGCAACGGGCACCTGGTGGTTGCCAAGAGTGCTGCCCAATCTCGGAGGTCCTCAGCATGCCAGGTTTCGAATCGTTTCAAGCAAACTGTAATGGCAGCATTCTCTTTCTCCCCAGTTTTGGTACCAAAGTCTGTTTTTGTGAGTTTTCCATGATTGTCATGGCTTGTCACCGGTTCACTGTTGGCACGAAGTCATTGGCGGGGTGTACTAGCTGGTTGGTCGTTCCGCGCTCAAGCGTACACAGTGAAGTGGTCAGAGTCTGGAGAAGGAGAAAAAAAGAAAGGTTATCAGTTACCCACCAGTTATCAATATAACAACCAATTAACAGTGGATATAAAAATGACCACCACACAAGAGTACACTTAACAATGGTCCACTAAAACAAAGTTTACGCATGGCTTGGCAGCAGCACCAAGTCCATAAACCACAAAGTCACCAGCAGAGCTTTCCCAAAGAACACTGACGAGGGAATCTTGTTTCGGTAGATGCGATTGCTGTGCTGGGTTTCCCGGGGGTCAAGAACTGACTACTTCCCTCGAGTAGGTTGAGCTAATTTGAGGGGAACTACCGTGAGCCTCATTGCAGATGTTCATTTGTTGTCTCTTACGGGGAATGAAAGATATTGGTGACAATCCAATCAAGTTCACCAAATTATGTCACGACTCCTTCCAAGGTCTTGGCTGTGTCCCTTTTAATCCGAGGCGAGGGAACAGGTGATCCCCCCCGCTGTTAGAGGTCGCGCATTTAGATTGCACCACACAGACACACACGCACACCCTTGAGTCCGTGATGGACCTCTATTGTCCATTGGCAAGCACAGAAGAAACAGTGGCAGCTGGCCCATATGGCGCCATACTCTCTGACAATACATGCACTGTTAGCAATTCATGGGCACAGTATTGCACAGAGACACCATATATTTCGGGGTATTCACAATGTTGTTGACCCCTGCCATCTTGGCAACCCTCTCTATGCACGCATGGGGCGGAGAATGCACAGGGGTTCTTACAAAAGACTCGGGACGTCAAGGTCATGCCAACAACAACAAAAAAAATCTCTAAACTTGCCTTAGCCATTTTCAGCCACTTGCCTGAATGGCCAGCAATACCTGTCATGCTCGGCAGTTCTCCAACTAAAAATAATGCAGTTATGTGACTGATGTATCCACTTGTATTTCAAGCATAAAATTTTACACAGAGGATACTCTGTATCTAGACTTTTAAACTCTTTGTGCGGTCGAAGATTTTATTGCAGTTGCCTTTTGAGTGATGAGAGTAAATGTTCAATTCTAGGCTATCATGCTCAGAGGTGGGCGGTACTTGGAAGCACCTGTGTCGGGCTCAAAAAAGCCTGCAGAGGATGGCACCCTAATCATCCTGGCTGCTGGTGACCGGGCACTCTTCAATGACTGTGCCAGCTGCTTCGAGGCTATTGGCAGGCATGCATTCTACTTGGGTGAGTGGATGTTTCAACAGAGTTCTGCGTAAACTGAGATCAGTTTATATTCACAACTTTTACAAGTGACCAGCAGTTTCTGAAAAATTATCTGTAGTATGAGCAACTTACATGACTAACTTTTGCTTTAGAGTGCTCTTCAAGTGGGTTGTCTTTCTTATAAAATTTAGTATTTCCAAGTGTTTTCTGTCGAAATGAAAATAAGTGCAGTGATGGTCGGACTGGAGCAGTAATGTTTAGTCCTTTTCACTTGGGGATAAAAAGATTACAAAATGCTTGAAAAATACTCGTCAACGAAAAAATGCAACTAAATAACAATCTACATGCACACAATGCTTTAACATGTGCTTGTTCATAATATTGATACATGCATATTGCGTGTTTCATGTGGCCGATGCATGTGGGCGCCCCGATATAGACTATGAACGCTCTCGAGCTGTCAGCAGAACTGGCCAGCACTGCAGTTACCCCTTGTGAATATACTTTGTAAATAGTCTGCAATCTCAATCCTTCGTTCGCGTAACATTTTGGTGGCCGTTCCCCGTCCTCGCCACAGAGCTCTGCAGCGGCCACACCGTCCTGCTTTCCGCCACGTTCCTGTTCTTTTTACAGTGCTGACCAATTATCCCCATGACCTAATCCTCGGACTCTACTTTCTTATGGTGCATTCAGCTTTGATCGACTGTTCTGCTGGTTCCCTTTGCCTAGAACTTACTCTATTCGCGCATATTCGTGCCGAACTGCCGAACAACTTTAGTACGTCCGCCTGCGGCCTAAAGCCTTGACTTTCGGCGATTTGCTATCATCTTTTTCTGTGCCCAATGGTGATTAGGTCGTCACACCTGTTCCTGATGTCCTTTTGATGCACAATATCACTGTGCCCCACTTCGTCGTCACCGTCGCCGATAACTAGACATGCCTCCCCGTCGTCAATTTTGGCCTGACAAAGGAAGTCCTACCCAAAGGCATATCGGTTGCAATGCTCCATGCTATCGGAGATGACCACGTCGCAACGTTTTCCATAGACGTTGTGGGGGTCTCTCACACCCGTACTCTTGGGACAAAGGAACGACAACACAGTAGTGCAAACAATCACAAGGGCATTTATTGCACCTTTCATAGATCAGTGCCTGCTAGCCGAGCTGCTATCCACAAAACATGCCGATGGGCGCGCGACAAATCTAGAAGCCTGACTCACCGCGACCGGAAGCGAGCGAATATGTTCGCCCCATGCTGGATCCCAACGCCTGGTCGTTCGCGTGTATGGTCACGCGAATCGTGGCGCGTTCGAGGGCGGCCACGCGAGGCGGTCTCGCAGAAGCATGGGTCGGCGTGCACGCGGGATACGTCCCCGCCGCGCGCCGACCCGCCGGGCAAGAGGGTCGCTGCACGTGCGGCACGGCCGTCCCGCTTCCTGTCTCGAACCCAACAGCCCGAGCGCCTTGTCTCCCGACGCCCGAGTAACCCCGCAGCGGCGCGGCGCTCGCGCCATCTCTCGCACCGCGCTTGTACCACCCGACCGCCGCGGGCGAAGCCGGCCTGCAGGAGACGAGCCATGCGGGAAAACTAGATCTCAGGGGAGGCGTGAGAGTCACGCATCCCCACAACGTCTGCTCAGATTCTTCACCATGTCCACAGGATGCTATTTGCCCTGACGCAACATTTCGTCCCGCCATTGCTGCAGACCTATTGCCTGAACAAGCAACAGCTCTGTGTCGCCTTTTTGTTTCCTACCACGACATCTTCGACATCTGCAATTGCCAATTGGACCAGATTTCAATTGTTCAGCATTACATGAATACTGGTGATGCCAGTCCTATTCATCACCAGCCATATCGAGTTTCTGCTTCAGAGTGTAAGGTTATTCAAGATGAAGTGAACAAGATGCTTGCCAAAGGCATTGTTGAATCTCCATCGAGCCCTTGGGTGTCGCCCGTGGTGCTTGTTAAAAAGAAAGATCACACATGGCGTTTCTGTGTAGATTATCATCATCAAATTCACATTACCAAGAAAGACGTCTACCCCATGCCTTGCATTGACGACACCCTCGATTGTCTCCACGGTGCCAACTACTTTTCATCAATAGACCTGCGGTCTCGTTATTAGCAGACTTCTGTGGATGAAAAAGACCAAGAGAAGACCGCGTTCGTCACTCCTCATGGTCTATATCAATTCAAAGTTATGCCATTCTGTCTATGCAACGCCCCAGCCACGTTCGAACGTATGATGGACTCTTTTCTGCAAGTGTTCAAATGGTCAACATGCCTCTGCTACCTAGACGACGTTCTCGTGTTTTCACCTACATTTGAGACACACCTTGAGCACTTATCAGCTGTTCTTCTGCAAGTCTTCAGCAAGGCTGGGCTTCAACTAAATTCCTCTAAGTGTCACTTCGCTCGTCGAGAGATTACAGTACTGGGCCACCTTGTCGACTCTTCCGGTATTCAACTAGACCCGGAAAAAATGTGTGCTGTCACGTCTTTTCCTGTCTCAGTCTGTTAAAGATGTCCGAAGTTTTGTAGGTCACTGCTCCTACTTCCAACGCTTCATTAAGGGCTTCGTAGCGATTGCCCGACCTCTTATTGATCTTCTGGAGAAGGACGTGCCATTTATGTGGGGCCCCGCTCAAACTGCCGCGTTTGCCCACCTCACCAACATTCTCAACACACCATCTATACTGGCCCACTTTGACCCGTCCTCTCCTCCAGAGGTCGTACCGATGCCAGTGGTCACGGTATTGAAGCCGTCTTAGACCCAGCTCTAACAGGGTCAAGATCGCGTTATCGCAAACGCTAGCCACCTCCGCACAGCAGCGGAGTGCAACTATTCGATTACAGATTGTGAATGCCTGGCTCTCGTCCGGGCGGTTTCCAAATTCCGCCTGTACTTATATGGCACGCACTTCTCTGTAATCACAGACCACCACGCGCTTTGCTGGCTTTCCTCACTCAAGCATCCTACCGGCCAGCTTGGTCGCTGGGCTCTGTGGCTGCAAAAATATTGCTAAGCAGTAGCGTGCATGTCGGGCCAATTACATCGACGCATGACTGTTTATCACGCTATCCAGTGGACGAACCACCCGCCGACCCTGACCCCAATACCGACACTTGTGTTTTCTCCGTTTCTCAGGTGCTACATGTTGCCGACGAGCAACGCCGTGATGCCACTCTGCACGCCATCATTGACAGCTTGGAATCTTTGCGTTCTTATTCGTCACTTCACCTGTTCGTTCTCTAGGATTTAGCAGGATGCGTTGTTACGCAAGTTGGTTCATTGTAATAGGAAACATTGGTTGCGCTTTCTAGACAATCACATGTAAGAAGACAGGACAGGCGCAAACCGCTGATACTTGGCATGATGAAGGGAGAACACAAAAGGAAGAGCCCGATGTAGAAGAAATGTTCTCTAGGATGGTGTATTATACCGCCACAATGTATGCCCCGACGGTCCTGCGCTACTCCTCGTCATTCCTAAACACCTCCGGTCAGTTGTTCACCAGGAACTTCACGATTTACCAATGGCAGGTCACCTTAGCGTCTCCCGCGCCTACGACTGGATTCGCCGACACTTTTATTGGCCAGGCCCTGCCCGCTCCGTCCAGAAATATCATATTTACACGATTGTGAGTTGATTTGAATGTAAGTCGACCCCTCCCCCTCCTCCATATCGCATGTGACAGGGAAAAAAGAAAGAGCATACCCGGGGACGCATACCATAACGTAAATTTATTAGTAGCTGGCATGGTCACTGGACTACCTCTCCTCACTAGTGCTGCCATCATCATTGCTGCTACAGTCCTGATGCACGTCACCGTCCAGTGAAATTCTGCATTTGCATACATAAGTGCATTTGCATACATACATAAGTCCACGCCGAAAGCACCCAACCACACAGAGCCATCAGGGAGGCTCTTTTGACATGTCCGGTTGGCGCAAGTTCATGGTCTTCTGCCGCCAGCCACTCGTACTCACGGAAGAGCAGGTCCTTAAAAGGCGAAGATCCAGGCTTGTCTCATGATCATGTCGCACGTCACTGGCAGGGACCTATCACACATTTCGGTGACGTACGCTGCAACCTTGGCCTTCAGCTCCGAAAAGCGTCCCGACTTCAGCCCGTGGAAACCTCTTCGCTTGCCGTCACAGGTAGAAATTTTGCTTCGCTGCCGTCGTCACTCTCACACCACCCATTAAGAAACATCAAACTTGCGGCCCGTTGTGCAGTTATTTGTTTCTTCACCGTAAAGGATGGCAGCCCTCTTCAACGCCGCTGTGAACAAGCGCCAAATGTTTAGTGGACTCTGAGCACTCATGATGACTGAGGAAGCACGAAAGTAGTACGTGGCTGGCATTCAAATCGAACACATAAAACTAAAGAGCTACAGGGAAAGAGAAACGCGAGCCACGAGCAGTGTCTGCTCTTCCATGAACTATCTATACTCCCTGCAAACACCGCTGTTCTGAGGGTGCCGCCGCAAATGGAACAGCGGCACTTCCATGAACTATTGACACGCCCGCATGAGTGCTGTGTATGCTGTAAAACTCTAAAAAAATTTTTAAAGCACCCTTCCGAAAAGCGAACAAACCCGTGGGATAGCGGAAAGCTACGGGTGGGGGGCCGTAAAGCAAGCATAAAATTGGAACTACATTGTAGCTCCTCTGATAGCTCTATGGTCTCGCTCGTTTTTTTTTTAGGGGGGGGGGGGTGCCATGTTTTGGTTTTAATTGTAAGTTGGGACACCCCCCGCCCCCCCACTTCAGATTTTCAAATTTTATGAGAAAGGTCGACTTACAATCGTGTAAATACAGTACATTGCGGTGTGTCAAAAACACCATTGACGCTCCCTGCCGAGTGCCTTCAACTGCTCGACATTCCTGTGGAGCCATTCTTTCGCATTGGCTTGGACTTGCTTGGCCCTTTCCCTCTATCCATGTCTGGCAACAAGTGGGTCGCTGTGGCAATAGGTTATGCGACGTGTTACGCCATCACCAGAGCGCTTCCAACAAGCTGCACTATAGATGTCGTCGATTTTCTTTTGCGCAATGTGATTCTTCAGCATGGTGCTCCACACAAACTGCTCACAGACCGTGGTCGGACAGGATATTTCTTTCTCAAGTCATCGCTGACATCCTGCAGTCCTGCTCCACAAAGCACAAGCTAACTACATCTTACCATCCACAGACTAATGGTCGCACTGATCGTCTGAATCGCTGCCTAACAGACATGCTTGCAAAGTACGTCTCGTCCAACCATACTGATCGGGACCTCTCCCTACCCTATGTCACTTTTGCATATAATTCATCGCACCACGACACTGCCGGTTATTCACCGTTCTTTCTGCTGTTCGGCAAAGAACCCACATTGCCACTGGATGCATCCCTTCCATCCGCCACAGCAGAAACCAGCGAGTATGCATTTGACGCCATCACCAGGGCAGCCCAGGCACACAAAATCGCCCACACTCGCCTCCTGACCTCTCGAGAGAAGCAACGGCGCTTGTACGATCACCAACACAGAGACGTCCACTTTTCGCCTGGATCTCTGGTACTCCTGTGGTCCCGACTCGTCACGTTGGCCTGTCAGAAAAAACTCCTGTCGTGGTACACAGGCCCATATCGAGTGCTGCGGGCCGTGGCTACAGCTACCTACGAAATCGCCCCAGTCAGTACCAGTTGCTCATCTGCCCCGAATTCCACTGACGTAGTGCATGCACGCCTCAAGCCATATTACTCTCCTGTTATCACCGATATTTACATGATCCGGGACGGTGCTTCTGCCGCTGGGGGTAATGATGCATGCATATTGCGTGTTTCTTGTGGCCGATGCATGAGAGCGCCCCGACGAAGACGTCGAACGCTCTCTGGCTCTCGCGTTGTCGGCTGAACTGGCCAGCGCTGCTGTTACCCCTTGTAAATATACTTTGTAAATAGTCTCCAGTCTGAATCCTTCGTTCGCGTAACAATAAAATATAAATATGGCACTTAAAAATAGACACCTACCTCAGGAAATAAGGAGGCCTTCATAAAGATAATGAAAGTCGAACCTCTGTATAAATAGGTCATACTTAAAGCAAGAAACTTAGATTGCGTGCTTTATTGAGACAAGGTTTCAGTATTTCTTCTGGTAACGGTTACAAGTTCCTATACGCGTAGCATCTTGTAAGTACCCATGTTTTTCATAAACACACAGGAAACTCTGCCAATGTTCTGGAGCGTGCAGCAGAGATTGCGTTGGGAGCATAGCTTTTGTTCAGGACACCATCTGCTACTAGCCACCATAATCACACGGTACCACGCGTATGTATATACAGGGTGGTGTCCCAGCTAACTTTAGCCAGAGATTTAAAATATGCAAATGCCACGTAGCTGTACAGAACAAAGGTAATGTTGTTTGCTGTCGCTTGGAGATACTTCGACAATTTTTTTCATTCCACTTAATTAGATAATTAGTATTAATTAATAGTCAACTTCTCACATATTATATTAGATGAAAAGTGTCAATGAGACGATTGTGACATGAAAAACTTCTAATACAGCTTTGTGTTGCTCAATACACGCTACATAAGTTTTTTCAAGCTTTGAAGAAGCCCCTCAAATACACTCAAAGTGCCTCAGGCGACCAGTCGCGCGGCAATTTTGCATGCATTTGCGGGCTTCTTTTACGTTCGTAAAAACACTTATGTGGCACATATTGAGCAACAGAAAGCTGTATTGGGAGTTCCAAACTTTGGCAATTGATTACACAGCATACCTCATAAGGTCTAAATGTCTGTGAAGAGGGGAAAAAAAAAGCAACGAATTCAATGCCAAGGAGCTTTGATTCTCAAGTTGGCCAGAAAATAGCCGAGTGTTGAGCAAGCCTTGGAAATTTATTTGTTACATAGCTACCCTTACGTGCAGAACCTCATAATGCTCTCAAGGATACAGTTGAATCCCACCACAACAAAATTGGCAATGGACATGAACATTTTTATTTTTGCAGGAATTTGTTGTGAAATTTGCAAATAAGCATCAAATGTGCAGTGGTGGTCCAACTGTGCCATTTTGGCTCAGTTTTATACTAGTGTGTTATGTGAGGTATATGTTACTCTTTCTTCTAAACTGCTGTTTTATCTTCACTCAAGTTTCTCAGAGGTACCATTTTGCAGTAATCCCACATTTGCCAGCATTATTTACCAAGTTTCATCCACAATGAATCTGAACTGGGTGTTTTCTATAGGTGTGCCACTCAAAAAGGTGGTGCCATATGTCACGGTCAAAATGGATGAACTATGTTCACAGTACCCATAACAGATGGTTCTAGCCTATGGTTGCAGTGATATTGACATGTTTGAATCTGTCTTGTGAACTAGCTGCATAATACTAAGGTCACAACAGTCTTCTTGCGGAAGCAGACATAAGCTTTTCGGAAAGCCATGACATCCCTTGTGTACAACAACGAATGTGGATGAGCAGAGGGTTCATTGTGGTGCGTGCTTGTCTGCGAGGTTGTTGCTGAAAGATGGTCACCATGGGACAGGGCTCAGGGTAGTAGTGGAAGCATACCATTCTGTCTGCAATTGAGCAGTGCCTTTTTTTTTTATGTTGCAACACTGCAGGGGAGGTGGGCAATGGCTCCAAGATGAGCCTTATCCTCAACATGCTGCTGGGGACGACATTAGCTGGTCTGGCAGAAGCAATGGCTCTTTGCGACCGAGCTGAGCTATCCCAGAAGGACCTACTCGAGATACTTGAACTGGGCGACCTCAACTCAGCAGTCATAAGTCAGAAAGGCCAAGGTGAGTTTGATGCTCCCTGTGGTACAAGTGCAAAAGTTCTGGCAGTATCCTTTAGTGTGTTTTTCTGTTCACAAACTTTCTATGAGGAAGCTTGACAGGCCACATATAGTATCTATGGCTTGGTGCCACATCGTTTAGAGGGAAGTTAGCCATTGGCCACAGAAGGCTAACTGTGTAACCTTTATTACTGCAGTGTTTCAGCAGAACACAAAAAAACAGTGCATGCATATGGATACCATTGACCGCACAATTCCTTAAATAAGTATAGAAGTTTACTGCTTCAATGAACTTGTAAATGGTAGAAGCACAATAATTGTATATACAGTAGAACCTCGTTGATATGTTCCCGTTACGTACATTTTCCTGGTGCCAACGTTCACAGTTGAGTGCTCAAAAAGGGACCCAATAGAGCTACGTTCATTTTTTACCCATTCATACGCTCCCGGAAAACACGATTTTCCAGCCCCAACATTCAGTACCGTATTTACTCGCATAATGATCGCACTATCTTGTAAAAAGAAATTGACAGATATTCAGGGGTGCAATCACTACGCGGGTTAAATTTCCCGCGAAAATATATTTTTTTTATCCTGTGTTTGCTGTGGGATGACAACAGGTCACCAAGCAGGTGGCTGCCGCTATAACAGTGCGGGACACCAAAACAAATACGGCGGCCGGTGGAGCAAGCGGAACGCGCCAAATGCGATTTTTTTTCTTCTCATGAGTATATTATGTGCATTGAAACAGTTCCTTCCGTATCAGTAATGAATAATATCGTTAATCGGCAAGTTTGCGACAATAACATAGCCATGTCCACTTTGAGGGGACAGAAACAGATGGGCACGCGTAGCTGCCAGTGACATAGAAACACATGGCGAACCTGCTGCAGAAACTACGGCATTTGTCTTCACTACTATCTTAATACTGCATGTTTCGACCAAGGGTGGGCAAATATCTTAGCTGTATTACAAGCGTTGGCGTATGAATAGGGTACACTTCTAACGTATCAGTGTAAAAGTGGCCACCATAGTTGCTGCTCGCAATTTGTTGCATGCCCACGAGTGCAGACGAGAAGAATCGAAAGGCGCCTTTTTTGTTGTTTTTGGCCAAAACCATTATGAAGCCTACAAGCAATAAAGCCAAAGCAAGTTTAATTGTAGCTTTTTCCCCCGCCCCCCAATGGGAGTGCGTAAAGTGATGAAAGGAAGGAAATGGGGCATCTGCTTAAGAATGTTTCGTGCATGCAGACCGCTTGGTACGTCTTCAAAAGTCGTTATTTGACAGCATTCAACTGATCGTAAGCGCAATCATCATTAGCTATACTTGGCACGCTACATATCGCTGCGATAAGTTTTGGGTGCGATCATTACAGGGGAAAGAAAAAAAATCAAATTTTGACAACAAAATTCGGAGGTGCGATCATTATGCGAGTAAATATGGTACGTCGCCAAACTGCGTTGGTATGATATGTTTTGCAGCCACTAGATCCCATGTGAACAAGAAAATGCACGAAGCGCGAGCGACCAAGAAGAGTATATAGCTGCCTGCCGCGGCAGCGTCACGGCAGCACTTGCCCACCCGTCTCGCATGAAAACACCTGCGCCCATTCAGTTTCTCATTCCGCTACCAGCAAATCTTCTGTAGGATCGTCGCCTGCGGCACTCAAAGCTATCACCGTCAATCCTGCTGTGATAAGCATCTTCGCCTATCTGTTTCACAGTGCGTAGTGCCGTCGGAAGTGGAAGCGTAGTCGCCCACAAGCCCAATTTCATTTCAGTTTCCCATTGCCTTCTAAAACAACGTGCAATAGGAAAACAATAAAACGCCTCACGGGCCACCGGAGCATCACCAGCTCAACCTCGTGTCTCGTGTCTCAAAAATCTGCGCGGTGCTTCGCATTACATAGATGTCAACAATAGTTGAGTCTGTCAAATTTTTTTTTTTTTATTCGTATCGTACATTTTCCCAGTTAATATGTTTTTCTCACAGTTTTTCCAAAACATATGAATGAGGCTCTACTGTATTTTATTAATGGTTATTAACTATTGCATTGCTGTTGTGTTGGGTAATGTTTTGCTGTCTGTGGTAATTACTTGCATTAAAATGCAGGTTACATTGTGCAAATGTTTGGTCACTGGAATAGTAATTGCCTGAAATCTTCACATTTACCCTATCTTCCTGTGTACGAGACTTTTGTATGGATATTTTCGTCGATGCTGTTTATTGTTTGCATAAGTCCATGTGCCACAGTATTGTGAAAGAAATCAAGTCTTGTTTTAAGGGTAGATCGACTATGGGAAGCGAAGGCTTGCCATGTAGACAGTGCAGGCCGCGGCTACCTCGGTAGAGGCCACCATCATGGCCACCGTGATATAGGTATTTCCGTCATTGGAGATCATGTGTACAAGCTTGCTGTTGTAGTTTTCTTGTCTTTTATTTTCCCTTCCTTTTTAAAGAACAGGTCAAATCAACAGGACTGACAGAATGAATAAGAAAAATTACCACATATATGAGTGTTACATTGGGGTGCGTGAAACATCCCCTATAAAGAAAAAGGCACCATCTTGGTTATTATCATCACCATCTGCTGCCATGTGAGAGCCGTGGCGCTTCCTGTTTTCAGTCATCAAGTGGGATGTGATTGTTGTTCAAGTGTTCGTCCCAAGCACACCACTCTGTAGAGGCAACGCCATACATCAAAATCTTTACAATGTCACAGCTGCTTTAGTTAGATGGCATAGGAAGCTACCCACAGAAGCTTCCTGACCTGTACAGATGTTATTCAGAGATTGACAACCGTAACCTAGCAATGCTGCTGGCCAAAGTGGTTGAACTTTTTGACAGTGTGTCTGAGGATGAGCCTTTCGATGACTTGGAATGAAGTGTGATAAATGCTCGTTTCCTGTTCAAGTTTTACGCAACTAAAATTCATAGCACGTGAATATTTTGTTTGTAAAAATTCAGTGTCCTAGAATGGGTGAGCACAACATTTAGTGATGAGCTGCGTAATCATGTTTGACCATGCCGGCATTTAAAATAGGTGCATCCAACACACAGGTGTGATTTATATGCCTTTTTTTTTTCTTTGAATGGCACGAAAAGTGAACAGCACATGTTATACGAAAGTACAAGTTATACACCGGAAAATATGGTAGTGTGCTTCTAGCAGTTCCTAATGTAAAGGATTGTGCGGGGAATTGTATTCACATAAATGTACCACTTCTTTTGTGTTCTCCTGCAACGCTGCTGTAATAAAGGTTACACAGCTCAGTGGAATACGTGTGCAAGTTAGCCTCTCACCACCAATGGCTAAGTGCCCTCTCAATGAAGATGCACCATATCACGGCTGCTTTGTATGAAAGCACTTTTGTTCCAGTCTGACAAGATGTTTGTTTCACAAACAGTGATTTCATGGCTACACGAAACCTCTTGTAGCCACATTTAGTCGAAATTAATGTACTGTAACTTACCTGGCCTGCTTGAAGTGCTCGTTTTCACGGTACTTATAAAATGAAACTAACTCTAATTCACATTAGAGTCGCGTAAAATATTGCCAAGCAAAGAGTATCCTTAAAAAGTGATCGTCCAAGAATACGTCCCAAGTTTGTCAACACAAGTTGATGTGCGCACATACGCTTGCCCTTAGCTTAGATTCGCTGCTCACTGTCTCGCGATTGTGCATGGCGACCATGCACTTTCTGAAGGCACGCTGCCAACACACGCAGAGTCGGAACGAAACTACTGTGTGCTGCAACTGCTGTGGACGAAACTGTGGTCACTATCAACTCGATCATTGACAGTAAATGTGCACAGAGTCAAAACGAAACCACTGTTTGCTGCAACCCTTGCGAACGAAACCGGGGTCGCTATTCAAGCGATTGTGGATGGTGAATAAGTCAGTTCCGAAGAAGCGCAGCCAACGTGGTGTTATGCGCTGCGGTAAATGCAAGAATAAAGGCTATAATGGCCCAAATAGGCATGAAGCACTTATTCCTGTACTTCCCATATGGTCTTCATTGGTGGCTATGGTGTTGACAACTCCGCCGCTTTGTTTTGGTTGGATGCTAGCTCCATTTTTTCTCTTCATGTAGCACATTTATGATGCTCCGTGCTCACCATGTTTCGAGGGTTCTCCGGATTAACCGGTGTGCAGCCAAATACGTCCAAATTAATGATAGTTTGATGCTAATAAATAATGCATATGTCTGCCAGGAGCAGAGGGCAAGTCTGAATTATCCAATTTCCTGAATTTACAAGGTTTTACTGTACTTTGTAGGTATGATCTAAATCATACCTACAAGCTTTTGTCTTGGTGCAATGCTCAAATGTGGTTAGGGGCCCTGCAACTATTTATGCAGGCCAAGAATGCGAGACACATTGTGGCAAATGGAAGTGCGTCATATAGGAATGGAAAGAAAGAAAAATGGAAGTGGTATTAAGGTGCAGTGGAGCAGCACCATCACTGAGACTTCAATATTAAGATAGCAGTTTGTGTGCACTTCCGCAAATTGGAGCACTTATGCAACCAACAAGTGTTGTCTGCGAAATACCTGTGCTCTGCAACCTGTTGACTGTATCTAATCCTTCTGCTTCCAGCCATTATTGAAGGCACTTTTGCAACCAACATGCCCCTGCAGCACCTTCAAAAGGACCTTTGCCTTGCCATTGGCATTGGTGACCAGTTGGAACAGCCTTTACCAGTCACAGCGGCAGCAAATGAGGTGAGTCTGTGCAATGTCGTGATAATTCTTTTGGAGGGAAAAGCAACGGGTGGTTTGGTTGATTTTGCAGTCATTAGCGAGGTACCTAGGCAAGGTTACACAACTAGATTTGGCATAGTGTAAAGGATTTTTAACGACTGTTGTTGCTGTAGGCCACAGGCAGAATAAAATTTAGCTTAGCAGCACTGATCCAGGCACGTTTTACACTGTGTTGGACAACCCCACGACCTATGCCTAACGAAGTGTGTCACCATTTTTAGTGGATAGCACTAGAGTGATTGTCCCCATAGCATTTCAGCAATTGCTTAAAGTGAGGCCAAAAGGTTGCCACATGCTAGGCCAAACACTATTATTTAACAGTAAAATTTTTGAAATTTTCTCTTGCTGCTTTGATGTTTTCACAGTGGCAAGACTGACATTCCAGATGAAAACAATTTTCTGCAGCATCAGATCAATAGTATTATGTAGTGAAATATCAAGTAAACAAAATTTGATTTTTCTTTTATTATTATTTTTCTTCCTCTTTTGACGAAGACAAGCCGGTTCTACACTAGCGAGCAGCCTGTGAGTTTCAATAGCATAGCCTGTGATGCGTAAAGCTTTCCCCTAAAGATATGCACTGTGAAGAGACGCACGTATGTGTGCCTCAAGTGCTGTAACCTTTAAAGTGCAGTGCATATGAAATGACTGCCACAGCAGATCAGATTATAGTGACAAGACACTATGCGTGGAAGTCTGCTGAACACAAAACTGGAACCTACTTTTGTGATGTGCTTGAATAGCTATGTGTGCTTCCTCTTCATAACATTTGGTGGAAGTGCGGGGTAATGACTCCGAACGGAGCTTCGCAGCGCCCGCTTCGGTTATTCCACAATGTCGCAGGAGATGGTGCCTAGTTCGGCAACATCTGCATTGACTGTCATGCTCGTGCATCTGCATGATCCAGGAACCTTCTGTGGCATCAGTGGCGCCATC
The DNA here is from genome assembly GCF_050947875.1 of Dermacentor variabilis. NCBI lineage: Eukaryota > Metazoa > Arthropoda > Arachnida > Ixodida > Ixodidae > Dermacentor > Dermacentor variabilis. Next base: position 28,778,949 of record NC_134571.1, read on the forward strand.
ATTGACAACTGGTTGGCAAGCCTCAATAACTGGTCGGAGATGTATGAGCGAATGAGCAGCCACAACAAATAGGATCCCAGAGTAAAGCTGACGAACATAATGTTTTACTTGGTAGGAACTGCGTGAGTGTAGTTTCAAAAACCACGAATATCTCCAAGGTTCAGGTACTTGCAAGCAGACGCTGCGAGATCTCTTCAGAAAACCGCTGGGTCGGAAGGTTGTCACCTAGGAAGAGTTGACGTCACAAGTTCATATGTCCGGCGAAGGCTATGTCACCTATATACAAGACATGCTGGCACTTTGCCGCAAGGCCAGCGCCGGAGTCTGAAAAGTCAGATCGCCGATGATAGGTTCAATTTTCTCATTTGTAAGAACTGTACTTCAGTTTATGACATTATCACGGAGTGCAAGTGTTTCAAGCAGGTGAAAAGGCATCGTATCTACCAGTCATTTGCACCGCTTCCCAATACAACTTGTGAAGACCGACAGGACTCTCCTTCACTGCAGCAGCAGCCTTCAGAGCAGCCAACGAAGATCATGAGTCAAAAGCCATGTGTCCTGTGGCTCCGTACCCCACACCTCCACCAAATATTACGAAGCGGAAGCCCAATGCATAAATGTGTGTACAGCTATTCTTATGGGAAAAGTTAGTGGTAATTGCACAGGCTGGTACAAAGGTCACAGCTCCAGAAGACAGTCTACCAGTTCCTCTTCGTCTCCCTCTTGCACACAAGGTCCGGTCTAAATGCACCGTAACAATATAATTTCCTGTAGTTTGGTACTGGCAACACTAATGTTATCCTTGGAAAGAAGCACTAAGGAGAACTGAGTGTAAGTAGTTTGAACCTGTGACCACTTCGCCAGTCTTGCAGTTGTTTGGGATCGGACTGCTGGTACGATCTGTTGGGAACTCGGCGCTGACGCCCGTGGTTGTACCTGGGTCGCAAGCCCCAAGGGTAGCGTTGGCCTGGCGGCCTGGGGTACAACTGGAAGCATCCGAAGGTCCCGGCAAAGCATGAGTCGACTGGTAACAACGAAACAACTTGTTTATTTTAACATCGCAAAGAGTTGGCGGTCAGGTTTGACCGTAGTAGAGAGACGGGAGAGCACTTCACTCAACAGAAGAAATCGGAGCCCTCCCTTTGGCGTCCGGGGGCAGCTGTTTTTATACTCTCGCAGTTGAGGGCAAGAAGGAACCCCTCAAAAGACGAGCACGTGAATGTACAATGGGCTAATGGTGACGCACACTGTCGTAGCGATGCCGTAGCACCATGTCGAGCACGATCTCGTAGCACCCTGTCGTGGCGCTGCCGGTCGGACACAATGACTGTAATGAGAGGATGGTCCCTGCTTTGGCATCGCCTGTTTCGGGCACAATGACTGGAACGAGATCCCTGCTTTGGCATCGCCTGTTTCGGGCCCAATAACTGGAATGAGATCCCTGCTTTGGCATCGCCTGTTTCGGGCACAATGACTGGAACGAGATCCCTGCTTTGGCATCGCCTGTTTCGGGCCCAATAACTGGAATGAGATCCCTGCTTTGGCATCGCCTGTTTCGGGCACAATGACTGGAATGCGAGGATGATCCCTAGGCGGTCGCATCGCCGCAGTCGCGCCTGGAAACACCTGGCGATGAGTGTTGCGGCGACGACGATCGGGCCAAAATGTCTGCCGCCCCGCCGCAGTCGCGCCGGCAAAACCACGTGTCGCAGGCGAAACGCAACAGACCGCCCCGCCGGGGGAAGGAGATCCCGATGGACAGGGGACTGCATCCGCTGTCCGGAGGGATGTCGCTCGATGATGCTCATAACCGAAGTCGGGCGTCCCTTGACGTTTCTTGAGCGCAGCGCACAGAGAAGGCCTCGTTCTCTCGTTCAGGTTCGCACGGGACACTGCAAAGTGACTTCGGGAGAGTTCACATTTTTGTTCTCGTTCCCGGCAAGCGTTAGAACTACGCTGAAACTCAACCGCTCAGTCAGCAAGCACGGCACAACCCTCACTAAGCCCTGCCAGGCTCTTTCCCCTTTTTATACCACTGCCTAGTTCCTTACAGTAGTCTAGCATCACTCAGAACGCGTCCACAAATTGAAAAATTGCACTAGAAAGCATATCATCACTTTGAAACACTAAACAAAAGCAATATGTTAAAAAAAAATCCTGCCTCAGGAAGAAAAACATCAGTAACAAACAATTTTGAGGCTGATTCCTACGTTAGGGGCTTCGACTTAAGCCATCGGCGTTACCGTTGAGACTCCCCTTTTTGTAACGCACCTCAAAGGAATATTGTTGTAAAGCGAGGCTCCAGCGCAGGAGGCGGCCATTTTTGGGAGAGATGGTCTGCAGCCATTGGAGAGGGCAGTGATCCGTCTCAATGATAAACCTCGAGCCGGCTAGATAGCATGACAATTTCTGAACGGCCCACACGAGACACGCACACTCTTTCTCGGTGGCGCTATACGCCTGCTCACGACTGGTCAGCTTACGACTAGCATACAGGACGGGGTGTTCTACTTCTCCATTTTCCCGTTGGCACAGTACAACGCCCATGCCTCGCTCACTAGCATCGCACTGAACAATGAACCCTTTTGTATAGTCTGGCGATCGTAGCACAGGCTGGCCTGTTAGGGCACTCTTTAGGGCGCTAAAAGCTCTTTCCTTTGTCTCGTCCCAGACGACTGTTTGAGGCTCTGTTTTTCTTAGAGCATCCGTCAGGGGAGCCGCGATATCAGAGTACCTAGGGATGTACCTCTGATAGTAGCCGGCGACACCTAAGAACGACCGAATATCGGTCTTGGTGCGCGGTTGCGGAAAGTCTCGCACAGCGGCCACTTTTATTTCAGAGGGGCGGCGACGACCCTGACCAATCACGTGACCGAGGTAGACAACCTCGGCCTGTGCTAACTGGCACTTAGGAGCCTTTACTGTCAAGCCCGCTTCGTGCAGGCGGGATAGCACTGCCCGCAAGTGTGTCATATGCTCAGACCAGGATGCGGAGAATATCGCTACGTCGTCTAGATACGGTAAAGCGAATTCTTGCTGTCCCCGCAACACTTTATCCATGAGACTTGAAAAACAGTATGGCGCGTTCTTCAAACCAAAACTCAACACTTTAGGACGGAATGTTCCCATTGGTGAAATGAACGCCGCATACCTACTAGCCTCTTCTGTAAGTGGAACCTGCCAATAACCCCTGACAAGATCTAGGGTGGAAATAAACTGAGCGCTACTAACTTTCTCAAGGCGCTCCTCGATGTTAGGGATCGGATAAATTTGATCCTTAGTGATGGAATTAAGCCTGCGGTAGTCGACGCAAGGACGAGGTTCCTTGCCCGGTACCTCAACTAAAATCAAAGGGGAGGTATAATCACTCTCACCTGCCTCAATAACACCGAGCTGTAGCATTTTCTTTACCTCAGCCTCCATAATATCGCTCTGGCGGGGTGACACCCGATACGCCTTGGATCGTACTGGCTCTGTGGAGGTAAGTTCTATATCATGAGTAAGTACAGAAGTCCTACCAGGCCTCTCAGAGAACAGACCTTGAAACTCTTGTAATAGCTGGTATAGTTCGGTTTTCTGCTCGGGCGACAGCGGTGCTTTACTGATAAGGTCACTAATGACTTGACCGGTGTCTTCCCTGTTCGTCACTGAGCCTAGTCCCGGAAGCTCGACCGGAAGCTCTTCAGGAACGTTTACCATCAGGCACACCACTGCTTCCCTTTGTCTATAAGGTTTGAGCAGATTACAGTGGTAAACTTGCTGTGCTTTCCGCTTTCCTGGCAGACTTACCACGTAGTTAACGTCCGACAGTTTCTGAACAATTCGCGCTGGGCCCTCCCACTGCACGTCTAGTTTGTTGTTTAGCGATGTGCGCAATATCATGACCTCATCGCCAACCTCAAAACGACGGGCCCTGGCTGTCCGATCATAATTAACCTTGGCCCTCTGCTGGGCCTTTGCCATTGCTTCACCTGACAACTCCTGTGCCCTTCTTAAGCGTTCGAGGAGCTTAAGTACGTACTCCACCACGACTGGGTCGTCGCCCCTACCTTCCCACGATTCTCGAAGCATGCGAAGCGGAGATCGAAGCGAGCGACCGTACACCAGTTCAGCTGGCGAAAACCCCGTAGCCGCATGCGGCGCGGTCCTTAAAGCAAACATCACCCCAGGCAGACACAGCTCCCAGTCAGTTCGATGTTCAAAACACAATGCTCTCAACACGCGCTTCATGACGGAGTGGAGCTTCTCAACGGAATTCGACTGTGGGTGGTACACTGAGCTGTGTAGCAGCTTTACCCCACACCTTTCGAGAAAAGTTGTCGTCAAAGCGCTAGTAAACACTGTGCCCTGATCTGATTGGATTTCCGCAGGAAAACCAACTCGCGCAAATATGGACAGTAGTGCATTGACTATCTCAACTGAGCTGAGTTCTTTAAGCGGCACTGCTTCAGGGAACTTTGTCGCTGGGCAGATCACAGTCAAAATGTGTCTGTACCCCGTGGCTGTTACCGGCAGAGGTCCCACAGTATCAATAACGAGCCGTCTAAAAGGCTCCGTAATGATAGGTACCAATTTCAACGGCGCCCTCGATTTGTCCCCTGGTTTGCCCACCCGCTGACAAGTGTCACATGTCCTCACGAAATGGTCTGCGTCCCGAAAACACCCTGGCCAATAGTACTCTTGCAAGAGACGGTCCTTAGTTTTCTTAACTCCTAGGTGTCCGGACCACGAACCCCCGTGTGACAAGCGCAACAGATCCTGACGATAGCATTGAGGCACGACCAGCTGATCGAACTCCACTCCTCTGCGGTCTAGATACTTCCGGTACAGGACTCCACCCCTTTCCACAAAACGCGCAGTTTTCCTGGCGATACCTTCTTTGACATTGCAGCGCACGTTTTCCAGGCTGCCATCCTTTTTTTGCTCGGCTATCAAAGCCGACCGGCTGACTTTTAGCAACCTATCAAGTCCGTCTGACGTAGGCGCGATGAGCAAATCAGTAGATAGCTCTTCTAACTTTCCCGTGTCGGGCATTTCCTCTCCAGTATCTGGCGCCTTTAACGTTACAGACTCAAGTTTATTCAGTTCGGGCGTGCTCGGAATATCAGCTTGCTGCGCCTCTGACCCTTTTTCGTTGTTTGATAACGTCGGCCCCGCAACTACCGCCTTTGCAGCGAGCTCCCGAACCTTCGATCTGGTTAAGGCCTGAACACTAGCTTCACCAAACAAAAGCCCCTTCTCGCGCAGGAGGTGATCGGACCTGTTTGAAAATAGGTACGGGTACTGGGGTGGCAGCATAGATGACACTGCCGCCTCTGTCTCAAGCGCTCCGAAAGGTCCTTCAATAAGCACTTTTGCTACCGGCAGACACACGCTATGAGCTTCCACGGCTTGCTTGATCCATGCGCACTCGCCCGTGAACATATGGGGTTCTACGTAAGACGGGTGAACTACATCCATCGTAGCTGCGGAATCGCGAAGCACTCGGCACTCTTTCCCGTTCACGAGGAGGTCTCGCATGTAAGGCTCGAGAAGCTTCATGTTCTCGTCAGTGCTGCCTAATGAAAAAAACACAACTTTTGGTGTTGTTTCCGGACACTGCGCCGAAAAGTGACCCGGCTTCTGGCACGTATAACAAACGCCCGCTCGCGTCATCTCGAACCGCTTTCTGCGTTCGGCTTCGGCTGCCGCCGTCTCCTTAGGTTCGGTCGCACTGCTTCCACTCGCATCCGCACTACGCGTGTTCCCCTTTGCTCTCATGGGTGTGAACTTCGGCCTCTCAAACTTCGAGCCAAATTCACCCTTTTGACCGTCCTTAGCTCCGCGAGCTCGACGCGTCACAAACTCCTCGGCTAGCTCAGCGGCTCTAGCCACCGTACTCACGTCTGGCCTATCCAAGACCCAGTATCGCACGTTCTCCGGTAACCGACTATAAAACTGTTCTAGCCCGAAACACTGCAGAACTTTATCGTGGTCACCAAACGCTTTCTCTTCTTTGAGCCACTCCTGCATGTTCGACATAAGCCTATACGCAAACTCTGTATATGACTCACTTCTGCCTTTCTCATTTTCCCGAAACTTCCGACGGAACGCCTCCGCAGACAGCCGGTACTTTTTTAGCAGACTCGATTTTACTTTGTCGAAATCCTCTGCTTCCTCTCTATCCAAGCGAGCGACTACGTCGGCCGCCTCGCCGGGTAACAAAGTGAGCAAGCGCTGTGGCCACGTTTCCCGAGAGAACCCCTGCTTCTCGCACGTTCGCTCAAAGTTAACCAGGAACAAACCAATGTCCTCTCCAAGCTTAAACGGCCGCATCAGGTCAGTCATTTTGAACAATACGCGTTCTCCTGCACCGTGTGCCTGACTTCCATTACGAGCGCGTTCCATCTCTACCTCAAGACGCTTCATTTCCAAAGCGTGTTCGCGCTCTTCTTTTTTCTCTTGTTGCTCTCGCTCTTTCTGTTCTTTACGTTCACGCTCTTCTTTTTCTTTCTGTTCTTTAAGTTCGCGCTCCTGTTTCTCTTTTTGCTCTTTAAGTTCGCGCTCCTGTCTTTTTGACCTCTCCTCAATAGTCTCAAGGCATTCCGACAGCTCGTCATCCTCAGCCTCTAACTCAAGAATAGCCTTTAGCAGTTCAGGTTTTCTTAGTTTGTCTGAGACATCCAGACCCAACTCTCTTGCAAGCTCCAACAATTTCGGTTTGCGCAACGACTTCAAATCCATGGCTGCTCTGAATGCTGCTTTCTCTACTGCTTATTATTGTCTTGCCGCAAACTAACCCGGCAGCAACGACAACCACAATTACCAGCTCTGTTTCTGACACTAACAAAAGCCTGGCAAAGCTCAGAAGAAGAAAGTCCCGCACTCACCAAACCTCGCAGGCAGGAATTCCGCGCAGTCGTTCCGCTGCAGGCAACCAGTCGTCACACAGGGCTCGTTGCACTGCTCCCGGATCGTCGTTGAGCTGCTCAGCATACAGTCAACTGCATCTCTTCGCTGCTGGCCTCCGTTGTCGCGATCTCACCGCTGGCAGACAGTTGTCTGAAGTCGGAGGCGATCTCACCGCTGCCAACCAGATGTTTGGGATCGCGACGATGGTGCGATCTGTTGGGAACTCGGCGCTGACGCCCGTGGTTGTACCTGGGTCGCAAGCCCCAAGGGTAGCGTTGGCCTGGCGGCCTGGGGTACAACTGGAAGCATCCGAAGGTCCCGGCAAAGCATGAGTCGACTGGTAACAACGAAACAACTTGTTTATTTTAACATCGCAAAGAGTTGGCGGTCAGGTTTGACCGTAGTAGAGAGACGGGAGAGCACTTCACTCAACAGAAGAAATCGGAGCCCTCCCTTTGGCGTCCGGGGGCAGCTGTTTTTATACTCTCGCAGTTGAGGGCAAGAAGGAACCCCTCAAAAGACGAGCACGTGAATGTACAATGGGCTAATGGTGACGCACACTGTCGTAGCGATGCCGTAGCACCATGTCGAGCACGATCTCGTAGCACCCTGTCGTGGCGCTGCCGGTCGGACACAATGACTGTAATGAGAGGATGGTCCCTGCTTTGGCATCGCCTGTTTCGGGCACAATGACTGGAACGAGATCCCTGCTTTGGCATCGCCTGTTTCGGGCCCAATAACTGGAATGAGATCCCTGCTTTGGCATCGCCTGTTTCGGGCACAATGACTGGAACGAGATCCCTGCTTTGGCATCGCCTGTTTCGGGCCCAATAACTGGAATGAGATCCCTGCTTTGGCATCGCCTGTTTCGGGCACAATGACTGGAATGCGAGGATGATCCCTAGGCGGTCGCATCGCCGCAGTCGCGCCTGGAAACACCTGGCGATGAGTGTTGCGGCGACGACGATCGGGCCAAAATGTCTGCCGCCCCGCCGCAGTCGCGCCGGCAAAACCACGTGTCGCAGGCGAAACGCAACACAGTCAATGAATGGTGGAAAAGTTTTTACTTTGTATCATTAATATTGTAGCACCACCTAGCATCACAAACAGCAGCCACAGCCATGTGCTCGGAAAGATTGAAGGTGGTGTGCTCATATATACGCTTTAAACTTCTGCTCGGCAGCTGTACATCCTATCTGTGCTCTCACCATGCTGCTGCACTATCTTCAGTCTTAGACTTGTGGGAAGTCCACCTACAAGATATTTCATGAAAGAAGACCATAGCGTGCATGAATGCTCCAGAACCTTGATTTGCACCATGATCAAATGCACTTATATGCAACTTGTAGAAGTGTTAGAAATTAGCCAATGATAAAATAGGGCTTGTAGCCTCGTTTAGCGAAACATGCCCAAACAATTATGCCGAAGTGAGGCCTGGCCATAAAGATCATCACCAACGTGCACAATGTGTAGTCAGTCTACACTCATGTCTTCCCTCTCTTACCCTTTTTATCTGCACAAATGGTCAGGATGTGAAGGTAACGCGAAGAGAATACAAATTTCACCCAATCGTCATCAATGTGCATTAATTTGCATGCACTAATGTGTGATGGTCAAACTTTTCCAATTCGTTTTACACTGAAATCAGTGCTAATCCTTTGGGACATTTGTTATCCTTGTGAGGGCTCTCTGTTATGCTCAATGATGCACTGTCTAACTTGCTACACAAGCCTTCAAGAAACTCTTGTACATGGTTTTTAGCATGAGCTGCTCACTCCCTGTGATGTAATAAATATGTGCGAGAAATTATATTACAGATGTATGGGGGCAAGATAAGCATGGACGAATCCACAAAGACCGCCACTTCTGATATTCTGTCTCTACTGTTCTTACTGAAACGATTGAAATAGGAAGTTCTAATTCTAATGAAATTGGCAAGCATCCTTTAGAGCTTTGTGCTTTCACAGACTTTTTTTCATCTAAATATGAAGTAAAGTTCTTCATGTTATGGTTGCTTAGAATTCAATGTTTATTTCTTTTATGCATTTAATGAAATCTCAAATTTTACTTTTCACTTTTGCATTTCCTTGGGGAATGAGGTGGATTGTCTCAAGTTAGTTTTCACATTGGACTAGCACAAGCTGGAGGTCTTGAAATTAAGGACGTCAGTGATTAATGCTGTAATTGAAATGGATTGCACATGATGCAACTGTATTGTGGATAACACCACCAGTTTCTTCTGCCACGTATATCCAAATATACAATAAGACCTCGTTATAACAAGTGGAGAAGACAGCACGACGATGCTATATAAGTGATGAGTAGACAAAAGCAAATGTGCCATAGTAGCTGTGACAAATGCATCCTTCTCATTTTTATTGCATGAAAACGAAATGTCAAATTAATCTGCCGCTAGTTCCTGCTCGCACGAGCAGCAGCCAATTGTTCGATGCAGTCATTTCCATTGTGGAGTACAGTTTCATTGGTATTCCCGAGTCTGTACCATTGTTGGTATCTCCCAAGGCTCTTCATCTGTTGTCTTTTAGTCGTTGTCAGGAGTACCATCACATCTGCAATCTTTGAGTTTGGGGAGGGTCAAGAAAGGAGTCATGTGTTGATGAACATGAGCGAATCAATAATTTTCTGTCTCCTTGCCAATTATTTTATGCACAGATCATTGAGCACTTTCTAGGGTGTCTAGGCAAAGCCATCACGTGCACAAAGAACCAACCATAAATATACAAATAGACCACCCAGAGATGTCATAGGGCACACACTTACCACCCAGCATGAGGTACTCACTGAAGTGGGCAAAGCTAAACTAAGGAAGCATTAAATTTCAAGACATGGGCAGCTCAGCAGTGTTGACAAAATACATTGCAGTTTGTGGAGCTTCCGAAAAGCTGCCAGTTTTCCCGAGCTGTCCACTGCCATGTCTCTACACATAGCCTGTCATTCGCTCGTTTGTTCAGGCTACACACTTACATTGACAGTCATCGTCAATGGCTTCTACAAAATAATTGTTAAACCATCTGCTACATATTTGAAGCGAAGTGGGCTAGGCCACGGGCTAGGCCACACTTGGACTATAGCGGCACCTTGAGCCTCAGGCTGATGTCGGTGGATGGTAGTGAGCAGCTTGTGTAGTCATCCAGAAAATTCACCATCACAGCCGACATGGTGGACACAACTTCGTGCAACATGCTGCGGCGCAAAGCTTCCTGCTTGTGTGTTTGTTCCTTATTTCAGCGTTTTCCATAAGTTGCTGGAAAAAGTTTCATGCAGTGAGCTGTACATGCATGCCTATTCTAGACAAATTTTTGTCTGCTGAAGCTGATAGCTTGTAAAAGTTAGGTCTGTTAGAAGCGAAATTTGTTGCAGGAATAGTATAGGAAGACTAGACTTAGTGAGAATACGGTTGGTTTGTTTGAAAGTTTTTGGTGTGCGGGCCCACTGGCAATGTGCAGAAACATTATTTTGTTTTTCCACATCTCTTCTACGTCTTTCCACATAAGCAGTTCTATGTATGGTCTCGCCCATACATAGCACTGCTGGAAGTATGAAAACCAGAAGACGATTGTCAGAGCTATGGTGGTTTCTGAAAAATGCTTGTTAGTTCAATGACATGTAGTAAGCCATGCAATAATAGCCATAAAAGCCATAATAGCTGTGTCTTACCAGTACTCACCTACGGGGCAGAAACCTGGAGTCTTACGAAAAGGGTTCTACTCAAATTGAGGACGACGCAACGAGCTATGGAAAGAAGAATGATAGGTGTAACGTTGAGGGATAAGAAAAGAGCAGATTGGGTGAGGGAACAAACGCAAGTTAATGACATTTTAGTTGAAATCAAGAGAAAGAAATGGGCATGGGCAGGACATGTAATGAGGAGGGAAGATAACCGATGGTCATTAAGGGTAACGGACTGGATCCCAAGGGAAGGGAAGCGTAGCAGGGGGCGGCAGAAAGTTAGGTGGGTGGATGAGGTTAAGAAGTTTGCAGGCATGGCATGGCCACAATTAGTACATGACCGGGGTTGTTGGAGAAGTATGGGAGAGGCCTTTGCCCTGCAGTGGGCGTAACCAGGCTGATGATGATGATGATGATGATGATGATGCAAGAACAGGACTAAGACGGTATAAAACCTATCATGTCCCTTTCTCTTGTGCTGTTTACCATATTATGTTGTATCTCTGGGCAACACAGGTGGCACTGACTTTTTTGCGTGGCTGAGGCTGCGCACTTGCTCAGTGTGCAACATTGGCTGCAGCACTTCAGGGTCTGCCAGACTAGTTTCTAGTTTAAAAGAGCAGCTTTATCTTGCACAGCTATAAAATGTGCTCCTGCAAGTGTGATTGCATATCACAAGAGCATGAGGCTTTTGTGGGCCATCTCTTGTTAGTGCCATGCTGAACATTATGCAACTAGGAGCACCAGGTATATGCATCTGTTCCAGCTTGCTTGCTTGCTTGCTTGTCAAATTTCACACAGAAGGGGCATCTCAGTCTGCATGTAATTGTAATACATTATTGTGCACTATTAGTCTGTCATCCAAAAGAGGAAGTTCTATCTTCTGCAGTAACACCAGAACTGAAACCTGCCGGGGTTGCTCAGTGGCTATGGTGTTGGGCTGCTGAGTACGAGGTCACGGGATCGAATCCCGGTCACGATGGTCACATTTCGATGGAGGCGAAATGCGAAAACGCCCGTGCACTTAGATTTAGGTGCACGTTAAAGAACCCCAGGTGGTTGAAGTTTCCCGAGTCCTCTACTACGGCGTGCCTCATGATCAGAAAGTGGTTTGGGCACGTAAAGCCCTATAATTTAAAACACCAGACTGAAATGTATCGATTCATTGTAGCTGAAGAATGATGCCCATTGGTCATTATAATAAAGCAGGGCAAGCATCTCATTCTGACGGTATTGTTAGGTGGTGCCATTGATGGTATTTTTCGGCATTGTCATAGGTGCTGCATACTTTGAATTTATTCTGGGCAGGGCATACAAGTAATGCATAAGAAAATGCAATCCCTCTACGAAATTGCAGTGCAAGCAATAAAGCCAGGAAGGTTACATATAAAGTAGAAGCTTGTTGATACATTCCCATTACGTACGTTTTCCCAGTGCCAACGTTCGCAATCGAGAACAAAAAAGAAATGGCCCGACAGAGTTATGCTGATTTTTTTACGGCTCATACATTCCCGGAAAACGCAATTCTTTAGTACCAACGCTCAGTACGTCGCCGAACTGCGATCGTAGGATATGATTTCCAGCCGCTATATCCCTGTAAACGAGAAAATGCACGAGGCACATGCAATCGAGAACAGTATATACAGTTAAACCTCTATATAACGATGGGGGTAAAATCGGCAATTTGCTTCGTTATATTGAAATTTCATTGTATTGAAATTTTACCTTTTATACAATTAAGTACAGTCACTGATTGATTTTTCTTGCATGGAAGGAGGCCGCAGAATTTTTCGAATTATCTTGCAATCCCTGGATGCACTTCATAGCATTACCGCAAGCTCACTTCCCTCCTCCTCTTTCCTTTTGCTCGAGCAGGAAGGTGGCACTCGTGAAGCCACCATCTTTCTTGTCTTACCATCCCACACTGTCACTTGCACCTAAAGCACAAAGTGCACGGGGCAGGATAGGATCTTATCGCACTTGAACTTTATACAAACATGATGCAACTTCACTTCGGTGGTCGCTCTTGTCGCGCCGCATGCGATCTGAGAAGTGCGTTTGCAAGCAGCCACTTATAAATAAATCATTTGGCCATCTGCATCCGCAGAAGTTTCCATTTATTGCCTCGGCCTTCCTTTGTGGTGGAAGCAAAATCTCGTTACATTGATATTCTAAATACATGATGTTCTATGGACAGAAGGTTATGAAAAGTTAAATACTTTGTTACAGTCAACGACTGAATTTTCGGACATGCTTGATATTTCGGACGTCTTTGCGGCACCGTCACGAGCCCCATAGAATCAATGTATAAGGACATCTGAAGTTTCGGACGCTCGAACCTCCCGCCGTCCAATTTTCCGGACTTTTTGACGCTACGGAAGGTCCTTTGGCTCCTTGCGCAGCGCCCTTGCAAAGGAAATCGACTTGCAGCCGAAGCATATCACCGCTTTGAACCGCAACTAGCCGAATCTAGCCGTCACACACCGATTTGGTCTGGCCACGCTGGCTATGTTATCGCCGCACTTCCGCCTCCGGCAGAGTTTCCAAAGCTGCGCCATTTCGTTTGTTTGCGCAGGCCATGTTTTGGATGTTTTGGCTAGCGTGGTGTGTGGTTGTGCTGTTGTGTCAAGTGTGTCCTGCGACGCTAAGCCTAGGTGCTTCGACGCTCGTCAGCGAACTCCACTGTTCGCAACCTCAGGATTTCGCTTGCCTTCGATGGCCCCCACTCCGTCTTCGTCGTCCTCGCCGATGGCATCGAAGCGCGGAAAGCAGTACCGTCGGTTAACGATGGAAAAGAAAGCTGCCGTTATTAAGCAAGTCGTGAGCGGCCGATCGCAGGCTGACGTGAGCAAGGATTTCTGCATCTGCTCCGCTCTGCTGGTGTTTCCACACCCGCGGAAATAACTTTTGAACAATTTGTTGACGCTGACAATGAGCTCGACTTCTGCGCAGAACTGACTGACGAGGAAATAGTCCGTCAGGTTGTGGGGGATTCAGAAGACTCCGATGTAGAAAATGAGGAGCCAATGCCTGCGCCGCCCGCAAGCGCCGAGTTGATGCGAGCACTATTGACTCTTTCATTGGTGTACAGTGCTGACATGACCCTTGCTCAGATCGAGGCGAATATGATCGCATGCAACCGGAACGCCGTCCAAACAACAATCAACAAGTTCTTCAAGCCACTGCAGCAATAACACCGGCTGCCCGACGATGCACATGTACATAATAAACCGGCAGTCGGCTACATACAGTTTTTGAATGCCTCTTTTTATAGCCATTTCACTGATGCTTTGGCAGGGTTTCGGAATCCTGGTACTTCGCCCTTTACCTCTAGATCCGAGAAAAAAAAGAAAAAAAGTGCGTTTTTTGCATGCATTCATTTTTTCGGACTGCCAGAATTTTCGGACGTTTTTACGTTCCCTAGAGGGTCCGAAAAATCGGTCGTTGACTGTATATAGAGAATTTCTTTATATTGAAGTTCGTTATATCAAGGTTTAAAGGGACACTAAAGGTTACCAGAAAGTCAAGTTAAAGTGGTAGAGCAATGCCCTAGAACGTCTAAGGCGTCAATATAATCGCGAACAGAGCTTTAGTAACCGAGAAATTGAGGTAAATGCATGACACGGTTTGAGACCCCCAGCGACATTCCGGTACTAGCCCGATGACGAAAGCACTCCTCATCATAATTTATGTCACTATACTCAAATACTCGTATTAAAAAGATCGTCATCATTAGATTATAAGACGGAAGAAAATGCTACTTGTCTACTTCTATTCGATTCGAAGAAAAAATAACATTTTGATGTTACCCTTGAGTAGTATGGGTGATCGAAAGGTTTCGTTTTCGCTCGACTCTGCGCGCTCGACTTCGTGCCGCGCGCGCTTTGGAGTTTCAGTTGTTTCTTTATCACGTCGTGCTGCGGTGGTCCTGCTGGCTCGCGAAACTTGCATTTGGAACAAGCAGCGAGAATGCCACGTCCACGTGATGTCGTGGGATGCGCGAACGGTCCGCGGAACTTGGCCAAGGGCAGTTGCAGCGGCGAATCCAACGTTACTTATCACTGTGTGCCAACGAGTGAACCTCTCCGTTCGAAGTGGTTAAGTGGCGCACCTCTGCCACAGCGCGCTGGCAAAGAGCCGAAAAATCGCGTAGTGTGCTCGCTGCACTTTCGTCCAGAGGATTACGAGTTCAACGCCGACTTACTGAAGTCGCATGAAGTGCCTTTCAAAGCAGGCCGTCGTCGTAGTAGTACGCAATGACGCCGGCAGCGCGAGCCCTCAACAGCAGGTCACGTTCATCAGTGCTTAAATCGCTGAACTCGAGCCCAGCATCGCAAGCTAATGTGTCGTTGTCAGGGTCATCCATTGCAACGAGCGTCAAAGTTGCCGTTGTTGCAAATGGGTCGCAAGCCCCAAGGGTAGCGTTGGCCTGGCGGCCTGGGGCACAGCTGGAAGCATCCGAAGGTCCTGGCAAAGCATGAGTCGACTGCTAACAGAACAACTTGTTTATTCTAGCATCGCAAAAGAGCGTCCGGTCAGGTCGACCGAAGTCGAGAGACGGGAGAGCACGTTACTCGACGGAAGAAATCGGAGCCTCTCTATTGGCGTCCGGGGGCAGCTGCTTTTATACTCTCGGAGCTGAGGGCAAGAAGGAACGGCTCTGGATGGGGCGCACGTGACGGCGGGGCACGGACACGCTGAGAGACACGTTGAGACAAGAAGTGACGCATCCGCCGGGCCGGCGCCGGTCAGACCTCCTCGCTTCACAGTTGGGGAGCTCCTCTCCCCGGCTGCCGCGCTTTGACAAGCGTGGGCACCAACATGCACACACACACACACACACACACACACACACACACACACACACACACACACACACGAAGACACGTGGCATTGAAACATGCCTGGACGCGCTTGGCAGGAAGCGTTACGGCAGCGCTGAACGGGCCAAAATGTCCGCCGCTTTGAATGAAGCCCCGGCGTCCGTTGCATCCGCGCCGGCTATACCGCGCGTCGTAGGCGAAACGTAACAGCGTCCTAAAATAAAGAACCAGCTTATCGTCGTGCGCTTTCCCTTCCGCCAGCCACCATAGTTCCGCTTTCACGCTGCTTTCAGCTCTGTCTTGGCTCTTTCTGGCCGCGCGTTTACGTTTTGTGCAGAAAAGCCGTAGCGCCATCTGCGGGAGCCGCTTTACTCACTGACGGCGCAACGTCACTATGAGACCATGACGTCAATACTCCTCGATCAGAGGGTGGGTGATTTGAACTGCGCTAGAGGTACACGGATGCTTCAGAATGCATTTTCTCTTAAAATAAGTCTCTTCTTCGCACGAAACAAGCGTTTCGAGGCTTCTGGGATGGTATTTCAACAGTCCACGTTTTATTCAAATTTATTTATTCAAAATACCCCCAAAGGCCCTCATTACGAGGGTATTACATGGGGGGGGGGGGGGGGTCAATCACAAGCACTGGTTGTAGTTTGTACATACTAAAAACAAGAGAGGTTAACAGAAGTAATAATACAGTGAAACATAGTTAACATACAAGATAATTAGGTCACAATTATTACAGAGAAAACATTAGTACATATTAGGAGAACATAAGGCAACTGCACTAAAAACACCAACAAATATCGAAAAACACTGTAAAAGTCCCAAAAAAGAATAATAATACGATTAGTCGACAAGTCGTGAGCGAATTAAATGTTGAAACTTAGTCAAGTCTGGTTCCGTGGCAATGACTGATGGTAAGGCGTTCCATTCAGTTATTGTGCGTGGTAAGAACGAAGATGCATAATGGGATGACTGGCAGTTAATGCGTTTGACTTTGTATGGATGGTCACGGCGTGGAAAAATAACTGTTGGTGACTGAATGAAATCATCGTGAAGTGATGGATGGTGATAAAGCTTATGGAAAAGTGTTAGGCGAGAAATTTTACGGCGAAGTGATAAGTTGTCCAAGTCAGCTTTATTCTTTAACGCGGTGACGCTGGTGTAACGTGAATAATCTGAAAATATAAATCGCGCAGCACGGTTCTGCAAGGCTTCGATGTTACTTATGATATACGTTTGTTCGGGATCCCAGATGGCAGACGCGTATTCTAGTTTAGGACGGATTAATGTTGTGTATGCTAGTTTTTTAACATGCATTGGGGCTTCTTTTAAGTTATGTTTAATAAGTCCGAGAGTACGATTTGAAGAGGCAAGGGTAAGGTTAATATGATTATTCCATGATAAGTTTGATTGAAGATTTATGCCAAGGTACTTGTAAGTAGTTGCGAGTTCCACAGGGTTGTTATCAAGGGAGTAGGTGGTTAGAATTCGTGGCCTATTGGTGAAAGACATGAGTTTAGTTTTGGAAATATTTAATGGCATTAACCAATTAGAACACCATGCACTTATTGCGTCCAGGTCAGTTTGTAGTAAGTGGCTATCGGTGTTACTTGTTACACATCGGTAAACTACACAATTGTCTGCAAATAGTCTGATTTTAGATGAAACGCAACTGGGTAAATCATTAATATAAATTAGAAAGAGTAAAGGACCAAGTACGCTGCCTTGTGGAACTCCAGACGTAACATCAGCATAACATGAGTTAGAATTGTTAACTGATGTAAACTGAATTCTAGATGAGAGAAAATCGGTGATCCATGCAATTATAGTAGGGTGAATGTTAAGCTGTGAAAGTTTAAGTACCAACCTATGGTGTGGAACACAGTCAAATGCCTTAGAAAAATCTAAAAATATTGCGTCAACTTGGAACCCGGCGTCTATTAGTGCGTGTATGTCGTTAATAAATCCGGCAAGTTGTGTGTCACATGAGTAGCCCTTGCGAAAACCGTGCTGATGCTTAAAAATAATGTTATGGTCTTCAAGGAAGTTGATTACTTGACTGTGTATGATATGTTCGAGTAAGTTACAAATAGTGCTGGTTAAGGAGATGGGACGATAATTAAGGGGAGAAGCGCGATCACCTGATTTGAAAATGGGTATTATTTTAGCAATGCGCCAGTCATTAGGAATACCACCAGTTGATAGTGACTGGGAAAATAGAGCTGTTAACAGAGGACAAATACTATGCGATGTATTCTTTAAAATTTTATTGTTGAAACCTAGATGGTCGGCACTAGATGACATTTTAAGATTGGTTAGTAGAGATAAAACACCAGCCTCACTGATGTCTACCTCATGCATTGTGATTCCCACTAATGTCTTTAAAGTTGGCAATGAGTTAATGTTTTCATGAGTGAAAATTGTTACAAACGTATCATTAAGAAGTTGAGCGCAATCTGAATCGCTGATGGAAACACCAAAAGAATCAGTAAGAATGATGTCAGTGCGAATTGCAGGGTTCACCACACGCCAAAAGTGACGAGTATTAGTTTTTAGCATGGATGGTAAATCATGAGAAAAAAGTTTTTGCGAGTGGATTTTAGTAATGCCTTATAAGCCTTTTCACATGCTTTGTGTTTATCATGAGCACTCGCTACACCAGTCAGCTTAGCCTGCCTGTAAAGTCTTTTCTTTTTGTTATTAAGCCGCCGAAGCTTGTTAGTAAACCATGGAGAACTGCTTTTGTAGGAAATGGATAACACAGGAATGTAGGTGTCAATGAGTGAACTGAGGGTGGCCTTAAACAGGACCCAGTTCTGTTCAATGGAACGGGAATGAAAATCATGCAGAAATTGACCTGAAAATGTGGTTAATTCATTGTTAATTGCGTCGAAATTGGCTTTACCGTAACACCTTATTTTCTTTTTGGTAATTATTCTTTTGCTCACGCAAAGGTTAATGCATCCAGTTATGACATCATGGTCAGCGATGCCTGCTTCATGAGTTATGTCAGATAATATATCCGGATTATTAGTTAAGATTAAGTTGACCTTTAGTGTCCCTTTAACTGTATCTGCCCGCTGCGGCAGCTTCGCCGCAATACTTGTCCACCCGTCTCACGTGAAAAAGCCGGTGTGCACCCAGTTTCTCATTTTGGTAAGAGCAAATCTTTTCCAGAGTCATCGCATGTGGCATTCACAGCTATCACCACCAAACCTATTGTGATAAGCATCTTCGCCTATCTATATTACAGAGCGTGGTGCATAGTGTCATTGGTAGCATATTGCACACTTTTAGTAAGTGATAATCGAAACATACCACTGTTCCCTGCTGCAGGCGGTGGAATACAGTCGAACCCGGCTATATCGAACTCGCAAAAAAACGCCTATCAGTTCGATATAGAGCATAATTCGATATAAGCCTGCTAAATAATTGGATGTCATATAAGCACATACCATTTATAAACTAGCTTAGTTTCGCACGAAATAGTCCTGCATTTTCTTCTGCTTGGGCAATTTCGCTGCGTGCGAGGCACGCACTTCCCCACGTTGTCTAAGGAGTCTGAGCAGCTGAGGCCGCAACATTCCGCATTCGCGCAAAGCACCGGACTAGTGCGAGCGCACCAATCACTTCGGAGGATGTGGGCCAAAGACGGTCGTTGCTTTCCTCGTAGTGCCCATTTTCACTTGTGCTCGGCACGATGTCGGCAAGGTAGTCTTAGTTTCCGGGCTCTCCCGTGGTCGCGACACCATCATTTGCGCTCACAAACTCGTCCACCGTTGATTCGTCAACAGCTTCCGGAAATTCTGACAGCTCGCTCCAAACTTCGGCAACAACAACGGCTTCGTCGCATTAATCAGAATTTACAGTCATCACCGAGCACGCGGAAGTTGGTACGGCTGAAGCTATTTTGGATGAACCACTCGCACACGGCCGTGCGTACACCTCGGGCACTACGGGCACCGGGTCGCGAGTTAGGCCGCTTTAGCCCTAATTTCCCCCTTCAAGATCGTGCCGAGAGTGCACCTCGGAATCTTGTACGTTGCGGGGACATCCTACTTGTCACCGCGTTCGACCCGGTTTATGATTTCGAGCTTCACGACGAAAGGCAAATTCTGCGGCTTCATCACGGCAACACTGCGGGAGAAGGCGCCCACAATGAATCAGATACGCAGCGAGACAACTCGCACTTACGCCATCTTGCACGACGAGGGCACAAGAGCTTCTGATTGGCTGTCTGAGCAAGCGCTGCGAGCGGGCGGGCCAGGATCATTTTTTGTAGGGGGGTGTCGGCGGCTCCGAGGTAGCGCGGTCACGTAGGGAGAGCGGTTGGATGGAGCCGCGCTTCCGGCTCCGGATGGAGCCGCGCTTCCGGAAGTGCCCCAACTTCCGGGGGCACTTTTCCCGTCACCGCGAGAGAAAGCCAACTTCCGGGGGCACTTTCCGCCGCTTGACGTTCGATATATCGGGAGTCGCTACTAGTTTTGTTCGATGTATGCGTAATTTTTGCTATATATACTCATTGTAACTATATCGTGTCCAGAAATTGTTCGATATATGGCATAATTCGATGTAAACGGGTTCGATATAGTCGGGTTCGACTGTATGGGCATCACATTTCACTTTGGCAACATCCGGTGTCGCCCACCAGCTCAATTTCTTTTCGCTTTCCTGGCACCCACTTAAAACGCCACACAATGTGAAAACAAAATGCGTCTCGTGCCACCGGAGCACCACTAGCTCGATGTGCCTCAGTGTCTGATGCCACAATGATCCACGCAATGCTTCATATTACGTAGGTGTCAACAATAGTTGAGTCTAATTTTTTTAGTTACTTCGAATTGTACGTTTCCCAGTTAACACGTTTTTCTCACATTTCTTTTTTCTTTCTTTTCTTTTTCTCCTCAGAATTTATGAACGAGGTTCTGCTGTATTACTTAGTGCTTCTGCATAATCAAAACTGGTTATTTATCTCATGCTAGCAGTACATTGTTACTCCTCTCTCCGACAGGTATTCAAGCATGCCAAAAAGCACGGCTACGCGGAACATGATGCCTCGGCAGTGTACATCCGAACTCGACTCTGAAGCCACCGGGAGGCTGCCAACTGAGGAGAGAGACAAGGGCGGGGAGTGCAAGACGCACACACAGCTGCATGTTCTACCAGAGCAAAAGCCCTGAGCCGCAATTCATAACATGTGGTGGGGGATGCAGGGTCATCCCATTTTCCGGCTCTTCCGGCCCACAAAATGGGGGCTGGCATCTGCAATGTGCTGGACCCAGTGCTGGTTAGGAAGTGGTGCCTTTTTATCAGCGGCCGTTTGTGCTTGCAGTTATTTTGCGTTGTTAAAGCTGGGATGCTTAGTTGACTGTTGAGCTTCACTACAGTGTTTTTAGGCGGGAGTATGAGGCAGTGAACTACCCCATGGGGCACAAGCATGAGTAATTGGTTGCAGAAAGTGGAACTCTCATTGTTTTAAGGGCATTTGCAGCCTTGGTGAGCAGAGCCCCTGTGTTGTAATTTGCCCATCTCGTGGAGCATTGTGTGCATGTGCTTCCATTTCAGGCTAGGCTAGTTGATCTAGCAGGGTCCTTCTTGATTTGCGACTCGCGAATTTTATTCTTATATGTTGTGGAACTTCAATTTAGCTAATGAATTGATGCGCTTCAAAGACCCCCACCTTTTTTTTTTTCCTTTTATCATTGCTCTTGTTTTTCTTCAGGTGCTGGCTGCAACATTTTAACAGTGCTCTGCAGTAATCAGTCCCGAGTACTCATTGGCTTCGTGCTAAAGTCTCGGTGCAGCATGACCCTGCACTTAGGATCTTTAGTATTTGTGTGGCAACTGTTGGATTTCTTGTTCCCGTGTTAGGTAGCCTGTGTTTAAGGAAAAATGTTTCGAGGTGATAGTTATACTAAAACCATGGTGCTTACCCTGACTTCTATTTCCTTTTTTCCCTAAGCAAGAGCAACAGAATGACGCGTTACAAGGGTATCCTTTATATGTAGCAAGGCACAAGCAGAGGGCAGTGTCGTGATTGGATGTGCTGCGGCTGTGGCCAGTACATTGCATGTCTGTCCCTGCTAAAGAGTACAAGATCTCCCTCATCCCTCTCTTTCTCATTGCATTACAAAGGAAAGTCAGAAACTGTCGGTAAGCTGTTAGTGGGGACTGCACTGTTTAGCGTGCAAGAAATCTGTCCCACAGGTTGGGACGGCGGGCCAGACCCAGCCTCATATGCAAAGTCAGCATGGCCCACCTTTCGCGCTCTGGGCTGCACTGTGTGCCGAGTTGTCCTCCTCCTGCTGTTGTTATACACATTAACTACAACATCCCCATTCCATTGGAAAGTGTCACCATGTCACATACACAGAAGAATAAAACTATCATCTTCACTTTATTTTAACCTGATGCACTTCTTGTTGTGTCTGTGTGTGACCTGTTCACTGCTTTTATTCTTGTGGGTGACATGAGTGTTGTCTTGTATTCTTGATTTAACTGAGAAGGAGAAAGCAGCTGGGGTAAATGAACTGAAGTCACTTTTCAATGTATGGTCTGTTCCAGCATTCACACACTTAGCCCAGTTATGGAAAAAAAAATGTTCGGACAGCGAGAAAAGTGCATACCGGTTATTTAAGATGTTTACCCTTGGGAAACGGACAGTACATGTCCGGTGGGTGGCACAGGTTCTTATTATAGAGTACTGTCTAGAGCAGAAAATCCACAGGAGTAAAAGGAACCACCACTCTGACATTGCTAATTAAGAAACACATCCTTCAGCAGATACTCATTTTTAACAGTATTGCAGTGGTGCTAATAATGATTTTTTTTTTTTCTGCTTAATATGTAGATTGGTGGGCAACATTCTTTTCTAATTTGAACTAACTTCAGCAATGGTTTGTCTCGTGCTGGAAGAGACCAACACTATCTTGGCAGGAATTTGGAGGTTTATTCTCATTGCTATAAAAGTTTACACTGTGGGTCATAACCTTGGCTTTGTGAACAGTCGAGGACTGGCTGAAACAGTCCACGGTATTGTGCGAAGCAAATTAAGCCTGTTCCCGATCCTAAAGCGGTATCTACATTTTTTTATTATATAGGCGCAGTCTTAGGACTGATCCTTGAAAAGACTTTGTGCAGGGGCATTGTTTAGATTGGAATAGGGTGTGAGAATGCAGGTGCTGTATTGTAAATAAATACATATCGAGTGACAAATCGAATATTTCCCCGTTTGGTTCAACCTTGAATCGTTAATTGCGAATTGGGGTGTTCATAGGACTTTGGCAGCCCTACTAGCCCCAGGACCAACTTCAAACCATTCGATCACACCTTAATGGAGGCAGTATTTTTGCTGTGTTGTTGGTTAGGAGATAGTCTACTGATGCAGCAGTTACATGTTAAGCAGTGTGTACTAATTCTAGGCCTTGCTGGGTCAAGTATTCAGTAACGGCAAGGTTGTTTGTTCCTTTATTATAGCTCACCTGCTTAGGTCAGCAAATACAATGAGCTGCCACAATTAATCCATTTGATAGTCATAAATCGTATTTTGAATTGCTGGCACTACAGGGTGCCTGCCTGTTTGCGTTGTGTGTCATACTTTATACTGAACCAAGAATTTGCAGGACAGCCCTCATCAATAATGCTTAAGGCCCGAACTGGTGTGTTGAAAATTTAGGCAATGCATTTCTTGCACCATCAGCACCATAAAAGGTGGACTGCAGTAAAACATAGAAAATGCATAATTTTCCAATGACTTTCACTGCCCTGCAACTGTAAGCTCTGCACCTGAACTCTGAAGATTTTTCCAAGTACACAAGCAAAATCCGTTGCATTGCATCTGCTTACTTCTAAAACGACGAGGCACATGTTAAACTTGGTAGTAGCTCCCAGTAATAAATTATATATATGCCAGAACCGACAACCCTAATGACTGACGTCTAATTTACAGCCCATTTTCCTACCGCAGTCCCTTTATATTAGCCGAATCTACAGAACAGGTATTCTTATTACTGATACCCTAAAGGCCCAAATGGGCACTGCATAGGGGCGCAACAATAAATCAGTGGTGAACACTACATATTCAAACATAATGCTTGTTAGAATAAAACAAGACCACATGTTTAAGGTCTAATGCAAGATCTATCAAATGTGTGGGATACATTTTAAACATCTGTGACGAAGGCAGAAGCCATTGTTCTGCCCAATGGGCAAAATGCATACATAAATGTTTGCACATAGTCAACATGGGAGTGCCATGCTGCACTTGTGCAATTCTTGTCCAAACTGTTTTGGAAATTTGGGATAGTTTCCTGCTGAATCGTGTCTTTATAATATGAATAGTAGGTGTTGAATATTGAATAGTCAAAGACAGATGCATATATACAAAGCAGGGATATTTATTTCTGCATAATTAGGTACCATACCTGCCCCGACGTGCAAAGAATGACGGCTAACTATTGGGTAGAAATGATCCGTTTTAAACACAAGATCACTGATTGTCAATAAGAGTACTGGTGGAATAGCCTTTCAATAGCTTTAGAGCCTGTTTTCAAAGAAGCTTTTCAAGATATGACTGCTACATGACATGCATTCCAAAAACGCTAATTAAATGGTTGCCCTAAAAAAGCTTTAAAAAAATATCATTTGGGGGGCTGGGAGGGAGGGAGGCAAGTCAACAGCGGTTGACATTGAAGAAATAGGAGGTATTCCGAGGTGCACAAGTCTACCATGCGGTTTGTTGTTTCACATTATTCTATGTTTGTTAATTGTGAGGAGAGAAAGGCTTCCTCTGTAGACCTTGTTTTTATTCAATGTCCACTGCTGTTAAGTCCCATAACTTCGTCTACAGCACCTTACCTTGCTTTAGTATCATCTTACTGTCACATAAACCCCTTTCTTTAACCTTTACTTCACTTTCTTTCTTTTTAGACTGCACTATCTCCGAGGCTGGTCTACATTTTTCGCCGAGTAAAGCCACACTTTCATTCGCCATGGTGTTGTGGCGCTACCAAGCCTGAGGGTGCCGGATTGAATCCCATGTGCGGTGGCCACATTTCGATGGGAGTGAATTGTAGAAACTCCTGCGTATCGTGCATTGGATGCACATCAAAGAACCCCAGGTGGTCAAAATTAATGCAAAGTTTCGCACTACGGCATGCCTAATTCAAATTGTGGTTTTTCACACGTAAAACCTCAGAATTAAATTTTTTAATCTATACTTCTGGTTCTGGCTTGAGGCGCGCACAGTCTCAACAAGTGCATCTGTGTTTTATTTGAGTCTTTCGTGATTGTTGCACATCATTAGTGCCCAGTGCATAGTTCTGTGCTAACTTTTTGTGTCATTCTTTTTACAAGTTCCATTTTCATGACTTATTGTTGTCCTGTGTGCACCACAGGCCCAAATTTTTCTAATTTCAGAGATGAAAGTGGCCACATGCCCAGATCCCAGGAACTCTACATTAGTATGAACTTGGTAAAGAAGACATATCCTTAAAAAGCTGCTGGACAATGTGTGCCGTAAACATACATAAAAACGACAATTGCATGAGAGACATCATTCGTTGTAGCGTAAAAGGTAAAACTGCTACTAAAGCACTAAATGATGTACTATGAGCAAGTTGACATGTAGGCTTTTGTTGTGAAACAGTAAACAAAGCTTGCAATGCCCATTTTGCTTCTGCATTACATTGCAGACTTTTTCATTCTCTCACTGCTGGTAATTTGTGATACTTTGTTTAGCAGATGGAGGAAACAAGAACAATTGCAGGTTGTTTAAAAATATTTTGTAAGTCTCAAATATTTGAAAATATTGAATAGTTCCTTTTCGAATACAAATAATTAGTATAATATTCAATTTGTATTTGAAACTGAACATTTACCCACCTCTACTATATACCTTGCCTGACATGTTGGCTGTAAGAGTGATAACTTGTTGAATTCTCATTTAGTCTAAAGTACCTCAATTTAAGTTCCTGTATTTGCAGTTTTGTGTTTAGCTAACAGAAGACTAGTTTTGTAGCACTTTGCGTTATATCATAATTAGCATTAAATAGGTTGCATATAATGAAATCAAGAACAGTGTGGCATAAGTTTGGAGCAGAGTTATCATAACGTTCACCGTCCCAGAAATGGCCATTGTATTTAACCAATAAAACACTAGTGTAAGTAGAACTACTCAACTGGGGCTATAGCGTTAGATAAGTTATGTGTTGGTTTCGTTTTGATTTCAGTATATGCAGACAGCTCTCCTGGGGCATTGACTTACCATTAACTTAGCATTAACATTTTTGCGTTAAGAGATCACGTAGAAAACATTTGTGCCCTTCTGCTACAAGTAATCGTGCATTACCACCACTAATTACAAGTTCTACTCTGCTAGGTCGTGTTTTTTACTTCCCGTCGGAGTGCTCAGGTGCATGTCCCGGAGCACTCCATATTCATTGCGAATGCCCCTGCCAGACAGTGTAGTTGCAACAAGTAACTGCTTGACCCTTCTGCATATTGCCTGCAAAACGCATTTTAGGAGCCCGTGTCACCGGTAGCTGCGATCCGTTCTAGTTATACGACTGCTTCTGAACATATCGTACTATATCGCTTGAACCTCGGCGATGTGCCGGGATGGAATGATGCAACGATATCCATCGCACCGTTTGGATGCCGCTGGCGATAGCGGCGACACTCGAGCGAGAGATGAAAAGAACCGCATAGATGGAATCGAAAATTATCCCAATCCTGCCTTGCCTGCCGGGCGCAGGTTACGTGACGCTACAAACTACTCGTGCTGTATGAACCGTTGCAAAGCGTTGAAGCGCGTTCCCTTGTGTTCCCCCCCCCCTTTTTTTTTTCTCTCTCTCAAATGGGGGTGGGGGGGAACTAGCCTGCTTTAGTCGATCTCTGGTGTCCGCTTTCTACCGGAAGAATTGCAGCGGTTCTTCGGCGAGTGCGCGATACTGGCACGGTATATCGCCGCGTCTCGTCCAGACTGCAACCACCGATGTCGCGTGGAAGCAATCGATGCGGGTCGTGTCTCGACCCCGGGCGTGATGATCTCGGTACCGGGCGCGTCTTTGTGCGAAGCAACGGTTACGGTCGCGTTGATCGTTCTTTTGCGGCATCGCGTGGAGCCTGGGCCATCGATTTCAGAGTCTGGGGTGTGGGCAGTGGGGTGCGCAAATTGAGGTCGCACAGCGAAGAGACGCCGCGCGCGGCGACGCGTCCTTGCCCCACTTCTTTTATTTTTATTTTTTAAGTAAGTCGCCGCTTCAGCTGGCGGCGCACACGCTTTCGCTAAACGGAATGAATGTGCGAACGTCGGTTATCGAACGAGCGTCCACACGTGTATACCCTTGGTTGAGCTTCCTTCCTTTTTTTCTCTCTCTCCTCTTTTTCTTTAATGGTGGGGGGGGTGGCGAACGGGTTGGTAAAGTTAGTATCTCACTCAAATGTAAAAGGAGCTGTGGCGTTTGTTTTAACAATTTCTCACGCACGCACACAAAAAAAACTGGCATGCGATTATTTGCTTAATTCCATAATATAGGCGGCATTTACATGAATGCGTTAAGAAGGCGGATCGCATTTTTGAGACAGGATAGGCTACTTCGAGACTGGTTAAATCATCCCGCGCGGTGCATGTAAGCGAGAGAGGCTGCTGCCACCGTGTGCCCTGATCCAATCACTGGTGGAACGCAAATAGCTTGTCCCGGACGAAAAACAATGCACCGCTTGTAAACGCTGTCGCATAGTAGTTGCCGTGATGCCCTAAAGATTGCAACACGCTACCCTCGTAAACGCAGCTGTAGATGCGCTCGGTTCGGCGCTATCCAAAAAAAAATCGCGGTTTCGCCATACGGGCGTAGCAGTGAATGATAACGTGTTAGAGTATTACACGATGTGTAAGACTCGTGTAACTGTAGTGCCAGTGCAAAATTAAGTAAACGTAAACTAAGTGAAAATGAGCTGTTCGGTTAGGGCTTCCATTTGAATCATGCCATCAGACAATTTCATGTATGTTACCAATAAATGTCAACGTCTCAGCGAATTTGCGACCACTTTTCTGTATCGGGTTGGTTCAAAGATCTCGTGGGCCGAAACCGGATATAGTGCGCAGACGCGCCAATGAAATTTCATCATTTTAAAGTTTGAACTCGGTTAAAGGTGAAAGGCATGCGCTGTCGGTGGTTTGTTTCATGAAATTAGCTTGTGGGCTGACATACTCAAAATTCTGAGGAATATCAAGAATAAGACCTGGTATAAGCAACTTTGTGATAGAATGAATGGTGCGGCAATATAACCCCACACATACTACATGTCGTAGCAGGGCGTGGCATACATATACCTAAATATATACGGAACGTCACGGCGACGGCACACGTCCGCTTGTAGTGTCCATATAATTGTCGCAGTGAGAGGATCTATCTGCAGACGGTGGAGGGAGTGTCGGGGCATCTGCAGTGGGCATGGTGGCTCGTCGGCGCGCATCTATATGCGAGACCGACAGCCGGCGGGATGGCTGCATGGCGGCTCGGCGTGCGAGGAGCAGCGCTCTCTAGAGAGTTTTCACTGGCTCTAGGCAAAATTAGCTCCGCCCGCGGTGATTCCATAACTTTGCGTTTCGTCCAGCGTCTTTGCAGCGAAGCTGTGTACCTCTACCGTCCAAAGAAATTTTCGTGTCGTAAGCAAAGAACGTGGGCCGATCCCGGAGATAGTGCAATGCCAGGCGGAGGTGAAGTAAGAGTTGGAGGACAGTCCCATCGCTAGTAACCTGTTGTAAAGTTTAGACGTTGAAGGGAGGGAGTTTCCAGCGCTGGCTACCTGTTGTACGGGTTGTAATCGGGCATGAAATATGTGGTAGTTGGCCCACGCCGTCCAACTCGCCCACGCCTGGGACGTGGAACTTGCTCTCATAGGGAACTAGGAGTACGGGATTTATTTACAGTATTTGCATCACGATAGAAGATACATTTCAACAGTCTAGCATGACTCCCAAATGGTGCACAAAAGACTAAGCACCAAGCTGCTGCTTAAAAACCATCTGTCCTCCCTGGATCCCTAGGGGAGGAAAAACTGCCGTTGAACGTCACCGTAGTCGGTCCGCCTTTGAGGGGAGGGTTCACACACTCTTCCGCACTTTGGTTACCTGCCCTTCCCGGCCTGCTACCACCTTCCAGCACTGGCAAGCCTGTTTGAATATGTGTAAACAAACGGGCTCCTTGACCGCCACTAGACTTCGGCCTCCCATGGGCCTCTGCCTCGCTCGCCGGCCATCGCCCCTGGATGATGCTGCCTGACTTCCCCTCATCTTTCATTCCCCACCCCATCCCCAATACGCTGCGCCGTGCTCCCAATGGGCTGCATAATCAAGCGCACTTTCCCAAATCACGAAGAAGAGAACACACGGAGGTGAGCGGATCCTCACACACATGGGTTGCCATGCTTGACCCCAGTGGGCGCCTCTTGATTCCAGAGCTGACTTCTCAGGTAGCCGCCGCGACTGTCAGCAGAATGTGACGAATTCTAGGGCCCGCGAAAACGCACCGCAAAACCCCCTTTTCCAGGAGTCCTCTTGCTCCAAGTAGACCGTGAAGGCGACAGCGAATCAAGTAGCAATACTAGGTCCGCCGTACGTGGCTAGCCTTGCTGACGTCGCCGAATCTCCGAAGAGGCGCATTGTTGGCTCTGCAAAACGACTCGTCGCAGCGGGCCAGGAAGGGTTCGAAGGTCGCTACCCCCGCAGGACGATCGAAACAACTGCAGCGGGCCGTTGAAGGTTTGTAGGTCACAGTACCCCTGCAAGCCGATCGTAACAGCTCCTCCATGTCCCGGAAAATCTCGACTGGCCAGTGCTGATAACCGCTGGGCAGGAAGAGAATGGCTCGCGAGCAAGAATATGGCTTTGCTCCCTGCAACCACTACGCACTTGAAATTTCAACGTAACCTGCTCAACTAGGAACCCAATATTTTGATCCCAAAATTTTGTGCCGCCAAAGCGAGCGCTCACGTCCCCCCCCCCCCCCCCCGAGTTTAACCAGACCTGACCGACGCGCTGCACAAGAGCAAAGATTTACTCAGAATTAACCCGAGGCTCTCAACCACCAATACCCGAACATAACTTATGCAGCCTAACTTCACGAGCAGCCTGTTACCCTATCGCAGTGGCGTACTTATCGCACGTACTGGTATCACTCAACAGTCTGGGCAACTCCACAGGTACGTAACCACAATCACGCTAGCTTTGTGGTCCCTATTCAGAACGCTTACTTCCGTCGTACGCAAGCGTTTCATCACGCTTACTCGCTTTTATTCCTCTAGTCCATACAAGACACGTACCTTAATCTAGCAACTAAACTTGCGTAAACTACGCACTCCGCAGAACGCTTTAAAAAAGCGTTGTAAGAGTTGGAGGACAATCCCATCGCTGGCAACCAGTTGTAAGGTTTAGACGTTGAAGGGAGGCAGTTCCGACCCCTGGCTACCTGTTTTATGGGTTGTAGTCGGGCATGGAATATGTGGTAGCTGCCCCATGCCGTCGTCCAACTCGCCTACGCTTGGGACGTGGTTGTAGGGAGGAACTTGCTCTCTTCGGGAAGTAGGAGTACGGGGTTTATTTGCATTATTTTACATTACGACAGGAGATACATTTCAACAGTCTAGTATGACTCCCAAGTGGAGCACGAAAGACGATGCACGAAGCACACGAGCACCAAGCTGCTGCTTAAAAAACTCTGTTTTCCCTAGGTGGGGGAAAACTGCATAATCAAGCGCACTTTCGCAAATCTAAAATTGTAACGTAGCAACACGCAAAGGCTACTGCAGCATTGTACCTGCCGCAAATGCAGCCATCTATCGCATAAACCATGAACTAACGAAAGCAACCACCGCCGCCCCTGCCGAGGCGCTGTTGAATTGGCTGTTCCGTGTATGGGTGCGCAGCCTCGTCAAAGTAAAGCTAGGGATGTGAACGCCGTGAAGGGGCAGCGCAAGAAGACGAAAGGCAGGAAACACAGGACAACGCTTAACTCGGAACTAACCTTACTAGAAGGCACGCAAAATTATGTACTACAACGCATACTCGAGTGCTCTCCCATCGATGGCGTCATTATCAGTGCGCAGGCAAAAATGCGTGTTTGTTTCCTGCCTTTTGTCTTCGTCGTCTTGCGCTGCCCCTGCAAGATTAAACCAACACCAACTCGCCCTAGTGTCCATTCTTCTAGGGATGTGACCATAGTGCATAGATGTTTTAACGCGATAGCCTTAGAGCGCACGCTCGAAGAATAACCCGTTTGTGTCAAAATTAGAAATCGCTTTTTTTATTCATTTCAGGAAAAACTTCGTTGTATCGAGCTCGGCCAAGTTTGTTTCGTTTGGTTGGGTTGATAACATTGAACCTTATGGGTACCTGCCGGTGAATGTAAATTTGTTCATTAGATCGTGAACTTCGTAAAATGTGGTTTCGTTTGATTTAGCTTTAACTGTATATTTAGCTAGTTGCTTTACTGACGAGACAAGCTGTAATAGGCGACACAGGTTCGAGCCCTTGAATTTGGCGAGAACCACCGCGGAAACCTCGCGGTCGTCTGACGCAAATGCGCATGTCCATACAGGCAAACTTTTTCATCTGAATGCTAACCGAAATGGTGACCGACAACGTGAACCCGCGCTACCACTCAGTAGCGAGAGCCACTCTGGAAATTGATAAAAAAAAAAAAATCGCCTACGGAGGATTTTCGTTGCCCGTACCGGGAGCGCCTTCGCCGAGCCCCAGCAACAGTGGAAAGAGCAGTGATTCAGAGTGGACCACACCCGAGCAATGCGGCATTGAGCAACCTGAATCTTGCGTGCGCATGGTGTTCGTACGTTACGGCACTGCCCTTCTCTCTAGCGATTCTGTATATGTGAATGACATTCAAATAGATTACAAATTATGTAGTCTTTGTAGTTGCGAGCGATAAGTACAGCTCGGCTTAATTAAATTGTCTAAGTGGGCGGACGAGAACGGATGACCGAGGAAAATTTTGAAAAGCGGCTGTTAGGGAAGATTAACGACGTGCGAATTTCACTGCACAGAACGCACTGAAAGAACCAGGCCTGCTCGTTCTGTTTAGTCTTTGCGCAATGTCAGTAAACGTTGGGAGGAAAGTAACGTAAAAGTAATCGGTTACTTGGTAGTTGCTCAATTTCATGGAGCAGTAATTGATCACCGTAATCAATAACGTTTATTTAATAAAGTAATTGTAATCGGTTACCTATACCCCTGTCAAACGGGCAAGTTAAGTGCACTTTCCCAAATCTAAACGTCGCAAGCGGAGTGTACTCGCTGAAGAGTGCCCTCCGGTCGGAGTGCATTCACGGAGTGAACTTTGCTGGCCAACTGCGTAGCCTCGCCGCCAGCGGTTTCAACGATACAGAATGTAATGCATAGGTAAAGGACACAGAAGTTAATTTTATTGTTGAACAGCTTTTAACAATATCAGAACAGAACTCGCTGATATTCTGTTCTACCAGGATCAAATGCCGCCTCATCGCACGCCACTATCTCGTTCTAAATTGGCCAGGCATTCGTCTTCGCCGGCATTGACTTACAACAATCTTATAATAAAAAATTAAATTTTTTGTTAAGATTGTTTATTTATTTATGATACTACTAAACCAACCACATTTTAGAAGGTTTTCTTTTTTATTTTAATCTGAAGATCTTCAAAAAAACACGATTTTAGTTTGTCTTTCTTTTTTTCTTCTCTCGCTCTTTTTCTCTCGAGTGCACTTTGCTTTTCGTTTAGCACCGCATAGCCTTAAGTGTCACTCAAGGACTCGAAGTGCACTCCCCGTAAGTGCACTTAACTTGCCCGCTTGAAAGGGGCATTATTTCCTGTTGCGTGTGCAAGTCGGATTCTAACACACTGGAAAGTCCCGGCAAGAAACCTTGAATCTATTGCTTTGGAAGAAAAGCTCGTTCTGACGCGAAAGCATGCCGCTGCTGTTAATTCGAACTCCGTCGGCGCTGCCTCATACGTGCAGTGGTTGGCAAAAAGCATGAAAAACAAATATTTTGGTAAGTTTTTTGTCAGAGCCGACGACAGTTTTTTTTTTTTTTTTATTAATAGTACTTCCGCTGAAACATGTAATGCGAATACGTATGTTTCGAACTCTTGGGTCGTACGCCGACGACGCGCCTATACTTCGGATGCACCCAATATAGCCAGGAGCATATAACAGCTAACCTTTCGCAGTAAGACGCTGTCCGCAGCTAAAGCGTATACACTTAGTGAGAGACAACAGAAGATGTTTCTGGGTTCAGTTAATTATGGCCGGCAAGTTGGCATCTTGGGGAAGTATGCAAACTTTTTGTGTTATCCTTGGCGGCCAGTGATAGCCAAGGATGCCACAACGTGTTTTCTCATCAGTTTTATTTTAGTATGTACTAATTCTCGGTGACGGAAGCCATTGTGCGTTGACGCTGTAATCGCAGCAGCTGTGGAAAGTTCTCTTTGCCTCGAAAACATCGCAGCTTTCGTTATCATTACGTCGTCGTCCGTATAGCGAAAATTACTGACTGGGCCACATTCGCCGGTATATTTTATTCCCCCGTCTAATTAGATCGTAAAAGAGGGCATCCCCCAAGTTAATAGCTTCGAAAAATTTGCGTAATTCCTGTTTGTTTAAGCTTGCCTTCACGAGTGAACGGGATGGACTCGTATAATCCGCACTGCCACGCGAGTCTGATTGCTCATTACTTATTCACTTCGCGCGTGTGCGTCACGCAGCAACTGGCCGCACGCCAGGAGTCGGTGTGCGAGAACCTTGCGCATGTGCAAAATGGAGCGGGAAAAGCGAGTGGCACGCAATACTGCGCAATATATATACCTGTCGCCCGTGGTCGCACCTGTGTGGGTTCGACCGTTCGTTAACTCGTCGACGGGGGCGAAAGTTAGTTTAAGCCGAACGCGTGACCTTTAAACTGGACGCACGTTGCCCTGCTCTGGACACGCAATCCGGATGTGAACAATGGATCCATTATTAACGACACGGTTACGCAATCAGCAAGGTTCCTTTCTATCACTTTTCTTTTTTATGTATACATGATGTACCAATATCTAGCATTTTATCTTGTTCAACATGTTGAGAGGAAGGACCCGCTTGCAAAGCTTTAGGCGTTACGCCAATTTAGCTCTATATTGTTACACAGATGTGCGTACGTGGTATTAACTGTGACGCAACTGTACGTGCAAGCCGGCGAACCGAATGTGTGGCGCTCTTCGGCGTTTTCTCGGCGCCGTACGTCTTTTTCGGCGGGTTTCCGTTCAGTCACCGTCGGGCCAGCGTTGCGCCATAACGTCGCCCCCGTCGCAAGCTGGCGCGAGCGCCGCCTTGCTCGTTATTTTGCGGGGGCCTTGCAGTGGTGGCCTGACGCAATCGCATGTTGGCTAGATGGAGCGGCACCGTCTTGGATGAGACAGCGCACGGCGAATGCGCCGTGCGGGCTGTCGAAAAGGTTCAAGGTCTTGATCAAGACATGCGCCCTTTACAGCGGCAGCTGTGTAATATATATATATATATATATATATATATATATATATATATATATATATATATATATATATATATATATATATATATATATATATCCGTTCATGATGACTTACAGCCGTGTGATAACAGACTCCAAACTGTTCATGCTGAAAGAGTAGGGGTGCTTGCCTGGTTCACAGGAGTGAAATCGAAAACCACAAGGTTTTTAAACGAATAATGCTAAAGAGAGAAACAAACCGCAACTGTTGCATGGCGTAAAGCTAAACGGGTAGAGCACTTTTGTTTTTGTCTTACTTTTTATTTTTTCAGATTTGCACGAATTTTCTTGGACAGCTGCCTGTGAAACACAGCGTAACTCAGGTCCCTTTGCAACTCGTTTATATGATAACGCGCGCATAACTTGTACAACGAGTAGCAATGACGATGTTTCCAGCCCGATGCGCGTCTCGGTAGTCGCGCTTAAAAGTGTAATTCAAGTAATCGATTTGCCCGTTCTAAAAGAGTGGAGCGGGCCTCGATGTCCTTCATCAACTTATCTTTCTTTTTTTTTTTTTCCTCTCGCTCGCGAACTAGCTGTGCATGCTTATTCCTAGCCGGCCTTCAAATAAAGCGCGGTTATTAGCTCTCTCTCTCTCTCTCTCTCTCTCTCTCTCTCTCTCTCTCTCTCTCTCTCTCTCTCTCTCTCTCCTGGCAGTACAGGGCATTGCGCCGACGAATCTCTCGATACAAATGAGAATTTCAGAGGTAATTTTTCTGAATATATCTGCTCCACTTCTTAAATGAAAAGCGACGTACAGAACAAGAAGCAGCGAACAAAAACATGTTTCAAAACGCTAAAGTGCCAAGTCGAATTTGGGCCTCACACGGTAGCCGTGTCTGTTATTTACGGTGTGTAAAACAAGACCTTAAACGAGGTGAAAACAAGTCAAAATATGTTTCTGTACCTCGGTCCTTCCCATTGAATAGGTGCTGCAAACTGAGCAGTTTGAATTTCCCGCTCGTGTCCTCACTACAGTGGTCTCGCCGGCCAACACCGTCACTGGTCTTCTGTGACGTGAACGCCGAATCAAACGCTGTTGGCTGGACGAAACTCTGGCCGATACAGGTACGGTGAGCTTGTGCGTGGTACCTGCGTTGCAGGTAAATTTACTGTTCACTCATCACATCGTAAAAAAGCGCACAGTGAGGGCCGTGACATTAGCCTGTGACGTGCAGACATTTACGTGTTATATAAAATAAATGTAACAGATTGCAATTGCTTCATTAAAGATGTAATTGACTCACAGTGACCAATTACTGGTCCGCGAAAGTAATTGAGCAACTATCACAACACCTAGCTACACCGAAAACTCGCTCGACGTGCGCGCTGGAGGGAAGGGCGGTACTGTGACGCACGAACACCGGACGGGAAAAATTAGCGAACAAAGGTCGGGAACTACGTGCAATGAAAGAACGGCAAAAGCGAAAGTTAAACGCGCTGAACACGAGCGTTATGACCTGGTGGCGCTCGTGCCTCGTAGAAACTAACGCCCTTACGGAAACCCGAAACCATGGCGGGATGCAGAATGCGATGAGGCTGCGTGACCTGCCGCGTCTGCCTGTCTGAACAAGTGCGTCCACGAGGCTTCCGCGTGACACGGTTGCGGGCATTCTGTGCCTGCAGTTTCCGCCAAATCGGAGTTCTCAAAGCTGCGTCGCCTGTAGCCGCTTTCGTCTCGTCAAATAAGTAAGTGGTGACATAAAATTGGTTACCGAAGAAATTGAATTACAGGGAACGTTACCCCCGAGTAAAGTAATGTCATTAATTACAAGCAGTTTTGGTGACCTGTAATTTGTCACGTACAAGTACGTATTGACCCGTCGTTATATATATATATATATATATATATATATATATATATATATATATATATATATATATATATATATATATATATATATATATATATTACGTTACTATTACTATTCGTTACTATTACAACTTCCGATATTGATGAGTTCACTTCCCGTAGAGCTAATGAAATCGCCAGAAACACAGCTAAATATACTGGTATGTAATGATGAAATCTTAAAAAGAACTACCAGTCAAAAGCGGAAAATTCCAATTCCCGATTTTTCTTCTGTTTGCGAAGCATCTGTCGTTATCACGGCGTTTATTTTTAGATCTAGCAATAAGTAATTTTTAATAGCCAATTTAATACATTGAAATAAAGGTGTTTCGCGTTGTTTGGATGTATATCGTTAAATATAATCTGGAGATTCTCTCTCACGCTTCCAGTAGGAAGGATCTCACATGATTGTACATCTAAGGGATCAACAAGTGTATGTACAAAGACGACGTGAGGAGTGTGGAACCGAGGCAAGCAAGATTTTAAAAAATAGTACAGGCTCAGAAACAAAAATTCTTTGTAATTTTATAGGAAAATCATACATATTTAAGAATGTTTGGGCCGTTAATAGTCGAAATCACACAAAAGAGACGGTAAACTTACTTCTAGGTATAGTACATTTTTGGCAACGAACCTTGGTAAATCAAGGCACAGGCGTTAAATCTTGCCGTTCCAGAAGTACAAGAAAATGTAATTTGATTGCCGGCGCACGTGGGTATAGAACACATCCAAACTTCAATATTGGCCGCATGTACATTTCATAAATCATCACAAGAAAGTCTCTCCGCACAACCGATCGACTGTTGCAAAGCCGTAGCATTCCAACCGCCGCATTCCGTTTATATATATATTTTTTAAATCGTAGTCTTCTTCTCTTTCTACCCCAGTCTACTAAAGTACTGTCTGTCTCACGCACGCACACGCGCGCGCGCACGCGCACGCACACGTCTCCGAGGCCTTAAAAAATCGCCAGCCTGTAACTGTCCACGTATACCAAGTCTTGTTGCTAATCGCGCCGTGGTAGTGGCGACAGCGACACAGCACTGCTCAATAGAGCGTTTTAGTTTAGGGGACGCAAGCGGCTCGCGTCCCCTAAACTAAAACTCTCTGATATCACAATGTAGTTTTCATTCGTTGCACACTGGTGTAGGTTAGACGAAGCATCGACCGATGAATGACGACATCGACGGGATTGCCCCGTCTCCGGGGGATAGGTGCACTGAGGGTCGATGCGATAAACAGGGATGTGCTGACGATCCGCGTCCTTCCACGAACCAACTTGCTTTCGCCATCCGATATGCGAGACTAGCGCCCTGATGTCCTCACGGGAAGACGGGATCTGTTTCATTTTGCATAGAATGGGGGGGCCTCCTTGGCATTGGCGTCTGACGACGTGCAGGGTGACCACTGCGCTTCGCTCGTCGCTCGCGTATGTGCATACATAGAGCAATCGATAGCACTTGATTTATTTAATAGAGTAATTGACAGTGCTGATTTGAGCTTCCTTTAACGATGTCATAAGATCGAGCGCGGGTCTGTGAAACGTAGGACCTTTTAGGTTTAGTACATGTCGTATAATCCGCGCGGCACGGTTATGTGAGATGTGCCTCAATCAGATATGATGGCCGTTCCTAGTGAGATATGGCTCGTCCTGTCGGTTTTCTACATTCATTTTAGTTTTCATTTGATAACGTTGCTGTGCTTTGAACTGCACAACTACTGTTCCAATGCCTATACCCCCATGTGTTTTTATGTCTCGGTGCAGACAGATAAGCATTTGGCCGCGTGTGGGCTATCGGGCTATATAAAGCCTAGAAAAGGCGTTACACCGCCGTTACGCAAATTAATAATGGCGTTTCCCAGTAATAGGTGTGCGCTTGCGCACAGCCTCTTCTTTCAACAATAAACCAAACGTGTTGGTCACGGTGTACGCTGTGTGAAGGCTCGGCACTCTGAATCAGGCCGCTCATGCAAAAAAAAAAACATACAAATATCTGGCTACGTCACTGCCTTCTCCGGAAGAACGCGCTGTCTCAATGGGCGCGCAGCCTCGTTCGCGTACTCGCACGCGTAGTTGGCTCACACTACACCACGCACACACGTCTCCTCCTCTCACCCAGCGCGCCGGCAGTCGCCCCTTTGTTTCTCCGACAGCGGTGCGTACACCCTGTGCATTCAAGAGAGAGAGCCCATTGTCGCACTGGGCGCCGAAGAGCGGCGGCGCAGCGAACGGCGTGTGGTTCCGTTCGGCCGGCAGCTCCGGCGGTCGACGCACGAAGCCACCCACCTCCTCGCTCCGTGTTTTTGCTTGGCGGCGCAGCGTAATTATGTTTGCAGTTGTCTCAACAAACACGGTCGCGCGCCGGCGGCGCCCGCCTCTTATCTACAGGCTACCGGATGCCTGCTAAGTCGAGAGAAGAGCACGCAACCGTGGGAAAGTGGCGCCGATCGAAAGGGGTCTAGAGCTGAAGCTGGAGCTCCCGGAGACCCGCGCTTTTTTGTTGGAACGCTTTCTCTCCCTGTGGGGAATCAGCGATGGGGAAACGACTTTGACGATCGGAATGCGGACGTGAATGTTCTGGCTTGAAAAGAAAAAAAAAAAGAACTACAAGGAAAACAGTACCCTCGCAACTCTGTCCAATGATGTGAAATCAACATCGAGCCTATAGAGCTGCATCAAATAACCTGTTATCTGCGCCCTTTTGAACCCTTCCTTACCTGCGTTTTGTATCGGCCGTTAATATGTAAGACTGACTGTGTTAAATTACAAAATGACTTGAACAGGATTGAAAGATGGTGCTCAGACTGGCAAATGTGCTTAAATACCTCAAAAACTAAACTTATGAAATTTACTGCTTGCAGTGAAATTACGAAGCACACACACTTCCTTTATAGTGAATCTCTAGAAACTGCAGAATCATATAAATATCTAGGTGTTCATCTTTCTCCGACTTTGTCTTGGCACAATCACGTGGGTTGTATTGTTTCCACTGCATGTGTCTCTTGGCTTCATTCGTCGTACGCTTCGTCAGGCTAATAGTGATACCAAGCTTCTTGCATATGCCACAGTACTTCGTTCAAAGCTTGAGTATGCCTAATTTATATGGAACCCGCACCAAACGCATCTTATTACCAAATTAGAATCTTTTCAGGACAACGCAGCGCGATTTATTGCAGGTAACTATACACAATATTCAAGCATCACCAAAATAAAACGTCAACTAGGACTGATCCCATTGCAGACTAGAAGAAAGATATATCGGTTAACTTTCTTCCATCTTCTCTGAGGTACACATCTTACCAGCCAAGAGGAAATTCCCACGAATTGATCACGAATTCAAGGTCGAACAACCATTTGCACGTACTAAACTATTGTAGTTTTCACGTCTGCACTTAGCCATTTCGGTATGGAATCATCTCCCATGTAATATAGCCGAAATAACTAACCATATTATATTCAGACACTTAATGAAACATCCGGAAATTAGAAACATTAACATTTCTTCTTCCATTTCTTCAGATGTCAGAGGATGCAAGATTATTGTTTGCATAATGTAAGAATTATTGGCGTATGATGTTGTCGAATGAGAAGAGATATAAAGGTTGCATAGCATGTACGACTTCATATAAGGATATTCGACTTACATGCATGTTGCCTTATACCTTTGTATATCAGTCGTTATTCTCCCCCCTATGTAATGCCCAAGCTGGGCCTTTAGTGTAAATAAATAAATGAAAAAAAATTTCGTTTTTAATTTGGAAGCTCCGTGGAATGGATATGAGGCCTTTTCTGCCACTGTGGGCACGTCCGCGCGCTGCTGCTCTTAATTTCGGATGCGCTCTGTGGCACTGTAACATAACGAAGCGTATTACGAAAGGGGTCGCAGACCTACGCTCCAGCTGGACAGATCTCGTTATCCAGCTGGATAGTTCACGGGTTGACAGGGCGTTGTATACGTCCCTGTTTTGTCTCTTCTCAAGAATGACAAGCAGTAGATATGACGGCGGTAATGAGATCGCAAGACCTCACCAGGGTCTGGTCACTTGCGGAACAAACCAGGAACCTAACCGCTGGCCGAACTCTTGTACTATATATTTTGACTTTCGGCAGCTGTGCTCTCGTACATCAATGGGTAATTTGCACAGTGCTTGGAGGTTTAGCTTAAAGTTAACATATGTCGCTACGTTAGTCACGCTGTTCCTACAGGAATAAATTGTGTTGGTGTTCTCTCGTTTGCGATTGCTAAAGGCATGACATTACGGTACTTTTACAGGATATCTAGTCGCGTTGTCTTAATCAGACGATCAAAGATGGCGGCTAACTGCTCAGGGCGAAAAATGCACGCTCGATACAGCGCGCATTCGATGTGCGCCTTGTTTTTAAAGCCAGCGATGGGTACCCTCCGCGACAGTGTGTCCGATCACTTTGGCTTATAGCGTTCGGTAACGCAATGTCGCTGTGTCTGCACGCTCCAATCTATCTGTATCGCCGGTCCACATACCTTTATCTATTCATAGAGCCGATGACACGCGCGCCGCATATGTAGGCAGCTGTCGGAGCCTGTCTCGCTCTCTTGCTGTGATTATTTTACCTGTTCCTCATTAAGTGGGACTCCCACTCAGTGAGGCGGAGAGCAGCCCAAGCGTTGTTAAGCAAACAACCGCTTTGCGCGCTATGTGGAACGTCTCCTGCCTCTCGCCACGTGCGGACACATAAACACACTTTGTACATCGCACAAATAGAAAGCTCGCCCAGAAAAATAAAGCGCGCTGCACGCTTGTTATGATTAGCGGAGTCAGCTGTGGCGTGTAGTGTACTGTGCATACAGGTGCTGGCAGCTGCTGTCGAGAGAGAGAGAGAGAGAGAGAGTCGGTGTTCATCAGACACTGGGCAACGCTGACACTTCGCTTTGTCTCACTAAATATGTGCGACATCTGGAGCTGGCAGCGACCGAGAGATACAGGATTAAAGAAGTCACTGGCGCGCAAGAACTGCTCGGGATTGGTTGGCGCACGTTAACTGGCCAATCACGCCGACCAACGCCGCGAAAATCAAGCGCTGGCAATTGCTGGAATTTTCTCGCTTCAGCTTCGTCAAATCGTTCTTTGGCTGTATGACGTCAAGCTTTTCTGGGTTCCTGCAGCAAGCGGCGCGGTCTTATAGTGGAACGTTCCGCGCTCGACTTGTAGTGTTTCTATTTTCGCTCTGGAAAAAAAGAAAAAGAAACCGCTGCCGATGCGTCCGAAAGATTGTCTGGCACGTGTACGAAAAATGCGCAAGTGTGCGCGCCCGCGTGCAGCAGTGACCGCGGCTGACACGGGGAGACAAACTCGAGTGGTTCGAGATAAACGGCGAGCCAGATCGGCTGCCGCTGAGGCGGCGCCGACGACATACATAGACACGCAGCTCTTAAGGAAGGACAAAAAGGTACAGCCTCAGCCGAACTCCATATTGTGACTTAGTGGCAACTAGCGAGTTCGACGTATTTGTTGCTGGGTCGGCAGGAAGAAACGTGGCCAGGACCTCTTGATAGTTTCGTTCCGCTTGATTCTATACTCCGTTTCACAAATCAGGTGCAACGCTGTGGAGGCTAGAGATACTTTTTGCAGTGGCCCCGTTCGCGCTTAGATATAGTTCGGTGTCTTTTGACCGCTTTTTGTGAAAATGTTCTTTATATAAAGTCAGTTCTGAATGAAAATAAGAATTTACCCTTAGAAGCAGACAAACCACGCGCTTATTTGGCTGCTAACGCGTTGCTTTATATCAATTTACTTTTCGTTGATTTTTATTTGCATCCCGTCGCGGCAGCCTCACGTGCATGCTCGCGCGAGCAAACGCCTCTGGCGCCTATCGAAGCATAGACGGAACGCGCGGAGTGATAAAATTTGGAGGCCGCACTACTTGCGTAGCTTCCACAGTGTTGCACCTGATGTATGAAACGGAGTATAGTCGGCTCCAAAACCACCATCATTACGTTCGAGGAGTTCAAGGGAGCGCTGTCGCGTATTCGCAAAAGTAATCGAATATACTTATAAGGACATGTCGTCACTGATCGGCACTCGAGCGTCCTCCACTCACAGTAGTGATCCTGGCGTTAACGAGGCCTCGATCGCTGCTGTGATGGCCGACCGCGGACGTGTGGGATAATTTTTGTGAATACGGGTCCATTCTGGACGCCCTGCAGGTTCCGCCATGTTGTCGTAAGTTCGCCATCTTGTCAACAATGATTGGCTCATATGGCGGCTGCGCCCTCGATCCTATACTAACACGGTACTATGCCCGGCAGTACTGCAGTACTTTAACCCTGCTTTCTCTGGGGAGTGCCCACTGTGTGGTTACGCGTTCTCGGACGTTTTCCACATGGTGTGGGCTTGCCCCTCTAACCCGACTTACCCTTCCCCTTCCCCCCACCTACCTGAGAGAGCTGGGAGGCTGCCCTGCTCGGCTGCTCTACCTTAGAGAGCCAAAGAGCTCTCGTGGCTAGAGCCCGAGCCGCCGCGGAGGCCACAGGAGTCCCGGACTAGGGACCCCTCCTGGATTTTGTAAGAGGCCGGCCCTTAAGGTCGTCCTCAACTCTCTCTTTAAATAAGTGAAATAAATGTTTACCACCACCACCACCACCACCACCACCACCACCACCACCACCACCCTCGATTCCTGATTGCCGAGATCGCGGAATTTGACACAATAGCACTCCTGGTCTTCAGTTCGGCTTTCCCCAAGCCACTTTTCTAAGTGATTCTGCAAGTGGATATTACATTTTATTCCCACTTGAAAATACTGCCGTCATGGCAACTGTGATTTCCCCGTCGAGGGAGGAGAAGCTTCGCATAAGCGCTCCGGCCCTCATTTTGTTACCTGCTTGGTCCGTAATTTAGATACGCTGTTGGCATCTGCCATCCGTGGTCCGCGCCCACACGTACAGTGTAAATGATTACGCTCGCGAGACGTAAGGATAATGATCGCGATTTACATGGCACGAGAAGTATTCTTCTTTGCTTTTTTTACGTAACTGAAGCCGTCGCCGCTCATGGTTTGTCAGCTTACGCTTTCGAGAGCTCGCGAAATTGACTAAGCATTGCGGCAGGTTGAGGCGTGACCGTGTAGGCGAATGAGTGTATTACATGCGTGCAGGTCCTTTTGCAAATTGAGTGCGGCCACTTATGCAATCTACGCTAGTCGATGCCGCTGAGGGGAAGGCTAAAATCTCGTTCATCCTCGATTCGGTCGCTCCGGTGGAGAGCACGCTCGGCCATCTGGCTTGCTGCCAAATGCGTAGAGTTTCCTACAATTACTGGAGGGAACTCTGGCGCTGCGATCTCTCAGCCACCATGGGAATGACGGGTAGTTCATGGATTTGTCTGATTTTCGGGCGTGGGGCTTCAGACGTTCCTACGTGGCTTCGTTTATTACGCTTTATCTGGGCTTAAGTTTGCATGAAGTTCAAAGTAATTTATACTTGTTTTTTTTTAATGCTGGAGGTAATAAGACCGACTCTGCAAGCACGCATAATCGCTGCTAATGGAAGTGGTTCCACTTCTCCATGCGTCCGTGGCGTATTGGTTGCAGTACTGGGCTTCTGTGCTAAAGGTCTTGTGTTTGAATCCTACCGTCAGACAATTTGACAGTTTATTTAATTTTTGATAGCCCAGTGCGCTCTTAAAAATGATCACCTTTCAATGTCGCAAAGCCATTTAAAGCCAGAAGGACGAAGTTTAGGCAAATCCATGTGC
Organism: Dermacentor variabilis; assembly: GCF_050947875.1. Classification (NCBI taxonomy): domain Eukaryota; kingdom Metazoa; phylum Arthropoda; class Arachnida; order Ixodida; family Ixodidae; genus Dermacentor; species Dermacentor variabilis. Next base: position 28,822,510 of record NC_134571.1, read on the forward strand.
TATCCCCATCATTCTCATGCTGGAACTAGCACTGCAATTCCCTCCAGTAACTGTATGAAGCTCTATAGGCCAAATGTGAACGCTTTGCAACCTATCGCGCTTTTCAGTTACGCTAGGAAAAAGAGATACCCTCGGAGACACTGCAGCAGAAATGAAAAGTTGGTGCTTTAGACACCTCATTACTTATGCATGGTGCCGAACATCAGGAAATGCATTAGAGGTGCTGATTATCAAATAAATTAACCCTGATGCGTTGATGGCTTTTTATTCCTCTTTAATATGCGCCGGTGGTCACGCCGCCTACCGATTTAACTAAATGAAAGGGCACAGGCCTGGCACTCTACCAGGAACTTAGAAAATTGGTTCGTAGTTTGATGACGCTCCTAATTAGCTGCTTCAGGGTACGTGTCGCAACTGTGCTCGAAGCATGTCCATGTAACACCGTATCTTCAGAGAGCATAATTTTCGCATATTATTGTTCCCAAACTGCTGAGGACTGGTTTAGGCCAGTTTAAGCCGCACAAATTTTAAGACTGATATACAGCTGTTTCACGTAACTTGAACCAAGAATTTAGAAAGTTAGGTTAACCGCGCAGCTGGATGAAACCAGCGGCATATGGTTTGCCGTCATGTGGCGCTCCTCAAAATACCTTTTTTAATATTCCGCTTAATTAGTTGATTAACTGAGATCAATTATTCAGAAGTTTAATATTCACGTTTCGTTACGTTGTAGAGGATTTCAGAAACGACCGATACTTTATTTTTTCTTTTTTTGTGTGACAACGTGTTGGGTTGTGATGTTTTTCGGCATTTAGAGAAAGGTCCATGCGACTGCGCTCATGCGCTATCGTATCTTGCAGCCCTCTCAACCGTTCTTCCGGCATATAGTTTATCAGGGACGACGGCGCTTCCTTTCCGTGTGCCTCCGTCAAAGATGCTGCCGCGCTGTGAAGCCGGTGCCTAGAGCCGCCGCCGTTCACTTCGCCACGATCCGCGCGCACGGTTCTTTCGCTCGAAGCACGACTGAGAGTGGTGCAATACGGTAGCGCATGAGTGCATGGTCACGTGTCTTTATTTCGCGGGCTTTCTTTACACGTCGAAAAAAAATCAGCACGCAGCATGTACGTTTCCACACACACACACACAAAAAAAAAAAAATGGGTCGCTCGTTTCTGAATTCCCTCTACAACGTAACGAAACGCACTTGGCCCATAAATGAATATTAAAGATATTGCATAATTGATCTTAGTTCACTAATTAATTAACCGGAATATAAAAAAGACTCTAAGGAGCGCCGCACGGCGCCTAACCATGTCTTTGTTAGTTTCCTTCAGCTGTGGTTAATCACGTTTTTTTTTAATCCTTGGTTAAAGTTATGTGAAACACCCTGCATGTTAAGGCTTGTAACACTTCGAGGATGCTAAGACAGAATTATTATTATTGTTGTTGTTGTTGTTGTTGTTGTTGTTGTTGTTGTTGTGGTATATTTCCTTTCTCTTCGCTGTAGCATTTACAGCCATGTACGGGGTGATCACTTTTAAGTTTTATGCAGTTCTTTTTTTTTCTTTTATATCGCCTGTTGCACGTACCGTAGTTCTAGTCCTTGAGCTGGATTGTTCAGAGAGGCGAACATTATTTGCACGAATAACCGGAACACATATTCAGCTACCTAACAAAAATTCATGAATTACCTTTGTAATTATTCAGGTTACGGGACATATTGCAAGTTACGAATTCAAGCCACTGAGTTTTCAAGAAGCATCCACTTAAAATGAATTGCTAAGATTACACCAGTTTCGAGATAATATTTTCCGAAGTGTGAAACGAAATACATGGGCGTTCCAGTTACTTTTGTCCTTCAATGCGTAAAAGAGCGTTGGCAAAGAAGTAAGTGGACCAACAGTGCATTTTTACGGCGAGTTGGACGACACATGTCTGAAAACTGTCATTCTGGAAATTGATCCCAAATGAGCACGTCTGACAATCTCACCGGCTACATACGGTAAACTGCGATATGTACCGTAAACTGCAATACGTACCGTAATCTAATTAATTAGAAATGTAATTAGTGAATTTTTGAATATGGGTTTAGATTGCGAGTGCCAGTAATGTCCGCCTCTTCGAATAATCCAGCTCAACGACAAGAATTATGCTATCTGCCACAGACCTTTTCTTTTTCTTTTTTTTTTTTTTTTTTTTTAGATTCCGTAAAACTTAAAGATGATCCCCCTGCATAAGAAAGAAAAGAGGACGCGGGAGCTTCACGAAGGGCACTCGGTCTTGATGGTGGCCGTCTTCTCTTTCTTTCTTTTTTTTTTTTTTTTGCGTCTTGTTCGTTGCGACGTGCGATCCAACCGAGTCATGCCGCGGCGTGCATTATACCATGCTCGAGCAATGGTCGTGCCTTGAAAAGCGATCGTCGCGAGCGCTCGCAACGAAGCGAGCGCGCGCGTATACTGTACAGGCGTGCAGACACGGACACAAGTGGACAACACGAACTGTACTCACGTGAACTGAGCTCACGTGACCGCGGAGAGCGTCGCACCCGCCTGGGCCCCGTGGACTCTCGCGCGAACGTGGCGCTATGGGATTCGAAGGACTGCTTCGAGGCGTGGGCGGCCGGCGGCGCATCGTACGGAGTGTGTCCGTCGCAGCAACTCGAATGCCAAACACGGGTCCTCGAGGAGTCGTCGCCGAGCTTTGCGGATGGAGACGCCGCGCAAGAGCTCACCGGGAAGCTTAACGACCGCCAGTTCTCCGTACGCACGCATTCGCGTAACGATGCGGCTCGACACCTCTGTGGTATATAGAGAACGCGTGCAAAGTGCACGTTGGCATTGACAGCTCCGTCAAACACGGTTACTGCTACTTTTGCGGCAATGAATAACTCGTGTTGCTTCATTTTTGTCGAAAATGCGTCTGATAGCTTGCGGTATCAGGATTTACGCACCGGATAAATGCCACTTGGACGAGTGGGAGACGAAGAAATGTTACGCAGACATAATGTGTTGCATGCAGTGACGGAGAGAAAATTCCCGCGCCACGAGTATAGGTTTACCAGCCGGTATGTCGAATTCTGGGGTTTTACGTGCTAAAACCACGATCTTATTATGACGCACGCCGTAGTGGGTGCCACTCCGGATTAATTTTGACCACCAGGGCATCTATAACGTGCCGCAATGCACGGGACATGGTCGTTTCTTTTCTCTTTTTTTTTTTTTAAATTTCACCCCCATCGAAATGCGGCCGCCGCGGCCGGCATTTGATGCCGCGACCTCGTGCTTTGCGGCGCAACACCAATAGCCGCTAAGCCATCGCGGCAGGTATACAACCCGTCGTCGCCTCATCAAAAAAAACTTCTATAGGCTCGAGTCACGTCGCGTTCTTGAGGTATAGCAATATGAGCTGCGAATAATGACATTTAGTTACACTGTTGCCTAATTTGTTTTCGGAATCAGCAGCTATTCGGCGCACAATAAGCAAGCAAGAAAAAAGAAGAAAAAACGGCGGGCTCTGTCAGCGCAAGTCATCGTCGTAAGTATATACACGTGCGATAAACCTGAGTCCTTGGCCTTCCTATCGTCGAATGCCGTAAAACGCACGAATGGCGGCGAATTCCAATTTTTCTTATGTGCGTTTGGGGCGGCTTTGTGAATCCTGCAGCCCGTATTGTCTGACGCCGGACGGCTGGCTGTATAGATTCCGCAGCGCTGCTAGTTGCTGGTTTGGTATTGCTTTACTTTTCTTTCTTTTTTTTTTTTTTGATCGTAGGTAGAATGTGAAAAAGCCACGCTTAGAGCCTTTCTCGAAAGAACGCGCGTGATCGAGGAACATACACTTTTCTTATTCTGTCGGCACGTGTGTCGACGTGATTGTCTTCTTCCGGAAGAATTAAGAGACCCATATTTTCTCAAGGATGTTCTTTGATCAAATTTATTCGTTCATTCTATTTCGACAGATCAACCACTCTATCGATTATTTGATTGCTTGCTCCGTAAATCTTCTTGACAGTAGAAAGAACGCAAAGAACAGAAAGGTGCTGCTGCTGAACTCCTCCCCCCCCCCCCCTTCTTTGTTTTTTCGCCACCTCCTGCGATCGCTTTCGCCATTATGAACGAAATTGGTTCTCGAAAGCATTTTCTCCTAGCTTGAGGGAAATCTCGCGAGGAGACGTGATCGAGGCCGTATAGTATCGGTTTCCGCGTTTCCGGCAACAGAGTAAATTGCCTTGCTCGATCGGGCTCAATCAGCAAAGAAATGAAACACGTCTTTTCTGTAGCGCAGACTAACGCAAGGTCGCGCGGTTTCCATCCGGGCCGACGATTGGCGTATAGCGTAGCGCGATGTCGCGGGATCAAATCCAGGCCGCGGCGGCCACATTTCGATGGGGGAGCTCGAAATGCAAAAACGGCCGTGTACGGTGCATTGGACTCACGTTAAAGGACCTCAGGCGGTCGAAATTAATCCGAAGTCCCCCACTACCGTGTGCCTCATAATTAAATCGTAGTTCTGGCACGTAGAACTCCTGAAGTAATAATTATTATTATTTGTGCACTCGCCATTCAACTATACTGCAGTTTCGTGGAGTGAACAGAGTCGCGCAGCGGCGCAGTGATGAATCGAGCGCATGGTGAGGGTTAAACGAACGGAACTTGTTCTAACCGTCATATCCGTAACTATCTTCGTTGTAGAACGAAAAAAAAAAATTGGCCGACGATTACGCTTAAAGACATGTCTTTTGCCGCAATTGAACACTGACTTTCTGTGTCTTCCCTTTGTCAGTGTTCAGTTGCGGCAAAAAATGTCTTTTAGCAAGCACCAACTAGGCCAACAAGCAGTTCTGTTGCAACGATTACGCTTCTTGGTAATACGATCTTTGAGCGCAGCTGCTGCCTTATTTCAACAACGGGCAATCGCATATAGAACACGCAGTACCGAACGGTGGCGGTTCTGCGTTTCGGATTGGGCAGCCCACACCGCGATCCGCCGCTGTCGAGCCGGCGCTCCGGCGACGCACCCTGTCGCCATTTTATAGTGGGTCACCGCCTCAGAGAGAAGGGAGGGATTAGCATTTATTATTTAATGTTTCTGCTGAGGTGGGATGAGGAAACGGGTGGAGAACAGGGGTAATGAGTAGAGGTCACACACTCATTCGCTCACAGACAGGCCTCAATGGCCGCACAAGCTTGGCTTGGGAAGTAGAAGTAAGGGGACGAAACGCTATAACTGTCTTTCGAGTCACCTCAAGAGCACTGCGCCAGGTAAGGGGAGGTATGGGGCACGAGTGGAGGCGTGAGAAGGACAGCCAGGCGCAAGCACAACCAGAGGCGACAAATGCCACTGAGGAACGCGCCCCGCAAACGGGGAAGCGAGAGATATGGTTGAGAGCCGTACAACCACGCGACGCGGAGACGGAGGAGCGGAGAGTCGTGGATCACGCGCGAGGCACCAAGGAACGGCCGCCGCCGGCAGTGCCGCGACAGCGGGAGAAGGGACGGCGAGGGCGGAGTGGACGGTAGCGGCGAGAGTCGCCGCAACGGCGCTGCGCGGAGGAAGGGGGCGAGGGAATAGGCGAGAACACGTGATCCGGCTTTGGAGGGCAAGGGTCATAGAGTTTCCTACAGCTATTGTATGAAACTCTATGACAAAGGGAGAGCAAGACTCGCGCCGCGCGCGAGATATGACAGCAGGAGAGCGCGCAGCTAGAGCAGCGCGCGGATGACGACCTTGGTTACGACGAGGCACGACGGCGGCGCGAAACGCAGGAACTGGCGCCAAAGAGCTGCGCTCTAAAAAAAAAAATCACGGCGCATATATCCACGGCTCATTCGCTAACCTTTTCAAAACAGCTTTTCCAAAACTTAAACCATTCCGTGTAAGCATTACTATAATAGGTCAACATTGCATATGTTGTTGTGGCATAGTGAGGCTCCTCCGCGTGGTTGTACTGTCAGTGGTTATAATGAATACAAGAGGGAACGAACATCCTTCAAATGATTGCAGCTTGAAATGCTCGCCACGCAGCGTTGACGAGCTTCATGGCGGTGTCTTTCCGGCTCCGTTATTGGTCGACCTTCGCCACATGGTGTGACAATAAACCTGGTGGAGGAAAACTGCATGACGTGTTCTAAGTATACAGCTTCTGCAGATGTAAATATGTTATACGTTTCACTAGAGTATACGCCGACAAATATCCGTTCAAATTAGGCCCGTATAGTTTCTCAACTGCAAGGAAAACCTTGTGAAAATGAGAGCGGCCTCGTTTGACGTTATAATAAACAATTTTTGAAGCATATCTTTTCGTGGAATCCTGTCTGGTGTTGCGATCGGATGTTGGTTGTGAGCTGAAAGGAGTGCGCCTCGTTACCGGCGCACCGACAACCACCCAGAAGGTGTCTCGATATATTCGCAGAAACCAAAATATCGCGGTTTGTAGTTATAGATTCGAACATGCTGTTCGCTGTTTAAGAAGGAAATTTAAAATTGTCATGGAATGTCGCGAGGAACGGTATATGTCGCGACGCTTTGCGGTGGACGGCACGTGGTACGGACTAGGATTGGACTATTACCACCTGACTGCACATTACTGTGCGTAAGTCGACTAACGCAGATCAGGTACTGTATAAAATAGAATTATTGATACTTTATATTCGTTTGCGATTTATTATATGTGTATTACGCTTACAAGCCGAGGCGCAGCCTACGCGGCAGTGAGGGGCACGGCAAAGCCTTGTCGTCACTTATTGCTTAGTATAGCGTGCATTAATCTATTCACTTCCACACGCTAGTTTGTATGAACGTAAGTTCTGATCGCGCATTGGCGCTGAAATTCCTTCATCCAGCTCGCTCAGGTTTTCAAGAGATTTCGTGTTTCCGAACGGCAACACGTTGAACTGCACATCCCGTGTCAAAGTACAGTTCACTGCAGGAAAGAAATAAACGAGGAGGAACCATTACGTCAACGCAACAGGCCGCCTTAGCAACATAGCTTTCTAAAAAAAAAAGAAAGAAAGAAAAAACGTTGAGGACCATGTTGGACACTCGAACTCTCCGTGAAGCCATTCCCTTCGCGCTTTTATTCTCGCCGTGACGGCCGAACGCACAAACTCTGAGAATCAGTGTATCGGTAGAGAATGTTTGGTTCCCGGTTATTTTTTAAGCGATGCACTTGTTCGACTGCCCTGCCGTAGCTCTGCCTGCAGAGCGTGAGCCCTGACACCTGCCGCGCGCTCTGGCGTGACGCACGTCACAGATCCAACGCGCACGGAGCCAAATCACCCGACATGCCAACATTCTAGAATCGCAGTGCCTTCTCACGCACGCATTTCCCTGCCTCAAGATATACAAAGTGTCTCGAATTTCCCCTCTCTGACTTTGTCTTTCCGCTACCCAAAACATTGCGCTGCCCCAGCACTGCCTTGCATGCCTCGGTATGTGCGCACTGCCGGTCGTCGAAAAAGACGCTTTATGCTCTCTCAGGCGATCATTGACACATCGGCCAGTTTAGCCGACGTGCATCTTCTAACGGAATACAATAAATCACTTGTGTCAAACAAGACGCATGTTTGACAGCGCGGTTCATATCACACGAGCTTCTTCTTTGCTTCTGCTGGCCGGTGCACCTGCACAAGCTAGCCAGCTTCCGAAGAGCTGAGAAGACCGCGCGTACGTCAAATCTGTTGGCCATTCTCTTAATGTTGTGCGACAGCCTATGCATATGCGGTATCACTCCAAGTTTTCGGTTTCACACAGTGACGGCGCTTTAACAAATACAAGAGAGACGGACCGAGAGTTCAAAGGCGACGCGCTTCTGTAGCTACTCCGTATTAAAATTAAATTGTGTGGTTTTACGTGCCATACCGACGATAAGGTTATAAGCACCTCCTCGGTATGACTTACGCAGTTTACTCTGCCAGCTTATTGTGAAAGAAAGAACAATAACAAGGGCATCACTAGTTGAGGGCGCACGGAGGTAGTGCATCAAGTTCACACATGAAGCAGGGCAAATGCGCCGAAAATATCGTTTACTTGTTTAGCATACATTGCATACACATTCGGGGCGCGCGATACACTGCAACGTTGTCTTCTACGCTGCACAGAGTTTCCTACAAAAATCACTAGAGGACACTCCAACGCTGATATTGTTCAGCAACAATCGGAATGACGGTTATACTGTCGCGCTAAACATGGGCTACGACGCGGAAGCTCGCGTGGCCCAAGGGAGTTCGAGGCCGTGTGGCGGCTCCAATACACGATAAATCGGTGAACTAGGCATCACTAATTAGAACGGCGTTTAGTTCACCTTTTTTTTTTTTTTTTGTATGTCGGCGTCATCGTGCTTGTGGCTTCGGACGTTCTCCCCTCGAATGTCTGTTGAAAGGCCATTGAATACCAGGCTTTATTTCTCTAAAAGTTGTGACGTTCTTTACTACGCCTTATCGTTCGAAATTTCTAAGCAATCATATATTTAGTTTTCTAAACTCAGCAAGACAACAAGCATTAAGCAAAATTAAGTTAAGGATTTTTCGTTCCAAAATCACGATCTGATTATAAGGCGAGCCGTAGAGGGGGATTCCGGAAATATGGACCACCTGGGTTTCCCTAACGTGCTCCTAAACCTACGTACAAGGGCGTTTTCGCATTTCGCCCCCATCGAAATGCGGCCTCCGTGGCCAGCATTCGATCCCGTGACCTCGTGCTTAGCAGCCCGACACCGTAGCCTCTAAGCAACCACGGCGGGTGACAACAAGTCTCTGCGCACATCAAAGTCGTTGCGAATTTCTGCGTCGATGAGGTGACGTTTTGTTGAAAGTTATCAATTTGCGAGGTCTCAAAGCCAGTTTGAATAAAAAAAACACAAAAAAACAACCACTGCACTGATTTTGATGAGGTTTTTTGCACTTAGAAGAAAAGGTTAGTGTAGTGATTGTCGGCAGCTATGTTCAATTTATCGTATCGATTTTTTTTTTCGAAAAAAATATTGAAATTGCAAGAGCTAAAAAAAAAAGACAGCAACCTCAAGTGTCAAGTTTAAAGCTCTTTAATTTATAATGAAAAACCATATCATAATTCTGTAAACTGAACCTGTTAAGATACACAAAGCGGACAATGCTTATGTATCATGCACCACTGTAATATACCAGTGATATGCGAGTATATGACTTTTGCAAAACCATTCGTAAATACTGTAAAAATTTTGCATGTCTTGCAATATATATTTGAAAAATGTTCGAGTAGTAAAAATCTAAATAGAATAGACAGCGTCGACCGTAGTCTATTCGCGCAACGGAATAGGTCGTAAGCGAAGGGAACGGCATGCAGTCGAAGGCGCGCGTGAGAGTTGGATCGAGTCATGAGGCGCGGAAGATGGAAAGCACGGGAAGGTTTCGGCTGACAGAGCCGAGTGAGGCCTTCGCCCGACGCCGTTCACTCAAAGTACAGTGCTGCTAGTACGGCGTGTAATCACGCGCGTGGTCGCTCGGCCTCCAGCGACTGGGGCGCCGCGTTTCTCGGGCACCGATTATGTAACTATCCATACCAGTCACTTGCTGAGCCAGTTGGTACAGTATAAGTGTATTATATTTATTACTATTATTATTGTATTAATCTGTCATTTGGAAGGAGAAGTGGTTTGAAGCGCGGCGAAAGCTGACAAAACTATACGTGAAGGTGTATCATTTCCAAAGATTTACTTCAATGATAACATGACCAAAGTTAACCGTGATCTTTTCTGGAAAGCCAGAACGAAGGCAAAGAAGGAAGGTTATCGGTTTTGTTGGACGAAAGGAGGCAAGATCTTCGTGAAAAAGAATGAAACAGCGTCTCTTGTTCGAATCAGTAAACAAGCAGACCTGGAAAACATTGCTTAGCCAACATGCCTTTTCCTTTCAGCGAAACACTGGACTTCAGTGCATTTAAAACAGAATTTCGATGCAGTTCTGATAATGACTTCACCGTTGTTAGCGTTAATATTCGAAGTCTGCGTAAATACTGGGACGAATTTAAATTTCTGTCTGAATTGGCAGCTGGCTTCGTAGACATTTTTTGTAATAACAGAAATCAATGTTTCCCAGGCTTGCCTTGATACGTTTACCTTGCAAGGCTTTTCCGCACATTTTGTTACACGAAGCGGGCGTCGCGGCGGAGGTTTTGCTCTCTTTGCAAACGACAACTGTGAAGTTTCTTCTGCTGATGCATCTTTTATTCATGCCGAATCTATGATGGCCAAAGTTTGTAAGAGGTCATTTTCTGTGCATATCTCATCGATTTATCGACCACCATCATGCAGCCTTTCATGGTTTCTTGTAGAGCTCGATGAAACTCTGCGTCAGTGGAGCTCAGTGGACCAATTCTGCTTGATCGGAGACTTCAATATCAACATTTTATGCCCTGAAAAAGTGACCGTTTGTGATTATTTATCTGCGTTGTCCGCTTATGGTCTGGAATGTACAATTGGAGCTCCTATTAGAGCGGGATTAGTTAATAATAGCCTAGTGCGACCTTGTTTAGATCACATCGCGGTCAGAGCTCCCAGCTGTTCATTTAGGTCATGTACTATTCTACAAAGCTTAACTGACCACTACTTTGTAGCATGCCGTCTTGTATTACCGGACGCGTATGGAGCGCCATCGGTGGAAACTGCATCTGGGCAGCGCAAATGCCTTGTCCCTACTGTTAATCAATCCAAGCTTGATAAGCTTATCGTTTCGTTTGACTGGGCATCCTTAACCAAAGAAGATTCGTCGGGCAAAGTGTATGAAAGGTTCTGTACGCAACCGCAAAAAATTTGAATTACATTGCACACGGCTGATAGCTAAGCCAATAAGAAAGGGTCACTGCTGGATAAACACGGAAATTCTTGCTTCTACTTCTTATCGAGACAGGTTGTGAAAACGCTCCAGAAGAAATCCCAGAAACTAAGCACTGCGATTAGAATACAAGTCGGCAATAAATAGAGTTGTTGTTCTTCTGCGTAGCGCCAAACGCTGTTACTTCTTTTATAAATTCCAATAATCTTCAAATAATGTAAGCAAAACTTGGCCTTTGGTAAATCATCTCAAGGGAGTGAGTTCCAGTAAACGGTCGGTTTTCGGTGCTTTTCAGAAACCTCCTGCAGAAGTGGCTGATGCTTTCAACAGGCACTCTGTTAAAGTGTCCCAAAGCGCTGTCTCTCCATTCAGAAACACTCAGTCGTTAGGACAATCCGTATCTGTGTCAGCTTTTCTTCCGAGAATTTTGAGGGGTGATCCGGAAGAAATTATTTTCAGTTTCCGTCCTAACAAGCCCACTAGATATGATGGAATATCTTTACACATCATCAGAAGGAATTGCAATGCACTTTCAGATATTATCCTGCATATACTAAATGCTTTTTTGCAAGGTGACGAAATTCCAGAATGCCTAAAAACTGCAGTTGTCTTACCACTACACAAATCAGGGAAGAAAGATAGTATTGAAAACTATCGGCCAATTTCTATATCGCTGGTTATTGCTCAAGTCTTAGAAGAATTTCTTGCCCACACTAAGTCTTCTTTACTTAACAAATTTTATATCCTGACTGATCGACAGTTCGGCTTTGTTTCAGGGCTTGGTACTGTGGCACTGCTTGAGGAATTTTCAGATGAACTGTTCTCGGCATTCGAGCAGAATCTTTTCACGTGTGCGCTGTTCTTAGATGTGGCGAAAGCGTTTGACACCCTGAATCATCAAATCTTGTTAAGTAAACTGTATTTTTGGGGATTTCGTGGGCCTTTTTACAACATTCTCGAAAATTACTTGAGCAACAGATTTCAGGTGGTCGCTACCGATGATAAAGGCGTTTTTAGTTCTAAGCTGTCACTGAAAGCTGGAGCTCCACGGGGGTCCATTTTATCGCCACTGTTGTTTAATATCTTCGTTAACGACTTTCCTTTGGCAATTTCCAAATGTTCCGTGTTCCAGTACGCTGACGACACTGTGTTACTGGCGAAACATATTTCTTACAAAATGTCCACTGAAATATTGCAAAATGACGTGTACAAGGCAATGCCTTGGTTCACTAATAATGGAATTGTTGTTAATGCCCCCAAAACACAACTTGTTTGTTTTCGCTCTCCACTCAAGACTACTGTAATTAACATGCCTCTCTACTTACATGAGTCGGACTGTGTTTCTTGTAAATGTGCGCCTATTACATACGTGGATTGTGTGAAATATCTCGGAATCTCTTTCGATAGTAACTTATCGTGGCAACATCACTTATCACTTATTTGTTCTAAAGTGAGGTCAGTAGCTTGGCTGTTGTTTAATATCAAAAGTTTCGCACCCCTGTCTGTAAAGAAGATTATAGTACATGCAATGGGTTAAAGTGTTTTTAAATACGGCATTACAGTCTACGCCTTCTGTTCGGATCGTTGGAGATGCAGGGTAGACAGAATTATAAAAAAATATTCTTAAAAATGTTGCCTACAATACCCCAATAGTAACAGCTGCAAATATCTTCTGTGAACTTTGTCTATCGAAATTTCACTCTTTGCTTATAGAACCAGTTGTCGTTAAACATTTTTGGAATTGCCCTTTCAAACAAAAAAGTGCCGCCACAAGGGAACTTAGAAAACACGTCCGTTACGTAGTTCCTCGTTCAGCCACAAGGTATGGTGCGGCCAGACGCTGTGCATATGTGCCGGACATCTTTAACAAATTGCCTAACGAAATCTTTAACGCGACATCGAAAAGCGCGCTGAAAGAATTATTAAAGCAGATATGTTGATATTAACCTCCAGAACATTTTTCCATCACAATATTTCCTTCTTCAACCTCTTTTGTTAAGTGGATACACCAAATGATATCTTGTTCTATTCAATTTCATTGTCATTTGTTTTATTTCTTTATTCTACATGTCTCATCAATTTATGCATTTTCTTTTCTTGCCATGTCTATCATATTCCTAGGCACGGTCCTACAAGCCAACTGAGGTTTAGATCTGCCTGTTTGTGTTGTTTTGCGTTTTTGTTTGCAATAAACGTTATTATTATTATTATTATTATTATTATTATTATTATTATTATTATTATTATTATTATTATTATTATTATTATTATTATTATTATTATTATTATTATTATTATTATTATTATTATTATTGACCGGGTCCAGAAAGAAGTTTCTTAGCATATATCTCGCCACTTTGGTAACACGGACATTGGACGTTGTTCTGGCACTGCTAGATTATTGTCATTGCCCTTACTTTGCCCTGCCCATTGCCCCGAACTCCGAAGGTGTATCATGTTTCGTATCCGGTGCAAGATCACCAGAGAACATACACCTTTCCAAGTTCCTGCCTGTCATCACCAACACTGAACCGTCCACAGAATACTGAGCCCTTATAACGCTTATTTTCATGGCCCTGATATTTTTCACAACGCGCTGTCATCAATATTTTCCGTGCTTTGTCTTGTGTGATAGTTTCACGCATTCTTCAACTGCCTTGCTCCTCCTCCTTTTACAGCGAAGCTGTTCGCCTCTCGGTGGCCGGCATTTTTCGTGTCCGTCTGTGAGCAGAAATTGTTATCATCAGCAATGGCTCGTACCCTCCTAAGCAAGCAAAGATGCTATGGCTCACCCTCCTCGTAGTGCCGAGGCTGCAAGCACTCAGCAAAGTGAAGCGAACATCCATCGTACATACATCCATCGTAACCACACATGCAACGTACTGAACGGCTAGCGTACGTCTCAATAAAAAACAACCTCAAAGCAAGCATCTATCATCAGCAACAATGGCTCATACACCCGTAAGCAAGAAAAAAATACAATGGCTTATACCCCCCAATAAGCAAGCAAAAAATGTATTGACTCTTACCCCCGTAAGGTAGATGCCACAAGAGCTCAGCAAGGTGAAGCGAACAGGGCATAAAGCACACACAACAGCATACGTTTCCATAATAAGGAACAACTTCAAGATAAGCATCCGAACCATCAATAAAGCATTGCATACCCCCCTCAGCAGTTGCGGTGGTTTTGCAATAGCTTCGCTGGACATCGACTTTCGTAGGGCCAGGATGGCGAGTCAGATTTTTTTGTTGTAAGCGGCTAAATCTCTGTAACTTAACTCAGGACCGTAATGTCTAGTACACGAGCTCATGCTTTTGCACTTACCTTGCGCCTGGTTGCAGGTACACTCTTATTTTCGCAATTGTTCTGTTTATTCATTGTGTGTGTGTTTTAAAGTTATATTCCCCTGCAGTATTGTTGTTTTTGGTTGTTCCTGTATACATGAGCCAGCACTCAAACCTTAGGGTTGTCCCTGGGCGCGTTAAACATAATTAATTAATTGATCGGTTAATTATATAAGTAATTAAACAATTGGTTGATTTATTGATTGTATTCCGTGCTTTTTGTCTCAAATCTGGTAGCATTGATGCCTTCAGGTGGCGTGCGTAGGTTTATTGAGTGTATTGGAAACTTGGAGGACGCTTAAGCTTCGCCTTTAAGAGTGGAATGCAATAGCATTCAAGGATCCCCTGACTGCTTCTCACGCTTCCCGATAACTGCAGCTTATGTAACTTTAATGCTTACCGGGAAACCCTGGCGTCGAACGCTATGCACGAAGGCGAGCTTTTTGGTAGAAACGCGGCTTCTTGCGTGGGCCCATCCTGGAGGTAGTGCGCAGCCACGCCAAGAAAATCACATCATTTTCAGGTTTCCGTTATTGTTTCGCACTTTGAATATTTCAGTCTGAGAAGGTCTAACATAAAAGGCATGCGCTGTCGGTGTTTTGTTTCATGACATTTGTTTGTGAACTGTCATTCTCAACATGCCGAGGAACAGTTTTGTTAAGAATGTAAGACAAGGTATATGAGCAACTTTAGCGACAGAATGGTGTCGCAATATAACCCGCATATACCGCATGCCATATAGCAAGGCGTGGCGTATACATATAGCTAAATATATACGGGAATTTTCGCTCACGGGGATGCTGAAACCAGATTTTCTTCGACACGGAGCCCTTCACGCTGTCGCGTTAATAACCCATAAAAGTGGATGGAAAAAAGGCCCTGCGGTAGCTTGTTACGGCTTGACCGTACCAAACTACCGCAGTATATATTTATATAACAAGCCACCGCGCTGTAACAGGGCGTCGTGTTTCAGGTTCGTTCAGATAGGAACAAACAAATATTTCTAACTCTAAATAATTAATCGAACACCTCCGATTCAATTAGGGTTGGACTCCAGTTTTGAAGTGCTCACTTTTTTTTACTGTCTACCCACTGGCCCGTCGGTAGCTTCGCACGCCTAATGGGCAGACGTGGGTTCGTGGGTTCGTATCCCACCTGCGGCCGGCTGTTTTTTCATCCACGTTTATTCCTTTAAGTGAATATATATATATAAAATTTTGCTATAATGCGCCGCGCCACTGTAGCTAAATGGGCATACATGCCGGCTTAACGACCATACTGACACAAACGCTATAGCGTGATATATCCCACTAGTATCATTGGGAGTGTTTGTCGATAACTTAGTAAACACTTGTTGAAGTTCAACTGCGCATCCTGTCTGGTACTTATTAGAGACGGCAGGCATATGTAGTTTCGTCTCAGATCAGGCATCCCGTAAACCGGTCCAAAGACGCAAGTGACGATCTTCAAGCGACTTGGAAACCAAACCTTTTAATAACGCGAAAGTGAGTCGCTTTAGCCGCGAACAAAAGGGGTGTTCCCTTGTTCTGTGCACATTTGGGAACGCGCTTTCTCGCGTTCGCATCGACAGAGCCCGCAACCAGTCGCTGGTTGCGTCCAAGTTTCACTTTCTGCGACCCTGACTTGAAGAGCGTGCATGCCTCGCGCGCTAGCGGTGGACATCACACGTAGGTTCAACGACCGGCTTTTTATCGTTCGCCTGAACTGGTTAGGAATGTTGTCGTCAGAGCCATGCGGAGCTAAATATAGTCGACCACACTCAGTCTCGGCCGACATCTTCCTCCTCGGTACGTGTCCTACAGGCAGCTCCACTGCCCGCGCTTTTATTTCCCGCTTCGTTTTCTTTTGATTTTCGGCTCCCAGCGGATGTCTTTACGAAGGACGACTGGCGGCGAACCGATATCGTGCGGCCTCGACGCCCTATCTGTCGCTGTATCTCGAAACGAATCGAAATGTCCGCAAAACAAGTCGAGCGACTGAAAGGCCTCGACGCCCCGTCTGCAAGCAAAAATTAATAATCTCGTTTTCTTCTTCTTTTATTTCCTTTTTATTAGAAGGAAGGCGACAAGTGAAACGACAAATTTATCTTAGCTTCTTCCGAAACTCGTTCTACAGGCACTTGTTGCAATGGCGGCGTTACGCTTTCAACTTCGCATCTTTGCTGTTTACAGCCATACACCTGCACACACCTTGCGCATCATTTGTCGCTGGCGTTCTTGTCTGCCTCAGTTCGAAGCATGAAGATACAAACGACTTTTTTTTTATTTGGAAATGCTTTAGATTGGGAGGCTGTTTACCATGCATGACCCTCAACACTGCGCAGCGCGTTCGCGTGAGTCAGGCAGCAGCTGAGAGGAAGAGAATTAGTGTAAACAGAGACGTGCGGGCATCAGCGTCTTTGGCTTCGCTTCTGATTCACGAGGATGAAGTCGCGCACCGTCGTGGTGGGTCATGCACGCGCTGCGGCGCAGAACAGAAACGGAGCCTCCACCTTCCCTTCCTTCTCGCCCCGACCGCTGCGCCGGTGCCCGAGCGGGACAGATTTCTTCGCCGGCGGGAACCAGTTTCTCGGAGCAGACCTCTCCGTTCCCTCCCTCCGTCTACCCATTTCGCTCGCGCAGGCGGCTGCTTTCGCGATTATTCTACAGGCAGCTTTTTGTATTTTGTGCCGTTATCTCGGCACGGGATCTTCTTGATTTTTTTTTTTTTTTCGCCCGGGAAATCCCTGAAACGAGCTTGTTTTTGCTGCTGCGCTCCGCCTTACCCCTCCTCCCCACGGCTCTGCCCCCGCCCCACTTACCCCTCCCCACAACTGGCGCGGCCGGGCACCGGGCGAGGCATATATATTGCGCCGTGCTCGCTGGACCCGAGACGCAGACGACGCGGCAGCGGCGCTGTTAGGAGACGGCGGCGGCGTGGAGCCGAGAAAGAGACGGATTTGTGCTGACCCGACGCCTCGCATGGGGCGCGCGTTCCTCCGCTCCTGTTTTCCAGGACCATTAGGGCGAAGACGATGTCGCTTCCGGATGCCGCTATTTAGGATGCTCTACGGAAGCATGGCGTTCATAACGTTCTTTCCCCCCATCAGCACAGCTATTTTGTCTGCTTTTTCCCCCCGCAGGGAAGGTTTACCTTCTTTCTGTTTGGCTCCGCTGCTGTGCTGTACCGGTCGTGTCCCTGCTTTTTGTTATTGGCGTGCGTGCTCGCGCCGTGCCGTTGTTGAAGGGTCGTGAACTGGCGGAAAACCGCGCCTCTTCCTTTTGCGATTCCTGGAGAACAGCGAGACTTCCGTCGCATAACTTGACGCGCTCTGTCAGCCACATTCCGGCACGCAGTTCGCTGTGGCCGCAAAAGTGCTTGAGAAGAATTTCTTTTTAAGCTTAGACGGAGGCCGACAAAAACGAAAGTGATATGAAGCTGGTCGTCAGAGGGCGTCGTGTTTCAGGTGTGTTCGGATAGGAGTAAGCGAATATTTCTAACTTTGAATAATTAATCCAGCACCTCCGATTCAATTAGGATTGGACTCGTGATCTCAAGTGCTCATGTTCTTTTACTGTCTACCCACTGGCCCTTGAAGTATTCGGCGTTAAGCGGTGCTATATACCAAATATACTTCGCTACTTCGGCAATGCAAGTTTCGAGTGAAAGGATACACCTGGAGTGAAAAGTTATGCAGTTCGATTTGATTCTCAGCAACTTATATGCATTAATGTTTCGGTCTCTTTATTCATCTAAATTTATTCGATTTGTGAGGTTTTGCTTCCTTGTCGAAACTTAACGGCTTGAACCATCGCTGTAGTGTACGTGATATGCGACTGTAGTTGGGTCCTCATCTGAAAAAAATGGGAAGGCTCTTCGTATTAAGGATGGCCGAACTGGTTAACGTTCACCTGTACGCACTGCTCGAGGCCGACTTGGCAGGCGGGAAGAACACGGGACTCCGTTGTAGCCTATGTTCTTAGCACCGTCATTTTCTGTTTCGCGTCATTTGTGAAGATTTATTCACATTTTAGTTTCATGTGTGACCAGTGTGATCCTTTACATGCAGTCTAGTCGCATCATGTCCTTTACGTTTGTTCCGTTATTGTAATTGTAATAATTACAATCATACCAACTATGATGAGCTTTCAGTTTTCGCTCATGTGCGCGCAATTCTTATTTGACGAGGCGCTTGCAAGCATGGTTGCGTACAATGAAGAGTGTAAACCTGCCCCCTTATTTCCCTTTTTCTTTCCAGCTATTTTTAGGGCTGATTGGATAGCGAAATTATCGAATAGGATACGACTATTCGAGAACGACGACCTTCGACTATCGAATATTCCAAATTTAAAAAGAAAGAAGAAGGGAGGGAATTGGAAAGTTCCATGGTGTCTGCTCGGCAACAAAAGTCTCGTTTACATAATTTGATACATGTGACGCCGTTAAGAATGTCAAGTAATTTGAGAAGCTTGAAAATGCGAAGCAAACGCGAGTATGATCATATCTGGTGCACGATGACAGTAACAGTAATTAACGAAAAGCACAGTACATCCCAGATGTGTGCGGTAGAGTGTGTAGTGCTCGCTGAAGGAGCTGAGCGCATTAGTGTACGACTCCTTGCATCGCTTTGAAGAAAGCTAAACGTGGTGAGGTATTCGCCAAATAATAAATTACTCGGTTTAAATAGAGAAAGCTAATCCGCAGGCTGCCTAAGACTAGACACGCTCAATCAACGATTGGTCATTAATGAGCATAAGGGACCTCCTCCGTGTGCATATTCAGGAATTGAATCAGGAGAGGGCGTCTGCACAACAATCGCGGTTCTCCTGCACCAATATAATTCAGATGAGCCTTCGTCTGCACCAGACTTCCTCCTTTTATATAGAGTGCGAGAACTATTGTGGTACCTTATAGTATTGGAACTAAACGAATATTCGACCACTTCGAATATCGAATTCTCGAACCGAATACGAATCGAATAGCGGAGACCATTCGGTTCGTATTTTGAATTCCGAATACTCGCACACCCCTGCTGTTGTTTTTTCTACAATCTGGTCAAAAAAAAAAAAAAAAAAGGAAAGTCAAGAAGGCAAGGGAGTTATGTGTTTGATTTTGTTTATACTCTGCCAGGCAACCCAAAAGTCGGTGACAACCTCAGAATGGAGTGGCAACTACACCTCTGTCCAAGTCAAACAGAAGTTGTTTTAGATAATCCGGCCAATTAGGTTCGCTCGATTCCGTCACCTCACGGTGGGGACTAACTTCTTTGAATATCTAGCTCTCTTGGGAACTACGTTTTGGAGCGCGGAAGTAGAGAAGCCAGCTAGGTGCTCTATGGTTCTGCGGGCATAGTGCTTGTACTCAACTCTTAGGTTGTCGCCAACGAGTAAGTTCTAAATGTAGAAGCCTTTCCGAGGATGCCCCCCTCCCACTCAATCCATCCATCCATCTTTCAGTAGTATACCGCCCACATGTAAAGTGTCGCACGGGAGCAGGAAATGAATGCTGTGACACCATTGGTTACGAGCCTGACTCGCGTCATCTGTCCTACGCACAGGCGAAGCAGGAAGCCTAGAGGCTTCCTGGTTTTACAACATTTCAGTTTATTTCAGCACTACGAGACGAGTGGAACGTTTTTCTAATTAATCTCCCTCCCTTCTATTTACTACTTCTTTCTCTTTTTCTCCTTTAAAACGGCGTAATAAATTGTTCTGATTAATTCCACACACGTTGGTATACATTCAGGGGAAGGCCGGTACCTTATTTACATCAACTCTTTGCGTGCACTGGCGGTAAGCATAGTACTCAGCTATTGAAAAAAAAAAAAAGAGTACGAAAAGCACGTCGTTTGACGTCGGTTCTCAATGTAATCGAAGTAATTCCTTCGTACTTGCGTGTTATGTACTGATTATATTGTACTTATTGTATCAGAAATTGAACATATTCAATTTGTAAAGCGACAAATTAACCTTCCACTTGTGCGATTGTTGTAGGCAACGGTGCGTGGATTAAGCAAGCGCGTTCACGACTCTACCCAGGTGCCCGGCATTCGCAGATATGTTGCTACACTTACTGTGACGCCATGTGAAGACTTCAAGAAAAAAAAGAAGTTACTTCTGCGAACGTTTTCGCCATACATTAGCGCGTATTATGGGATTTAATTATTTATTACCATGAACCCAAAGGAAAGGTTATGAGGTCAATTTCTGAGCATCGTATGCAGCCTCTTCCACGCTATGCTCTACGAACAATGCTTTTCGCTATTACTGGATTCGTCTTCAACGGTCTAACATTCTTTTTCGTCAAATGCCGCCGTTTTGGATGCACTGCACGCATTTTTTATTTGTTACTACGACCGTTTCTATCAATGTGGGATGTAGTGGCACGCCCGCTTTAACGCATGTGGGAAAACCTTAGTGGATGCGCGTATATGTGCGCCCGCTGGTTGCAAAATGGGCGTAACAGTTACACACTGTATCTTTATCATTGTGGGCACATGCTTTCTCTTCTTGCTACTTTGGCTGCCTCAAAATGTCCGCATAGTCTGCCACCACAAAGCACAGCGCGTGATGACGGTCTCCTACATCTGCTACCAGAATCTGCTACCAGAATCTGCTACCATACCTGTCCAGCGCAGTACCCCACCGCATATAGTTTGCCGGTGCCGACCAGGCAACCGTCCTTAGTAACGTACACCTGCTGTAAATGCATTACAAATACGACATACATATGGATGGAGCAAGGGGATCGAGGGTCGACCTTATCGCCGACGTCCTTGTTGTATGCCACGGGTATACATATTACATACTGCATTCACACGGCCATAGCTCGACGCAAACACTCGTCGGTGCTCTGAAGTTATAGCGGCTGTTAACCGCGAGAGGTAACGCGTTGGGTTGACGCGTTGGACAGAGATGTCTTCAGTGAGGAAATCCACCTTGCAGTTTGGCCAGATAGAGCTTGGATGCGGTGTGTTCTTCGCTGCTCCTCGAGGTCAGCGAGCCCGACGGTGACACTGCGAAACAATTCTTTATTTTATAATGCTGACTCACGTCAAGACACCTCAGCGCATTTAAGGCCTCACGTATGCAGACTTAGCCTGCAAATCGCTGACGAAATAGGTATCTCTTCAATTAGGCCGGTGCTTTCACGAATACCTTTGGTAATGAGAGTACAAATGTTTCTGCGAGCGAGATGCGCGGACCTTAGACGAGACATTTGCAACAAAATGCAAACATTCTTCTGATTTTATAGTGGAGAGCGACCTTAGTGGGCTAGTGATGATTATTGCCTCAAAGAGCAGCACAAGGCCCGGCTGTGACCGCGACGATGAGTTGAACCTACAGAACCTGTTGTGAAAGACAATAAAGTGAATTGACCCCTCTTACATGGGGAAATAATTACGGCTTGCCCCACAGTCCACTTTGGAGGTATATTTTACTCCCGGATAAAGCAAACTCTACTAGTGCCCAGTCCGAGTGAAGGGCGTCATAACTTCCGAAATGGGAGTCAAACTGAATACCTATTTGTTCTTACACTGTATAAAGGTACAAAGCAGACTTCTATATGCTATAAAGACTGAAAACTTCCTTGTGTGTTGAACGTAAGTGGTTGTTGGGGTGTACTGTTACTAGCCATATAGAAGGATTTGCGCGTTGTAATCTGTAGACTGCAGTGGAACTTTTATTACCTCTTATTTGGTCGTTTTTTACTCTTGGATATAGAATAAAGTGGTGTTCGACGGGCTTGTTATTTCGACACCTCCTGAACATATGTAAAGAAGAGGCACTTCCTCTACATGTGCTCGAATCTATGCTTCGTATACCACACAACTTCAACGACCAACTCTCCTCTGTTCCTGTTTTCGACACAGCGTTTCGGAAAAAGGAGGTTCGACTACTGTCAGGCAAACACGGTATCCACCTTGAAGCATATCGCGCTGACGATCCCAAGAATATTCGGGCAGCGGCCGGTTTCCGATGAGGACACAAAATCGAGCTGTGCCCCGCATACTCACACTGTCCTCAGTACTGATGACCTCGGATTTAGTGCGCTGATTCGGACCTGCTGGCTGGCCTCTGTAGCGGCTTCGATAAGAATTAAGGGGTGAAAGGCAAATCACCAGTCTTGTGTCTGTCTGTCTACTTCTTAACGCAAGGACGCGCATTTGCACCCAGCGATGCGGCAGATGATAGAGAAGCCTATCTTGATTAACCGCTCAGTCGGTATTTGAGCCCACGTTGAGTGGCTCAGAGCCATAGCGGGGGAAGAGGTTTAGTTAAGTATATAGAGGCGATAGGAGCGACAAGAATCGTTCACTTGGAGATCGATATTTCCTTAAGGTTCCTGAATGCGGCGCAAGTCTTCAGTAGCATCACATGACACTCCGAAGGGTTAGATTTCTTTATGGTGCACTATGTATGGGTAGAACGTCGTCTTCCTTTTTTTTTCGATTATTGTTATCAACTGTATCCAAGGGGATGCGGATGGAGGTTAGACGGCACCGACTACTGCTGTTCTCTTAATTCGTAGATGTGCTCGAAAAATGCATTAAACAGAGAATGTAGAAAGAAACTATAGTGACAGCAGTTTTAAAGATCACATACGCACAACAAAAACTTGTATGTGTGAAAGTGTTGAAAGAAATGAATCGCTTCGACAAAAACAGTGGTTCTTCGGAAGCAGAGCTCATCCTTCTCGAATAATTCATTTCGTCCCCCCCCCCCCCTCTCTCTCTCTCTCTCTCTCTCTCTCTCTCTCTCTCTCTCTCTATATATATATATATATATATATATATATATATATATATATATATATATATATATATATATATATATATATATATATATATATATATATGTGTGTGTGTGTGTGTGTGTGTGTGTGTGTGTGTGTGTGTGTGTGTGTGTGTGTGTGTGTGTGTGTGTGTGTGTGGCGGCAGTGGTGGTGGTGGTATGTTGTATAGTTACAGGCTGGCTTAGCCTGGCAGTGGTAGTGATGATGACTATGATCGTTTTTACTGGCATCCCATTTGAAACGTGGTGGCACAAATGGTGACCCAGGCCGCGAATAGTTCACGAAAACACGCACACACACCGCGACAGATGTTGCGCGGCGCATGTTTATGTAACCAAGAGAAATGTCCGCATACTGTAGTTACCGCTGCTCCGTAAGGCTACACAGTGGTTCTTCGACCTCGTGTAAACCTGCATCACACACGTTTCATGGAAAACGAGCTAAAACATCTCCAAATTGTTTCGCAGTGCGCGACGGCAATACATTCAAGCAGCGCCGCGCCGGCTGGCACGAGCCACAATGCAGGGTGTTGCGTTTCGCCTGCGACACGTGGTTTTGCCGGCGCGACTGCGGCGGGGCGGCAGACATTTTGGCCCGATCGTCGTCGCCGCAACACTCATCGCCAGGTGTTTCCAGGCGCGTCTGCGGCGATGCGACCACCTAGGGATCCTCCTCGCATTCCAGTCATTGTGCCCGAAACAGGCGATGCCAAAGCAGGGATCTCATTCCAGTTATTGGGCCCGAAACAGGCGATGCCAAAGCAGGGATCTCGTTCCAGTCATTGTGCCCGAAACAGGCGATGCCAAAGCAGGGATCTCATTCCAGTTATTGGGCCCGAAACAGGCGATGCCAAAGCAGGGATCTCGTTCCAGTCATTATGCCCGAAACAGGCGATGCCAAAGCAGGGACCATCTTCTCATTACAGTCTTTGTGTCCGACCGGCAGCGCCACGACAGGGTGCTACGAGATCGTGCTCGACATGGTGCTACGGCATCGCTACGACAGTGTGCGTCACCATTAGCCCATTGTACATTCACGTGCTCGTCTTTTGAGGGGTTCCTTCTTGCCCTCAACTGCGAGAGTATAAAAACAGCTGCCCCCGGACGCCAAAAGGAGGGCTCCGATTTCTTCTGTTGAGTGAAGTGCTCTCCCGTCTCTCTACTACGGTCAAACCTGACCGCCAACTCTTTGCGATGTTAAAATAAACAAGTTGTTTCGTTGTTACCAGTCGACTCATGCTTTGCCGGGACCTTCGGATGCTTCGAGTTGTACCCCAGGCCGCCAGGCCAACGCTACCCTTGGGGCTTGCGACCCAGGTACAACCACGGGCGTCAGCGCCGAGTTCCCAACAGATCGTACCAGCAGTCAGATCCAAACATCTGGTTGCCAGCGGTGGGATCGCCTACGACTTCAAACATCTGGTTGGCAGCGGTGAGATCGCCTACGACTTCAAACAACGGTCTGCCAGCGGCGAGATCGCGACAACGGAGGCCAGCAGCAAAGAGATGCAGTTGACAGTATGCTGAGCAGCTCAACGACGATCCGGGAGCAGTGCAACGAGCCCTGTGTGACGACTGGTTGCCTGCAGCGGAACGACTGCGCGGAATTCCTGCCTGCGAGGTTTGGTGAGTGCGGGACTTTCTTCTTCTGAGCTTTGCCAGGTTTTTGTTAGTGTCAGAAACAGAGCTGGTAATTGTGGTTGTCGTTGCTGCCGGGTTAGTTTGCGGCAAGACAATAGTAAGCAGTAGAGAAAGCAGCATTCAGAGCAGCCATGGATTTGAAGTCGTTGCGCAAACCGAAATTGTTGGAGCTTGCAAGAGAGTTGGGTCTGGATGTCTCAGACAAACTCAGAAAACCAGAACTGCTAAAGGCTATTCTTGAGTTAGAGGCTGAGGATGACGAGCTGTCGGAATGCCTTGAGACTATTGAAGAGAGGGAGACTGCAAAAGAAAAAGAAGAGCGTGAACGTAAAGAACAGAAAGAGCGAGAGCAACAAGAGCGTGACCGTCAACACGCTTTGGAAATGAAGCGTCTTGAGGTAGAAATGGAACGCGCTCGTAATGGAAGTCAGGCACACGGTGCAGGAGAACGCGTATTGTTCAAAATGACGGACCTGATGCGGCCGTTTAAGCTTGGAGAGGACATTGGTTTGTTCCTGGTTAACTTTGAGCGAACGTGCGAGAAGCAGGGGTTCTCTCGGG
The DNA here is from genome assembly GCF_050947875.1 of Dermacentor variabilis. Taxonomy (NCBI): domain Eukaryota; kingdom Metazoa; phylum Arthropoda; class Arachnida; order Ixodida; family Ixodidae; genus Dermacentor; species Dermacentor variabilis. The sequence continues at coordinate 28,847,660 of NC_134571.1, forward strand.
AAACGTGGCCACAGCGCTTGCTCACTTTGTTACCCGGCGAGGCGGCCGACGTAGTCGCTCGCTTGGATAGAGAGGAAGCAGAGGATTTCGACAAAGTAAAATCGAGTCTGCTAAAAAAGTACCGGCTGTCTGCGGAGGCGTTCCGTCGGAAGTTTCGGGAAAATGAGAAAGGCAAAAGTGAGTCATATACAGAGTTTGCGTATAGGCTTATGTCGAACATGCAGGAGTGGCTCAAAGAAGAGAAAGCGTTTGGTGACCACGATAAAGTTCTGCAGTGCTTCGGGCTAGAACAGTTTTATAGTCGGTTACCGGAGAACGTGCGATACTGGGTCTTGGATAGGCCAGACGTGAGTACGGTGGCTAGAGCCGCTGAGCTAGCCGAGGAGTTTGTGACGCGTCGAGCTCGCGGAGCTAAGGACGGTCAAAAGGGTGAATTTGGCTCCAAGTCTGAGAGGCCAAGGTTCACGCCCATGAGATTTAAGGGGGACACGCGTAGTGAGGATGCGAGTGAAAGCAATCCGACCAAACGTAAAGAGACGGCAGCCGAAGCCGAACGCAGAAAGCGGTTCGAGATGAGGCGAGCGGGCGTTTGTTATACGTGCCAGAAGCCGGGTCACTTTTCGGCGCAGTGTCCGGAAACAACACCAAAAGTTGTGTTTTTTTCAATAGGCAGCACGGACGAGAACATGAAGCTTCTCGAGCCTTACATGCGAGACCTCCTCGTGAACGGGAAAGAGTGCCGAGTGCTTCGCGATTCCGCAGCTACGATGGATGTAGTTCACCCATCTTACGTAGAACCCCATATGTTCACGGGCGAGTGCGCATGGATCAAGCAAGCCGTGGAAGCTCATAGCGTGTGTCTGCCCGTAGCAAAGGTGCTTATTGAAGGACCTTTCGGAGCGCTTGAGACAGAGGCGGCAGTGTCATCTATGCTGCCACCCCAGTACCCGTACTTATTTTCAAACAGGTCCGATCACCTCCTGCGCGAGAAGGGGCTTTTGTTTGGTGAAGCTAGTGTTCAGGCCTTAACCAGATCGAAGGTTCGGGAGCTCGCTGCAAAGGCGGTAGTTGCGGGGCCGACGTTATCAAACAACGAAAAAGGGTCAGAGGCGCAGCAAGCTGATATTCCGAGCACGCCCGAACTGAATAAACTTGAGTCTGTAACGTTAATGGCGCCAGATACTGGAGAGGAAATGCCCGACACGGGAAAGTTAGAAGAGCTATCTACTGATTTGCTCATCGCGCCTACGTCAGACGGACTTGATAGGTTGCTAAAAGTCAGCCGGTCGGCTTTGATAGCCGAGCAAAAAAAGGATGGCAGCCTGGAAAACATACGCTGGAATGTCAAAGAAGGTATCGCCAGGAAAACTGCGCGTTTTGTGGAAAGAGGTGGAGTCCTGTACCGAAAGTATCTAGACCACAGAGGTGTGGAGTTCGATCAGCTGGTCGTGCCTCAATGCTATCGTCAGGATCTGTTGCGCTTGTCACATGGGGGTTCGTGGTCCGGACACCTAGGAGTTAAGAAAACTAAGGACCGTCTCTTGCAAGAGTACTATTGGCCAGGGTGTTTTCGGGACGCAGACCATTTCGTGAGGACATGTGATACTTGTCAGCGGGTGGGCAAACCAGGGGACAAATCAAGGGCGCCGTTGAAATTGGTACCTATCATAACGGAGCCTTTTAGACGGCTCGTTATTGATACAGTGGGACCTCTGCCGGTAACAGCCACGGGGTACAGACACATTTTGACTGTGATCTGCCCAGCGACAAAGTTCCCTGAAGCAGTGCCGCTTAAAGAACTCAGCTCAGTTGAGATAGTTAATGCACTACTGTCCATATTTGCGCGAGTTGGTTTTCCTGCGGAAATCCAATCAGATCAGGGCACAGTGTTTACTAGCGCTTTGACGACAACTTTTCTCGAAAGGTGTGGGGTAAAGCTGTTACACAGCTCAGTGTACCACCCACAGTCGAATTCCGTTGAGAAGCTCCACTCCGTCATGAAGCGCGTGTTGAGAGCGTTGTGTTTTGAACATCGAACTGACTGGGAGCTGTGTCTGCCTGGGGTGATGTTTGCTTTAAGGACCGCGCCGCATGCGGCTACGGGGTTTTCGCCAGCTGAACTGGTGTACGGTCGCTCGCTTCGATCTCCGCTTCGCATGCTTCGAGAATCGTGGGAAGGTAGGGGCGACGACCCAGTCGTGGTGGAGTACGTGCTTAAGCTCCTCGAACGCTTAAGAAGGGCACAGGAGTTGTCAGGTGAAGCAATGACAAAGGCCCAGCAGAGGGCCAAGGTTTATTATGATCGGACAGCCAGGGCCCGTCGTTTTGAGGTTGGCGATGAGGTCATGATATTGCGCACATCGCTAAACAACAAACTAGACGTGCAGTGGGAGGGCCCAGCACGAATTGTTCAGAAACTGTCGGACGTTAACTACGTGGTAAGTCTGCCAGGAAAGCGGAAAGCACAGCAAGTTTACCACTGTAATCTGCTCAAACCTTATAGACAACGGGAAGCAGTGGTGTGCATGATGATAAACGTTCCTGAAGAGCTTCCAGTCGAGCTTCCGGGACTAGGCTCAGTGACGAACAGGGAAGACACCGGTCAAGTCATTAGTGACCTTATCAGTAAAGCACCGCTGTCGCCCGAGCAGAAAACCAAACTACACCAGCTATTACAAGAGTTTCAAGGTCTGTTCTCTGAGAGGCCTGGTAGGACTTCTGTACTTACTCATGATATAGAACTTACCTCCACAGAGCCAGTACGATCCAAGGCGTATCGGGTGTCACCCCGCCAGAGCGATATTATGGAGGCGGAGGTAAAGAAAATGCTACGGCTCGGTGTTATTGAGGCAGGTGAGAGCGATTATACCTCCCCTTTGATTTTAGTTGAGGTACCGGGCAAGGAACCTCGTCCTTGCGTCGACTACCGCAGGCTTAATTCCATCACTAAGGATCAAATTTATCCGATCCCTAACATCGAGGAGCGCCTTGAGAAAGTTAGTAGCGCTCAGTTTATTTCCACCCTAGATCTTGTCAGGGGTTATTGGCAGGTTCCACTTACAGAAGAGGCTAGTAGGTATGCGGCGTTCATTTCACCAATGGGAACATTCCGTCCTAAAGTGTTGAGTTTTGGTTTGAAGAACGCGCCATACTGTTTTTCAAGCCTCATGGATAAAGTGTTGCGGGGACAGCAAGAATTCGCTTTACCGTATCTAGACGACGTAGCGATATTCTCCGCATCCTGGTCTGAGCATATGACACACTTGCGGGCAGTGCTAACCCGCCTGCGCGAAGCGGGCTTGACAGTCAAGGCTCCTAAGTGCCAGTTAGCACAGGCCGAGGTTGTCTACCTCGGTCACATGATTGGTCAGGGTCGTCGCCGCCCCTCTGAAATAAAAGTGGCCGCTGTGCGAGACTTTCCGCAACCGCGCACCAAGACCGATATTCGGTCGTTCTTGGGTGTCGCCGGCTACTATCAGAGGTACATCCCTAGGTACTCTGATATCGCGGCTCCCCTGACGGATGCTCTAAGAAAAACAGAGCCTCAAACAGTCGTCTGGGACGAGACAAAGGAAAGAGCTTTTAGCGCCCTAAAGAGTGCCCTAACAAGCCAGCCTGTGCTACGATCGCCAGACTATACAAAAGGGTTCATTGTTCAGTGCGATGCTAGTGAGCGAGGCATGGGCGTTGTACTGTGCCAACGGGAAAATGGAGAAGTAGAACACCCCGTCCTGTATGCTAGTCGTAAGCTGACCAGTCGTGAGCAGGCGTATAGCGCCACCGAGAAAGAGTGTGCGTGTCTCGTGTGGGCCGTTCAGAAATTGTCATGCTATCTAGCCGGCTCGAGGTTTATCATTGAGACGGATCACTGCCCTCTCCAATGGCTGCAGACCATCTCTCCCAAAAATGGCCGCCTCCTGCGCTGGAGCCTCGCTTTACAACAATATTCCTTTGAGGTGCGTTACAAAAAGGGGAGTCTCAACGGTAACGCCGATGGCTTAAGTCGAAGCCCCTAACGTAGGAATCAGCCTCAAAATTGTTTGTTACTGATGTTTTTCTTCCTGAGGCAGGATTTTTTTTAACATATTGCTTTTGTTTAGTGTTTCAAAGTGATGATATGCTTTCTAGTGCAATTTTTCAATTTGTGGACGCGTTCTGAGTGATGCTAGACTACTGTAAGGAACTAGGCAGTGGTATAAAAAGGGGAAAGAGCCTGGCAGGGCTTAGTGAGGGTTGTGCCGTGCTTGCTGACTGAGCGGTTGAGTTTTCAGCGTAGTTCTAACGCTTGCCGGGAACGAGAACAAAAATGTGAACTCTCCCGAAGTCACTTTGCAGTGTCCCGTGCGAACCTGAACGAGAGAACGAGGCCTTCTCTGTGCGCTGCGCTCAAGAAACGTCAAGGGACGCCCGACTTCGGTTATGAGCATCACCGAGCGACATCCCTCCGGACAGCGGATGCAGTCCCCTGTCCATCGGGATCTCCTTCCCCCGGCGGGGCGGTCTGTTGCGTTTCGCCTGCGACACGTGGTTTTGCCGGCGCGACTGCGGCGGGGCGGCAGACATTTTGGCCCGATCGTCGTCGCCGCAACACTCATCGCCAGGTGTTTCCAGGCGCGTCTGCGGCGATGCGACCACCTAGGGATCCTCCTCGCATTCCAGTCATTGTGCCCGAAACAGGCGATGCCAAAGCAGGGATCTCATTCCAGTTATTGGGCCCGAAACAGGCGATGCCAAAGCAGGGATCTCGTTCCAGTCATTGTGCCCGAAACAGGCGATGCCAAAGCAGGGATCTCATTCCAGTTATTGGGCCCGAAACAGGCGATGCCAAAGCAGGGATCTCGTTCCAGTCATTGTGTCCGACCGGCAGCGCCACGACAGGGTGCTACGAGATCGTGCGCAGCGCCACGACAGGGTGCTACGAGATCGTGCGCAGCGCCACGACAGGGTGCTACGAGATCGTGCTCGACATGGTGCTACGGCATCGCTACGACAGTGTGCGTCACCATTAGCCCATTGTACATTCACGTGCTCGTCTTTTGAGGGGTTCCTTCTTGCCCTCAACTGCGAGAGTATAAAAACAGCTGCCCCCGGACGCCAAAAGGAGGGCTCCGATTTCTTCAGTTGAGTGAAGTGCTCTCCCGTCTCTCTACTTCGGTCAAACCTGACCGCCAACTCTTTGCGATGTTAAAATAAACAAGTTGTTTCGTTGTTACCAGTCGACTCATGCTTTGCCGGGACCTTCGGATGCTTCGAGTTGTACCCCAGGCCGCCAGGCCAACGCTACCCTTGGGGCTTGCGACCCAGGTACAACCACGGGCGTCAGCGCCGAGTTCCCAACAGATCGTACCAGCAGTCAGATCCAAACATCTGGTTGCCAGCGGTGGGATCGCCTACGACTTCAAACAAGGGGAAAGGCTCGCCTCGCGCCCTTTCCTCCTCGCCCGATGAATCGGTCTACAGTAATGCGTCGCACGCTTGAGGTGCACCCACTCACGTGTCGAAAACTGTGCTTTTGACATTGTCGACAAGCGCAGCAGGAGAATCGACAATGCTTTTCGAGGAAACCGTGTCAAGGTATATCACGAATATGGCTCATATTCAGGCACGATGGCTTGCAGTCCTCTTTGGCCTTTAAGCGCGGGCTAAGGATCAGCACAGTCAGTTGTGAACGAGACGTTTGTTGCTTTGTTGTTTGAGCACTTCCTTTCCGTTCAGTGGAATAAAGATAAAAAAGTTTCTTGAACTAACCCTGTGTACGTATGTTGACAGAAAGAATGCTATATAGGGTATGCTGCGTGCATGGTGCTTTAACTGCGTTTTGCACGATGAGGAAACAGCGAGATGTCCTCGGTGAATGTCTTACAGCGCAAAAAAAAAAAATACCGAAGCATGAGAGATCAAGGCGACATTCCTAACTACACTTGTTTTCGCAAGTGCAATATACCAATTTCTTTTTCTTTAATTTCTCTCTTTCTTTAGTTTGAACAGATCTTTTTAAAGAATCCCTGACCGATAGCGTCGTTGCTCCTATTCAGAAGCATTTGTGGAAGAGACGTGAATCACCTGCAGCTAGTGTTGCGTTTCGCCTGCGACACGTGGTTTTGCCGGCGCGACTGCGGCGGGGCGGCAGACATTTTGGCCCGATCGTCGTCGCCGCAACACTCATCGCCAGGTGTTTCCAGGCGCGACTGCGGCGATGCGACCGCCTAGGGATCATCCTCGCATTCCAGTCATTGTGCCCGAAACAGGCGATGCCAAAGCAGGGATCTCATTCCAGTTATTGGGCCCGAAACAGGCGATGCCAAAGCAGGGATCTCGTTCCAGTCATTGTGCCCGAAACAGGCGATGCCAAAGCAGGGATCTCATTCCAGTTATTGGGCCCGAAACAGGCGATGCCAAAGCAGGGATCTCGTTCCAGTCATTATGCCCGAAACAGGCGATGCCAAAGCAGGGACCATCTTCTCATTACAGTCTTTGTGTCCGACCGGCAGCGCCACGACAGGGTGCTACGAGATCGTGCTCGACATGGTGCTACGGCATCGCTACGACAGTGTGCGTCACCATTAGCCCATTGTACATTCACGTGCTCGTCTTTTGAGGGGTTCCTTCTTGCCCTCAACTGCGAGAGTATAAAAACAGCTGCCCCCGGACGCCAAAAGGAGGGCTCCGATTTCTTCTGTTGAGTGAAGTGCTCTCCCGTCTCTCTACTACGGTCAAACCTGACCGCCAACTCTTTGCGATGTTAAAATAAACAAGTTGTTTCGTTGTTACCAGTCGACTCATGCTTTGCCGGGACCTTCGGATGCTTCCAGTTGTACCCCAGGCCGCCAGGCCAACGCTACCCTTGGGGCTTGCGACCCAGGTACAACCACGGGCGTCAGCGCCGAGTTCCCAACAGATCGTACCAGCAAGTCCGATCCAAACATCTGGTTGGCAGCGGTGAGATCGCCTACGACTTCAAACAACGGTCTGCCAGCGGCGAGATCGCGACAACGGAGGCCAGCAGCGAAGAGATGCAGTTGACTGTATGCTGAGCAGCTCAACGACGATCCGGGAGCAGTGCAACGAGCCCTGTGTGACGACTGGTTGCCTGCAGCGGAACGACTGCGCGGAATTCCTGCCTGCGAGGTTTGGTGAGTGCGGGACTTTCTTCTTCTGAGCTTTGCCAGGCTTTTTGTTAGTGTTAGAAACAGAGCTGGTAATTGTGGTTGTCGTTGCTGCCGGGTTAGTTTGCGGCAAGACAATAGTAAGCAGTAGAGAAAGCAGCATTCAGAGCAGCCATGGATTTGAAGTCGTTGCGCAAACCGAAATTGTTGGAGCTTGCAAGAGAGTTGGGTCTGGATGTCTCAGACAAACTAAGAAAACCGTAACTGATAAAGGCTATTCTTGAGTTAGAGGCTGAGGATGACGAGCTGTCGGAATGCCTTGAGACTATTGAAGAGAGAGAGACTGCAAAAAGACAGGAGCGCGAACTTAAAGAACAGAAAGAAAAAGAAGAGCGTGACCATCAACACGCTTTGGAAATGAAGCGTCTCGAGATAGAGATGGAACGCGCTCGTAATGGAAGTCAGGCACACGGTGCAGGAGAACGCGTATTGTTCAAAATGACTGACCTGATGCGGCCGTTTAAGCTTGGAGAGGACATTGGTTTGTTCCTGGTTAACTTTGAGCGAACGTGCGAGAAGCAGGGGTTCTCTCGGGAAACGTGGCCACAGCGCTTGCTCACTTTGTTACCCGGCGAGGCGGCCGACGTAGTCGCTCGCTTGGATAGAGAGGAAGCAGAGGATTTCGACAAAGTAAATTCGAGTCTGCTAAAAAAGTACCGGCTGTCTGCGGAGGCGTTCCGTCGGAAGTTTCGGGAAAATGAGAAAGGCAGAAGTGAGTCATATACAGAGTTTGCGTATAGGCTTATGTCGAACATGCAGGAGTGGCTCAAAGAAGAGAAAGCGTTTGGTGACCACGATAAAGTTCTGCAGTGCTTCGGGCTAGAACAGTTTTATAGTCGGTTACCGGAGAACGTGCGATACTGGGTCTTGGATAGGCCAGACGTGAGTACGGTGGCTAGAGCCGCTGAGCTAGCCGAGGAGTTTGTGACGCGTCGAGCTCGCGGAGCTAAGGACGGTCAAAAGGGTGAATTTGGCTCGAAGTTTGAGAGGCCGAAGTTCACGCCCATGAGATTAAAGGGGGACACGCGTAGTGCGGATGCGAGCGAAAGCAGTCCGACCAAACGTAAAGAGACGGCGGCAGCCAAACGCAGAAAGCGGTTCGAGATGAGGCGAGCGCGCTTGTGTTATACGTGCCAGAAGCCGGGTCACTTTTCGGCGCAGTGTCCGGAAACAACACCAAAAGTTGTGTTTTTTTCAATAGGCAGCACTGACGAGAACATGAAGCTTCTCGAGCCTTACATGCGAGACCTCCTCGTAAACGGGAAAGAGTGCCGAGTGCTTCGCGATTCCGCAGCTGCGATGGATGTAGTTCACCCGTCTTACGTAGAACCCCATATGTTCACGGGCGAGTGCGCGTGGATCAAGCAAGCCGTGGAAGCTCATAGCGTGTGTCTGCCAGTAGCAAAGGTGCTTATTGAAGGACCTTTCGGAGCGCTTGAGACGGAGGCGGCAGTGTCATCTATGCTGCCACCCCAGTACCCGTACCTATTTTCAAACAGGTCCGATCACCTCCTGCGCGAGAAGGGGCTTTTGTTTGGTGAAGCTAGTGTTCAGGCCTTAACCAGATCGAAGGTTCGGGAGCTCGCTGCAAAGGCGGTAGTTGCGGGGCCGACGTTATCAAACAACGAAAAAGGGTCAGAGGCGCAGCAAGCTGATATTCAGAGCACGCCCGAACTGAATAAAATTGAGTCTGTAGCGTTGAAGGCGCCAGATACTGGAGAGGAAAATCCCGATTCGGGAAAGTTAGAAGAGCTATCTACTGATTTGCTCATCGCGCCTACGTCAGACGGACTTGATAGGTTGCTAAAAGTCAGCCGGTCGGCTTTGATAGCCGAGCAAAAAAAGGATGGCAGCCTGGAAAACGTGCGCTGCAATGTCAAAGAAGGTATCGCCAGGAAAACTGCGCGTTTTGTGGAAAGAGGTGGAGTCCTGTACCGGAAGTATCTAGACCGAAGAGGAGTGGAGTTCGATCAGCTGATCGTGCCTCAATGCTATCGCCAGGATCTGTTGCGCTTGTCGCATGGGGGTTCGTGGTCCGGACACCTAGGAGTTAAGAAAACTAAGGACCGTCTCTTGCAAGAGTACTATTGGCCAGGGTGTTTTCGGGACGCAGACCATTTCGTGAGGACATGTGACACTTGTCAGCGGGTGGGCAAACCAGGGGACAAATCGAGGGCGCCGTTGAAATTGGTACCTATCATTACGGAGCCTTTTAGACGGCTCGTTATTGATACTGTGGGACCTCTGCCGGTAACAGCCACGGGGTACAGACACATTTTGACTGTGATCTGCCCAGCGACAAAGTTCCCTGAAGCAGTGCCGCTTAAAGAACTCAGCTCAGTTGAGATAGTTAATGCACTACTGTCCATATTTGCGCGAGTTGGTTTTCCTGCAGAAATTCAATCAGATCAGGGCACAGTGTTTACTAGCGCTTTGACGACAACTTTTCTCGAAAGGTGTGGGGTAAAGCTGTTACACAGCTCAGTGTACCACCCACAGTCGAATTCCGTTGAGAAGCTCCACTCCGTCATGAAGCGCGTGTTGAGAGCCTTGTGTTTTGAACATCAAACTGACTGGGAGCTGTGTTTGCCTGGGGTGATGTTTGCTTTAAGGACCGCGCCGCATGCGGCTACGGGGTTTTCGCCAGCTGAACTGGTGTACGGTCGCTCGCTTCGATCTCCGCTTCGCATGCTTCGAGAATCATGGGAAGGTAGGGGCGACGACCCAGTCGTGGTGGAGTACGTGCTTAAGCTCCTCGAACGCTTAAGAAGGGCACAGGAGTTGTCAGGTGAAGCAATGACAAAGGCCCAGCAGAGGGCCAAGGTTTATTATGATCGGACAGCCAGGGCCCGTCGTTTTGAGGTTGGCGATGAGGTCATGATATTGCGCACATCGCTAAACAACAAACTAGACGTGCAGTGGGAGGGCCCAGCACGAATTGTTCAGAAACTGTCGGACGTTAACTACGTGGTAAGTCTGCCAGGAAAGCGGAAAGCACAGCAAGTTTACCACTGTAATCTGCTCAAACCTTATAGACAAAGGGAAGCAGTGGTGTGCATGATGGTAAACGTTCCTGAAGAGCTTCCGGTCGAGCTTCCAGGACTAGGCTCAGTGACGAACAGGGAAGACACCGGTCAAGTCATTAGTGACCTTATCAGTAAAGCACCGCTGTCGCCCGAGCAGAAAACCGAACTACACCAGCTATTACAAGAGTTTCAAGGTCTGTTCTCTGAGAGGCCTGGTAGGACTTCTGTACTTACTCATGATATAGAACTTACCTCCACAGAGCCAGTACGATCCAAGGCGTATCGGGTGTCACCCCGCCAGAGCGATATTATGGAGGCTGAGGTAAAGAAAATGCTACAGCTCGGTGTTATTGAGGCAGGTGAGAGTGATTATACCTCCCCTTTGATTTTAGTTGAGGTACCGGGCAAGGAACCTCGTCCTTGCGTCGACTACCGCAGGCTTAATTCCATCACTAAGGATCAAATTTATCCGATCCCTAACATCGAGGAGCGCCTTGAGAAAGTTAGTAGCGCTCAGTTTATTTCCACCCTAGATCTTGTCATGGGTTATTGGCAGGTTCCACTTACAGAAGAGGCTAGTAGGTATGCGGCGTTCATTTCACCAATGGGAACATTCCGTCCTAAAGTGTTGAGTTTTGGTTTGAAGAACGCGCCATACTGTTTTTCAAGCCTCATGGATAAAGTGTTACGGGGACAGCAAGAATTCGCTTTACCGTATCTAGACGACGTAGCGATATTCTCCGCATCCTGGTCTGAGCATATGGCACACTTGCGGGCAGTGCTAACCCGCCTGCGCGAAGCGGGCTTGGCAGTCAAGGCTCCTAAGTGCCAGATAGCACAGGCCGAGGTTGTCTACCTCGGTCACGTGATTGGTCAGGGTCGTCGCCGCCCCTCTGAAATAAAAGTGGCCGCTGTGCGAGACTTTCCGCAACCGCGCACAAAGACCGATATTCGGTCGTTCTTAGGTGTCGCCGGCTACTATCGGAGGTACATCCCTAGGTACTCTGATATCGCGGCTCCCTTGACGGATGCTCTAAGAAAAACAGAGCCTCAAACAGTCGTCTGGGACGAGACAAAGGAAAGAGCTTTTAGCGCCCTGAAGAGTGCCCTAACAAGCCAGCCTGTGCTACGATCGCCAGACTATACAAAAGGGTTCATTGTTCAGTGCGATGCTAGTGAGCGAGGCATGGGCGTTGTACTGTGCCAACGGGAAAATGGAGAAGTAGAACACCCCGTCCTGTATGCTAGTCGTAAGCTGACCAGTCGTGAGCAGGCGTATAGCGCCACCGAGAAAGAGTGTGCATGTCTTGTGTGGGCCGTTCAGAAATTGTCATGCTATCTAGCCGGCTCGAGGTTTATCATTGAGACGGATCACTGCCCTCTCCAATGGCTGCAGACCATCTCTCCCAAAAATGGCCGCCTCCTGCGCTGGAGCCTCGCTTTACAACAATATTCCTTTGAGGTGCGTTACAAAAAGGGGAGTCTCAACGGTAACGCCGATGGCTTAAGTCGAAGCCCCTAACGTAGGAATCAGCCTCAAAATTGTTTGTTACTGATGTTTTTCTTCCTGAGGCAGGATTTTTTTTTTAACATATTGCTTTTGTTTAGTGTTTCAAAGTGATGATATGCTTTCTAGTGCAATTTTTCAATTTGTGGACGCGTTCTGAGTGATGCTAGACTACTGTAAGGAACTAGGCAGTGGTATAAAAAGGGGAAAGAGCCTGGCAGGGCTTAGTGAGGGTTGTGCCGTGCTTGCTGACTGAGCGGTTGAGTTTCAGCGTAGTTCTAACGCTTGCCGGGAACGAGAACAAAAATGTGAACTCTCCCGAAGTCACTTTGCAGTGTCCCGTGCGAACCTGAACAAGAGAACGAGGCCTTCTCTGTGCGCTGCGCTCAAGAAACGTCGAGGGACGCCCGACTTCGATTATGAGCATCATCGAGCGACATCCCTCCGGACAGCGGATGCAGTCCCCTGTCCATCGGGATCTCCTTCCCCCGGCGGGGCGGTCTGTTGCGTTTCGCCTGCGACACGTGGTTTTGCCGGCGCGACTGCGGCGGGGCGGCAGACATTTTGGCCCGATCGTCGTCGCCGCAACACTCATCGCCAGGTGTTTCCAGGCGCGACTGCGGCGATGCGACCGCCTAGGGATCATCCTCGCATTCCAGTCATTGTGCCCGAAACAGGCGATGCCAAAGCAGGGATCTCATTCCAGTTATTGGGCCCGAAACAGGCGATGCCAAAGCAGGGATCTCGTTCCAGTCATTGTGCCCGAAACAGGCGATGCCAAAGCAGGGATCTCATTCCAGTTATTGGGCCCGAAACAGGCGATGCCAAAGCAGGGATCTCGTTCCAGTCATTATGCCCGAAACAGGCGATGCCAAAGCAGGGACCATCTTCTCATTACAGTCTTTGTGTCCGACCGGCAGCGCCACGACAGGGTGCTACGAGATCGTGCTCGACATGGTGCTACGGCATCGCTACGACAGTGTGCGTCACCATTAGCCCATTGTACATTCACGTGCTCGTCTTTTGAGGGGTTCCTTCTTGCCCTCAACTGCGAGAGTATAAAAACAGCTGCCCCCGGACGCCAAAAGGAGGGCTCCGATTTCTTCTGTTGAGTGAAGTGCTCTCCCGTCTCTCTACTACGGTCAAACCTGACCGCCAACTCTTTGCGATGTTAAAATAAACAAGTTGTTTCGTTGTTACCAGTCGACTCATGCTTTGCCGGGACCTTCGGATGCTTCCAGTTGTACCCCAGGCCGCCAGGCCAACGCTACCCTTGGGGCTTGCGACCCAGGTACAACCACGGGCGTCAGCGCCGAGTTCCCAACAGATCGTACCAGCAAGTCCGATCCAAACACTAGAGAAATTGAAATGTATAATATCCTAACTAAATAAATTCACTAATTCATTTTGTTAATTATTCGCCTTAGGGCACGTGTTGCAGTTAAATGGAGGCCAACTAGTTGCACAGTCTTGTTTGCATGGCAGAAATCTTAAGGTTAGTACCACCTCGGAAATATCCGGCCCTAAAATGTGCCACGAAATATATTGGCGTTCCAGCTAAGGGTATACCAAAGCGTGCTTCAAAAGCAGTTTGGGGTTATCTTAACTGCAACTACAGTGCTTTCTTTAGCGGATTTTCGGGACAGATATCTCGAAAGTGCACCTGTTGGTCCTGGGATTTATGACAAGTGCAGAGATGCCTTTACTACTGCTTGATGTCAACGTGGTGATTGAAACATGTGCCCACCCTAAAATGAATAATTAAAATTGAATTAGTAAATATATTTACCCCGGACTTGGCGATTCGTCACCAGGTAACGTAACGCCCGCCCCTTGAGGAAATTTAACTGAACAGGCCGAATCGTGCTATATGCTCCGTGCCATTACGGAAACACACGATATACGTACACAGAAAACCGTACCTTATAATAGAGAAAAAATAAAAGAAAGAACAAGAAAAGACAAAGTTGACAAACGAACAATATTCATTATTATGGTGTCACCGCTTAGTTAACGCCCCTTGTCCCCGTCCCCCACCTGCGCAATATCGCGTTAAATAGGTACATGGTGAAATTGTAGCTCTTTGCACCACGGGAACTGTGCCCATGAATGCGTCCTTAATTTTTGAAATTTCTTGATCCATGAGTCCTCGCGCAAACTTATCGAAACTTCACTGTAACGTATATAGTCTTCTTGTCTTGTCAAGCAGCGCGCCGGTCAGGCGTCCGGATTTCCAGGTGGGCGTTGCTTGGGATCGAATTGCCGCGCGACTGGCCGCTCGAGGCACTTTGTGTGCATTCGCGGGCTTCTTTCACGCTCGGAAAGGCACTTTTATGTAGTACGTATCGAGCAACAGAAAGCCGTATCGGGAGTATTTCATGTTGCTCTAAATTTTCTCATTTACACTTTTCACCTAACTATAATATTTGAGAATATGATTAATTAATTAAGAATAATTCTTTAATTAGGCGGCATCGAAAAAAATCTATCTCCAAGCGACGGCAGACAACATTACCTTGGTTCTGTCCAGCTACCTGGCATTCGCATATTTTTAAACCCTGGCTAAAGTTAGCTGGGACGCCCTGCATATCCGCACATTGCCTTAAAGCATCCCCCTACACATTTATTCAGATTGCACGTCATTACTTATCGCGTTAGCTAATCTAACAAAAACCAATATTTGTGTACACGAAATGAAAAACTTGCTCGTCTCCATCTTTTCCTTGCGTCGTGTGGCACTTTTCCACGTGCCTCCGCACAGGGGTGTAGGCGGCAGTGAGCTTGCTGATCTCATCGCCAATTCTACTGCATCACATGGTTCATCCCGATTCATTCTTGCTAGTCCGACCAGGATAAAAACACAGATGCGCGCCACATTCTACGCTCAGTGGAATGTGGCTTTGACGCGCGAAAATTCCGACACTGAACTCTTCAAATGGATTCCGACTATTCAAGGTATACCACCCTTTTTCCCGAAAAAAAAAAGATAAATAAACCGTACGTCTATCTCATCACAGTCCACGCCAGGTTACCTTCCATTATTTCCGTTTCAGTGTCTCACCGCACAGTAACTGAGCGCGTGGTGCGACATGCACTGACATGCAACACTTCTTAATGAATGCCCTTCAACTTTATAATAATAATAATAATAATAATAATAATAATAATAATAATAATAATAATAATAATAATAATAATAATAATAAATTATATGTCGCACTGAAAAGGACAAGTCCACTTGTCGAAACATTGGCTCCCGCTTTTTCCTTGTTCTCGTTTTGCTCATCGTGTTTTAAGTTACCAGATCACTTGCCTGCCCAAAGACAACCACGCGATTACCATAACGCCTGCACATTATCAAACGCTTCTAACAGGCAAACGGAAGAGAGCACTTTTAATTCGTCTCTACCGCCTCATATCTTCATTCACATTCCCTCCGTACTCTTGATTCGATGTACATACCATGCACGGGGTTTTCGTTTTCATCCACGTGTCTACCTTTTTTCTCTTTTCTTAATTTTTTTTCCCCTGTGTTCTCAGTTTTCGTTTTGTAGTCACCTCGTTTATGCCAACCAAGGTGGAGCCCGCCCCAGAGGACGCTGCAGACGGAATGTCTGGTTTCATTACTCATGATTATAGAGACCGGATTTTAGGAACATGCCGATTTCTTTCCGCGCGTCAGGGCCGCACCCATTTTGTGCATGAGCACCAAATATGAACTAAGAAGTTGTTTAGCAATGACTCCATAGTGCCTATAAATGTCTATTTTGGTCCTTTGTGCCCACATGTGCCCATTTTAGCTCTTAGCTCCTGGAAGCTCTTTGGGGGAGCTCATTTCATTTCGAAAACACATTCTTCTTTCCACAACAACTAGCAGCATCGGCAGATGCTGTTGCTAATGGCAGCGCATCTGGCAATGTGACCAAGCAAATGAGGGCTTGTGTTGCAACATTTATTCATTTTTTGAGAGTCTCACGCCATATACCTGGCACTGGTTACCAAATGGCGCAGAAAAAAGAACACAAAAAGTATGCTCCTTCGCCAGCCGACACGCCACTCCACGTTGCAGTGAGGGCAGGGATTAGAGAGAAAATTTTACAGCTTGCTGAGAGGGGTTTTTATTGTCGGCTGTAGCTTGGGGAGAGTGCTAACTGTAGAGTACGCTGTGCGTATCTTTAGCGGAGGCGCGCAAAGTTCGCCTCAAAGATTAGGAACTGTATACGTAGTTATGCGGTACTATTTCTCAGCGTCTTCCCTCTTTCGTGCACGATTGTGCAGATAAAAACAACCTATGGCAGTTAATCTAAAGCAGTAAGCTCGGGCGTTCGCCCATTACGCGAGGTTAATGCGTCTCGTGTGTATCGCAACAGCTGTCGAAAAAGAAAC
The DNA here is from genome assembly GCF_050947875.1 of Dermacentor variabilis. NCBI lineage: Eukaryota > Metazoa > Arthropoda > Arachnida > Ixodida > Ixodidae > Dermacentor > Dermacentor variabilis. Next base: position 28,863,745 of record NC_134571.1, read on the forward strand.
TGTGCAATATTGCAGTTGTGGTAAAGAAGAAACATAGGTTACCCTCCCCCCCTTTTTTTTTGCTTTGTTTTCGGCTGAAAGAAATTCCGCGGTTCTCTCATGAGAAACGTAAGTGTAATGCGTCCCGTGTGTATTGCAGCAGCTGTCGAAAAAAAATTTGCAATATTGCAGTTGTGGCAAAGAAAAAAACAGAGGTACCCCCTCCCCCTTTTTTTTTTCAGTTGAAAGAAATTTCCGCGGTTCTCTCATGAGAACATTAAGAATCCCAGAGAGCGTGATTCTCTCAAAAATATGAAAATACAGAAACGCTCCATTCACCCATGTCGAAATTGCGCGCTAATTTTCATCCTACGGGCACCCTGCAATGAAGTTTGCCTGTGCATGTCGCGCTACCTAGCAGAGGCGGTGAGCACCCGCGATTAGGCTCTCACCGTCATTTCACTATTGTCCGTGGGGCATTCAGGCCCGCCTGAAAGCCTGCTTTTCCAGTTTTCCAATGGATTCATCGCGGCCTCTTGGCAACTGTTCCGTGAGAAGTGTGAACAAAAAGAACAAGCGCAGATACTGTTGCGTTAAGCATTGTCACAACCGCGAACGGGATGTCGGCCTCAAATTGTACCGCTTCCCTCCGAAGCCCGGGGAAGCAGCCCGGCGGCTGAAGTAGATGGTTGCGGTTCGTGTCGGTCTTGCGAATTTCTGTTAAACGAACTAATGCAATAACAAGAAGAAAAAAAACAGCAGCGGCATCCGTAAAAACACACAATAAAGCGTCAACTGCATATAAACGCGTGAACTGATTCCTGCTGTTGTAAATTAGTTTAGATAGTTGTTTAGCTTGTCTTGCTCCAAAATAATCGCGCAGTGGTTGTTACGTGTCAAATCTAGCTTCATAAGCGCTCCGCGCTGGAGCTTTGTACGCGCTGTGCTTCTTCCTGCGCCAAGATCAAGACGCGACTGCTGGAACCGGGCTCATTCGTGCCGATGTTTTTTCGCGCTATGAACAATAAAACTAAGGTTGGAGTACACCGCAGCACACTTCGAGTATTCGAAAATTAGCATTTCTGTCGCGCACGCCAGCGCAAATTTGTTCAGTCTTCACGTTGTTTAGTCTCAGCTGATTGCTCTCTGTTATGCTTCGGCGGTAATGCCCTCTCACATTCGTGCCCGAACGACAATACTAAAATATGCTTGAGACACTTTGTCAACGGAGAAATAAGCACTTACCTGCCATTTCACCAAAGCCTCTACAATTGTGAGGTGCAAGTCACGCTCCAAGTAATGAAGCTACAAATGACAGTTGAAAAACGTCCACGGCCGTATTTGCTCACTTAAGTGGCATAGAATAATGATTTGTTAACTCACGTTGAGTTCGACTTTGAGTTCGACAAACACTTCGCGACCTGCGGTGGTTGCTTAATGGCTATGGTGTTGGGCTTAGTGCTATAAGATCAAATCCCGGTACTTAGATTTAGGTCCACGTTAAAGAACCCCAGGTGGTCCAAATTATTGCGAATTCCCCCGGCACGGCGTGCCTCGTAATCAGATGGTGGTTCTGGTACCTAAAACCCCATAATTTAATTTAGGCACCTCGCTGCAATGTCCGTGCTGTTTACTTCTTTGACACGATATACATGGTTGTACTCATAAGTTTGACGTCCTTTCTCAAGCGTTGGTGGTTCAAAATGGCCTCGACGTTTTCGATTGCCTTAAAACCGCAATTCAGAACGATCGACACGTTTCAGACGAGCGCCGCAAAAGCATGCCTCCGTAGCAGTGGCCGCCTCGGTGTTTCGCGGAACTGACGCGGTTGCGCTGACGGCTCAGCCGATCGCTGCGCCGCCTGACCATTGAAGCTTATTGTGAGTGAGAAAAGGCACATTCTTTGAACTTCAAAACCTATAGATGATAAACATGTGTTAATGTGATAAGTACTAAAACGATTTCTAAACGTACAGTATTTAACGCTTCTTTTCTTACTGGAACATTTGTTATCTTCTCTTTAGCTTTAGTTTCTCTAATTAGCCATGTAGCGGCTTTCCTGGCGTATTTCGTGTTTCTCGTGCTGGTTCCACTTGACGCATCATTTTAAGCGGAAACATTTGGCTATCAAATGTACAATAATTGCTCATTGGGTCAGAACAGATGTATTAAACATGAGGGTTCACAAAAAAATAAACGGCCTCTCGTGTGCCCAGCAAAGCCTTGGGAACCGATGGCTTGCACAGTAGAGGTTGCTACCTCACAAGTGGATGCTATTTCAGGTTTATTACCATAAAAATCGGCAATAAACATTCAATTCGGAAAACAAGCCGAGGTTTGTGAACAATTTATAGTTCCTATTTCGCCCTCAAGGCGCCTAAAATTAGGGTTTAGGCGCCTGTTTAAGGCGTCTAAACCCCAAATTTTGAGTGCTTAGGAATCCGGCTTCCACTCATGATTGTCAACTCCATTTCTCTAGTGAGCACCTATATGTGCCAGTTCACTTTTACTACCCTCGTATTTTTTTTCCTATCTCTCTTTCACCCACATGACCTTTTCTTGATCTTTCCCAGCTGTCATTTCGGCCCCAGATTCATCTTACATCCATCAGTTCCAAATTTCCACTTCCCCATCGGAGCATAGAGTCAAGCCAGAACCTCAATCGGCATCACGTGACCTCCCACCATGCCGAACCAGCCCGGGCTCGGTTCATGGAGCACTGAACCGACTATTCGGAACTTTCTTTCTTTCTTTCACTTTGTTTTATCTTATGGTAATTCCTTTTTTCTTGTACATCTCCTTTTCACCTTTCATTCTACCAATAAACTAACCAATGGGTAGTCGAGACGCTACATACCATCTCAATGCATGCTTTTTTTTTATCCATTTGTCATTTGTTTATGCTAACCTTTAATTCTACTTTGCTACTGTGGCTACTCCTCGGCGTTTGTTATTTTACACAATTGGCTTTCTTACTAAATTTCCTCTTGGGTTTCCTACCCCTTTTTAGTTTCTTTTGGTTGGGTTTAAACCTGCGATACCATTGGTGGTGCGGGTTCCCTCAGTTTTATTTAAGTTCTTTTTTGCTTGAGGGGCTCAAAAATTTTCAGTATTGGGGGACTCCGGAAATTCGGACCACCTGAGGTTCTTCAACGTGCACCTAAATCTATCTAAGTTCACGGGTGTTTTCGCATTTCGCCCCCATCGAAATGCGGCGTCGTGGCCGGGATTTGATGGCGCGATCTCGGGCTCAGCAGTCCAACACTATAGCCACTAAGCAACCATGACGGGTTTATGATCACCTAACTCGTTGCAAATAAGGGTTATTTTGCTTTAAATGTAACCTCCGTAGTAGCCCGCTCCAACTATTGACCACAGCATGAAAACCAAGGCGTGGATGACGAAGTGATAAAAAGCAAATATCTCATTCCTCTTTGTTTCTTTTCTGCCTTCCTGCTGTGTGAGGATACCATCTTCTCCCTCTTCCTTTTTTTAATTTTTGACCAATTACCTGTACATATGCATAAATGAGCCATGTTCTGGGGCCACAACAGAAGAACAATTGTTTGAGGGAAAGTCCGTGTTTATTCACTGCTTGAGGTGACCCTTACGATATGCGTCCTCCGAACCGTGTGAGTGAGCGTGTGATACTTCCAGAACAGAAGCGCGTTATATCCAACTGCTTTTTGGACCAAATTGATAGAGGGCGTCAATAGAAGCCGTCAGAAGCAAGTTTCCTGCTGTACAGAAGAAATAAGCGCGTGGTTTCGGTTGTGTGCTCTAATTGGCTCGATGAACTTAATGTGTTCCTGTATTTTTTTAATGAGCAACAAATGCGAATTCCTGATGCACAGATCATGTTTTGCAAGGCCTATTTAAAGCGGCAAAAACCTGGTCTCTTTATGCGCTGGGATAGCGTCGGCAGATGCCGAAAAGTAGGATAATAAAACCACGGCAATTATTTGAAATGTTTGACTGTGCGGTAACGACACATATTCATTATTCATCATTCTTTTCTGTGCACTTTAGTGTAATTCACAGTTAATTGATGCGCCTACTAAATGTCCGTGAAAATGAGCAAATAATTCTACGAGCTGACAAGCATTGCGACTACCGTGCCTTCTCTAATCAGATGCAGTACGGAGTGTTGAAGCAGGCGCATGTCTGGTTCGTGGTTTGAAAATTTAATTAGTCGTAGAAAACACGGACACAAGAGGAACGGAGGTTGTTCTGACAACAGGACAAAGATATAAAGATAGGTAACAAGAGGTAACAAACATGTAGGCTTGGTTCCTACATTTCCCTCAGTATTCTATATAGATCACGCATGGCGTATACTGCCTATAATATGATGCATGACCAATAAGCCCTTTGGTAGGTTTATTGCGGAATGTTTGTTGCCGTCAAGAAGTCTGAGGCTTGTTGGCACACATAGTATATATTTTCTGCTAGGGACAGAGTTAAAGGTACAAAGTCAATAGAAGGAGAAGGTCATGCACCTTTATTTTATTTTGCCGCCTGCCTTTTCAGTTCGGTGCCTTACACATCGTACTTCTCTGCAGGGCTCCCCGCCTTCCCGCATTTATTTATTTATTTCGGCTCCTATTTACTGAGCTTAAACCGCCTGTCGCATGACAGCCACCACGTATTTGACTTGAGCGGCTTGGAAGTTGCTCATTGTAGCAGCTGTCAGCCCGCACGGCGGCTGCCTTCGGTCTTTCTACATATGTTTTGAGCCATTGTACTTGATTTACGTACCGTGGTATCTTTCTCGTTGTTTTTAAACCTGAGCGTGTTGTCTGCCGCGTTTGCTTTGTCTTCCTCGCATGTGCAACTCGGTCTGCACTCCACGCGCACTTGATGTATTACAGCCCCTCATCGCTCACGCGGCGCTAAGCTTACCGCGCAGGATTTCCGAGCTGTAGGTGTTACCCCGCTTCTCACATCTAACGGCAGGAGGAGGAGACGCGTTACTATCTCAAGCCATTTAACGAAAACTGATTGATTGACTGAATTAATGATTTATTCATTCGTATGGCTTAAGATTCGAAAGGAATACGGGGGCTATATAAAAGACGCCGCAGTGGTTTAGATTTAGACCACCTGGGGATATTAAAATTATCTGTTCCAGCAGACGTTGGTGGCCATAGACGGCGTCAGGTAGTAATCTCTTGAATGTCATGTATCTGTTCCAAAGAACTTAAGGCTTTCAGACATCATTTAACAGGTATCCAAGCTTGTTTACAGAGACGTTTTTTGCATTTCACCCCCATAGAAATACGCGCGCCGCATTCGGGAATTGAACCCGCGACCTCGTGCTATTCAGTAGAATGTATGGCGCCATATCCCTCTAAGCCACCGCGGCAGGGTATCTTCAGAAGAACGGAACGCACAAATCAACGAATGAAGTGAAAGTGGGCGTTGGTGCAAGCAAAACAAAAACGAACGTTTAATGCCTTCTTTCTTTTTCTCCATGAAATAGACGCCAGCAGTACAGACAGGGGCAGGGGACGCTGTAGGAAGACTGTGAGGTTTGTTGATGCCTGTGCTCGCCATGCGCAGTACGCTATAAGTGAGTTTGACTTTGCAACAGGACCGCTACACATTACCCAGAGGCTCGAGCATCTGAATACTTCACTTGCTACACAGGCGTTATATATACAGGGTGTCCCAACTATCATGCACTAAGATTGAAAAATATGCAAATGCCGCGTAGCTGGACAGAACCAAGGTAACTTTGTTTGCCGTCGCTTGGAGATACTCAGATCTTTTTCCATTCCGCCTAATTACATAATTAACCTTAATAATTTATTCAACTTCTCAAATATTATAGTTAGATGAAAGGGTCAATGAGAAAATTGTAGAGCAACATGAAAAACTCCCGATACAGCTTTCTGTTGCTCAGTACGTGCTAAACAAACGTGTTTTTCCACGTGTGAAAGGAGCCCGCGAATACACGCAATATTGCTGCGCGATGGCCATTAAAAACAGTAATTGTTAAGCCGCTGTATAAAGCAGGAAAAAAAGATGATGCTGAAAATTATAGACCTGAACTCTCCCAAATACTGCAAAATCTTTTGTTTGATGGCATTGCTTCCTTCTTAAAGATATTCTCAATCCTAAGACCAAAACATGGTTTGGATTTATTGCTGAGCGAGGTACTACAACATTGTTAGAAGAGTTTACCGTTGGATTATATTCTCCTCTAGATAAGAACCTGTACAGTGCTGCTTTGTTTTTGGATTTAGCAAACGCGTTTGAAACTGTAAATTATGATATTTTATGGGAAAAGTTGTTTTGTTTGGGTTTCAGGAGACTCCTTTTTGATATTCCCTGTGATTATTTGCGTGAAAGGTCACAGGTAGCTATAGGTAGTAAAGAAATTGTTACAAATATGAAATCTATTACAGCTTGTGTTCCCCAAGGATCCTTGTTGTCGCCTCTGTTATTCAATTTATTAATGAACGACTCTCCCACGATAATTACAGAAGCTACGGTGTGTCAATATGCAGATGATACGGTCCTACGCACACGTCACATACGTGACGGGGAAGCTATTAACGCTCTACAGAATGCAGTTCATAATTCCATGCAACGGTTTGAAGAAAATTATGTATTTATCAATGTTCAAAAAAGCAAACTCATGTGCTTTCGAAGTCCATTAACAACTCAAAAAATAAATTTGCCAATATTTTTACACGATGAACATTGTACTTCATGTAAATGTACTGCTGCAGAATATGTGGAGGCATTAAGATACCTGGGTATAACGTTCCACAGCGGCATGTCTAGGCAGTATCACATGGCATTTTCATGTGGCAGGCGAAGGAGTGTTGCATATCTGCTTCTGAACATAAAGGGTTTAATACCTCTACAATGATAGTTCACGCACTTGCGTACAGTGTGCTGAGGTATGGCATAACGATCTTCGCCTTTTGTTCAGAGCGCTGGAAAAATCGGATTGATAAATTACTAAAAGATATACTAAAAATATTGCTTATGGTATACTATACTATACATTCCAATGATACTTTTTCTGAATTGGTATTTTGCACTTTTGAAGATTTCTTTACCAGGACGGTTCTTATTCGGCATAATTGGAATGATGAATTCAAAGAGGCGTACGTTGCTCCTCGATTGCTGACAGACAAAAAACGTTTTAAAGTACCCTATTCTGCTACTGTGTAGAAGCGAGAAGTGTATCCCAAAAATATTTATTGATTTGTCTGATGAATTATTTTCTGCAACTTTAACAGTTGGTGAAATCAATGATGAAATGTTGAATTCGCATTCGTTATTTTAGTTATTTAGGCTTTTGTCTCTTTGTTTGCTATGCCGTTGTCTGTTAACAGGTAATACTACCAACTATTCGTCTGAAAGTTGGTAAAAAAAATCTGTTATTATGTAAACATGTAGCTACATCGTTGTACCGACTCCGCCGGGCCTAGTGGCACAAGTCTTCATAGACTTAGAGAAGCCCTTTCTTTTTTTTTCCCTTTTGGATGTGTATAAGTTATTATTATTATTATTATTATTATTATTATTATTATTATTATTATTATTATTATTATTATTATTATTATTATTATTATTATTATTATTATTATTATTATTATTATTATTATTATTATTATTATTATTATTATTATAACTGCAGTAGTAGTAGTAGTAGTAGTAGTAGTAGTAGTAGTAGTAGTAGTAGTAGTGGCTTTTCGCCTGAGCGGAGTACGGCCAGATTAAAAGCTTTAATGGCGGCAGCAATTTGCAAGTTGTGTCCATAAGGCTAACGAGCGACGCGAATATATTAAACTTTTCGTACATCATTTATGTACTTCTTTGTCTTTAATGCGCCTATATAGGCGTATCAGATGATCGTATGTGAGAAGAAAACGACGCCGTGCAACTTCGTAAATATCTAGCGCGAACTTTCTATATATATGCAGCCATGCCATCTCTCGTTACATCCACCAGCGATATCGGCGAGTATCAACAAAAATCTGGGAGGGCAGGACCTGAATGATCAGGTTTTCGGAGTTTCGATTTCCAGATGCTAAACTTAACTAAACTGAACTGACGGCTTCCAACAAGTCGTGCGATCGAGCGTGTTTTGCAATAACTGAACATAATGTTGCAATAACTGTTTGAACAATGGCGCCACCTTCAAAAAGTAAAATGACCTTTATAACGATTGGCTATAGACGAATAGCCCAGTGCTGTGCACTGCTTATTTACCAGGTGATAATTCTGTTCCTAAGATACAGGAGAGGGGAAGAAAAAGGGGGAAATTAAAAACGCAAGGAAGCAGTACGTTTCTGTTTTCTCGCGCTCACAAGTTCAGCTGGATTCTCCTTCCTCTTGCTGGCATATTAATTTCTCTCAGTTCACTTTTGCCAGTCGCCTACCACGAAGGAGCGGCAGTTCCACATAACACCGTATTCAACTGCACATTAATTAGACAAACACGTTCGTTGAGGAAGCAAGCACCTTTACTTGTTTACTGGAGCGTACTTTCGACGCTGGGGCCCGTATATATGAGATAATCTTTGTGCGCTTGTGTTCGTGTGTGTAATCGTGCTTTTCATAGCATTCTTTGCCTACTTCATCCGTCTTGAATCTATCTATCTATCTATCTATCTATCTATCTATCTATCTATCTATCTATCTATCTATCTATCTATCTATCTATCTATCTATCTATCTATCTATCTATCTATCTAATTTGTCATCGACCGTGCCGTCGTCATCACACCATCGCCGTCATACAGTCGCATGGATTTGTTGTCACACCGCCATTGTAATGCCGTCGTGGTCGTTCAATCGTCATCATTCTAGCTTCGCTATCTGTCTCTCTCATGCTGCCGTCGTCACTCCTTCTACTGCTACCCGTGGTACAAGTTATCTAATAGCCTGGGCCACACCTTCGTCATCCGACTCTCGCCACGCCGTCGTCATCACGCCATCGTTGTGACACAGCCGTCGTCGTGCCGTCGTAGTCACGCAGTCACGTTATCAGCATCATCACTTCAGTGACGCCATCCCTTTGTCGTCGTGCAGTCATCGCCATGCCGCCTTCCTCGTTTCATCGACATCAATCTTTCTTCGTCATTGTATTGTAATTATACTGTCGTCATTCAATCGCGATTGCTTACGCCGCCCTTGTAATGCCGTCATGGAGCCGCGATCATGCCTCCATCGTCAGACTATCGTCGCAATGCCTTCGTAGTCGTGCCGACATCGTCGCTGCAGCTTTGTCATCCGACACTCGCCATGCCGTCGTCGTCACACCATCGCCGGCGTACAGGTTTCGTGGTACAGACATCGTCACGTCATTGTCGTCACTCCGTCGTCGTCATCTCATTGTCCTCGTGTCACCGTCGCCACGTTGTCATCGTTATGCCATCGTCATAAATAATGACATTTCATTGTCGTCATGCCGTCGCCGTTATACGCCTCTGTCGTTCCATGGATACCATTCCTTCTTCGTCGTTCCATCATCACTGAGTCGGCGTCATGCAGTCGTCGTCATGCCTCCATGCTCATAGCTCACCTCGGCAAGTAAGTGCCCTAGCAAAGTAGGGCGCTATGTCGGAGAACACCGCATATAGCCGAAGCAACGAATGCCTCATAATTACCGCTACGCATGCTAAATAAGCATGACTTCGGGAATATGATCATTCGCGTCATTCCTCGATTGATATTCGCATTACCATGAGTCATTGTAAGAGGAGTCTTTCAATGATTTTTTTTATAATTTCTTCTTTCCAGCTTTTTTTATTGTTGCTTAATGGTGAATTTGGGATTTAGGATAGCCGGATTTGACGCAGTGTACTTTTCCATGTTTATACATCTAAACATTTAAAAATTCCACGAGAAAATTACAAATATTGACGTGCGATTTGAGGACAAAGCACTCATATATTTTGGCGAATGTCACCGCTAGACGAACAAGCTGTTATCGCAGTCAATCTAGTACACGGCGAGCTGTTATGATGGTAATTATGGTCAAAGTTAGGGCTAACTCTTTCATTCAAAGAGAGTGATCTCATAAAGTTTGCAAGGTCACAAAGAATAGTATGAGTGAGGGAAAGAACTTTATTTCGGTCCAGAGAAGACGCAGGGGAGATCACGCGCCACCTGGCTAGTCCCACGTAGGGACCGCCAAGCCGAGCTTGATGTAAGATGCTCAAACTTAGTGCACGTTCCTTTGTTTCGCGCTGGTTTGAGGTTGAGACTGAGGTTGCTGCTGTGTCATACCTCCCTAATTAGGTAAGCTCATAGACTGCATGGCCTCCACATTCAATAATCATTTCCTTTTTCCAATTTCCTTTTTTCATGTAGGGATATTTTGTTACGGGTCGACGGAAAATAAGCGCACTGGAACATACACACAACAGCCGAAAAAGACACAGGACAGGCTATTGTGTGTGTGTTCCAGTGCGCTTATTTTCTGTCGGTCTGCAATGCACCATCTAGCCCGTGTTCAGGTGTTGTTAAATTTTGTTACGGGGAGACAGTTTCTTTTTCCATCTTGAATAGGCCTTATACTGCATTGAATAGCGTTCCGAAAACTGTTGCGCAGATGGACGGTTGAAGAGAAATCGGGCTTTGTCATTTACGAGTGCAGATGTTCAACGCAATTTTCATGTGCTCAGCATTCGACAGAAAGTGTGTGTATATGTGATTTATATAGGATAGCAGGAATGCGAAGAAAGTGGGGAAAAGGTGTTATAACAGCGATCATTACAATTGATTAGGTGAGCGCCAAATCAATTCACAGCCGCGCCCTGTCTTATACCGTATACTTAGGTCATATACTTATCCTTCACGTATACGTACGCTTAACGCGGCGCGGGGCACGATCGGAAATGGACGCAATCAATTATGCGCATAGTCGTCGATCGCGGCGTTTATTGATTAGCGGGCGGCAAACGAATCGATCAACCGAACATGGCTGGGTGTGTACGACCACGCGAACACATTTCGCGGCTAACCGCAGTTCCCCTTATAGTTCCGCTGTAGTCATTACCGAAGGCGACTCTCGCGCTCTCCTAAAACGCACTGTAGTGGATACTGGATCAGTAATTACTGTAATACAGTGTAGACTCGTATTCGATTCCACAGTTCCCTACTCGAAGTCGTCGAATGTTCATTCCGTTCGAATACAATCAGGGACAAGAAGATATTGTTGCAGTGCACAGGGAGAAAGACCGATGCAGGGGGAAACACTTGCGAATGATTACGCTGTAAAGGAAAAATGCGTTTGTTGTGCAGATGAACCCAGTTGTTGAACGAACGCCTGGAGGAGATCACTTCTGTACAACAGTTATCGGTCATTAAATAAGCGTTCATCGCATCAGGCAGGCTAAAAACTTATATTCTCGATTTAAGCGTTGCAATTTATTATTTGGCCAATCTCACCGTATTTGGATTCCTTGAAAACAATGCCCGCTACTGCAGTATATTGCCCTTGGCTCCTTCAACGAGAACTTCACTCTACCGCGTGCATCGGGGTACGTGCTGATACCCCCCCCCCCTTTTTTTTTTTAGTTGTCATGGCACACCTGATATGATCGTGCTTTCTTTATCATTTAGAAGCTGCTGAATTTATTTATTGTTTATTTATTTATTTACACAATACAGCAGGCAAGTAATTTGGCCCTAGCAGGAGGGGCTACAAAGGATACATACAATGTAACGAAGATCAACAACAGCAAAAATCAAGTGAACACGAAGACCATAGCAATGTTCAACCAACGAACTTTACAATGTGAGACTCGAGCACCTTCATAAAGTTGGCGGATTCAAAAATCTTTCGGGCAAAGAATTCCATTCAAACACTGTTCGGGCGCAAAAAGTGTACTTGTGTGCGTCGATTTTAGCGAAAATTGACGACAAAGAGTATTCATGGCTATGTCTAGTTGTCCTTGTAGTTAAATGTTTTATGCAATCGGGAAGTATTAATTTAGTTTTCCCTGCAAGACAACTGTGAAGAAACCCAAGACGACTAATTTTCCGGAGAGCGTAGAGAGACGGTACATTGTACTTCTGCATCAATAAGGATGGTGAATTGTGCCTTCTGTACCTACCCAAAATAAATATTATTGCATTTCTTTGGACTCTTTCGAATTGCATAACATCCTTCTTATAATGGGGATCCCAAACTTCAGCAGCATATTCTACTTTTGACTGAATACATGCATTGTAAGCTAGCATTTTGATACTAGCTGCAGCATGTTTAAGTTTTCTTTTAAGGAACCACAGCTTCCGCAGGGCTGATGAAGAAATGTTCAATATATGCTCTGACCAAGCAAGCTTATTAGTTAGAGTCACGCCTAAGTACTATATTGGGAAACTTATAATACAGGCTGGTTATGGAGTTGATAAGAAAAAGAACTAGGACATTTTTTTCTTTGTGGCATGTAAAAGTAAAGTTTTCTCCGAATTCAGCGCCATACCCCAACGCATACACCAATCATCGATTGCCAAAAAGAGTTTTTTGGAACAAGAAATGATCATTTATGGATTATATTTTTTAAAACAGCACAGTCATAAGCAAACATTCTTATGGATACATTACGAGGCACTACGTCCACCAAATCATTAACATAAAGAAGAAACAGTAGCGGACCTAAAACATTCCCCTGTGGAACGCCTGAGGTAACAGACAGCGCACTAGACGGACAATGATCAATTTCCACAAACTGCTTTCTATCGGCTAGGTACGAGGCAATCCACTGAATAATGTACAAAGGTAACCCTATACATTATAATTTATAAAATAATTTTCCATGAGGCACTCCATCGAAGGCTTTCGATAAGTCTAAAAACAGAATGTCAATTTGACTGGACTGGTCAAGTACACTCGATATCTCGTGCACCGTCGAAATAAGCTGTGTGGTTGTAGACAGACCCTTTCGAAAGCCATGCTGATGGGCAGACAAAATATTGCTTTTAATAACGAATTCCTGAATAAAGTTCACGACTATCTGTTCTAAAAGCTTGCAATAACTACTAGCAACAGAAACAGCATGGTAATTTTTAGGAAGTAGCCGGTCACCGGCTTTATGGACTGGCGCCACACGGGCTATACGCCAGTCAGCTGGTACGACACCAGAAGTTATTGAAAAGTTAAACATTGTGGTAAATAAAAATGTAGATTTGTTGAGCGTAACGCCTTAAAAATGCCTTTGACAGTCCGTCAGGGCCAGTGGACTTCTTATTACCTGGCTTCAGTAGCATGGCAAGAACCCCCTCACTAGTTCACTCATTCATTCACAAAACTTCCTGAAGCCCGGTCTTTTCAGACCGAGGCGGGTCGTCTCCACGTCGGCACCGCCAGGCCGAGCCTTATGGCGTCATCGTGGACCCTCTGGACAGCCCGTAGTTGATCTTGATATGAAGAGCGTGATATAACCTTGTGCCAGTAAAGCTACTAGTTATATCCAACTCATTTTATAATACAGGAGAAACATTCGGCAGGTTATATTCGTCATGTATTGAAAAAACAGATTGAAAGTACTGATTAAATGTCTCTGCAGTAGAAGTTGGGTCATCCAGAACTTTATCATCAACTTTGTCTTTCTTAATCTGCTTTTTACTTTGACTCAGGTAGCGCCAGAACTTTCTAGGATCACTTTTAATGAAGTCGGCAATAGTTTTGCTAAAAAAGTTGCTTCTTGCTTGTTTTACTTTGGAGATAATGCTTTAGCTCCATAAATTGTGGAGTGAATGTTTTGTGCTTCTTTCTCAGGCGCTTAAGTGTTATATTGGTTTGTATTATCTCCCGACTAATCCAGGGGTTTGTACGGTGATTTTGCAGTCTTTTTGACGGTATGAAATGTTGAATGCAGAACTTAACTGCAGAATAAAACTGTTGCAACAAACTTTCAACGTTGTGGGTGCTAACGACAGGATGCTGTTCTAAATAATCGATTACTGCTGTGTCGTCGGGCTGTTATAGTCTTTTACTGTAACTGGAGGAATTTTTTTCCTTTTGCATCTCCGTATATCTAGTCCAGCAGAAATATATCAGGGTATGGTCAGAAATTCCAGGTTCAACCTGTGCTGTTCCAGAGCTAAATTTACAGAATATCCATACTGCATGTTATTCCAATCAATGGATGGCAGGTTAAAATCACCGGTTATAATTAGGTTTTGTCCCGGAATTTTAGCAGGTAATCATATAGCCTACTCAAAAACAAGTCATCTGCATTCGGAGGTTGGTAAATGGCGCTGACAAAAAAACGTGTCACCTTGTAGTGACACCCTTACAAGTAGTCTTTCATGATCACAGAACCTGTCAGCAACAATAATTTGAATATTATCCTTTGTTATCACCGCAACGCCACCACCACGGGAACCCCTACCGCGTCTGTACAGCCTGTAGCCCGGCGGCGCAACTTCGTCATCGCCAATTTGATCATGAAGCTAAGTTTCAGTTATAACACATATTTGACGATTATGTGACAAAAGAAGTGTTTCCAAATTTTCGATTTCATTGACAATGCTCCTAGCGCTAAATACAAGCAGACGAAACTGACGCTCCTTCAGTCGCTAGCTTGATGAGATAAGGGTGTTCGTCTTCGACATTGCCTTGCGCGAGCTGGAGGTGTCGTCGCAATAATACAGTTGTTTGTCAATGCGGATCTTATCCTCTACAAGCGATACCTTCTTGCACATATCCTTATCTTGCTTCGCACTGTGCCAGAGCAATTTCCGTTCTCGCAACGTTTCTGCGCAGTAGTCATTTTGAAGGCTTATGCTAGTTCCCTTTAATTTTTTAGCATTGCTCAAGACTGTCTCTTTTTCATAAAAATCTTGAAAGTAAAGAATTATAGGCCGCTTTTCGGAAGGTTTTCCTAGTCTATGAATTCTAGCGATTGATACGCACTTTACTTCCAATTCTTGCTCGAAGACATTTTTAATGACTTTGTTGCGCAAGACAACTTCAGATTCGTTTGGTTCTCATGGAATGCCGAACACAACAAGATTACTCCTGCGGCTTCGATCCTCGAGGTCAACTATTTTTGCTAGCTGGGACCTGAGTGCACCATGTATACTAGTCACAGATGCATTCAATTCATCCACGACACAACTCCTAATTTGCAACTCTTTGAACTTGTCTTCTAAGTCTACTAATCGCTCACAAAAAGCTTTTATGGTTGAATCTCTCTTGTCCAGGCGAGTTTTGATCTCAGCGATGTCAGAACCGATAGCTTGCTACCCATTAATAATAGTTTGAAACATTTCTTCCACTGTGGGTCCAGGATTTTCCTCAACATCTCCGCACACAAGAAGTTTGCATACACAAAAACACTCATAACAAATGCGTACACATCTACGTGGGCACGGCAAAATCACCAAACAACGATCATCACTGCGGATTGAATGATAATGACTAACCTGAACAAGAAAAAACAGTCGCATAGTGAATGCACCGCTTTCTACTCTTGCGCCGTGAACGCGGGTGCTGTCGATGAAGGGTCTCTCGTTTATAGCTGTGCTTGGTGAGGTTACAAAGCCATGGTTCGAGGGTAGCGATGCTGGGTCGAGGTTGATGCGCGTGCTTGTTTCCTTCTTGTCGTCGCTGATTTTAGATCCGATTATTGCAGACGGCGTGACCAAAGCGGGTGAACTTGCTGCGTCGGTTGACACCAGCAAGGCCTGAACAAGAAAAAAACAGTCGCATAGCGAATGCACTGCTCCCTATCCTTGCGCCGTGCCCCACTCATTAATCTTACATTAATCTTGCACTTAATATTACATGCAGTTGTTAACGCCATTGCATGTATCTAATAACGTTGGCGAGCCTTTTGTTGCGAAACCGAGTCCACGTAGCTTTTCATTTCGCTTTTTTTTTTAAATTAAAAATATTCAGTACTTGATGCGTTATTCGAAGGCAGTTTTTATCGAGTATTGGTATTCGATTCGAGAATGTCTCTCTTAGAACGCCCTATAATACAGAAACGGGTGCAAAACTATGCATACAAGGCGAGCCGTTTGTCTTGTCTGTTTATATCCCTTCACCATGTGCCATTTAGCGTTTGTTTCCACATCAGAGCGTAAGTAAGGCCATTCTACAGTGTCATATTGAATGTTCATGCGTATCTGCGCATTCTTTACACCACTGAAATGCATTTTTAAGTGCCATACGCGTCAAAATTGCGTACGCCGAAGCTTGTGTACGCCGAAGCTGTGTACCCTGAACCCGTGCAGAGAGAGAGAGAGAGGGAAAAAAAACTTTATTTGGTTCCTTCAAGGATTTAGCGTCTCGAGGTCTCCGTCGTCTTCTTGGGCGCCGGCGACTTGGAGCCTCTTCCGGCAAGGGTGGGCCCCTATTCCAGGGCTCCACTGAGCCTAGCTACCTCACTAGCGTGCTGCACTAAGGCCCTTTGGTCCGTGAGCTCGCAGCTGGTAAGCCGACTCACCCATTGCTCCGCACTCGGGTTATTGTGTTGGTGGAATGATTGATTGTGTTTACATTCCCATGTGACATGATATAGTGTGGGTGTGGCCCCGCACCATGGGCAGGTGTCTCTGTATTGTGTTGGGTACATTTTGTTTAGGATGTATAAATTTGGGAAGGAGTTTGTCTGCAATCTGCGCCTGGCTGTCCAGAGGGCCCGTGAACGAGCGGAGAGGCATGGCCTCTCTGTTCCGACATGGGGCTAGCCAACGGCTAGGTAGGGACCTGCAGGCCCCCGCTTAGCTCCTCAGGACCCCAATAAAGTCGTTTGCTGCTGCTGCTGCTGCGCCAACTCGTTGCTTCCTCCTTCGTTAGAGCTTTGTGCGGTGGGGGATATTTGGCTCTCGTCCCTCTGTATAAGTTTAAGATTTCTGTGTATCCTCCTTCACAAGCGTGTGGGTGATACTCCGGGGCGTGCGACTGCTCTGCTGGGAACGTGGTCTCTCGAGCTAGGCTGTCTGCCCTTTCGTTACCCTCTATGCCTGCGTGGGCCGGAATCCAGATTAACTTGTGCGTAACGTTCCTCTCGGCGAAGTTGGCTCCGCCAACAATTCTGAGGGCGGCTTTGCTAATCCTGCCCCTCGTGTAATTTCTGCACGCTTCCTTCGAGTCTGTTAAAATGTTTAGAGGCCTGCCTGTCCTATATCCTTCTACTGCCGCCAGCGCCACGGCAATTTCTTCGGCCTCTGCTGTGCCGGCTGCCTTTGCCGTCGCACATGTGATCAGATTCCCGTCGCCGTCCACCACCACCGCCGTGTCTGTGCGCTTCCCTTCTCGCGGGTACGTGGCAGCATCCGTGTATACCGTGTTGTTTAGTAGCGCTAGTGTCTTTTCCACGTATTCGGCTCGCGCCTGCCTTCTGCTCTCCTGGAGGTTGGGGTCCATGTTCTTAGGTACTGGCCTAACGCTTATTGTTTTTCTTAAGCAGTCGGGCACGTCTGCGTATCTATCTACGTGTCCGCTCGTGTCCCGTCCCAGCTTTGCAGAAGGGTTGAAATTTGGGCCAGTTGGTACATACTTGAACGAAAAAACCAGTTAAAAACACTAAGGACAAGAGGAGAGGTTCACACCACAACGACTGGGTGTGGTGTGAACCAGTCGTTGTGGTGTGAACCTCTCCTCTTGTCCTTTGTGTTTTTGACTGGTTTTTCGTTCAAGTCCGTCCCAGCCTAGTCAGGAGCGCTCTCCCTGCAGGGGTGCTTTTGAGTCTGGCTTTTTGCGTTTCGAGCAAGGCTTCCGTCAGTTCGCTGAAAGTGTTGCTGATGCCCAGTTGGAGCAGTTTTTCGTTTGACGTGTTTTTTGGCAGATGGAGAGCCGTCTTGTATGCTTTCCTGAGTATCGTGTCCGCCTGTTCCCTCTCTCCTTTGGTCATCGCGTGGTACGGTAGCGAGTAGATGACTCGGCTTACGACCAGGCTGCCGACGAGATTGAGTGTGTCTTCCTCTTTCATGCCGTATCTTTTTTGGGAGACCTTGTTGATCATCCGGCCCACCTGCTCCGTCACTTTGCTCAGCAGGCTGATGGTGTGGCTGAATTTTCTGCTGCCCTGTAGCCACATGCCCAGGATTCTGATCATGTTCTTTTCCGGGATGTTTTGACCGTCAAGCGTTACTTACAGTGTTGCTTGGGTGGGGTGTCTACCTACTCACAGTAGTTCGGATTTTTCTGTGAAGCATACCAGTCCCCTCTCTCTGGTGTACTTTTCGACACAGCGCGCAGCCTCTTGTAGGTTCTCTTGTTTTTCTCCCAGTGAACCTTGCTTGACCCAAACCGTGACTTCGTCTGCGTACATCGCGTGTTGCATGCCCTGGATCTCGCCGAGTCGTTTTGCCAGGCCGATCATCGCCACATTAAATAGCACGGGCGATATCACAGAGCCTTGGGGTGTGCCTTTACACGGTGTGGAGAAGGTGTCGCTTCTCAACTCCCCCAGCCCTACCGTTGCCGTTCTGTCGGTTAGGAAGTCCTTGAAGTAGTCGTGTACTTTCCTTCCGCAGTTGGTGTTGTTGAGGCCCTCCATTATGGCCGCGTGGCTGACGTTGTTGAAGGCGCCTTTGATATCGAGCGCCATCACAACGTTTTCACCCGCCTTGGGCATTGTGTCGAGTACCTCCTCTTTGAGTTGTAGAAGGACGTCCTGCGTCGATAGGCTGACCCTGAAGCCATACATGCTGTCAGGGTACCACCTCCCGTTCTCCAGGTGCTGCTGGATCCTTCTGTTGACTATTCTATCATACAGTTTTCCCAGGCACGACGTGAGTGAGATCGGCCTGAGATTTTCGATCTGTAGTTTCTTGCCCGGCTTGGGTATCATGACCACGACGGCGTGTTTCCATTCCGCCGGTACCGTCCCCTCTTGCCAGAGCATGTTGAGGTACGACGTCAGCTGATCGATTGCCTCGTCGCTTAGGTTTCTTATGAGCGAGTTTCGAATCTTCTCCGCTCCCGCCGCTGTATTCTTGGTGGCCGCTCTCACGGCTTCGGTGACCTCCTCTCTCGTGATGGGTCGGTCCATGTTCGGGTTTTCCTCACCGAGATAATCTCCTTTGTAACCTTCGATTTGGTCTTTCCCGTAGCATTTTTCTCGGACTTCTTTCAGGAGCTGCTCTTCGGAACCTTCGTACTGATGGACCAGTCTTTGGATCGACTTGCCGCTTTCGGACTTGTTCTTGCTAGGGTCCATTAGGCCCTTGAGGACAGGGTGGCAATCCGTACAGAAAATCTTGCCACGTATACCACACATGCAGAGGTTCAGCCTTGCCTCACTTGCGGTACGCGGAAAATATCGTGATTATGTGTTTTTCTGCAAAATTATGCGTGGCCAGGTCTCATGTGCGAACTTAACATCGGCACTTGTATTTTTCTCTGCCACGACCAGGCTTATGGAACCCTATAGCGTTCATTTGTGCCCGCTACTCACGCAACCTGAACCCCATAACACGCACATCTTGGTATCTACATTTCTTGCTCACGTGTTTGCAGGTTACTCGAATTTAAATGTTATAGCCTTATTTGTGTTTTGCACAGAATTGTACTTTAATTTGCTATCTTAAATTTTGTTCGGTGCACCATTACTAAGGGCTCTGATACGTATTTAGGAATTATTAATTAATTAATTAATAATAAATTCGGCAGGGTAGTGGAAAGCTTCACTTAATTTATCTTAGAAGTAATTCGCGGGACAACGTTTTTTCTTTCCTTCCATTTTTCTGCCTGCTTCAGTAGAACTTCGTACAAGTTTGGGAGGAAGTAAGGCATCTCCAAACGATAACACAGGTACGCTTAATATGCTCTAGGTTTTGGTTGATTTGTATACCATGCACTTTAGATCTCTCGGATGGTATGTATTCAGCGCCATCATCCAAGATAAAAGGCTTCTTATATATATATATTGTGTGTGTGTGGATCGTTGATGTCTGAAATGTAAGTGTCGGTTGTTTTAGATGAAGATAAATGCGATAGGCTCTAAATATGGGAATGCTCATGATACCATAGGATGATCCCTTTAAGGTTGTCACCACAAATTTGATATTTTTTTCGCGGTCAGCAATCTACCCAGGGACGTAACGCGCAATCCCTGCACTGTGCATATCAGTACCGTTCCCTATAAAAAAAATTGGCAGAACCAATCTAACGATGACTGTCGATGATAATGCGCTTAGCATTGAATCAGTATAGGGACAGAACGTGTTGCCACCATCGAAACTGTATGGAGCGAGTACTGCAGCGGGACTCGGGCTTTCCCTATGAACACTGATATATAGGGGATATATAGGGGCGCCGCCGCGAAGTTTGCGCATGACCTCCGATATGAATAGTGCGCCGAGAGACGCATCATGTGGCAACCGAGCTCTTTTCTCGCGCTTTTCTTTCTTTCTGAGGGGGGGGGGGGTAAACGCTGCGCCATCTAGTGGCGCGGCCGAGAAGTCCGCGCGTAGCATCTGTGGTGCGCCGGTGCGTGCGAACGCTGAGAGTTGTTTCCTTTCTGGCCGCACACCCGCCGGTTCACACCCAGCGACCCAAGTTGGTGATAGGTTCATTGAAGAGCGGCACACACCCATTACGTTCATGGTGCAGCTTGCTAACATGTCGGGCTGTTGTCCCTGAGGAATCCATGAGAAATGGGATTCAAGGGTTTTCTAATGGTACGTTCGGCTGCTCGAAATCGCACATCGTGAAATCTGCCGGTTGAAATGCAGCCGGGCTCCTCTCCCGCTGCACTGCTGCTACTGCAAGCTGCTTCCGATTATTATTACTATTATTATTATTATTATTATTGTTGTTGTTGTTGTTGTAATACAACTGCACTTAGTAGATTCACAACACAGACTCCATTTTGTTCTATCACACTTCTTTATTCTCTTTTCTCCCTCTCCCCTTGCCTTGTTTCAACTTCTTCTATTTGCAGGCCGTCATGGGATGGCTTCATTGCCCCCAGAATTGTTTGCATTCCTCCTGGGATGATATTTGAATATATTGACAATAGCAGCAGATTCTATGGTGTCATTGGGACCAATGTATCATATGGTCTTTAAGTGTCCTGTTGGCGTGCCGTCTTGATCACACGAAATGGTCCGTTATAGGCGGCGTTGAGGCTTGGCCTTCTTTTTACCAGTACGAAGTCATCGGCGTCGAGTGTTGGTAACGTTGTATTTTGCCTATTGTCGAAATTTCTCTTCATTCTTTCACCATAGCTTGATCGACTGTCTTCAGTTCTTGCTGCTTCTGTGAGTTTTATGTTCTTGTAAATACCGAGGCTTATATCCGCCGGCAGATAAGGTGGTCCCCCAGTTGCAGCGAATAAAAGAGTGCATCCCAGGCCATTTGTATACGAGCGGTAGTGGTGAGATACTGCCGCTTCCAGACAACATTTCCAACCACTTGGGAATGCTGGATACATGCTAATGTATTGTTTGATATCCCTTATAGTCCTTTCAGCTAGCCAATTTCCTGCGGGATGATAGGGTGCAGTGAACCGTAACTTGATGTTACGCTTTTCAGTCCATTCCTGCAGCCGACGAGTTCGGAAAGCAGGTCCATTGTCGGAGACAATTACTTTTGTATGGTCAAACATTTTCCTGTCCAAAAAGGAAATTATGATGTTAGCGTCTTCTTTACCAGGTATTGCTGCAATCATCCTGGTGCACTCATCAATGCACAACAGGAAGGCTTGTGTCTTCTTAATTCCTTCAGACTTTTTTCGTAGCTCCGCGAAGTCTAGATGAATAACCTCAAATGGGGGCGTGTTAGAATATTGTGGTATAACCATATTTTGCATCGGTTTTTTAAATTTTACATTGTTAATCTGGCATTTATGACAAAATACATAGCCTTTTGTTTCTTGCTTCATATGAGGCCATGAGAACCTTTTTGTCAATATCATGTAGGTTCTCCAAAAGCCATCATGGCCTCCTGATTCGGGGCTATGCATTGCAGAAGCGTCCAATGTGTAGGGATTCAAAACTGTGTTCATCATCTTTTGAAACCAACTAGGTGAGTTTTTGCATCCAAAGGAAGGCGGGTATATTCGTATATGCCATTTCGGGGTAGAGTTTAGGAATTACACTGTCTTTCTTCAGCATCCGTAGGTGGTCTTCTTTCTTTCCCGACTCTGTTTGATGAGCCTCTTGGTCAACAGACACCGTATCGTCCCAATGAATATTCAGTCTCAACAACTTCATGTCAACACGAGATAGGAAAAAGTCGCACTCCACAGTGTCTAAAACTAATGCAACCACTTCTGCCTCTTTAGATTGGTGCTTTACTTTCAGGCGTGCCCTCTCGTAATACTCTATCTTGCTTCCATCATACCCACGCACAAGAACAAGAACTGATCTCCCTCGGAATATATCTTGTGGGTTTGCGTTGCTTTCCTTAAGAATGGATACAGAAGCTCCGCCGTCTATAAGTGATCTTGTGCGCTGTCCATCAGCCTCAATGTCTATATGTAACAAACTCGCAGAAATCAAAGAAACAGTCTCGTTTTTTTGTCATAGAGTCAGACTGAGAACTCTCACTGATTAGTTTTTTTCCTATCTGGGCAAACTGCGTTCCTCAGGCAATGACTCTCTTTCCGCGGTATGCAACGACCTATGGTGACTTCCCTCTTGCTTACCGTTCTTTGGTAACCGTGCATGAAACTCTCTGTTTCTTGGTGCCCCTGTCCCTTGGACATCCCAACGCGGCTTTGTCGTTCTCTCCATCCACTGGCAGGCCATCTCTTGAAGTGACTCCAGCAAAACCTCCATAGTTCTTGGTGCTGCAGCTTGAATTTGTTGTTGCAATTCCCGAGGTAGGCCATGTATTATGAGCGTTATACCATATTATATATGAAGTTTCGGCTCTGCAAGTTGAAGTAGTCGACGCTTTTCGAAGAGGTACTCGCGCACTGCTCCAAACCTGTAGCGATAAAATATGGCTTGCTCCCATCGCTCAAGCGGGCTGCCACGGAATGACGAGATGAAGCACTCCTTCCACGTGCTTCATGCATCACATTGATGTCCCGCGATAGCAGCTCGTACGATTTTCTTGCGATGCCATTTAGAAAAGGGAGCATATGCTTCACTCTTCTTTCATCTGTGTCCCAGCCGTTTTGTCGGCAGGCGTATTCAAAGAACGCAATCCAAGCTTCTGGATTCCGTGACAAACCATCAAAAGGTTCAGCTTCCACAACCTCTGTAGGAACGCTTTCTTTGACTCATAGCCGAGAAAAGAGTCTGAATCATTTCATTTTGCTGTAAAACTTGCTTTTGTTGGATTTGAATCGCCTGAAGCATAACGGAGAGATCTGAATGGTAAGTTGGCTCCTATGCGACTGACTTCTCTACTTGCGGTAGCACAAGACGGTTGAAAAGGGAGACCATTTTTGTAAGAGTTCTTCTAAAGACATAGATGCCTTCTGCAGAACGATAGACACGAGCTCACCTGTCGTCACGTCGACGGGAAGATCGACTGGCGGGTCTCCAGGGAGCGCGTACTTCGCGAAGGCGAGGCTGTCTCTGGCTGGCCGAACGAAGAAGGTTACCCACATCATGGATCGCATAAAGCCGACTGCGCCAAAATATGTAATAAAACTGTACATAGTAGCTTCACAACACAGACTCCATTTTGTTCTACCGCACTTATTTATTCTGATGATTATGATGATGTCCTTGATGAGTTTGGCGCATACCCACTCACGGTGATTGGCCAAGAGTCGGGCAGAGTTTGCTTATGTGTTCAGGAATCGAATTTGAAAATCTATAATTTTGTGACATAAATTTAAGCGAGAAAAATTCAAAATGGTTGTCTTTTCACCCTCCGCCCCTTGTGTTGTTTCAACTTCTTCTATTTGCAGGCCATCATAAGATAGCTTTTATTATTATTATTATTATTATTATTATTATTATTATTATTATTATTATTATTATTATTATTAATGGTATCCTCTTTGAAACAGGGCAGTGACAAAGAGTCGCCTATTTTCGCGGACAACTTTCTGTGGCTACGAAGGGAAAGCGTGCGCGAGGGAGAGCGTTTCTGAGAAGAATCTGGTGTTTTCATCCACGTTAGTTTAACCTCGGGAAGAGTAAACACAAACACCTTATTAGCAGCAGTTAAATAAGACAAAACACACCACTGAATGTAGAAGTTTACTTATTTTGCGGCTTTTCCCTTCAGCGTCTGTTCCGACCAACCAAAAGCCCCGTCAAACGCTGGCGGACTACTTGGCGCGGTGTAACACTTGTGCAGGAGCTCCGCCGCCGTAGCTTTCCCTTCATTGCCACAGAAAGCTGTCCGCGAGTGTAGTCTGCTTGAGGTTCAGCAGGTATGCTATATACACGCTTTTCTTTCTAGCATTTTTGTGTACATCTCCTTGATCTTTGTTCTCTTCCTCAGAACTTATGTTATACTTTGTACAGCTACCTATGCATGTAACGGATCCGATCGTATCAATCTCTTCCCTGCTTTTTTTTTCACCAATACTCTAAATGACTCTTACTTATCTCTACTGCTGCGCGGTTGATGCTTCCGTCAAGTTTAAATCCAAGCGCCTCTGGAAGCTGCACGTTACCCTACGGGTATCAATGGGTTGTTTGAATCCCACCGATGGCAACGGTTGTTGTGGTCGCACCGATGGTACGACCTGTTGGGAACTCGGCGCTGACGCCCGTGGTTGCACCTGGGTCGCAAGCCCCAAGGGTAGCGTTGGCCTGGCGGCCTGGGGTACAACTGGAAGCATCCGAAGTTCCCGGCAAAGCATGAGTCGACTGGTAACAACAAAACAACTTGTTTATTTTAAGATCGCAAAGAGTTGGCGGTCAGGTTGACCGAAGTAGAGAGACGGGAGAGCACTTTACTCAACAGAAGAAATCGGAGCCCCTCCCTTTGGCGTCCGGGGGCAGCTGCTTTTATACTCTCGCAGTTGAGGGCAAGAAGGAACCCCTCAATAGACGAGCACGTGATTGTACAATGAGATAAGGTGACGCATACTGTCGTAGCGCCGCCGGTCGGGCACAAAGACTGGGAGGAGAAGGTAACTCCTACTCTCGTAGCGCCTTCGGTCGGGCACAATGGCTGGGAGGAGAAGGAGACTTCTACTCTCGTAGCGCCTTCGGTCGGGCACAATGGCTGGGAGGAGAAGGAGACTTCTACTCTCGTAGCGCCTTCGGTCGGGCACAATGGCTGGGAGGAGAAGGTGACTTCTACTCTCGTAGCGCCTCCGGTCGGGCACAATGGCACATACACTCACATACGCACATGAAGACACGTGGCATCGGAACATGCCTGGACGCGCTTGGCGGGGAGCGTAGCGGCGACGCCGAACGGGCCAAAATGTCTGCCGCTTTGTTGCAGTCGCGCCGGCTAAACCGCGCGTCGTAGGCGAAACGTAACAGACCGCCCCGCCGGGGGAAGGAGATCCCGATGGACAGGGGACTGCATCCGCTGTCCGGAGGGATGTCGCTCGATGATGCTCATAACCGAAGTCGGGCGTCCCTCGACGTTTCTTGAGCGCAGCGCACAGAGAAGGCCTCGTTCTCTCGTTCAGGTTCGCACGGGACACTGCAAAGTGACTTCGGGAGAGTTCACATTCTTGTTCTCGTTCCCGGCAAGCGTTAGAACTACGCTGAAACTCAACCGCTCAGTCAGCAAGCACGGCACAACCCTCACTAAGCCCTGCCAGGCTCTTTCCCCTTTTTATACCACTGCCTAGTTCCTTACAGTAGTCTAGCATCACTCAGAACGCGTCCACAAATTGGAAAATTGCACTAGAAAGCATATCATCACTTTGAAACACTAAACAAAAGCAATATGTTAAAAAATCCTGCCTCAGGAAGAAAAACATCAGTAACAAACAATTTTGAGGCTGATTCCTACATTAGGGGCTTCGACTTAAGCCATCGGCGTTACCGTTGAGACTCCCCTTTTTGTAACGCACCTCAAAGGAATATTGTTGCAAAGCGAGGCTCCAGCGCAGGAGGCGGCCATTTTTGGGAGAGATGGTCTGCAGCCATTGGAGAGGGAAGTGATCCGTCTCAATGATAAACCTCGAGCCGGCTAGATAGCATGACAATTTCTGAACGGCCCACACGAGACATGCACACTCTTTCTCGGTGGCGCTATACGCCTGCTCACGACTGGTCAGCTTACGACTAGCATACAGGACGGGGTGTTCTACTTCTCCATTTTCCCGTTGGCACAGTACAACGCCCATGCCTCGCTCACTAGCATCGCACTGAATAACGAACCCTTTTGTATAGTCTGGCGATCGTAGCACAGGCTGGCTTGTTAGGGCACTCTTTAGGGCGCTAAAAGCTCTTTCCTTTGTCTCGTCCCAGACGACTGTTTGAGGCTCTGTTTTTCTTAGAGCATCCGTCAGGGGAGCCGCGATATCAGAGTACCTGGGGATGTACCTCTGATAGTAGCCGGCGACACCTAAGAACGACCGAATATCGGTCTTCGTGCGCGGTTGCGGAAAGTCTCGCACAGCGGCCACTTTTATTTCAGAGGGGCGGCGACGACCCTGACCAATCACGTGACCGAGGTAGACAGCCTCGGCCTGTGCTAACTGGCACTTAGGAGCCTTGACTGTCAAGCCCGCTTCGCGCAGGCGGGTTAGCACTGCCCGCAAGTGTGCCATATGCTCAGACCAGGATGCGGAGAATATCGCTACGTCGTCGAGATACGGTAAAGCGAATTCTTGCTGTCCCCGCAACACTTTATCCATGAGGCTTGAAAAGCAGTATGGCGCGTTCTTCAAACCAAAACTCAACACTTTAGGACGGAATGTTCCCATTGGGGAAATGAACGCCGCATACCTACTAGCCTCTTCTGTAAGTGGAACCTGCCAATAACCCCTGACAAGATCTAGGGTGGAAATAAACTGAGCGCTACTAACTTTCTCAAGGCGCTCCTCGATGTTAGGGATCGGATAAATTTGATCCTTAGTGATGGAATTAAGCCTGCGGTAGTCGACGCAAGGACGAGGTTCCTTGCCCGGTACCTCAACTAAAATCAAAGGGGAGGTATAATCACTCTCACCTGCCTCAATAACACCGAGCTGTAGCATTTTCTTTACCTCAGCCTCCATAATATCGCTCTGGCGGGGTGACACCCGATACGCCTTGGATCGTACTGGCTCTGTGGAGGTAAGTTCTATATCATGAGTAAGTACAGAAGTCCTACCAGGCCTCTCAGAGAACAGACCTTGAAACTCTTGTAAGAGCTGGTGTAGTTCGGTTTTCTGCTCACGCGACAGCGATGCTCCACTGACTAAGTCACTAATGACTTGACCGGTGTCTTCCCTGTTCGTCACTGAGCCTAGTCCCGGAAGCTCGACCGGGAGCTCTTCAGGAACGTTTACCATCATGCACACCGCTGCTTCCCTTTGTCTATAAGGTTTGAGCAGATTACAGTGGTAAACTTGCTGTGCTTTCCGCTTTCCTGGCAGACTCACCACGTAGTTAACGTCCGACAGTTTCTGAACAATTCGTGCTGGGCCCTCCCACTGCACGTCTAGTTTGTTGTTTAGCGATGTGCGCAATATCATGACCTTATCGCCCACCTCAAAACGACGGGCCCTGGCTGTCCGATCATAATAAACCTTGGCCCTCTGCTGGGCCTTTGCCATTGCTTCACCTGACAACTCCTGTGCCCTTCTTAAGCGTTCGAGGAGCTTAAGCACGTACTCCACCACGACTGGGTCGTCGCCCCTGCCTTCCCACGATTCTCGAAGCATGCGAAGCGGAGATCGAAGCGAGCGACCGTACACCAGCTCAGCTGGCGAAAACCCCGTAGCTGCATGCGGCGCGGTCCTTAATGCAAACATCACCCCAGGCAGACACAGCTCCCAGTCAGTTCGATGTTCAAAACACAATGCTCTCAACACGCGCTTCATGACGGAGTGGAGCTTCTCAACGGAATTCGACTGTGGGTGGTACACTGAGCTGTGTAGCAGCTTTACCCCACACCTTTCGAGAAAAGTTGTCGTCAAAGCGCTAGTAAACACTGTGCCCTGATCTGATTGGATTTCCGCAGGAAAACCAACTCGCGCAAATATGGACAGAAGTGCATTGACTATCTCAACTGAGCTGAGTTCTTTAAGCGGCACTGCTTCAGGGAACTTTGTCGCTGGGCAGATCACAGTCAAAATGTGTCTGTACCCCGTGGCTGTTACCGGCAGAGGTCCCACTCTATCAATAACGAGCCGTCTAAAAGGCTCCGTAATGATAGGTACCAATTTCAACGGCGCCCTCGATTTGTCCCCTGGTTTGCCCACCCGCTGACAGGTGTCACATGACCTTACGAAATGGTCTGCGTCCCGAAAACACCCTGGCCAATAGTACTCTTGCAAGAGACGGTCCTTAGTTTTCTTAACTCCTAGGTGTCCGGACCACGAACCCCCGTGCGTCAAGCGCAACAGATCCTGACGATAGCATTGAGGAACGATCAGCTGATCGAACTCCACTCCTCTGCGGTCTAGATACTTCCGGTACAGGACTCCACCTCTTTCCACAAAACGCGCATTTTTCCTGGCGATACCTTCCTTGACATTGCAGCGTATGTTTTCTAGGCTACCATCCTTCTTTTGCTCGGCTATCAAAGCCGACCGGCTGACTTTTAGCAACCTATCAAGTCCGTCTGACGTAGGCGCGATGAGCAAATCAGTAGATAGCTCTTCTAACTTTCCCGTGTCGGGCATTTCCTCTCCAGTATCTGGCGCCTTCAACGTTACATACTCAATTTTATTCAGTTCGGGCGTGCTCTGAATATCGGCTTGCGGCGCCTCTGACCCTTTCTCATTGTTCGATAACGTCGGCCCCGCAACTACCGCCTTTGCAGCGAGCTCCCGAACCTTCGACCTGGTTAAGGCCTGAACGCTAGCCTCACCAAACAAAAGCCCCTTCTCGCGCAGGAGGTGATCGGACCTGTTTGAAAATAGGTGCGGGTACTGGGGGGGCAGCATAGATGACACTGCCGCCTCCGTCTCAAGCGCTCCGAAAGGTCCTTCAATAAGCACCTTTGCTACTGGCAGACACACGCTATGAGCTTCCACGGCTTGCTTGATCCATGCGCACTCGCCCGTGAACATAAGGGGTTCTACGTAAGACGGGTGAACTACATCCATCGTAGCTGCGGAATCGCGAAGCACTCGGCACTCTTTCCCGTTCACGAGGAGGTCTCGCATGTAAGGCTCGAGAAGCTTCATGTTCTCGTCAGTGCTGCATAATGAAAAAAACACAACTTTTGGTGTTGTTTCCGGACACTGCGCCGAAAAGTGACCCGGCTTCTGGCACGTATAACAAACGCGCGCTCGCCTCATCTCGAACCGCTTCCTGCGTTTGGCTGCCGCCGTCTCTTTACGTTTGGTCGGACTGCTTTCACTCGCATCCTCACTACGCGTGTCCCCCTTTGCTCTCATGGGTGTGAACTTCGGCCTCTCAAACTTCGAGCCAAATTCACCCTTTTGACCGTCCTTAGCTCCGCGAGCCCGACGCGTCACAAACTCCTCGGCTAGCTCAGCGGCTTTAGCCACCGTACAAACGTCTGGCCTATCCAAGACCCAGTACCGCACGTTCTCCGGTAACCGACTATAAAACTGTTCTAGCCCGAAACACTGCAGAACTTTATCGTGGTCACCAAACGCTTTCTCTTCTTTGAGCCACTCCTGCATGTTTGACATAAGCCTATACGCAAACTCTGTATATGACTCACTTCTGCCTTTCTCATTTTCCCGAAACTTCCGACGGAACGCCTCCGCTGACAGCCGGTACTTTTTTAGAAGACTCGATTTCACTGTGTCGAAATCCTCTGCCTCCTCTCTATCCAAGCGAGCGACTACGTCGGCCGCCTCGCCGGGTAACAAAGTGAGCAAGCGCTGTGGCCACGTTTCCCGAGAGAACCCCTGCTTCTCGCACGTTCGCTCAAAGTTAACCAGGAACAAACCAATGTCCTCTCCAAGCTTAAACGGCCGCATCAGGTCAGTCATTTTGAACAATACGCGTTCTCCTGCACCGTGTGCCTGACTTCCATTACGAGCGCGTTCCATCTCTACCTCAAGACGCTTCATTTCCAAAGCGTGTTGACGGTCGCGCTCTTGTTGCTCTCGCTCTTTCTGTTCTTTACGTTCACGCTCTTCTTTTTCTTTCTGTTCTTTAAGTTCGCGCTCTTCTTTTTCTTTTTGCTCTTTAAGTTCGCGCTCCTGTCTTTTTGCAGTCTCCCTCTCTTCAATGGTCTCAAGGCATTCCGACAGCTCGTCATCCTCAGCCTCTAACTCAAGAATAGCCTTTAGCAGTTCTGGTTTTCTGAGTTTGTCTGAGACATCCAGACCCAACTCTCTTGCAAGCTCCAACAATTTCGGTTTGCGCAACGACTTCAAATCCATGGCTGCTCTGAATGCTGCTTTCTCTACTGCTTACTATTGTCTTGCCGCACTCTAACCCGGCAGCAACGACAACCACAATTACCAGCTCTGTTTCTGACACTAACAAAAGCCTGGCAAAGCTCAGAAGAAGAAAGTCCCGCACTCACCAAACCTCGCAGTCAAGAGTTCAGCGCAGTCGTTCCGCTGCAGGCAACCAGTCATCACACAGGGCTCGTTGCACTGCTCCCGGATCGTCGTTGAGCTGCTCAGCATACAGTCAACTGCATCTCTTCGCTGCTGGCCTTCGTTGTCGCGATCTCACCGCTGGCAGACAGTTGTTTGAATCCCACCGATGGCAACGGTTGTTGTGGTCGCACCGATGGTACGACCTGTTGGGAACTCGGCGCTGACGCCCGTGGTTGCACCTGGGTCGCAAGCCCCAAGGGTAGCGTTGGCCTGGCGGCCTGGGGTACAACTGGAAGCATCCGAAGGTCCCGGCAAAGCATGAGTCGACTGGTAACAACAAAACAACTTGTTTATTTTAACATCGCAAAGAGTTGGCGGTCAGGTTGACCGAAGTAGAGAGACGGGAGAGCACTTTACTCAACAGAAGAAATCGGAGCCCCTCCCTTTGGCGTCCGGGGGCAGCTGCTTTTATACTCTCGCAGTTGAGGGCAAGAAGGAACCCCTCAATAGACGAGCACGTGATTGTACAATGAGATAAGGTGACGCATACTGTCGTAGCGCCGCCGGTCGGGCACAAAGACTGGGAGGAGAAGGTAACTCCTACTCTCGTAGCGCCTTCGGTCGGGCACAATGGCTGGGAGGAGAAGGAGACTTCTACTCTCGTAGCGCCTTCGGTCGGGCACAATGGCTGGGAGGAGAAGGTGACTTCTACTCTCGTAGCGCCTCCGGTCGGGCACAATGGCACATACACTCACATACGCACATGAAGACACGTGGCATCGGAACATGCCTGGACGCGCTTGGCGGGGAGCGTAGCGGCGACGCCGAACGGGCCAAAATGTCTGCCGCTTTGTTGCAGTCGCGCCGGCTAAACCGCGCGTCGTAGGCGAAACGTAACAGGGTGAATCCCTTCCTACTGCACACGCTGAGCCGTCTGTGATGCCGCCGTAAAGTCCGCGCTTGGTGCGGTTTTGATTCCGCCGAGCATCTGAAAAATTATAAGAATATTTTTTTTGTCGTTATAGAGCTGCACATTCCCAGTGGCAATTACCTATTTACTGAAGTTGACGTCAAAGACGTTCATTGAAGAGCTGCATACACCTACTTGCACATATCCAGTGACCCAAGTTGGTATCAAGAGCTTCATTGGAAACTAGCACAGACCCTAGTGGCACGTACATACCCAGTACTCCTATATACAGAGTGTCCCAGCTAACTTTAGCCGCAGCTTTAAAATATGGGAATGCCACGTAGCTGGGCGGAACCAAGGTAATGTTGTTTGCCGTCGCTTGGAGATACTCAGATGATTTTTTTTCATTCTACCTAATTACACAATTGTCTTGATTAATTAATCAACTTCTCAAATATTATAATTATATTAAAAGTGTCAACGAGAAAATTGTAGAGCAACATGAAAAACTTCCGATACAGCTTTCTGTTGCTCAATACGCGCTACATATAAGTGTTTTTCCGAGCGTGAAATAAGCTCGTGAATGCACGCAAAGTGCCTCGAGCGGCCAGTCGTATATATATATATATATATATATATATATATATATATATATATATATATATATATATATATATATATATATATATATATATATATATAAACTCTTGCTAGAGTTAGCTGGGACACACTGTATATAAGATTAAAAGAGATTCATTGAAGAGCGGCACATAGGTACACAGTGCCTCATAACCAGTGACCCGAGTTGTTCGTCCGACGGTTGGTTTCGAACCCTGTTCCCTCAGCGCAGCAGCCCGATGCGCTACGCATTCGACCATAGACAACCCAGAGACCCAAGTTTACGGGAAACCGGTTAGACACAGACAGACAGACAGACAGACAGACAGACAGACAGACAGACAGACAGACAGACAGACAGACAGACAGACGGACGGACGGACGGACGGACGGACGGACGGACGGACGGACGGACGGACGGATAGATAGATAGATAGCCCCCAAAAAGTCCGTGGACTATCCTAACAATTATATAATCGCATTAAAAATAAAAGAAAAAAATGCACATAACCCTAGCATCAGATAATCCCATATCATTTATGGGAACTCATGAATATTCATATGCTCCACCCCCATATGGCCATATCTTTTTATTGGACATGGTGGTCATGTAACATTTATCAAACTTCGTTACCGATCATTTCGAAACCAAGAATAGGGGATGACGTTAAATTGTGTATATAAAGTCGCAGTTGCAATTTACTTCAAAATTACATCAGCATTCTGGTTTCTAACACAACGGCTCCCTCTCTCAGTGACGTAAAACTGCTACTGACATGTAGCGCATCCAAAATGTGCCGTGTTCCAGTTGTTACTATCCTAGCTTGGCTCTGACTTCCCTGCATATTGCTACATATTAAACTTAGTCAATAAGGTAGGGACCCTGCATTGAGCTGTCGGGGTTTCAGAAGGTCCGCTGTTTGGATCCGCCGCTGGTACGATCTGTTGGGAACTCGGCGCTGACGCCCGTGGTTGTACCTGGGTCGCAAGCCCCAAGGGTAGCGTTGGCCTGGCGGCCTGGGGTACAACTGGAAGCATCCGAAGGTCCCGGCAAAGCATGAGTCGACTGGTAACAACAAAACAACTTGTTTATTTTAACATCGCAAAGAGTTGGCGGTCAGGTTGACCGAAGTAGAGAGACGGGAGAGCACTTCACTCAACAGAAGAAATCGGAGCCCTCCTTTTGGCGTCCGGGGGCAGCTGTTTTTATACTCTCGCAGTTGAGGGCAAGAAGGAACCCCTCAAAAGACGAGCACGTGAATGTACAATGGGCTAATGGTGACGCACACTGTCGTAGCGATGCCGTAGCACCATGACGAGCACGATCTCGTAGCACCCTGTCGAGCACGATCTCGTAGCACCCTGTTGTAGCGCTGCCGGTCGGGCACAATGACTGTAATGAGAGGATGGTCCCTGCTTTGGCATCGCCTGTTTCGGGCACAATGACTGGAATGAGATCCCTGCTTTGGCATCGCCTGTTTCGGGTACAATGACTGGAATGAGATCCCTGCTTTGGCATCGCCTGTTTCGGGCACAATGACTGGAATGCGAGGATGATCCCTAGGCGGTCGCATCGCCGCAGTCGCGCCTGGAAACACCTGGCGATGAGTGTTGCGGCGACGACGATCGGGCCAAAATGTCTGCCGCCCCGCCGCAGTCGCGCCGGCAAAACCACGTGTCGCAGGCGAAACGCAACAGACCGCCCCGCCGGGGGAAGGAGATCCCGATGGACAGGGGACTGCATCCGCTGTCCGGAGGGATGTCGCTCGATGATGCTCATAACCGAAGTCGGGCGTCCCTCGACGTTTCTTGAGCGCAGCGCACAGAGAAGGCCTCGTTCTCTTGTTCAGGTTCGCACGGGACACTGCAAAGTGACTTCGGGAGAGTTCACATTTTTGTTCTCGTTCCCGGCAAGCGTTAGAACTACGCTGAAACTCAACCGCTCAGTCAGCAAGCACGGCACAACCCTCACTAAGCCCTGCCAGGCTCTTTCCCCTTTTTATACCACTGCCTAGTTCCTTACAGTAGTCTAGCATCACTCAGAACGCGTCCACAAATTGAAAAATTGCACTAGAAAGCATATCATCACTTTGAAACACTAAACAAAAGCAATATGTTAAAAAAAATCCTGCCTCAGGAAGAAAAACATCAGTAACAAACAATTTTGAGGCTGATTCCTACGTTAGGGGCTTCGACTTAAGCCATCGGCGTTACCGTTGAGACTCCCCTTTTTGTAACGTACCTCAAAGGAATATTGTTGTAAAGCGAGGCTCCAGCGCAGGAGGCGGCCATTTTTGGGAGAGATGGTCTGCAGCCATTGGAGAGGGCAGTGATCCGTCTCAATGATTAACCTCGAGCCGGCTAGATAGCATGACAATTTCTGAACGGCCCACACGAGACACGCACACTCTTTCTCGGTGGCGCTATACGCCTGCTCACGACTGGACAGCTTACGACTAGCATACAGGACGGGGTGTTCTACTTCTCCATTTTCCCGTTGGCACAGTACAACGCCCATGCCTCGCTCACTAGCATCGCACTGAACAATGAACCCTTTTGTATAGTCTGGCGATCGTAGCACAGGCTGGCTTGTTAGGGCACTCTTTAGGGCGCTAAAAGCTCTTTCCTTTGTCTCGTCCCAGACGACTGTTTGAGGCTCTGTATTTCTTAGAGCATCCGTCAGGGGAGCCGCGATATCAGAGTACCTAGGGATGTACCTCTGATAGTAGCCGGCGACACCCAAGAACGACCGAATATCGGTCTTGGTGCGCGGTTGCGGAAAGTCTCGCACAGCGGCCACTTTTATTTCCGAGGGGCGGCGACGACCCTGACCAATCACGTGACCGAGGTAGACAACCTCGGCCTGTGCTAACTGGCACTTAGGAGCCTTTGCTGTCAAGCCCGCTTCGCGCAGGCGGGTTAGCACTGCCCGCAAGTGTGTCATATGCTCAGACCAGGATGCGGAGAATATCGCTACGTCGTCTAGATACAGTAAAGCGAATTCTTGCTGTCCCCGCAACACTTTATCCATGAGGCTTGAAAAACAGTATGGCGCGTTCTTCAAACCAAAACTCAACACTTTAGGACGGAATGTTCCCATTGGTGAAATGAACGCCGCATACCTACTAGCCTCTTCTGTAAGTGGAACCTGCCAATAACCCCTGACAAGATCTAGGGTGGAAATAAACTGAGCGCTACTAACTTTCTCAAGGCGCTCCTCGATGTTAGGGATCGGATAAATTTGATCCTTAGTGATGGAATTAAGCCTGCGGTAGTCGACGCAAGGACGAGGTTCCTTGCCCGGTACCTCAACTAAAATCAAAGGGGAGGTATAATCACTCTCACCTGCCTCAATAACACCGAGCTGTAGCATTTTCTTTACCTCAGCCTCCATAATATCGCTCTGGCGGGGTGACACCCGATACGCCTTGGATCGTACTGGCTCTGTGGAGGTAAGTTCTATATCATGAGTAAGTACAGAAGTCCTACCAGGCCTCTCAGAGAACAGACCTTGAAACTCTTGTAATAGCTGGTGTAGTTCGGTTTTCTGCTCAGGCGACAGCGGTGCTTTACTGATAAGGTCACTAATGACTTGACCGGTGTCTTCCCTGTTCGTCACTGAGCCTAGTCCCGGAAGCTCGACCGGAAGCTCTTCAGGAACGTTTACCATCATGCACACCACTGCTTCCCTTTGTCTGTAAGGTTTGAGCAGATTACAGTGGTAAACTTGCTGTGCTTTCCGCTTTCCTGGCAGACTTACCACGTAGTTAACGTCCGACAGTTTCTGAACAATTCGGGCTGGGCCCTCCCACTGCACGTCTAGTTTGTTGTTTAGCGATGTGCGTAATATCATGACCTCATCGCCAACCTCAAAACGACGGGCCCTGGCTGTCCGATCATAATAAACCTTGGCCCTCTGCTGGGCCTTTGTCATTGCTTCACCTGACAACTCCTGTGCCCTTCTTAAGCGTTCGAGGAGCTTAAGCACGTACTCCACCACGACTGGGTCGTCGCCCCTACCTTCCCATGATTCTCGAAGCATGCGAAGCGGAGACCGAAGCGAGCGACCGTACACCAGTTCAGCTGGCGAAAACCCCGTAGCTGCATGCGGCGCGGTCCTTAAAGCAAACATCACCCCAGGCAGACACAGCTCCCAGTCAGTTTGATGTTCAAAACACAAGGCTCTCAACACGCGCTTCATGACGGAGTGGAGCTTCTCAACGGAATTCGACTGTGGGTGGTACACTGAGCTGTGTAACAGCTTTACCCCACACCTTTCGAGAAAAGTTGTCGTCAAAGCGCTAGTAAACACTGTGCCCTGATCTGATTGGATTTCCGCAGGGAAACCAACTCGCGCAAATATGGACAGTAGTGCATTAACTATCTCAACTGAGCTGAGTTCTTTAAGCGGCACTGCTTCAGGGAACTTTGTCGCTGGGCAGATCACAGTCAAAATGTGTCTGTACCCCGTGGCTGTTACCGGCAGAGGTCCCACAGTATCAATAACGAGCCGTATAAAAGGCTCCGTAATGATAGGTACCAATTTCAACGGCGCCCTCGATTTGTCCCCTGGTTTGCCCACCCGCTGACAAGTGTCACATGTCCTCACGAAATGGTCTGCGTCCCGAAAACACCCTGGCCAATAGTACTCTTGCAAGAGACGGTCCTTAGTTTTCTTAACTCCTAGGTGTCCGGACCACGAACCCCCATGTGACAAGCGCAACAGATCCTGACGATAGCATTGAGGCACGACCAGCTGATCGAACTCCACTCCTCGGCGGTCTAGATACTTCCGGTACAGGACTCCACCTCTTTCCACAAAACGCGCAGTTTTCCTGGCGATACCTTCTTTGACATTGCAGCGCACGTTTTCCAGGCTGCCATCCTTTTTTTGCTCGGCTATCAAAGCCGACCGGCTGACTTTTAGCAACCTATCAAGTCCGTCTGACGTAGGCGCGATGAGCAAATCAGTAGATAGCTCTTCTAACTTTCCCGTGTCGGGCGTTTCCTCTCCAGTATCTGGCGCCTTTAACGTTACAGACCCAAGTTTATTCAGTTCGGGCGTGCTCTGAATATCAGCTTGCTGCGCCTCTGACCCTTTTTCGTTGTTTGATAACGTCGGCCCCGCAACTACCGCCTTTGCAGCGAGCTCCCGAACCTTCGATCTGGTTAAGGCCTGAACACTAGCTTCACCAAACAAAAGCCCCTTCTCGCGCAGGAGGTGATCGGACCTGTTTGAAAATAGGTACGGGTACTGGGGTGGCAGCATAGATGACACTGCCGCCTCCGTCTCAAGCGCTCCGAAAGGTCCTTCAATAAGCACCTTTGCTACTGGCAGACACACGCTATGAGCTTCCACGGCTTGCTTGATCCATGCGCACTCGCCCGTGAACATATGGGGTTCTACGTAAGACGGGTGAACTACATCCATCGTAGCTGCGGAATCGCGAAGCACTCGGCACTCTTTCCCGTTCACGAGGAGGTCTCGCATGTAAGGCTCGAGAAGCTTCATGTTCTCGTCAGTGCTGCCTATTGAAAAAAACACAACTTTTGGTGTTGTTTCCGGACACTGCGCCGAAAAGTGACCCGGCTTCTGGCACGTATAACACAAGCGCGCTCGCCTCATCTCGAACCGCTTTCTGCGTTTGGCTGCCGCCGTCTCTTTACGTTTGGTCGGACTGCTTTCGCTCGCATCCGCACTACGCGTGTCCCCCTTTAATCTCATGGGTGTGAACTTCGGCCTCTCAAACTTCGAGCCAAATTCACCCTTTTGACCGTCCTTAGCTCCGCGAGCCCGACGCGTCACAAACTCCTCGGCTA
Organism: Dermacentor variabilis; assembly: GCF_050947875.1. Taxonomy (NCBI): domain Eukaryota; kingdom Metazoa; phylum Arthropoda; class Arachnida; order Ixodida; family Ixodidae; genus Dermacentor; species Dermacentor variabilis. The sequence goes on from NC_134571.1 coordinate 28,901,566, forward strand.
GCTCAGCGGCTTTAGCCACCGTACAAACGTCTGGCCTATCCAAGACCCAGTATCGCACGTTCTCCGGTAACCGACTATAAAACTGTTCTAGCCCGAAACACTGCAGAACTTTATCGTGGTCACCAAACGCTTTCTCTTCTTTGAGCCACTCCTGCATGTTCGACATAAGCCTATACGCAAACTCTGTATATGACTCACTTCTGCCTTTCTCATTTTCCCGAAACTTCCGACGGAACGCCTCCGCAGACAGCCGGTACTTTTTTAGCAGACTCGATTTTACTTTGTCGAAATCCTCTGCTTCCTCTCTATCCAAGCGAGCGACTACGTCGGCCGCCTCGCCGGGTAACAAAGTGAGCAAGCGCTGTGGCCACGTTTCCCGAGAGAACCCCTGCTTCTCGCACGTTCGCTCAAAGTTAACCAGGAACAAACCAATGTCCTCTCCAAGCTTAAACGGCCGCATCAGGTCAGTCATTTTGAACAATACTCGTTCTCCTGCACCGTGTGCCTGACTTCCATTACGAGCGCGTTCCATCTCTACCTCGAGACGCTTCATTTCCAAAGCGTGTTCGCGCTCTTCTTTTTCTTTCTGCTCTTTAAGTTCGCGCTCCTGTTTCTCTTTTTGCTCTTTAAGTTCGCGCTCCTGTTTCTCTTTTTGCTCTTTAAGTTCGCGCTCCTGTCTTTTTGACCTCTCCTCAATAGTCTCAAGGCATTCCGACAGCTCGTCATCCTCAGCCTCTAACTCAAGAATAGCCTTTAGCAGTTCTGGTTTTCTGAGTTTGTCCGAGACATCCAGACCCAACTCTCTTGCAAGCTCCAACAATTTCGGTTTGCGCAACGACTTCAAATCCATGGCTGCTCTGAATGCTGCTTTCTCTACTGCCTATTATTGTCTTGCCGCAATCTAACCCGGCAGCAACGACCACCACAATTACCAGCTCTGTTTCTAACACTAACAAAAGCCTGGCAAAGCTCAGAAGAAGAAAGTCCCGCACTCACCAAACCTCGCAGGCAGGAATTCCGCGCAGTCGTTCCGCTGCAGGCAACCAGTCGTCACACAGGGCTCGTTGCACTGCTCCCGGATCGTCGTTGAGCTGCTCAGCATACCGTCAACTGCATCTCTTCGCTGCTGGCCTCCGTTGTCGCGATCTCACCGCTGGCAACCAGATGTTTGGATCGGACTGCTGGTACGATCTGTTGGGAACTCGGCGCTGACGCCCGTGGTTGTACCTGGGTCGCAAGCCCCAAGGGTAGCGTTGGCCTGGCGGCCTGGGGTACAACTGGAAGCATCCGAAGGTCCCGGCAAAGCATGAGTCGACTGGTAACAACAAAACAACTTGTTTATTTTAACATCGCAAAGAGTTGGCGGTCAGGTTGACCGAAGTAGAGAGACGGGAGAGCACTTCACTCAACAGAAGAAATCGGAGCCCTCCTTTTGGCGTCCGGGGGCAGCTGTTTTTATACTCTCGCAGTTGAGGGCAAGAAGGAACCCCTCAAAAGACGAGCACGTGAATGTACAATGGGCTAATGGTGACGCACACTGTCGTAGCGATGCCGTAGCACCATGACGAGCACGATCTCGTAGCACCCTGTCGAGCACGATCTCGTAGCACCCTGTTGTAGCGCTGCCGGTCGGGCACAATGACTGTAATGAGAGGATGGTCCCTGCTTTGGCATCGCCTGTTTCGGGCACAATGACTGGAATGAGATCCCTGCTTTGGCATCGCCTGTTTCGGGCACAATGACTGGAATGAGATCCCTGCTTTGGCATCGCCTGTTTCGGGCACAATGACTGGAATGCGAGGATGATCCCTAGGCGGTCGCATCGCCGCAGTCGCGCCTGGAAACACCTGGCGATGAGTGTTGCGGCGACGACGATCGGGCCAAAATGTCTGCCGCCCCGCCGCAGTCGCGCCGGCAAAACCACGTGTCGCAGGCGAAACGCAACACCGCGAAGGTGTAAAATTTGGGAAGTGCTGATCTAAGGGTGTTCGCGATATTTAAAGCTCTAATTAGCAGTGCAATGAAACGCATAACGAGAACGCTCTGTATCGTTAAGACAATTATGTGCGCGGGTGTCTTTCAATGCGATAGCGTTATGCAGGGAACTCGCCGGCTTTCGTTATTAGTGTCGACTCAGAAATGAGGCTGGTCAATACCGGAGTCAGTGCATTCAAAAGCATGGGTTAGCCGATCTAGATGCCGGTTAATGTTTCCTCATATCAGTTTTAATGCTGTCATTTTATCATATCGAGTGAACGTGTAAATTAAGTACATTTAATCACCCTATAATACTGACGGCTGCTCCTTTTTACATAATAGTAATGATAATAAGAAAAATTTTCTATGAGAAGGAACGTCACAGATTCAGAAAACGTAGAGCGGAGCCAAGTAGAGAGAATAAACGTGTGAATAAAATATGTTTAATCACCCTATAATACTGACGGCTACTCTTCTTTACATAATAGTAATGATAATAAGAAAAATATTATATGAGAAGAAACGCCACAGATTGGGAAAACGTAGAGCGGAGCCAAGCAGAGGGAATAAACGTGTAAAATAATTATACTTAGTCACCCTATACTACTGACGGCTACTCCTTTTTACATAATAGTAATGGTAATAAGAAAATTATTTTATGAGAAGAAATGTCAAAGATTGGGAAAACGTAGAGCGGAGCCACGTAGAGGGAATAAATGAAGCCCACGTATAGTCCTAGAGACACTGCAGGAACATGCAAAGACAAATGGCGAGGACAAGTTGCACGAAACATTGCACTGAGCCCCGACATATTCGCGCATATTTATAACACGCGCACGTGGCCGCGATGTGGTTCGAGATGAACAGGTGCACGGATGAGGGAAATACACAGATGAAATACGTAATACGTACGCACAGACATGCAACACTCACAAGTGAGCTTAATCACGCAAAACGCACGAAGTATGGCACACATGTATGACATGACACGCAATGTCTGCGTGTCATGCATGTGTACGACACACAAAAAGCGTGCGTAAATACAATTGTTGGAAGCGGATTACGCTTACATTGTAACTCGACTGGAGCCCATATAGTATGCCTGTATCTTCAAAGAAATGTTCAAGTGCGTCCGCTGATTTTCGCTGTGCCCGTTTTCGATGCTGTCGTAGCACGGAACGATCTCTATGCACCATGCGCATTTGTTCTCGCATATCATCATCATAAAAAAAAAAGCTTTTGTATGCAGTCTGAGGAGTTTGGAGCATGCAGGCTGCCGAGCCCCGTTCTAGCACGGTTTTCAACTGCGGTCCGACCCTGTAGGCATGCAGTGCAGCAAAGGCCTTGGTTGACCGATTCTGATCGTAATGTTGTCGCATATTACAGTCGTTAGAGTTACATTACAGCTTTGTTCTTTTCTCTTTGTTTGTTTTCCTTCACAATTAAGCTGCGCGCTGATGACTCAAAGTTCTGTGACTCGTGACTGAAGTGCATGGTTGCTTTCTAGCCTCTGTCATGTATGGCTCGGTCATACAGTACCTTTCTCCTTTCATTTCTCCTTTCCAGTAACTTGGTTGTCCGCTAAAGTAAAGAGCAGCAAAATTTTCCACTGTGATAAGCGATGTTCCTGCTACCGATACGACCGTGACGTCCACTTAGGCGGCGATGTTTTAACCGGCGTTAATGAAGGACTGTCCCGTACAGTTGCCGTAGCATCATCATGCACTGTACCTTGTTTGAGTCCAAAGTGCACTTCACAAGCTGAACTATATTTTCTTGAGTATACAGGCAACCTTCATTTTGGAATGATTTGCAGGATATTTTAAATAGAATATAGTAGTTATGCCCCTCATGGGGGTCTCCAGTGTTTTTTTTTTTTTTTCGGGCCTTCAACTTTGCTGATATTACTACACGTCAACGTGGTTATATTTCTTGTATGTGCCGAATCACGTACGCATCGTTAAGACCACGTTGAAGTTTAGTGACAATTGGATGAACATATTATATTGCATTGCCCGGCTTTTGTGGGATCTCGTCGTAAAATTTATCGCCTATGTCTTTGCCGCAGGTTTTACTCTTTCCTTTCCTGCGGACAACAAATTCAGGTACCCGGTCCACCGCGCCTCCAGGGCCAGCCACTCATATGCAGTTAATCTTTCACGTTCCGACACCAACACTTTTCAGCGCGTATTTTTCATGCACACCGCTTCAGACTGCAATGATCTTCCCACGCCCACCTCCTGCACAACTAATTTAGTTGGTTTCAAGTGACTGCTAAATGATTAAATTTTTGTCAAAAGGCGACTACTATATATATGTAATGTCCGCCTTTGTGTGTCTGCGTGTTCTAATTCTCTTTTTTTTTTCTTTAGCCCACCCCTCAGGTAATGTTTCATAGTGAGAGCAATGATGTATAATAAATAAATAAATAAATAAATAAATCCATGGTGTTTCCTATATATAATATATATGTGCATAATGTACCTGCATGCAATATCAACAGGGCCGTATTGAAGAGGCATCAGAGGATAATCAGATGGAAAAAGAAAACAAGAAGACATGGACATATGATAGACACTATTGCGAATACGAAAAGATATGTATATATGTAAATGTGAAATCTGTATGTATATATATGTGTGTATGTATCCGTTACTATATACCATGTAACGACAATGAAGTATAAAATAAATAAATAAATAAATCCATGGTGTTTCTTATATAAAATATATCTGTGCATGATATATCTGCATGCAAGATCAACAGGGCTGTATTGAAGAGGCATCAGAAGAAAATCAGATGGAAAAAAAGAAGACATGGACATTTGATAAACACTATTGCGAATACATAAAAAATATGTACATTTGTAAATGTGTAATACGCATATATATGTGTGTTTGTGTCCGTTACTATATAACATGTAACGACAATGAAGTATAAAATAAATAAATAAATAAATCCATGGTGTTTCTTACATATAATATATCTGTGCATGATATATCTGCATGCAAGATCAACAGGGCTGTATTGAAGAGGCATCAGAAGAAAATCAGATGGAAAAAAAGAAGACATGGACATTTGATAAACACTATTGCGAATACATAAAAAATATGTACATTTGTAAATGTGTAATACGGATATATATGTGTGTATGTGTCCGTTACTATATAACATGTTATGCTGAAGGACGCTTACAAAGCTATCGCTTACAAAGATGCCAACCCAACGTTGGTAGTACAGAATATATTTTCTTCACAATTAATGCACAAAATTTTTAGTTCTTGCTTTTTATCTCGCGTACTTACATGCATATATTTGGTTGATTGACGACTTACTCGATTGAGAGACTTGTATTGATCAGGTTAAAGAAATTAATCGATTGCCAGCCCTCTTTATTTTAAGTCATTATTCTTAATAAAAGGAAAATGTGACACCCACCCAATCATAGCACTTGCTACAAAGGAAACCCATACGGGTTCCTTGAAAGAAAGGCCTCGTAGTTGAAGCAAAATTCGTCCTGGTCCGGGACGAATTTTGCTTCAACTGCGAGGCCTTTCATTCAAGGAACCCGTACGGGTTTCCTTTTAAGCAACTGCTATGATTGGGTGGGTGTCCCACGTTCCCTTTATTACGTCTCTCCACTTTGCGGCTTTCCGCATAGCTATTACGTCTGTCATTATTCTTCTGGCACATCTGTTATTGCGCAGGAGTCTGTAGTTGGATCGCTTCTCTTTCTACCGAGAAACAACAGGACCACTGAAAGACGACACAGTCGGTGACAGTCGACCAACAACACATACAGCTCCTACGTTGTCTGTCTTGTATTGGTCATGTACACTACGCTGTTTTTCTCGGAATGTCGCTCACCAACCAGCTTCGCACCCTCGTAGTACATTTCTCATCTATATTAACGACCTGCCCAATTCCGTCACTTTCCCGTGCGATGTTTACGGATGGATGACTGCGTTCTGTCTCAGAAGATAACCGACAGGTCTGACTTCGGCGGATCCCACGCGCTGTGGGAATCGATGTAAGCGAAGCTTTGTGTGCCGATTGCTTTAGTTGACGATAATTAGCGGTGATCTTGGAAGCGAATATGTAATTTCTTCAGCGTTTAGTCCAATATGAGAGTGATGAGTTGATGTTACTTATTACCTTGCGCGTACAACTGCTGTTTATCTGCGTAGTTCACAGAACACACAGGGAAACGTGTTTGCTTCAGGCGTTTTTGTGCGTCATTGCTCACAATATCTGGGAGGGTCCAGCATTATCGTCGCCTAACACGGCACATCGCATCGTGGCAGAAGTGTTAAATATTAATTGAATTATCGGGCTCCACGTAATTAAATTAATTGTCATAAAGTTGTATGTATACAATGTGTACATCGCGGTCTGCACCACGTTTCGATGCGCTCATGTTCCGCGCGACGCTTCTTTCGGCCCTAGGTGTCCTCGACGCTGAATGCACGCTTTGGAGCCATTTTGCTGGTGCGCGTGTTTATGTGCTCCTGCACATGGGGCCAGCACGCTGTTCAGACGCCAGCTCCAAGCGCTCTCTCAGGCTATGGACAATTGTAACGCTTACGCTATCACAGCCCAGCTCACTACCTCAACAGCCCAGCACTTGCATTTTTGTCGCTTATAAAAGCAAGCAAAGCAAGCACACCACGTGCCACACGCACAAACTACGCATCCCGGCCCGCGGCGCGGCGCCGGTCGGGGTGAATGGATTGATGCTATGACCGTTCCCTTTGAAACGGGGCGGTGAGTTGCTCCACCAAGCTCTTGTTATTGTATAAACTAACGTCCTACCTATGTTAAAAGAAGAAACAAAGAAAAAAAAAAAAGAAAGCCCACGAAGAATTCCCATCACCAAACTTTCTGAACCCTCTATTGGGAACACTGTTTTTGTACCCCTCCGTTGTTTGTCGTTTCCCTACTTTTCTTCCACCAATCTTCTAATCGCCTCTTACTAATCTCTATTGCGGACATGTTTACTTTTCGTCTGCTCTCGCTGAACCCAGAGACTTCAAGGAGGTGAGAGGTACCTAAATCTACCGCTGGAGAGATATCTTCACATTCTAATAACACATATGCTCCATCGTTTCCCTTGCTTTACCGCAACAATCACATGCTTCTTCTTCCTTGTTGTATATTGCTTTTAAGTGCCTGTTATAAGCCATCCTGAAATTCTGTCTTTACTGATTTTTTTCTCTTAAGTAGTTACTCATAGCAGGTTTCCTTTCTACTGCCACCACCCACGAGATTATCTCAGCCTCTCTGACTTTCCGCTTGACGTTCTTTGTTGACATGTAGCTCACCATACCGTGGCATACTTGCTGGTAAGCTTCCTAGTTCTTTTCCTCCACTGTGAATCAATGTCTTTCCTGTACAAATATCTGAACACTCCCCCGGCCCACTTACTTTCTTCCATATTCCTGAGTCGTTCTTCATAATCAATTTTACTCTGAGCTTCCCTCATTTCAAAACTTCTCCAGCCCATACCACCCTGCACAGCTTCATTTGTAGTCTTCCCTTGAGCATCCCTTATAAGGCATCCCACTGACCTTTGGTTGCCATTGAGTTCTGATTGCATGCGTGACTTCAAGCAAACAACCGCATTCCTAAATGTAGGTCCTGGAACCATTACACCTTTCCACATACCCCTGAGCACCTCATACCCATTGTATCCCCATAGTGCCCTGTGTGTCACTGTGGCCGCATTTCTCTTTTCCTTGGCTGTTATTGCGTTTTCCTGTGTCCCCATATGTCCTTTATCATAACATATATCATACAATAACGTATAATGAATATATGTTCCATTACATATGGAAAATATATCAAGAACAGATATATGTTCCATATATCCGCTTATTTATATACCAAGCTATTTATATTCTTTTACCCGAGCTATTTCCTGGCCCTGAATTGACACTGTCTGTTGACTGTTTTCATTGAATACCATAACATTGATTTTGTGACGCTAAATTTCAAACCTATATTGTTGCCTTCCTGTCCACAGATATTAGCCAGACGTTGCATATCGCTTTGCTTGTTAGCTAGCAACACAATGGCCTCCGCATAAAACAAACCAGAAAGCTGCTGCTCTACTACTGTACCCGCCTGTTTGTGTGAGAGATTAAAACCGATATTACTTCCTTCTAGCGCCCTCTCCTTCCTCACCATGTACATCATACACAGCAGTGGGGCTAAAGGGCACCTCTGCCTCAGTCCCTTGTTGATATCAACTTTCTCTTCGCTCCTCATTTCTTCCAGTTCAACTCAAACGGTATTTTGTCGGTAAGTCTCTCTCAAAAGCTGTATGTAATCGTCGCCTAAGCCTTCCCCTTCTAGAATATTCCATAAAATGTTGCGGTCTGCGTTGTCATACGCTCCTGTAAAGTCCAAAAAAGCCACATATAACGGTCTGCTTTCTACTCTGGATAGTTCAATACCATGAGTAAGGACAAATAAATTATCATTCAGGCGCTTACCGATTGTGAAGCCATTCTGAAGTTCGCACAATATGCCATTATTCTCTGCCCATGCTTGCAGCTTTAATTTAATTGCGTGCATTGATAACGTGTATATTACCGATGTAATGGTCAACGGTCTATATGAGTGATTTCTATCTTTTCCCCCCTTACTTTTATAAATTAAATTCATTCCACTTTGTCGCCAACTCTCTGGTATTCGTCTATCTTTTAAGGTATCTTCTACTGCTTTCAAAAGAGCTTCCTTACTGTTTGGTCCTAGTTCATTAGTCAGCCTAACGGGAACCTCGTCTAGCCATGTGGCTGTGCGCTTAGAAATTTCCTCTTCGGCTTTCTTCCTGTTGAAATTTGTCAGCACCAGCTCCTTTTACATCTAGTTATCTTTCACGCGCTTTTTCCCTCAAATACAACCTCGTCATTGCCTTGAAAAGATTGGGCAGTGATCTTTCGGGTATAATTTAATGCCACGTCCCCTTCTTGCCTGTTTCCATCTTCGTCTAGGATATGTTGTATCGTTCCAGACATCCTGCCTAATAAGTTTATGTAGTTCCAAAATATTCTAGGTGCGGCCTTCTGTCTCTCAAGTATTTCTGACCAACCCAACGTTCACTTTCAACTTTTATCTTTGCTTGAACCAGTATTTGAATCACAAATATTTTTCTCCCGCTATATTTCCCATTTTCTGGCTACTTCATCCTGCGGTAACTGCGCTCTATTTGCCTGCCTGTGATCTCGTGATGCTTGCTGTCGTTCGGCGATCGCTTCTCGTATCTCCCGGTTCCACCGGCTTTTCGTTTTTTTTTCTTTCCAACGAGCATGTTGCTTCTCTTTCCATATTTCTGTCGTAATTACAATTAGAAGCTCACAATATTCTCACTCATTGCTTGGCCGCTTGCCATGTTCTTCCTCGACCCTTGTGACTGTATTCGTTATTTGTTCAGCGTTCAAATTTGCAGTGGCCATTCTTCGCTCCTTGCTCTCTTTCCCAACTGCATATCCCATTTTCAAAATGATAATGATACGTTTATGGTCACTTCCTATGCTACTATACCTTTCCTCGTCAAGAACTATTTCTCTCAACTTATCATAAATTCCTTCTTTCATCAGGCAATAATCAATGGTCGATTGCCGGTTTCCCATTCCCCGCGTGGTCTGCCCATCACACTTAGGCCCCGTATTCACGACAACGAGGTTATGTTGCTCACAAAGATCTAGATTGACTTCCCGTTGTTGTTGGTATGGCCATCTAGATCCTGTATGTGGACATTCATGTCACCTAATAGGATAGTTTCGGCATCATTCCCGATATCCTTAATACCAGCACTTATGCATTCCAATAACTTTTGATTCTGCTCTGTGCAATTATTTCCGGTCCACAAAGACGTTAGGCCCAGCCAAGTTTTATTTCCACTCATTGCACCTGATAACCAAAGATGCACTTCACAAATTGAATTTACTCTTTTTCATTTGTCTCCCTGATCGATGAGCACACCGACTCCCCCTCCCTTCCTTTTCGATTTAGTTCTGTTGCACCCTTCCCAAACATAATCTCCAATCACTGGCAGCTCTCCCGAGTCTCTAAGGTGCGCTTCTGTAACCGCATACACCCCTATTTTTTTTCTCTATTGAAGTTCTCCTCAATCTCTACCCACTTTTCGTTTCTTCTGCTGCCCTGCATGTTTATGTAGCCTATTGCATGGCGAGTTCGCTTTCAATTGTTTTTCTCTTTTTTTTGTTGTTGTTGTTGTGGACGGCGATGCTATTCTGAGGTTCCCTTAGGGGACCTTCTTCTTCATTACTACCTATCCTGGCCTCCTGAGTGCCCGTGGGCCCCCCAAGAAAGTCTGTGATTGAAGTGGATCCCATATTGTTGAAAACTACCATACCTCCTCACTTCCCTGTTTACTTCTAGAACCTCGAAACCTTTCGCTTGGCTCATGGTCCACACAGCCTCATTAACAGCCACTACTCAATACACAGAACTTGAATAAGTAAATTCGGTAAGCGGTGGTATTGGAGAGCAGTTAGGCGCATTATTCAGCCCTTATTCAGCTATTGGAGAGCAGTTAGGCGCATTATTCAGCCCTTATTCAGCCATTGTTCAGCCATTATTCAGCCATTATTCAGCCATTATTCAGCCATTATTCAGCCATTATTCACATACTGCGAGGTGGTTACCTCGCGATATGTGATGGAAACGGTGTCGTCAGGGTGACCATTCCATACTGAAATGTCATGAGAGTCAACGCTGATGAGTTAAATGCCCGTATTTTTACGAATATGCACTTGATGCTTTGCTGATAATGGAGCCGTCGAGACATATGCGCGATGGGATTTCCAAGGGTAGGAGAGAGGGGTGTTGTGATTGATGTATTCATGTAGCAGACAGTGGAACGGGTGCTGCTTTTAGCAGGTAAGAGTAGTATTTCACTTCCATCTCGTTCCCTTGCGTATTTACTGCGGTTAGTAAAATACTACTCCGTCCCCCCAAAAAACAAATAAAAAAATAAAAACGGGAAATATTATTTCTGTAATATTTTTCACCGCCTCAGCTTTGTTTAAGTTAGCACTCTATGACAACGCTGGCTTCCGTACGAAAAGTAATTTTAAAAGATATCTTTAGCATACGACCGGGACACTTTTCTCTGTGTGTATGCGGTGATGATCTTTCGCAACAATGCCATTTTAGCAACTAAAATACCTTATGCAAATCGAATAAACACACCTTACGGAATGCTTCGGCGTGCATATTGCAGTAATTTTCTTTTCCAGACTGAGTGAAAAAAGAAAAGAAAACCTTCCTACAAAACAGCGCGATGTTTAAAAAATTGGAGAACGATTAAGCTTCGTTTTTAAGAGTGGAACGAGATAGCATTCAAAGATCCCTGACTGCTTCTCCCGCTTCACGGCAACTGCAACTTATACGTAAGCGTAATGTTTACCGGGAAACGCTGGCGGCGAACGCTATGCGCGAAGGCGAGCGTTCCGGTAGAAACGCGGCCTCTTTCGTGGGCCAATCCCGGAGGTAGCGCACAACCGCGCCAAGAAAGTTGCGTCATTTTCAGGTTCCTGTTATTGTTTCGCACTTTTAATATTTCAGCCTGAAAATATTTAACATGAAAGGCATGCGCTGTCACCGTTTTGTTTCATGACATTTGTTTGTGGGCTGTTATTCTCAAATTTCCAAGGAGTATACTTTGTCAAGAATGCAAGACAAGGTATGAGCAACTTTAGTGATAGAATGGTGCCGCAATATAGCCCGCATATATCGCATGTCATATAGCAAGGCGTGACATATACATATGCCTAAACATATATGGAAATTTTCGCTCACGGACAAAACTCTTCCGACGCCGACACCGGATTTTAACGGTGTCGGCGTTAGAATCCTTAAAAGCCCTTAACGCTATCGCGTTAAGTTATTTCAATACGTACCGAAAAAATTATGCGCTTACGCCTCAGTACGAGCGTGCGTATAAATTTTTATTATTACCACTTACTTACTGAAAATTTTAAACAGCGCAAGAAAACGTATTGAAGCAAGTTTCCCAAAGTCGGGAAGAAGGAACAGCCGGTTACTATACTACACAGGAGCGCACCAACGGTATATAAACAAGGCCCACGCATGGCTCTACCCCCGAGCTGTCGCTGCTTTGCCATGCAGCGTGCACTGCTGAATCGTATTCGCGTTCGTTTCCAGTACTTTCCTTTGGCATTAAGTAACCTCCGTTTCTTTGAATTAGGATTTCGTATTAGGACTCCGCGCTAGAGTGCGCCTAGCTGCTTGCTTGCAGGGTTGCTCGTTATTGCGCCGTGCTTGCAGCCGGCCGGAGCCTAAGTGAACTGTGAAGTCCTGACGTTACACTCACAAAAGCAGCGCTAGAATTAATGCAGTGCGCATAACGCGAGCGAGAGAAAACACGCGCAACGCCCTATCGTGCGAAAAACTTAATACGTGCTGCGGCGAACGGAACAAAGGCCAGCGCGCGGAACCAATTGAGTTCCGACGTTCAACATGCCGACCACGTTTGTCCTCCCTTTTCACGGGACACGCTTGTGCGACCTGACTTGCCCAATTTCGTCTCGCACACTCGATGCCAGAATACAATGCGAATAGAGCAACCACACTTCTCATTAGTTGCGTGCAAGGAGCTTTATTAATCAGCTTCGACGAACGGCGCGCAGTACCATGCAGAGCTTCAATTTTTCACATGCGACGTTATTATTCTTTCGAGGTCTACAAGACAGGGGCATTTTCTATAAATGCGAGGTGGGCTTATAGGCATGATGCGAAAATTCGAGGGTGAATAAGTAATTTTGCAAGGCACACAGTTATTTCTCTCAGTTGATGAACACGTGAGGGTATTTGATAATGGGGGTTAGTTTGATGCAATTTTTTTTCTACTATTGTAATGATGAGGTTTCTCACGACAAACTAATATAGAACAGGAAGTAAGATTAGTTGGAATTCTTGCGTAAATTGTCAATTCGTTCCTGTTTAACGCTTACCTAAGAACCGTAAGCAGCACGGCACTGAAGTTCATTATTCTGGATATATTGACGTGCATTCGGACTCACGCATAAGTTAGGTATTACAGGACTAGTAGTTTCCCATAATTGTATTAGCAATCGTATTGACGTGGCCATCCGTGCCAAAACAGCACGTGAACAATGAGAGACGCTCTAATGGAGGGCTAGGCATTACTGTTGACTATATATATATATATATATATATATATATATATATATATATATATATATATATATATATATATATATATATATATATATATATATATATATATAAAACGAAAAGGAAAAGGAAGTTCGTTAGAACCACGTTAGGTTGTTACCTTTGTAAGTGTTCCTCAGCATATTAGGTTTATCTAGCGAAGCACATATGCACACCCATACGTGCGTGTTACGTATGTACATATGTACATATGTACATGTTTATTGCCCTTCGCAATAGTTTTCTATAAATGCCCATGCCTTCTCTTTGTTTTCTTCCGTCTGATTTCCGTCTGGTGCCTCTTTAATCCTGTCCTGTTGGTATTGCATGCAGATTCAGAGCACATATCGGAATCAATGTGAAGCTAAGCTTTCTACTTGTTTATCGTAGATGTCTGACATCCCGGCCACGGCGGCCGCATTTTTATGGGGGCGAAATGCAAAAACACCCGTGTGCTTAGATTTAGGTGCACGTTAAAGAACCCCAGGTGGCCGGAATTTCCGGAGTCCTCAACTACTGCGTGCCTCATAATCAGAAAGTGGTGTTGGCACGTAAAACTACATAATTTAAATAATTTTTAATCGGAGATGCCTGTGGCGATGATATAGAAAGAGTGGTTTGGTTTCATTTGACGATTTTTATGCGAGGATCATAATTGGACTTGCCCATTCTTGACGATTGGCCAAGAACGGGCACACAACCAATGGCACATACTTAGTGGCTAAATGAAACAAAATATTGTAAATGAAAGCAAAATCCATTAAATATAATTCACCATACCATTAACAGGTCGGTGTGCTATAGAGATGGCCTGTGAGCCGACATTATGTGTAGTAGTGAAAACTTTATTGAAAATGTCCGGCGATTTGGGCGGGGTGGGGCCATGAGCACCCCAGCCTAGGTGACGGCCTCGAGTCCTTGGACTCGGGCGGCTTCCTCGGCGTGCCGGACGGCCCACAGTTGATCGGCGAGGAGGTTTTATTTAGAAAGTGTTACGGCTGCCACCAGTCGTTACGAGCAGGTACTTCCAGTTGTTACGGGGACGGAGTTTCGACGACCTTCAGCAGCGTCTGCTTGGAGCTCGAACCAGATTGGCCATCGGGGAGGGAAAACGAGATGATGTGAAAACAAATAACAGAAGTTTAATACCTCGTTACGGGTGAGCGGTGTGCTCCAAGACATAAAGTGAAAAAACGTTTGACGTTCGTGCTCTTGTATACGCATGGGCAGAGGAGATCTCTCTGTGGCGTCTCGCTGGCCTTCTTGTACCCTACACCATCCGGGCGCAACCACATTCTGGCTTGCTCCCTAGTAAAGGGCCTTGTCCGCACAGTGGCCAGCGCACACAGGAATACGAAGAAAAAAGCACTCTCTGGCGTAGAGGGGTTGAACTCAGAACTGTGGAGAGAAGGATTTGCAGTGGCGCATAATCCCGTCACACACACCCGACGGACAAGTGTTTTCATGTTGACGAGCATGACGATGATCCATGTCGTGTCTCGGGCGCTTGGCATCCTTTTTTTTCATCGCCGCACACAGTGAACCGTAACAGAAGGTAATTTTTGGTTACGCAGAACAGAGGCGCGCATAATTGGCCACAAAAGAAGGGTCATAGGCCCGTTCCCTGTTACTTTTGTTAGGCGCCTAGGCGCACCATCCAATGTCCCAAGTTGTCACGGCCCAAAACTCACAAACCGCAAAGTGGCTGGAAGAGCCAAAGCAAGATATCGCTTTAGAAAGACGTCTATTTTATACAGACTTTTCTGTGAATGTATATTCCTCGACAGGGACGATAGATGAACTTATCAAAGGTTTCAGTGACAGCGACAAGTGAATTATCATTCGGAGTATGTTAATGACTGTCAAACGCATCGAAGACTTTGCAGCTTGCAGCAACGGCCGCCCATCACTCAATATTGGTGTCGTTATCAGCGCAGCGGCTTTTTGGCGGTCCGTATAAGCGCCATGTGTCGAATCCGGTCTTTCATAACTTTCTAACAGTTTAACAACATTGTGCATGTTGTCGTTATAACAGAGCATACAAACCTGATTAAATATAAAGGAGAGTATAAAGTCAACATGGAACATCTCAGCAACCTGAAATGTTCCCCTTTGATACTTTGAGATGTTCACTGAGATATCCGGAGATAAGTTGAGATATCAAATTATATCAGACAAACTGAAATAAATGTATAACTGACCTGGAGAGGCAAAGCCGAAGGGTGGGTCTAAAAATTAATCTGCAGAAAACTAAAGTAATGTTTAACAGTCTCGGAAGAGAACAGCAGTTTACGATAGGTAGTGATCGAGGCACTGGAAGTGGTAAGGGAATACATCTACTTAGGACAGGTAGTGACTGCGGATCCGGATCATGAGACTGAAATAATCAGAAGAATAAGAATGGGCTGGGGTGCGTTTGGCAGGCATTCTCAGATCATGAACAGCAGGTTGCCATTATCCCTCAAGAGAAAAGTTTATAACAGCTGTGACTTACCAGTACTCACGTACGGGGCAGAAACCTGGAGGCTTACGAAAAGGATTCTACTTAAATTGAGGACGATGCAACGGGCTATGGAAAGAAGAATGATAGGTGTAACGTTAAGGGATAAGAAAAGAGCAGATTGGGTGAGGGGACAAACGCGAGTTAATGATATCTTAGTTGGAATCAAGAAAAAGAAATGGGCATGGGCAGGACACGTAATGAGGAGGGAAGATAACCGGTGGTCATTAAGAGTTACGGAATGGATTCTAAGGGAAGGGAAGCGTAGCAGAGGGCGGCAGAAAGTTAGGTGGGCGGATGAAATCAAGAAGTTTGCAGGGACAACATGGCCACAATTAGTACATGACCGGGGTAGTTGGAGAAGTATGGGAGAGGCCTTTGCCCTGCAGTGGGCGTAACCAGGCTGCTGCTGCTGATGATGATGTTCCACGCATGGGAGCCTTGTTCACAATGACAGCAAACGGCGAAGTAGACTCATTTAAGTACATGTTACCACGTGTCTTCCTTGCGGGAGTCGAAACGTCTTTCATTTTTATATATTTTGCCTTGGTCGGCGCGATGTGCTTTGTTGACTGTAAGTGCGAAATGCCTGTCACTGAGAGTAAAATGCTTTTATTTATCGTATACCTGCATTTATATTTGTTTCTTGATCAAAAATTCCTTACAGCTTCACGGTCACATTTTTTAAGGGTACATAGCATAGTAATAAGAAATTCCCTAACCAACATCGGTACAGCGTGGTTGTGCCTGACAAAAAATCGAGCCCTTCGTTGCTCCTTCTGGTTCAACGGCACGAGGAGGTACACAAGCCCGAATGACGACAAATGCGATTGAGAAAACAAACAAGGTTCCACTAAACACAATGGCGAAAAAAATGCAGCACATCTAACGAGTTAGAATCTACATGCAGCGAAGCTTTGTGTAAGTCGAGACACACGCGCGCGCGCGCGCGCACACACACACACACACACACACACACACACACACACACACACACACACACACACACACACACACACACACACACACACACACACACACACACACACACACACACACACACACACACACACACACACACACACACACACACACACACACACACACACACACACACACACACACACACACACACACACACACGGACGCACGCACACGGACGCACGCACGGGCGCCCACAAATTATACTGAGCATTTTGCTAAGCTGAGTTACTGACTACTAGCAGTACGAAGGATCGACGGCTTGAACGCATCATGGTTTTAGAGGCAGCATGCGCATAGCTAAGTAGCGCAATTCGAATCTATTCTATACGCAAAAAGCGTTTACTTCCTCATTACTGTACAGCCGCGGGTGCGCGAAGGCGAGCTTTCTGGCTCTTCTTCTGGCTCTCTTCTTTTTTTTTCCCGCACAGCCGGCGCCGCCGCGGATGCGCAGAGGCGAGCACCACCCGGTGGCGACGCAAGGAACCCAGAGGAGCGCGCGGAGCGCGTACTACGCTGTCACTGGTTGGCCTATTCGGCAAGAGAAAAGCCAGGCCGCAGCCACGGTTACGAAACCCAGCGGGGTTCGCAAAGATAAGCTTCGCTTTGAAAACGAGTACCATGCATGTCCTGTCCGACCTGGCTGGCTGGATTGCAGTCCCAACAGATGTAATTTCTATACACAGGTGCAGCTGCTGTTGATTATGGTGACTTTAGTGGAATATCCTTTGAAATGTGGCGGAGACAAATAGTCTTAGAACGACAGAAAGCTGAGCTAGTTGGTAAGGATTCATTATGCAAAATAGAAGTGAGGCGTGCAGACAGGACACAAGTGCAGAGAAGTGGACAACACGAACAAATAGTCACCTGGCCTGCTTGAGCTCGTGAGTTCTTACTATATATATATATATATATATATATATATATATATATATATATATATATATATATATATATATATATATATATATATATACACGCACATGATAGAAGAAGGGATACCGAGGGGCTCGATTTTTGTTAATCATGACCATATAAAGCCAAGGAAAGCATCGGGAAAATTAACTGTGGTTGAAACTGAAATGCACAAAATAATGAAGAAAATTGAATGAATTATGGGGTTTTACGTGCCAAAACAACTTTCTGATTATCAGGCACGCCGTAGTGGAGGACTCCGAAAATTTCGACCACCTGCGGTTCTTTAACGTGCACCTAAATCTAAGTACACGGGTGTTTTCGCATTTCGCCCCCATCGAAATGCGGCCGCCGTGGCCGAGATTCGACCCCGCGACCTCGTGCTCAGCAGCCCAACACCATAGCCACTGAGCACCCATGGAAAGAGTTGAATAAATGATCCATGGCTTTACTGTGCCAGTAAATATCCGCGTTTGCGCCATATCTACAAGTTTATTTCATGTATGGTGTGCAAGATCGGAATTCAATACTGCATTACGTGAACAACATAAAGCATTGCGATGAAACTTCCTTGTTCTTGGGTAATCACATCGTTAGTTCTCTTTTATCTAAACATGTGCAATAGGTGCGCACTTATTCACACTGAAAGAGATAAAGCCTAGCAATAAATAACTAAATGAATGAATGAATGAATGAATGAATGAATGAATGAATGAATGAATGAATGAATATAGAAGCAAGCAAGTGCAAGCAAGGAAGCAAACAAAATAAACAATGTTCATGTGCGCATATTGACAAATAATAGTGCATTATTACTTTTCTGTCCCTTGTGTACATACAAATGCCAGTGCTATATGTAAATACACCTAGGCAAGATATGACTGTCGTGACCAATGGATGGCGAAAATATGACCATTCTACCTGGTGGAGGCAACTGACATGGGAGGTAAGCGTTGCATGAAGTCAGTTTGTGGGTAGCGAAACGCGACAGTTTTGTTAATACGTGCATGAGTCACATTAAGCTAGCCACATTTTCTTTCTTTCTTTTTTCTTTATTTTTTGCTGCATCCACATCTTCAGCGTATCAATATAGAAGTGCGTTATGCTAAAGAGGCCTCGCACACGCAGCATTCTAATATCTGGTAACTCATTTATTTCTAGTGCCTTAATTTATCAGCGTCTTTTAAATAGAGCAACCCGCGCTAAATAAGCGCGGTTTTTCGCACCTTGCGCGCTTAGCGTGCTCTTTCGCGCGCACGGAAATCGTATTTCCCGCGCTTTATACAGACGACGCATCGGCAAAACCCAGCGAAATTATTCGCGGAGCACAGCTGGTTTCTGATGAGCATTGACGAGCGCTGTTGGTCTATTTATTTTACTACCTTGACTCAAATAAGGACGGTAGTGTATAGACCGAAGTGAATTTACATGAAATGTAGCACGTAAACGGCCGCGGAATGTTAATTTGACGCGTAAAGTCAGAATTGTCTCGAAACTACATTGTGGAGCGGACGCGGCCTCTGCGCCGTGCATGGCTGTCCGCGGACTGATACAGCCACGGTGCGAAAAACTTGTAAACACTGTTTTCCCGTTGGGAACGTGTTGCTCCAGCCAAACGGGATTTTTTCGGCAGTTTTTTTGGCCGTTGTGCTATGATCGCCTGGTTGCGCTGTGCCTCGCTGGATGTAGAGTGATTGTTCACATCGCTATTTCATCCTGCCAAGATGTAGTGTGCGCCGAAAAAAGGAAGATCTTCTGGTGTGCTCCGAGCTACCTGCCGAGTTTTGACTTGTAGGCCTAATTATTTTCACCGAGGGAAATGGTGCTCATCCAGCTGAAGTTCCCTGCCGCTGACTGTTTGGCCAACATGAGAGAGCACTGAGGGGCTCTGGTCTGCCCACAATGTCCGGCAAGATCGCTTCGAGGTAAGCGGTAGTTATTTTTAAATCCCCTTGTAATCAACCGCCCGATATCCGCAAAACTAGACGGCCATGTTCAGACGTCGCTTAGGCCTAGGTGTATCTGTTTCTTGCGAGTTTTTGTGGTTGTGATCACACCACAGTGCATTTAAAGCAATCTAGAAGGTCCGTGGAAGGCCTGCGAGCACCCCCACGGTCGGGGTTAGCGCCGCCAGGTCACAGGGCCGCGGCGCCGACTGCGAAGTCGCGCTAGCCCGACGAGTGAGACCTTGGCAGACGGCACTACGTGTTTCGCGAACGCTTAGCTCTAGCTGTTAGAAAGCTTCTCACTGTCTGCGATCTATACTGACCGCGCTGAATTTGACGAGTTCTGTCGGACATGCACGGCTGACATCGTCGCCGGTCCGGCATTACTCACCGAGCAGCCGCGTAGGTCGGCGCCACCGACCGCACACCAGCGACAAGACATTCAAGATGGAGCTTTAAAAGGACTCGTTTTTGTTGTGACCGCTAACAGATTTATCTCTCGATGGCAAAGTGGTGTCTCGCAGTTTAGCATCGCACGGTGCCTACATGCTGCTGCTGGCAGCTTTAAGGGGCCGCTGTGTTTTAATCGAGTAGCTTCGTTTTGTAGCTGTGTATACAAGTGAAGGCTGTGATCGCTGCTCGCGTCTCACGAGCAGCTGCGATTTGCATGTTGTGCACATCAGTGCACGAAACCAGCTATGCAATTCGTTATCGCACGTGTTACCGATGTGGCGTCAGGATATTGAAGCATTTTACGATACAAGAAAAAAAAAATGCACAAGCGGCGAAAACGGGGAGGAAAAAAAGAGTGCGAGCTGTGCTATTTGAAACCGGTCCAAATTCTCGTCGCAACGAGAGTCTGAGACGACCGGGCTTCTCGTTTTCGACGTCTCGCTTCTCTAGGAAGGGAGTACTGTCGAAAAGCTTGGACACATTCGCGAGTCGGTCTTGTAAGCCTGGCTTGGCAGGACGGGCGGGCAAGTGGGGTGATGCCCGAGGCTTTCGCAAACGAGGCCTGCGGTCACGGCGTAGTGCGCCGCCGCATTGCTAGTAGCCGATCTCGTGGGTTCTTTGGGTGAAATTTTGCTGAGCACCACTTGGCATCGTCCTGGTGTCGGCGGGTTCCTATTTGTGCTTCTAGATTCCGTACTTCGTAGCCAGCGAGAAGGCTTGGTGGCAACGGCGGAGAGCGCGGGGCGAAGACGAGAAAAAAAAAAAAAAATCTAGGCAGTGACCTAAATCTCGTCTCAACCGGTGTGTGGCCATGCTGAAACGACTGCTGTGCGTGTGACGTCAGGTAGCCGAGTGCGTTATTGGCTTACAACGAGACACCTTGCCACCTTGGACTGCTGGTCCGAAATCCATCGATCCAACAGTTCCCGTGCCTCGGTGATGTGGACTCTCTGCGCAGAAGTGGACTTCGTTGTGTGCCGACTGTGCGGTGCTCCGACGTGTTTTACCTGCCTATTTTGAGGCTGGTGCATTTGCTTGTGGTGCTAGCCATGTGCCTGTGTTTGTGCTGTGGTCAACAAGCTATTCCTTGCTTGACCGCACGTGGTCGCCCTGACAAAAGTATAGTTTTGATGGTGCCTAGTTCATTTGTCGTTTGTAGCTGCATCCTGTGGAAGCTTACATATGTTGCATGCTTTGGTCTGCTTTTGGAGACGTCATGAACAGCTGTCTGCCAGTTGACCTTTTAATGCCAGCCTGCATTACGCTTTTTTACCGTGTCATTGAGTGATGTTAAAGTCGATGTCTTCCTGTTTCAACGTACATTTGATACCATTCAATGATTTCAGAATAATGATAGATCAAATAACTGTCAGCATGTTTAACATCTTGTCTTGTTTAAATGACCTAACTGGAGCTTTTATTGCTGTGCACATACTAATCTTGTTTTGATACTCGTCTGCTATTTAAGTATGAGCATTTTTTTTTTATTCGGTATACCTACACCGCCTGTACGGCATTATCGTAGGGGGATTAAAATACAGGTGGTCACAATGTAAACATATTCAGCATTTTCATTCACTTTAAAGAAATAGAAGTGACAGGCAAAAATGACAGTGAGATTAGTGTGTTCTCGTGTAGTCATATTACGCGATTGTTTACCCAAAACTGGCAGCAAGGTGCTTGTAAAACACCTCATTTAATTAAACGTATTAATAGTTACTGTTCATTTCCACTTACTTTATGGGCTGCAAACTCGTACTACATTTCAATTTCTTCAGGAACGTAGTTGTTTCTAAAGACAATTGTTTGATCAATCCCCGTCTTTCTTTCTTTTATTTAGTTGTTGCTTGGCTAAGATTGAGTGTATCTCTTTCCTGGTGCTTTAAAGAATACATTCTTTTGTCTGCTTGTTAAAGATTCTTAAAGATTACAAGATCACACGCTTAACTAAATGCAGGCATTATACGTGTATTTTGTATGCATTTTGTAAGCATTATTCATGTAAAATTTGTAAAATATGTAGCACAACGTAGAACAAGCAAGCAGTTCAGTGTCTTCATAGTGCTAGATTGTTAGGGTGTTTGTGAGGACTTCTTTAGATTCCTCTGGTGATCAGTCGCAGTAATTCTTTTGCTTTCTGTACACCAATTGCAATGAACAAATGGTATTATGTAGCCTATTACTAGTTGTCCGAGAAGTGAGCATTGGCATTTCACCTGCTCTAGATCAAAACAGGTTAAGCAGATTGGTTCATCACAATTTTGTGCCTCGTCGAAGTCGATTTTCTTGTCATACTAGATTCCTTGTATGCCCACATCCTATTGCACAAATATTGCCTTTGCCTTCTTAATTTTTTCTAGATACATAGTAGGGCGTAGCTCTCGTCATTGGCACTTTGTATGTTCTCTTGATTCTTGGGTGCATGGATCGGATTACAGCAGGGCCTGGCTTCCCAGTGTTCTAAAAGTGAAGGGAACATCAGCAATATATAGGGTAAACTAAAACATTTGCCATGACCCATGCATTTCATACTGATAGTGCAAAGAGTACAGTGGGGAAATTTAGATTAAGAAACTCCAAACTTAGCATTTGCTGAGTGGTTTGAGTCGGCCAGTGCAGGGCTTGTCTGCTGCTGCTTTCAGCACACTTCACACTACTTTTATCTGCTTCACATTGTATGAAGTGCAACAAGGAAATGACACACAACATACCACACAACAGAAATTTAGTTCTCAAGTTTTATGCTCAGCCAGTTTAAGCTTTTGAACGTTGCACTTGACCTTTTCAAGGTGATACAGCCCTACAGATATGAGCAAATATGCATAGAAACGGCTGAGCCATTATCCAGTCTTTATTGGATAAAAAGGAATAAAAAGGGGACTACATATTGCAATGCAGTTACTTGCAATGTTAAATATGACCAATAGATCATGTCAGTCTCACCGTGCTTTTTGTACATGGAATAGTTTTCAGTGCAAGCTTTGATTACTGTCGAAACCTTCGAATGGATACGAGTCTGATTTGGTACAATATTGATTAAGCTACAGATAAGCTGAAGTGATTCTGCATGTCTGCCATAGGTTAGACAAGCACATGTTGACTGTGCTTTCTTCCAGGCGGGTATAGTGGAGCGGCCAACGCATGAGCTTGTGGGCAAACAAAAACTACTGAGCAGTCACACAATTAGCAACAGGTGTCACTGCTGTCTTTAGAATGTGAGGATGTGTGTACACCGGTAACGTCATTTACTTGCGTCTGTTGTTACATACTCCTGTTTGTAAAGGGGACATGGTGGCTGCCATGCTTTATTGAATCTAAGCAGACATATTTTTTACTGTTAGCCCATACGAATATCCATAGTCAATTTGGACTTGAGAATGCAGCTTGAAGTGCCATGTTAACCCTTTTACGTACATGGACACGTGTCCCTGAATTTGAAACACGTCTCAATAAATATGTTTTTCCCCTAAAATCCTACTGGCAGCAAATAACAGAATTAGTGAGCTCGATTATCGAAATGTTTTAGTTTGGTTGGCAAAACTATGACCGAACGTTCAAGAAACAGTGCCGGCACGTATAGGGGCTTTGCACTGTTGGTGAATTAAGTACTTCTTTTGAAAATCTTCCTCATCAGTGAGGTAGAGTGCAGTTATCAAGATATATTAAAAAAACAAATCCTTGAATTTACGGGAGTATAAACTACTTTTTTATCGAGAACGAGCCATTGGTTTCCCAGTTTACTGTGATTGAATGCTGGATGTCATTTGGTGGCGTTAGCTTGAGGGTGCACTGGCACATTTACGTTGTAATTGCCCCGGGAAATTAATACATCTGTATATTTTGTGCCCTTATGTGTGGCTGCTTTCGTTTTAGGCGAAAGATTCTTTTATTTTGCAATATTATGATTGTGAAATAATGCAAATTTCCCCTATTGGAAGGGGATGTTATACAGGATTTATTTGACAACAGCAGCAGCAACAAATCTCCTTAGGTCTAGATGAGGAGGATTTGCGATTTTTGGAAGATGATGTTGAGAACATTGGTACAGAACTTGGCGTAGAAGACCTTAAGTAACCAGAACTTTCAAAGCCACCAAAAAACGAGAGAGGGAGGGAGGGAGAGAGAGAGGTGTGCCAGCAAAAAATCGCAATTTCTGCTTCCAGAAATTGTGTTTTCAATCAAAGGGTCAATGACTGGAAGAAGACGTACAAAACGGAGCGATTCGGAACTGATTCGGGCATGCAACATGGGGAAATAAAGTGCGTTCACCAGTGTAAACAGCCAGAGGATCTTATACCATTGGAAGTATTTTCTGTTATAATTTGGGCAGCTTGATAAAAATGCTAGTAAATGAAAGCACTCAGTGTGCTGAGAATCAAATGGGAGTCTTTATAGTGCATGCACAAGAAATGAAGGCCTTTCTAGGTGTGAACCATGTGATCACATCTTGCCAACTCAAAGAAGGTAACCTAAGAAGCTGTCCAAAGGTCGAAAATAAAATATTACCCTTGAGTAAGCATTGAATTCTTGGTCATTGGAGTAAACAATTCCTACATTATCTATGTCGAACTGCAGGCTGCCGAGCCCATTATGGCCACTCTGACATTGCTGCAGTTCTGGCAAGCAGTCTCACGGGCTCTCA
Organism: Dermacentor variabilis; assembly: GCF_050947875.1. Lineage (NCBI taxonomy): Eukaryota > Metazoa > Arthropoda > Arachnida > Ixodida > Ixodidae > Dermacentor > Dermacentor variabilis. The sequence continues at coordinate 28,926,206 of NC_134571.1, forward strand.
TTTGAAATTTTTCAAGCTGAGCATTGAGCACAAGTCTTAAGCAGGCAAACAAGTGGTACCAACTATAAAAGCTCCTGCTCAGAAGAGGTGCACAAATTGTGGGAACTCAGATGTGCAAGTTGCATGAACTCAAAGCATGAGCACCACACACACCACATGCTACAATAGTTGCAATGCTCATTTGTGCTTCACTGCCGCCAGAAATTGTTTCATGATGGAACAGCTAAGAGGTGAACGTAAATGTTTAGTTCCCTTGAGGTACATGGAGGTGCATATGACCCAGTGAATAACATATAAGCTATAAAAGATATACTTTTTAAAAGTGTTCTATTATTTTTTGGAAGGCCCCAATACAGAAAGATAGATTGATAATTTGTCTGCTCATTTGCTTGTGTACATTAGGGGGTTGAAGATAAATTCTTGAGATTCGAGGAGTCCGTCGGATTCGTCTAATGGCAATTGGCAAGGTTTTTTAACAGAACAAGGTCTGAAGGTTGAGGCCAACTCGCTGAGGAGTGGTGGCAGTCAACTGCATTTGGATGCATCAACTGCCCATCATTTGTGCAGATGGAGGCCTGAATTATACAGACTGTGTTGTCATACCACTTGAGGAATCTTGTAATCATTCTGTAATGGCTGCATTTTGAGCAAGGAGTGAAACTGAAAAGTGCGTAGCATGGGATCTAAAACAGTGACAAGGAATCAAATTATATCAATGTGGATTATGTGAAAAGTCTGTTGTGCACCTGGCTTGTTCCTATGTCAGCTGTGCTGTCTTGGCATGCAGGAACATGGAATGTCAGCCCTTAACCCCTTCAGGCACTTTGTACATAATTGTATATACCAAACAAAAGCACTGATAAAAATATTAATATTTAAAATGTGTCACAAACATCTTTAGCACTTTGGTTAGAGCTGATCTCTAAGTTTGAATAATAAGTGTAAGTTGTCTTGGTAAATGAGTTGGAAGGAGACATCTGGGTGTTGCATTTGGTATCAGTATGTCATCATCTGGCGAGTCCACCTCTTTCTTTGTTTTTCAGAATATTTTACACCTAGCATATAATTAGAATTGCTAGATTGTAGCTTTCTAACTATATGAGACACTATATGAGTTTGTTCTCATATTTGACGTTCCTGCTGAAAGTTCTAGCATGGAGGCCACATTCTTCAAACTTGACAAAATCCACTGAAGAATGTAAAATTCTTAATCTATTTCTGCAGCAATATGCTTTTCATGATTCTGAGGATGCAGAAATGTGGTGAAACCAATTTTTCGATTGACAGAATTGATTGTTGCTAGAAGAGCTTAAAGGAATAGGCCATTTTATTTCTGATGCAATTATTTGAAGCATTTGGAGTTACCTTATCAAGCAGTGACAGCACATTACATTTGCTATTGCTGATGTACTTCGTTGTTGGCTTGCATTTTCAACCCTTCAATTTTCGATTAGCAGCCTAGAATTGAGGTCATCCTAGATATGAGTAAATGTGGCATTCATTCTGCTGTTTAGCCTAGCATTATGAGTTATATGTTTTGCAGTAATGGTTGCATCCAATTGAAAATATTAAAAAGCTATCTTGCTGTACTTCAGGCGATTTGAAGTCGCATATGCTGCATTTTTGCATGTTATGAACAAGGCACCATTCTAAAATGTTACTTTTTTAGAGTATATCATTAGTGGACCAGCTGTGTCAAATCGTGACAAGGGAGGCCTTTTACACCATCCTGCTCCGAAGCAGCATATTAGCATGACGTTGCACCAAGCCTGTGCTAAATGAAGCATAAAAACGAAAGCCTCCTTCCGTTTACGCTGCCTCCATAGTAAAACAAACTAAAGCGCACTGTCATTGTTATCTTCATCCTTGAAGCCAGTGGATCGGCTATAGCCATGGATATAGCTGATGTCGGTTCTCCATTCGCTGTTATTACACTTCTGTGCATTTCTCTCTGATAGATGTTCCAATATACTGCCACTTCACGGTCTTTTTGTTTCCGTTATGTTACAGATATTTTGCTGTGGAGAGATATTTATGTATAGAGCACTCCATTTTTTCTATGCTATACAGCAAGAAGCGCAGAAATAAATGACAGTATTAAAATGAATATGAATGAGAAAATGACAAAGGAGTTATCGTTTGCGCAGTTTGGGCTGCAGTTTGCCATAGTTCATAAATAGCTCTTAAATGGTTGCATGATAAGGACGTAAGGAAAAAATAGGCATTTTGCCTAAAGATCAGATCTCTAAGTCAGGTAGTCAGGTACAACTTCAGGAGGCAGCGGTATTTGCACTTTAAAGGCGGGTGCACATGAGCCTCCACCAATGGGCGCACACTCTAGACTGATGTCACGAGCCAGGCGGTGACCCCGCCGACAGAGAACATGCCAGCCCGCGCTTCAAACTGGGGCGGGGCCTCTCCTGCCTTCCTGAGTTGTACCCGACTATAGATATAACCGAATGCACTCACTTTTTAGTGCACCATAAAGCAAGTGTCACTATACTGTCTTGAGTGGCAGTCTCCTAATGCTGAGTGACACTCTCTCAAATTGACAATAAAATAGCCCTTGTGAGAGACAGGTATAACTTGCAGGAAGAAGGCATGCAGAATTCTCCCGGATAAGAAAAAGTACTGAACTTTGTACTTTGCATCGTTGGCAGCTATGTATACAGTCTGACTGATCACTAAACGCTAGACTTTCCATTGGACCAGCTTTCTTACATTATGTGTAAAGTGTAAAGCTTTGTTTATTTTGGATTTGCTTTTGCCAAGTGTATGTAGTAAGGCTGTGCTAAATATGCAATTGATCGAAAATATTGATATGCTGCAAAGCATTCACCATTAACAAGTCAAGGTTTATATATGGGAAGAGTGAGATATGCTGTCCCTTAATAAACAACGGAAGGCAGGAAAAAGTGCGTGAGTAGCCTTGTAATTACATTGTAGCTAAACAAACAACTTTGTCAAGCCGTGCAAAAAAATAGTTCATTTTCCTGACTACTGCTGCCTTCATATTGCATGCAGACATCACATAAGCTTTTCTCACTACCACTGCTTTGCATATCTTCTTATTTGTTCTTGTTTTTGGGAAACACACCAGAAGAATAACAATCGCTCTATGAAAATAATATAAGAACACTCTCAGGATGCTCAAATGCCCTTAATGATCCAAGGCAAACCTCTTAAATGTCTGGTAGTCACAACCTCCCGCTTTCATGTGGGAAGCAATATATCGGACAAACTGGGCGTTGCCTCAATGATTGGCTCTGCGAACACAGCAACAATGTAAAAAATAGCTCCGGTGGTTTCTTGGCAATTCATTGTTGGATAATGGCTGCAAACATCTTGAGGACCAATGCACGATTGTTTTCCCGTGGCAGTACGCAGCTCATCCGATCTGAAGCGCAGATGATCGCAAAATTGGGTGATAAGTGTGTTAGCTTCCCTTCTCTGGCTCTCACAGAAAAAGAACTAAATTTCTTGGATGCGGCATCACATGACTTGTAACTATGTTACATGAATGCGCAGTTCATTTTTCATGTAAGCGGCGTGTGCGGTCTACACTGCTTTACATGTATAAAATCGGTTTCACTGGTACAATAAACTTAGCTGAAAGTTTGCGCTTGGTGTGCCGTTCCCTCACGTCCGTGTCGTTCTTTTGTTGCGCAACATCATTTGAGTTGAGGTGTTTGTTAACACGGTCTTCATATGTTAGTTCGGTTCATGATGTTTTTGTGAAGGGCTACAAGTTCTAGTTTATGGCTGTGTGCCACTGCTCATCATGGTTAATCTGCCTTACTTCAAGGTTGCATTGTTGTATTTTGTAAAGGTTTCTTTAGTAGTTGCTGTGTTGTTAAGCTTCCAATTCTTAGGTGTGGCCTTCTTTGCCACTCTCTGTATGGAGAATGTTGGATCTGGCTAGTATCCTGAATCTTCTGGTGGAGTCTGTAATATCATTATAATGTTCTATATGATTCCAAGAGTGCAAGTGAGTCTGCATTGTTTAATAAATTTAGTTGCATACAGGACTTTCCCACAGAATTCCTTGTTTGAAGAGATTGTTTCCCCCCTTCAGCAGCTGTGTATAGAATTTTGAATTAAATTTTGACCTGTAGAGGCTTTGTAAATTTCCTTTTTACTGTACCTTAAATGTGGATGTCTATTGTAGCTGTTTTGGATAAAGTTACTCAGTGATCGTTAGTACGGCTGCATTTTTCTCGTTTTAGTCATGTGAAACATCTGGTAATGTTGCAGCCTGAACATGCTTGTGTGGCCTTAGTACATCAAATGTTACAGATGAGCATAGTTCATTGTTTGATGCGATCCTCCTGCCTTTCTAGGAAAATTGCACCTGTGGCTTTGTGAGATGTGATGCGGGGTACCTTTGTGTGAAGGGAAGTTGCATTGGTGAGTTGATTGACTAAGAAGCCACAATTCTGCCATGATTATCAAAATGTGACTGGACAGACCTCTTGCTTCCTCCTCCTCTTGGATGGTTTTTAGAGATGGCTATTATTTCAGTCGTGGCTGTTTCAATCTCAAAGGTTGCTCTTGTGTGGCTTGCTTTGTTGGTTTTTTTGTTTTTGACCTGTCCAAATAATCTTTATTAGATGGCATAACATGTTCTGGAATAGTTTTTCATTAAGTCAAAATTGGTAGTAGCTGTGAGGTGACAAACTGCAATGCTAGCACATAGTGGCATGATTGCTATTTTACATCGCCTTGCTGTGATTGTGACAGCAAAAGTCATCAATAATTAGAAGATTCATGCATTTCACTAGAAATTGACCTGAAACAATCACCCTCTTGTATCCAACACCTGCTTTAACTTATCTGAACGCTCTGTAACCTACCAGCATCTTGAAGCAATTTGACCATTTTGTGTACCAAAAACTTGCGTACCCTTCATGTGAGTACGCTTGGCCAGGTTATAGTAATTCTTTGTTGCAGGAGGTTGTTCTCGATGCTTCCAATGGCTTCTTTAATGGTCGACCTTTATATTGTCAAGCCTGTTAAAATTTAGCTGTCATGGACTTTACTCTGCTCAAAGCATTTATTGTATCAAGTGTGATTTTGTTTCATGTTGCAAATAGGAAGTTAATTTCGGTTCTGGTGGGCCTCATGTATTACATTCCACAAGTCTCTGACATCTTCAACCTCGGCAGTATTTTTCGAAACTAATAGTGTAGGCATTCGCACCTTCTCTTTGTGAAGCCGTGCTGGAAACTGATAATGAAGGCTGATTAGAAAAAAGAATAATAGATATAAAGAGAAAGGAAAAACAATGTGTGTGTAGTTACTGGGGCTACAAGTCCGTCTGTCCCATTTGGAATGTGATATAGAGGCAGTGCATTGCGTACAGAGTACAGAGTGTGTCTGGTACAATTAGTCGGGGACGTGCTGTTTCTACTGCTGCATCTACTGCTGCTCTTGCAGTTTCAGTCCTGCGGGTGCAGCAGCTGGCTGCCGCACTTTTATCTCTCTTCTTTGGGCTGCCGAGGAGACGCTTATCGGACTGCCATGCCGACCTCATGCCTACCAATGCCAATTCATGCGTGGTGCAAAGGCGAGCACAGAATGGTCGTGTGCAGAATACAGGGAGAGAGTCGTTCTGTCTGGCTGGCTTGATGCAAACGTTGCATTGTCTCGTGAGTGTGCTGTAAACCTGACCCATCTTGCTTGCATAGGTTGGTGCTGCTCCGAACTTGACCATGTCTTGCTTGTCTATGCAAAGGAAACAAAGCCACTACATGCTTGTTCGCAGATGACTCCGGCGTCTTGCATTCGCACTATTGAAAGGCTTTGGGAGGCGACTGTTGTCTTTGCCTTCCTTATTTTTCTAGTGCCAGGAGCTCCACGGGTGCTTCAAGGTCATAATTGATGTTGTTTCTGCCAAACTGAGCTTCAGCTTGTTTCGTCGTTGCCTGTTTTAACTATCTTTCAATACTGCTTCACCGTGTCGCTGACATGGAGACAGTATGGAACGTGAGCAGGCTCTGTGTATGAGGCACATGATGCAGCTGGAATGCGGCAGGATGCTTAGTTCCAGTGGCTTCTTGTCACAGAACATGTGCCCCCTTTAGGAGTATCGTAGGGAACACCCAAATTACATTCAGCAGCATGCAGTGGCTAAGCAGACACCCTCCGTGTAAAAGTCATCAGTGAGACTAAATGTTTGACGGGAAAGCTGTCATATTTGAACATGTCATATTCGAATCAAGAGATCATGAGTCATCATTCTTTAAAAACAAATACTTTGTTCCCTCTCATTTTGTACATGACTACATATTAAAAAAGGGGCACCAAAGGAAAATATTAAGTCCAGCTAAATGGAAAGATTCAGCTTCTGTTATAACGACTTCACCATTCTTAGCGAGAACAGAGCTTTTGTATGCAAGACAATGACGAAAATCATGGTGGTGATTCATTATTGACATCCCCTTTGAAACTGGGCCGGGACAAATAGTCACCTAGCCTGCTTGAGCTAAGCAGTTAATCAACACATGTTTACCAACCTAGCAATTTGCCTACATCTCCTTAGTCATTTCTCTCTTCCTTAAACCTATGTGTCAACCTTGCAGTTACCTATGCCTGTGATGGATCCGGCCCTATAAGTCCCTTTCTTTTTCCCCACAAATACTACAAACATCTCTCGCTTGCCTCGACTGCTGACCAGTTAATGCTTCCATCTGCTGTAAATTTCAGTACTTCAGGAAGGTGTACATTACTTGCGGGTCTCGTTGGGTGAATCCCTTCATATTCCATTAGGATATGCTGAGCTGTCCACATTTTTTCCTGCAGCAGACACGTATGTTTTTGCCTTTAGGCAGCCAACTCGGGCCTCAAATGTCAAGGCATTGCCCTTTGGACTACCTCACAGATTTTCTCTTCTAGTTACTTTCTTGCCATTCTTGTAAATTGCCATGATCTTTTTTGTTTCCATCCTTTACATCCAATTTACTGTCTCTGCTTCCCTCAATGTGTTTTTGATGACAAAAGGAAAGGGAGGGAGGGAGGGCTGTTTGAGTAGGCGGCTGTCGGCCTGGTTTGTGCGCGGAGGCAACGTGGCAACAGTGTAACAACCCAGTGCAACAACTCGTTGATGTGTGGCCTCTGTTCCCGTACTTGCCAGATTTGTTTCTTTGATACCCAAAGCTCAAGGTGGCCAGCTCCGACAAAACACTTCTTGCGGTGCAGAGGCTGATACGCATATGCGTTTAGCGTTACCGTTCTAGCTGAATGTTTAAGGTGAGAAACGCGATTAGCGCTGGCGGTGACACCTGGTGATGCTGCTCTGCACTGGCGGCTTGTTTGAGTAGCAGATAGGTAACCGCTAACAGTCACGTTAAATAGCGCTAATCCGCGCTGCTGCTCAAAAGCACCAAGCTCGACCACAGGTGGTGGCGGCAGCGACCACTTTCTGGTTACTGCATGGGTCGGCAGAATCAGCGCTCACCAATATTTTCGCACGCTATGTATTCACTCACACTCGTATGCACTCACTTCTACTCACGCCCGTTAATACTCTGGAATATTTCTTTGCCGGTGGAACGCAAAAATCACCCGAAGATGTTGCGCGACCATGCCTGTGGCATGATTGTGTAGTGGTGCCTTACGCGGGGTGCATGAACAGTCCTGTCAGCCATGCATAGTAATTAACCTGACTAAAGAACGTGCTCGCGCTTCGACTATTCGCGTCCTTTGAATCACATTCTCACCAACCGTTTTTGGGCGCATTGCTATGCTTACGAAAGCTAAGATTGGAATAAGCCCTGTTTGCTTGTTCGTAAATTAAGTGTCTTCAAATTGAAAGCATAAGGCATATACCAAAACTCGGACATTTCTTTCAATCAGACAGAATTTCAAATGATCCCAGTCAGCAGTATCCAAGCCGACTGCATTCAATTATTTTTTAAAGCGCCCGTGCGCTCCTTCTGAGCCGGCTCACTTGAGAGAACGGCTGCATGCACAGAGGTAGGAAAGAAAACGCAGCATTAACTGAGAGCTCGTTGTACAGCTGACGGCGCTTCGAAATAGCGTTTTGAGCTGTGCTCTTCTGCGCACATGAAGACCTCGCGCCGCAATTGCAACCTAACCCGACGCTTAGAACGTCCGGGTGTGTTTTGAAGCTCCAGCTGCAGTCGAAATTACATCTGTTGTAGACCTCCAGTGTGGCATTACAGGGCAGCCGGTGGTGTTGAAATTCACTTTTAGTGCACTTTTAGCACTGCAGTCTTACACTTTTACGTTCCTCATCATTTTTTATTCAGCTTACAAGAAATGCTCCGCTTTTCTTTTTCATCGGAATTTTGTAATTATGGCTACAGCTATGAAGTTGCACTTTAGACTCACTTTAGTCTGAAGCTGTTTCTGGCTCCCCACCCCCCTTTTTTTTTCTTTGTTCGCTGTTTTGCTAATGCGCTCCTCAGTGCGAGGAGGTTATAAATCAACCGCCAGCATGCAAGCATATACCTGTCAGGAGTACCTGTCAAGCGTGTGTTGGGCGCGCGGCTGATGTTGCTCGTGTTCTGGGAGTGCCGTGAGCACATGAGTCCTGAATGATCGTAGCATGCTGTCGCTGGCACGAATTCGCGTGCAGCATCCAGACTGAGTATTTTGTATTTGTGTTTAGAGTTAACAGCTGCTATAGTGATGGAGGTATCTGCACTGTTTATTAAAGACACTTCCTAATTAAGGTGCATCTAGGTTTTTAATTACGTGTATCGTAGCTGTTATGCGTCTGTCATTACTTTTAGAGAGTACTTCGGTAGCGTATTACTTTATGTATAACTGGATAATTGTAGAGTAGGAACAATGTATAAGAAAAGTGAACGCATATATAAAATTTATATTTTGTAAAGATTATTGGTAGCATACAATGGTGCTAGTCGTGCTGGATCTCCAGTGCTCTGAGCTTCTGACTTGTCGCTTTGTCCGTAATAGTTGTAGGGCGCAGGTAGCTAGTCTGGAATGTTACTGGAGGAGTTGAAAAACAACGTTGACTTCCGTGGAAAAAAGTTGGTACAACTCGTATCGCAAGTTGTAAAGAACCCGCGGTGGCCAAAACTAATCTGGAGCCGTCCACTACTACGGAGTCCCTTAGTGCCCCAATTTTGCTTGGAGATGTCAAACCTCATGAATCAATAAAGTGACTTTAACTTTTTTACCCGACCAGCAGGTAGACTCCGCACGATTGCCATCAATGTCGATAAACATTTGTGATCGGCATACATACTGGTTTAGGAAAAGCGCAAAGAAATAAACTACTTCAGCTTTCCTTGTCACATATTTTTATACAATTCCAGAGAGATATAGTTCATCGCGAATAGAAGTACGCATACTGCAAAAATAGGTTGACCTGCAAGTCTCGGAAATTTTTCAGGAAGCCTTTTGGTAGTTTCACCTGGGTTACGGCGGCTTCATCGTGATACGAAGAATCCAGCACATTCTTTCTTTCTTTCTTTTTCATTGTTCAGCATTTATTCTTCTTTCTTATAATCAATATTTGTTCGAGCAGTTTTGATTCTTTTGTTTAGGCAGTGATTCCAGATGTTCCTTGTGCGATTATGCCTTTATGATTGGTTGGGTCTGAGTACAAAGGTAAATGGACTTTCATAACTCTGCAGTTGCTGCTGGAGTTTTCTTTTACTTTTCCCGTCAAAGCGCGAAGCCTGCCATACTGGCAGTCGATAAATGCGAATATATTGTGTGTCAGTACCAATAGGGTTGAACGTAGCCTAAGCTGTCGAAAATTGTTTTTCTTTTCTGCGTGAAGTAGAGGTTTACGAACGTTGTTACCTTGTGTATATCAAAAGGAATCGGAGCTCTGTTTATGATGCATGAGGGTGCCGATACAGGATCGCGCAAGTTTGAGTCTTATTTTATTTTATTTTTTCTCACGTCATGCGCTCTTACTGTATACATGCGACTCGTGCCTGGACCGGGTCGTGGGTCGGCAGTAACCAGCATGTAGCTGCGTCTTGTTTCTGTTTCACCGTTGCCACTACAGAAACATTGCTAACGCCTCCTTGCTCTATCATGTCTGACAAACCAGGGAAATGTTAAAAAGGAAAGCAGTTATTTGTCGCCACCGTCGTGGTACGTTGCGTGTGACAGGTTTCCAATTAACGCGCTCCCGTCGGCCGTTGCACCGTTTGCGGGCACGTACTGTTCGAGCGGAAGCGGAAGACGCCACGTTTATTGTGCGGTGCATCGGCAGGCGCGATGCGTTTGCCTGAAACAGTGGCGGCCCGCTTCCTTTACATATAGCTCGCGCTCTTCTCTGCACCGTGGTCTCATCTCTCACCACGGCTGTGCCGACGGAAAAGCAGTTGGCAAAGCATTGTCCTTCCCGTTGTCCTTTCGTTGACAGGGCGAGGGGAGAGCGTATGTAGTCGATGTTGTTTCATCACCCCGTCTCGCTTTCCAATCGCCGCAGAGCTCTGCTTGCGTGCCGCGGTGATCGGCGGACAAGCATCATTTGTCGTCCTGCTGCTTCCCCGGCAATCGGCATTTGCGTGGGCCGCCGTCGAGTCCTTTTCTTAGTTCCAAATTTTGCGTCCCCTTGCTCAACAGCGATCGTCATTCTTCGCCTGTGCGTCGTACAGCGACATTTTCCCGAGGAATTGTGCGTTTCCTTCATTCGTCTTCTGGCGTGTCAGTTCGAGCCGCTGTTCTGGTGTGTGTGTGTGGTCGCGGTGACGCTTCTTTCGTCCACTATATATATACCGTCTTCCGTCCGGTATCCCGCATGCTTCCTTTTATGTGCGTTATGTCTTAGCGCCGGCAGATACACGAGAAGACTACAAAATGTCTCCCCCTACCTGTTTTTTTCTTTGTTTCAACGCATCAGCGTGCATGGGCGCGCGTCTATGTTTGTTACTCCAGCGCTCAAGTCGGTCTCGATGACCCCTCGCCATCTCTGGCGTTTTGCTGCCGAGCTCGAGTTAGCGAGTTCGCTTCTTTTTGCAGCCGCATTTTAGTGGAGGCGCGGGATGCGAAAACGCTGGTGTTATTCAACATGGGCGCACTTTAAGAAACCCTAGGTGTGCGGTATTACTCTACGGCACTGCGTTACGTCGTCTCACATAGCTCGTGTTGCCTGCGGACGTTAAACCCAATCAGTCAGCCAGTGAATCGACCAATCAGTAAGTCAAATAAATGTTGGTCTCAATCGCTGACTAGCAGCGGGGATTGGCAGAAGTCCACGCGCGCGCTTTTTGCGCGGACTGGCGCGCGTCAGTCCGCGTGACGCACGCGCGTTTTGCGCCAGTGATTGGGACAGGTCAGCTGAACGGCTGTTCTTTCTTTCCCGTTACTGCCATTTCTTGTATTTTAAACGTGAAGGCATTTCCGTTCACCTCGCTGCGTTCATGTGTGCTATTCGTTGCAGGGCGCTCAGGTATAGGTGTGCACACCCGTACGTCAACTCTCCGCGCGCACATTCGTGCTAAGTTTACAGTGTTATCATCCTTCCTTTTTTCTTTTTTTTTAATGGTTGGGAGAGGTGTGTTACTTGAAGCACGATACACAATGATATGTACTAGCAACGAAACCCTAACAATAGCACCAGCTGAATCGCAAATAATACATTTCAGAACGGCGGCGGCGGTCTCTTACGGAACTGGTGCAATACGTGTGCCAGCGGCGACCGTACAACCTCCCTCTCTGGTGTACTTATCATATTGTGCGGTCGTGTTTAACCCCCACCGTGCTGTGAACGACAGGTCGACGTGTCGACCATCACTGTGTCGAGCCGAATGGTTCTTCGACGTGTCGACCATCGCTTCCGAGAACCATTCGGCTCGAGGCGGGCGTTCTGTAAAGGCTGGAGCTGTACAGGAGGCGAGCTTCTGATTGGGATTTAACGCACGGACGGCAGCCTCTCAAGTGATTGTTGCTCAGATAAAGGGACGCACATACGATTGCGTCTGTGTAAAGAAGGAAGGACAGTGTTTCGGTTTGGTGGAGACATTGCAGAGGAGGCTATCTTCTCCACTCGGTTGTTTTCGCTATCGGCGCTTATCACTTGCAGAACAACTCGCGCCGAAAACCGGACGCTTCTAGTAGCTTGACAAGGGCGGTATGTGTCGTGCGCCTTACACTTCCGGTCGATCAGATTCGCGAGATTTGCTCTCTTGGGCGTATGTCGCACCGATTCGGTCTGCTCTTGTCACTTCGCAGGGGCGTTCTATAGGCTACGCAGATGGATTCGCCGGCTTTGACAATAGCGTGTCGTGCGTACATTGCATTATAAAGAAGAAAATATCAGTTGAGGATAATTGCGATTATGCGTATAGGTGTGTTTCTATGGGAATGGAACAGTTCTTAAAAATGGTAAGAGAAAGTAAAAAAATGTGAGGAGGAAAAAGGTTGCTTTACGAGGAACTGCAAAGATCTGAGGTGACTAGCATGTGTAACCACAATGCTGCATTGTTAGTGAGGTGCGCAAGAGAACTCAAAGAAAGTACAAAATAACGCTAAAGACGTACAAAGGAGTTCGGGTTTTTCAGTACGCAAGTATACATGGGGACGCTATTAGCTCCTTGAACTGTAGGACTGTGCAAAAAGATTGTTTCCCAAGAGAGCAGCTTTGTATTTGCGGTCCTCAATGATTATCCTTTTTTCTGTCAGCATTCTCCGCACCACTCTGAGTTTAGGCGCACAAGAGGTTCTACGGCCATTGTCGAGCTAACAAACAAACGAAACATTCTTACCACAGACTTCAGGTTAGAGCCGTAGTAACTGTTTTCTGGAGACAAAGCAATAATGGTGGAAAATAGTGCAGTTTGGTGGTAGGGGAATACAAATGCGGTAGAGTAAAGAAAGGAATTGACACAGTGGTCGGCTGTGATAACCACGATTTAAGGAGTTTCTGTGCTGACACACACTGCAGCACCGCTACAGGTCTCTTGTTTTGGCGGTAACATAATCAAAATGAGGTACATCGTCAATTAGTGCGTCAACATCCTTGTAATGCACAGTTAGGATAAAGGCGATTTTGTTGTAACGATGCTTTGGAGCTGATGATCTCGCAAAATTCCCGTAGTATTAGGTCCAAGAACGACCTACAGGGGCGTTGCGAGCGCCGCTCGCGTGACGTCAGGGCATGACTCGCGCCTGTCGTCTGCTGCAGTTGGTCCACTATAAACGTTCTGCGCCTTCTGAAGTGCTTCCGTTTGTGCGCTCTCGTTACCTATGCTTGTATACTTATGAGGGTCATCTCAAATCTGTTTTTACGACGTCTTCGTTCGCGTAAATTTAACCAAAGAACTTATTTCCTATACGACATATATTCCTCAGAGGTAACGCTACAGTGCCAGCTGAAAGAGCTCAGACCAGCCCACTGCGGGTTTTTCATGCGCGGATCTACTTTGCATTGGTGGCTCACGTGAACAATAAACGCAAAAAACATAGCATATAAGAATCCAGTTAGGATATCATACCTGCTGTGACGCAACAAGCATCTCAGAAACGCGGGCGGTATATTAATTCTACAGCATTTAACTTGATCTTAACCCGCCAAGTTATGTTCGCTCACGACGAGCAGTTCATGGTATAATAACGAATTTACCAATTTCTTCACAGTAGCGCTCAGCAGTAACACGAGTGCTTATCACGTTGACGTTTTGTTTATTAACTGCAAGAGCAACACTGCAGTTTAGATTCTACCATCACAACTTGCTTCTTTAACTTCTCAAAATTAGGGCATTCTTCACCGGTTAACTTTAAGTGGCGGTAACTTGAAGTAAAGCTAATTGAGGCTTACAGCTGTTTGCAAGATACAGAAAAGAATGTAGCAATATTTATTCTTTTTTCCGTGCTACACACTCAACTCACTTGAGCACTTTATGGTGCTTGTTGCTTAAGGAACAGACATGACGAATCTGTTTGGCGAACTTACACAGGCTGCTCGGCCCAAATTTTTGAGTGATATGTGCCTTTTGGGCAGCATGGCTGCAGCCAGAAAGCCGAAGCCTTTATTAGGAGTATTACAGTGTAGTAGTATGGGGACATATTGAAGATATAATTATTCCGCCGTGGAGGTCAAAAATCAAGTGAATTCACGTGAGGCTTGTGGTGTCTTCCTTATGAGGCGGGTATGCGAGAATATTTCTCAGTTTGTATAATTAAACAACGCAGGTTCGAGACACCGTGAGGCAGAACGTGTTTGAATTTTCATTTTCAAGGCAGCCTATGCTGCGCTATAGTGCCTCGAGTATACGTTAGGCATTGCTGTTGGCGCTGTAAAAACAGCATCAGGATTTCAATTGTAAGTTGTAGTGAACTGACGGGTTTCGTTAACAATTCGTGCCTCGCCATAACGACAGTCCGTCGCTTCCTTTGCGTGAGGGGTATGCCATATTGATTGGCCCTCGATCTTAATCACGAAACTTTTCTTTCGGGTGACTGTAGCTGTGGTATTCGTGAAGCATTTACATGACCCGCCGTCATGTTAACCGCCATGAGCAATGGGTGCCTGTTTCAGAGAACGGTGGAAGTATAGTAGCAGGCTTTTTCATAGAAAACGCGCCTAACTCTTCTTTTTACGCATTAATAAAGTGGCCATATTTGACTAGAACAACTCACCAGAGTAGTGAGAATCATGATGAAATCATCGTTGGGCAGTGTCCTTCTAACACGGGGTTTATAATGTCGACACCAAATACCAAGATTTTTCTTCCATGTAAAATGCAATGTCCTTCATAGCTAAGTGCTAAGGGAATGTTAAGTGTTTAGCCGAGCATCATACATAACTCCGCCTGTTGAATTTGCAGATATTCTTTTTACGCAAAATTAATGGACAGACAAGGCGCATATATGCATTGCAGAACCACTAGACCCCTTAAACGCTACGTAACTTGCGATGTCCAAGCCGCAAATTTTCTCGACTCAGGCGGTTTTGAAGAAACTGCGGTTCAGGCATGGCAGCAGAAAGAAGCCAACATATCCTTCGATAAGTACGGCTCGAGCCACCAACATGCACAAAGGGAACGAGCGAGCGGCGTCCTGGCCGTGACGTCACACGCGAGAGGGCGCCACTCCAATTTCTCGCAGCTAATAGCGTTCGGCGCAACATGTCTGTCTGACTTGTGTTATTTACTATTTATTTATGAGGTTATGCTTTTCCTATGCAACTTGCTTCTTGCAGATCGAAACATGTGCGGGTAGGTTCCATGCCTTAATCGCACTGCGTGAGCACGCAATCACGTCCGCACGAGTGGGGGTGAAACTTTTGGCGGCTATAATAGTTACTGCGACGATGATGAAATCCAGGGTAGCAGCGTAGGCAATTACTAGACTGTTTTTATCTTGGGACCTCAATCACGATTATGTGCCCAATTATCCCCCTTTTGCTTATGACAGCAAACACACGTCACTGAATACTTAACCGCCCGCGCTTAGGACGACCGTGCGCACCGTGAGCTGAGTCGTCTTTCTAAATCGCGAATTGTGTTTTGAAAGCAGTGCAGTCGTCGTGGTTTAGACAGTGGACCGCGAAGTGCGATGCTGTTATCGGCCTCGCATGGCTGTCGCCTGCGCTAAGTGGCTGCGACAGAACCCTGGCTCCTTGTGTAGCCCTGTAAAGCGAGCCGCTTGCCGACGTGGCAGGGGCGCGCCGCAGCCGCCAACTGCAGGTGGTCTGAATCAATTGAGGGCCGCACGGCTCCCACCGCGGCGTTTGTTAGGCGGCGGCGGTTCGACTCGCTGCTTGAATCACGGTGACGGAACACGAACGCAGTCCACGTCGCAGTCGTAGCGGGTGACACGGTAGCGGCGCCGCGTTTGTTAGGAGAAGCTCCGGCCGGGGGTTGTCCGCCGTCGCCTGTTGTGACCTGCGTCGTCCGCCGCTGTCACTGACGGCGTGGCCGTCGAGTATTTGTTGCGCTGTGAGCGTATCCGTAGTGCGCTGTGCCGAGAAAAAAAAAAGGCATACAAAAGAACCTAAAACACTGCATGCACCTCCTCTTCACCGTGTTTGTTTGCATGGACCACGTGTGACGATAGGTAGCGGAGCGTGAGCTCTCCACTCGCGCCCTGTCGCGTCGTCCTTCACTCCAGTTGCTCCTTCGGCGGAGCGGGGGCGCCACTGTCCCACCAGGCGTTTAGTTCTTGCTTTTGCTGCTGTTGCTGAACTTGAGACGTGCAGCGGTCACGTCGTCGTCATCGCATGCAGTGTCGCCGGCCTCCGCAGTATCGCGTACTAAATACGGGAGAACTTGGTTCTACCTCCGCGCGAGATGGCATGTCGGCCAAAGCGCCTGTGGTGCGAGGATATTATTTTCAGTAAAGCTAGCGTTCATAGAAAGCAGATGACCAAACGCAGCGGTGAAGTGGCTGACTTGTTTATCTGTCCAGGTGCGTGCGTTTCGTGCACTCAAGGAAGTGAATTACGTCTACGTAGCACCCCTGGTGAAGCGACGTGCCGCCGCCAATTGCTGGCGTGTGCAGTCCTTTATTCGAATGATGGCAGTTTCCGCAGATAGTTGAGCACATAGGCAGTGGCAAGTAGGCAGTGGGGTCCGACTTGCGATTTAGAAAAAAGGGTCTCTTACGTCCGTGTCTCAGTAATGTTCGCGCATACGTTCAGCCCAATGATCTGTTTGTTTTCCTACCTATATATCTTTCAACCGATGCAGTGAGGCCTGTCTTGGAGGCATTAGGCAGCGCGACTCATTTCCCGAGAAGCTTTTTAGCTGTGCCTCTGGAGTAAAAATAAACCTTTCGACAGTAATTTTTTTATTACGTTAGACATTCTCGGTACACTGGTTTGACGCATCCAGACTTCCTTTCCTTGCTGGACATTGTGAGCTCGCTACTATTGTCTTTTGTTATCATTACGTTTGTTCGAACTTCAATCGGGTTCATTCTATGGGCAAGAAGTTGCGGCTTCGATTACTTTAGCCGGCAGGCAGAATCACTATTTGGGTAGACCGCAAAAACATCGCTGTGCTGAGATTTCGTCGGAGATGGTCAAAGAAGATTACTCCAAAGGTGGTCAAAATAACAATACTCCACTGCACACCAAACTATAGCTGGGGTGGTCCCCTGTCACGCGTGGTCTTCAACGTTATTTGCGGCCATCATTTAAGCAACCCATTGGGCTTTTGACCGTAAATGTGAGGCAGCTAACGTGCTAGCAGCGCGAACGCTGTTGGAACGCATTTCTAGATTGTCGATGAGGTAGTCATGCCCTGAGCGACCCAGAGTGGTTTAAAATTCGCATTGTGTGTACGGTGACAGCAGATGAGCATCGACGCAGTGTACCTGGCGGCGATGTGCGTGGTAGCAGGTTGCCGAATGCCGTCTCCTTTTTGTAAGCGAAAGCGTAGTTAGCCTCTACCCACCGCTGAAAGTCAGCGACCTCGACTGCTCTCATCTTTGCTGCGTCGTGGCGGATATAAAACGGCAGCGGCTGTGGCGACAACTTGTCATTCCGAATCCCCCACCCCTTCCCCCTCCCTTTTCTATCAGTCAGCTGATTTTTTTCTTTCCTCCTCTTATGTTCTCCTCTCCCTATTCTCCGTACGTTCACCTGAGGAGTGCTGGCACAAGCTGCTTCCCCAACCCGCAGAGGTGGCGAAGGCCAACGGCCCAAGGGTGTTCTAGAAGTCGCCGTTGTCTTGTTCACTGAGCCGTTACTCTCTCTATCCTTTCCATCTCCTCTCCTCATTGTATTTTTACATCGATGCTGGCACTGCTGTTCCACCGCCCGCCCGCTTCCGTTCCATCGCGCTGGCCGTGTTTTCTTTGTTCTATTGTTCTTTCCTTCCCCTTACGCGCAAGCACACACACACTAACACCTCGTCGACTCCTCTCTTCTCGCGCTTCGCGTAACGGCCACTGCAATCGGGAAGGCGATGAAAGCGGATCGCCCTCCCGACACCCCTGCGACGGCGCGGCCACTATGTAGCACGCCCCGTGTTCTACTTAGTTCCGTGCAGCAGCGCCGGGCGCACGATTGAGGCGCGCCCGCTTTTATTGCGGGAGCGCCTGTTCCGCTCTGAATCGGGAAGGCTAACTGTAACCGCTGCAACTCGTGCCGCCACTGGGGTGGCTCGGAAAAAAGAGACGCACTGCCGCCATTTCACAGCCGAACGGGACGGCGATGCTGTCCCCCTCTTGTTCCTCATGTAGTCCCTCGGCCTGTAACCTGGCTAGATTCCTGGGCAAGCTTGTTGTTGGTTTCGCATGTGCGCAGTATACCCGGATGTGCTTTTCTTTTTCGTTGAAGCATGGTGTGGTACGTGCTTTGTGCATTACATCGCATTTTGATCTCCATGGTCTCGTGAGGGAGAGAAGACATTGATGGCTTGAGCGCATACGCAACATGCAAGGAACAATAACGACAGTTTTCCGGTCTTGGAACTCGGCAACCGTGAGGATGTCGAGGCCGCCAGCAGCGCTCTGTGCGAGGAGGGTGGGTGAAAAGTAACGGCAAGGGGCCGCCAACCCGACAACTGCGGCTTGCCGCTACTTTTGTACGAGAACACTGCCGTGTTCTTACCTCTGCACCTTGCTGCCGGCACGTAGTTCTTTCTTTTTTTTTTTCAGGCATAAATGGGGGACCACTAAATCAATTATGAAAACATTTCCGACTTTGTCGACACAGTATGACGTCATGGGTGGCTCTTTACTGTGCCTGCGTTTGTAGGTGGTATGCGGCGAGTCTAAGGTTATAATGCTCTCATAAAAAAGTATATAGAAATTGCGAAAGAAAAAAACATGCGCGACGTCGGGTAACGTCAAAGCGTCAAGAGGCACCCATGACGTCGCGCTCTACTCTCTGCGCGGAAATTTCAACAACGCATAGAACATTTTTATTGATTGCGCGTCAACTTTCTCATGCCGCGTTCCTTTGTTTTGTATAGTTTTGCGTAACGGAACCTTTCGTATAAGGTCACTTTCGCCCAGCTTCAAGAGTGCCCCACAGCCTTTGACAGCTGCTCTGCTTTAATGCCATGGAATGTGCAGAGTTTGTTCGCGTATCTGTGCTCATTCCTGAAAAAAAAAAGAATGCGTTGTGGTTATTGTTACTTATTTTAAATCTTGCGACACACTAATCCAGACGTGCAAGCCGGTTCTGGCAGACGTTGTTCTTCGTCTTTGCTTTTTGAGACGTCAGTTCGTGAGAGGGTACAAAAGATAGAACGCCCGAAGAAACTGTCAGTCAGGTGTGACGTACGAATCCCAGCGGGTACTATATAAGAGCTGTCGTAACGTAGAGTTTCATGACCTCTGGCGATTCGTGTCAGGCTCTTAAGTTTGCGAACCATGCATTGGTGTCGTCTCCCTTCGTGTGCCGAACTCTCCGTCTGTGCACTG
The DNA here is from genome assembly GCF_050947875.1 of Dermacentor variabilis. Taxonomy (NCBI): domain Eukaryota; kingdom Metazoa; phylum Arthropoda; class Arachnida; order Ixodida; family Ixodidae; genus Dermacentor; species Dermacentor variabilis. The sequence continues at coordinate 28,945,532 of NC_134571.1, forward strand.
AGCGCACCAGCGGTTGCTGCGCTGTTGTCGCCTTTTCAGCGGCGACAACAGCGGTGACTTGTTTCTTCCCTTGCTTATTCGGTTCAACTGCGGGGTATCTGCGCCGCAGCGTTTATTTCTTTAATGTACCGGTTTGCTCGGTAAAATTGCTTATCGTTCCGTTACCCATAGGCGTTGCTTGTCTTCCTCCCGCTTCCTCCTATAAATATTTTTTATCATCCCGTAGTTGCATGTCATTTCGCCTATGTGAATACCGCTTTGTGTGATGGCTGACTTTCTGATGTCATGCCCCCCCCCCCCCTCGCGATTATCTCGTGACGACGTTGCAGGAATGCGCAGCGCCACATTTAAGGTGTTATCAACGAAATTCATGCCATTCTTATTGTTCTGTGCTGCTGAGTTTTTGTATATATGTCTTCCGGAACTAACGTCTATGTACCAGTTACGCATTTGCCCATTTTTCACCCGTTCGTGTAACGCGATAGGTTTCTAACGCATTCCTCTTCAACAGAGCCTCACAAGGTGTCGCTGCAGCTCCTGGATGCTTTATTTGATGGGAGTAGTCCGGCAACCGCGAGAGGTGCAAGTTATGATGAAATTGATGTGTATACATATTTCGCACCTGCACTGGTTTTCGAGATTTCCTTTCTTTCACCGATTACGGGGTGTGCGCATTCATAATAGCCATTGTACGCCGCTTGTTATTCTCTTTTCATCTATACGGCCACACGATGTAAGCAGGTCGCCTGTCTCCTTCTCAGTGTTTTTGTCGTCTCATATCCTTCGTCTTTTATTGCCCTTTGATCGTTGTTATAATGTCACCGTGTCGCGGCAACAGACTTGTATACGTTACATACTGGAGGCGGCTATGTTGTGTAATGTATAGTTGCAGGGAGCGAGCTTGCCCACCTTTTCTGCCAGAAACACTTGCTATGCACCGCTGTTTTCATTCCTTTATGAAGAGCGAGACGTTGCCTTGGGAACGGTACCGCCATGCGCCTCGACTTATATAAGCGTATGCAGAAGGAGGGAGAGAGTTCCGCTTGACGTGTGACGAGGTCCTCCCCTTTGCGCGCCATATTTAAGTATCAGCGTTCTTATGTATTACTCTTGTTAAACCACGGCCTGGGTTAAACTTCTCGCTTGGTTGTTACGTTCTATCCGCAGATGCTTGCGTTGCGCTTGCGCCGTCACTTTGCGCGGATGTCGCTTGCGCTTTCACTCTTTTACGCGACATACGCTTTACACATGGCACCATGGCAGTATTTCGAGTTGTCATTCGTTTTTGTCTTCCATGTTTTAAAGCACCACGTCGCTGAAAGCCTCTGTCGCTTCGATTACGCAGGGACCTGTTGAAAGCTCATTATGCGAAAGCGAATGACGACATCGTGTTTTCGCGAGCTCGCATAAGGAGCGTCTGTCGTAATTGTCCAAACGGCATGTTATTTTTCGATACCCGGTTATATGACACCACTAATGCCGAAATCGCGGGATCGAATCACGGCCACGGCGGCCGCATTTCGATGGGGGCGAAATGCGAAAACACCCGTGTACTTAGATTTAGGTGCACGTTAAAGAACCCCAGGTGGTCGAAATTTCCGGAGTCCCCACGACGGCATGCCTCATAATCAGAAAGTGGTTTTGGCACGTAAAACCCCATAATTACTAATGCCGAAAAGGCCTTGCTTTCTTAGTGAATAATTGAGCCGAATCGAGAGGATATATGGCTAGTTTTTTTTTTTTTTAAATAGTATAAAGAAGTCCATCTTACCATTTCCAGGCTAGGCTTTGAGTGCTGGGACCTACTATTATATATATATATATATATATATATATATATATATATATATATATATATATATATATATATATATATATATATATAGTGTGTGTGTATCTATGTGGCACATTTTCCACACCACCCACGGAAAAGTACGACTGTCAGCTTTCGTTCCGGACATTTCCTACCGGTAATTAGCGTGCAGACGGGAAAAGCTCGCAGACCTCGTTTCAGCGCGTGCGGTTTGATTGCAGGAATGTTTGCATTATGTACCGGTCAACCCCCGCTCTATGTGCATCTCACAGAACCCGTTTTGTTCGTTGCCGGCCAGTCACCGCGGTAGGCAAATGTATTATAGTCTTCGTCCCGGACAGGGCTATCAGAACTTTTGCATTGAATTCTTTTTCAGTAAAACGGCACATTTGGACCAACCTGCTCATTTCCAGCCCAAATTCCAGCAAAAGCTGCCCGTGACATCGCACGTGTGGTATAGCTATTCCGCATGCATCGTCTCGAGCTTCGCCTCGGCCTCCTTGTTACAGCGTCGGAGCATTCTTCGGTTCATCTGGAACTGGGACCAAAATTTTCGTCGGTGTTTTGCGAAAATGTTCTCACTCCGCATCTAATCGCACTAACAGCTTCACGGTGCCCATCGAGAAGGCAACGTTTTCAGGAATGGCACTGTGGTGGTCCTTTGAGTCCGCGCGTCGCAGGAAGTGCGTGTCGCTTATGTGGGAAGCCGCTGGCGCGCTGTTCTTTTTTTTTTTTTTTTTCACTGTAGCTCGTGTCGGGACTTGTTTCTTCCGCCCACCTGCGCTGGCGAGCCTCCTGTGTGACAGCCTTGATCGTAGCCGTGCGGGCTGTCAGAAGGCAGCGCGTGTGCCTTCTAACTCGTCTCGTCTCCTCTCTCTCTCTCTCTCTCTCTCTGTGCTGTGACACCTGTTGTTTGTACCGCCGATGTTCGCGAATTACATGGTTGGGTTCGCTTCGCCAATGCAGTGTGTGGGCTCGATATTATGCTCTCCTTATTGTGAACTGGTCTTCGCCGCAGTTCTTGGTTAGAACGCTTGCGCGAAAGCTCTCGCTCTCTCTCGTCCACGCTGCGTCGACAGAATGGAGGGTGAAAGACCGCTTGTGTGAACGGTTCAGGCAGAATCAAACTTAGGCCCAAATAGTGAAACGTTCCTTTCCTTCGACCGCTTCCTAACCTTATCCGAGGCCTCTCTTACCGGAGGCCTCCCTCCCTACGGCGAAGGACCGATGGAGGAAGGAGGAAGCAAGCGTACTCTGAAAGCTCCCTTCGCCCGTCCTCACGTAAGGAACGGATTGCCGTACGCCTGGGTTCGAGAGCATCTCTTATAGGCTTTACGCGAACACTTTTATTCAATAAAAAAATGTTGGATTGGCACACATGATCTTTAAATTGAATTGCTAGCGTGGAAACGCGTGGACGCTTTCTTCCAATTTTATTTACCCAACGCGAGAAACCACCGCAGTCGAGCGCAAAACTTGATATGTTCCAGCAACACTAGCGCGCCGGCATTGCGAGACGCCACTGATGTCGCGAACGCGAATCACGGTCTCTCGCAAGCAATAGTTTTAGATTAAACGCAAGCCGCTTGCGTTCCCTAACCTAAAATTCTCCAATGAGTGGTGCTTCGCATCGTTAGCTTTCGATTATACTGCTTGCGGGAGCGATGATTCATCTAGCTTGCTAATCGACCAGCGCTGACTCAAGCGACGACGAAGCTTCGGAAGCTAGTGTATTCGAGCAAGCTTTCGACGTCGTGTTTCGGCCGCCGGCCATGAGACCGGCAGTTAGGCGTTTCGTTGACGACGTCGTTCGTCAGTGTTTGGAAAAGGTGGCAAGGCTCCTTTTCGGAAGTTCACATTTTAACAGCCTTTACTTTTGTTGATGAAATGCAGTTCCGAAGGCACTTCGAGATATCTCGATCTGTTGCCACAGAACTGATCGCAGGCTTCCGTGCGCCTCCGATGTTTCCGACACAATCACGGCGGACGATAGAAGCAGACTTGCATGCGGTGTGACTTCCATTGTAGCGCAGGAGGCTAGAAAGAAACACAAAACTTCTAAAGACAACGCGCGCGCGAGTTCAAGTTGAAAACGACGAAAAAAAAAAAAAAACGCCAGGAATGCTGGGCGCTTTTGGAAGCGGATGTGCGCTAGCGCCCCCTGCAAATTGGACTGGCGTGAGTGCCTGTGTTTCAATCGCAGATTTCATTCTGTTGCCCTCCGCCGTAGCGGCGTGCTCCGGCGCAGAATTCGTCGGCCACTCCGAATCTGTCATTGGGATTCATTATTAGTAACCACGTCATTGGCGACCGGGTAACGGCGCACGCTACTATGGCGCCATGTCGTAGCGAGTCACCGCCATGGAGCACGTCTAGTGCGGCACTCCGCTATCCCCTTCAGCCTTTCGCCACACTCCTTCACCGCGTTCCCCCTCATGCTTTCGCTGCACCTTCCTCCTCCGATTTCCTTCTCGCATTCTCATCGCTATCGCCGTCTTTCACCCTCCGCTGCGCTGCGCTCGTTCGTTCTGCTGGTTACGCCGATGCGTCGTGAACGCAATCTTTGTGAACGCGTAAAGCCAATAAATGCAGAATAAAGACGGACTTGTTGGTTGCCCCTCCCCCTCCCTTTCTTTCGCGATGTTCGATAAACGTTTGTACGGGATACTTGAAGACAATTGTGTTTGAAGGTAACTCCATTCTAATCTGACGCTTAGTGCATCAACTTGCCATTCAGAGGTGGGACTCTCGACAAAGACAAACACCGCTTTCCTGCAATCAGTTGCATGCAGTGGTCGCACAGCTAATTACATCGTCTTTAGCTGGCCTTTCGAGTTTGCAGTGTTATTCGTCGACGTCCTTGTCCCGTGTACTCTTTGTCTGGACGTGGTCAATTCATCGTAACTACCATCGGAGCAGCTGTTTGTTTTCGCTGCGCAAAATTTGTGAATATAAAAAAGAAAAGAACTTAAGCGGTGATCAAGGATATGTGCTCCTATGCGGAGAAGCTTTGTCTCGAGTTCTACGGATAACTTTTTTTCCCGCGCCCGCGAAACTTGTTCGTGAGCCCCTTTGTGCGTGCCTAACCAGGGCCGGCTTCCACTGTGGCGCCCTCCGTCATGCAGATTATGAGCACGCTCTGATGCGACATTGCGGCGCCCCGCAGCAATTATAAATGGGCGGCCGCTCCCCGGGGGTTCCGACGTGTGCGCGTGCATTCGTGCCCGCCGCCGGCTGGTGGTCGCCGTGTCTGTTGCTGCACGGTGTCGTGCATGCTCCGAAGCGCACGCAGTCATACAGCGAGTGTCGTGAAAAGCACGCCGCCCTATTTCGGTGTGCGTCTATTGTACGCCCCTTTCTGGCACCATTTTTTTTTCCTGCCTTTGCGGCAGTGTGTTGTTTGCGTTTGCGAGTATCTTTCCTTAGTGGGTGGACGATATTTGCCTAGATACGAGATAACGCCATATAAAGCCTTTCTAATGGGTGGGGTGTTTCGGATTCCAAGCTCTTTATTCCTATATATATATATATATATATATATATATATATATATATATATATATATATATATATATATATATATATGTGTGTGTGTGTGTGTGTGTGAGTGTGTGTGTGTGTGTGTGTGTGTGTGTGTGTGTGTGTGTGTGTGTGTGTGTGTGTGTGTGTCAAATTAGCACATTCCAAGCACACTATTTGCTCGCTTTCCTCTCCGATTTGCATTAGCCGTAGTCATCACACCATCCTGTGATACTTGTTCATTCGTAGCGCTCGCACGTTCTTTCTCTCGGTAGGCTGTGTGTACAACTGCGAAACCTGCAGGGCCTTTAAACCAACTTCGCTGTGTACACCCGCGCGTGCTCCCGTGTTCAGCGGCCATCCACGTCCAGCGGGAGCGGCGTCCCTGTTTGCGTTCGCCGCTTTTGCAGTCGTCGCAGGCGGGCCGTCGTCAGCGGAGCCTTCCAGAAACGCCGCCGCCTGCCTTCTTCTACTCGGCGTCGCCGCAGCGTTCGACGCTTCGTGTGTAGCGGCGCGCACGCATTATTGCCGCGTTGCCCAACTGCTCGCTGTGTCTTGTGGCGTCTCGCCTCACTGAGGTGCGCAGGTTGGGCAACGGCGGTTGGGGGCTCTAGACAGAAGCGGCCGACTGCGCCCGCAGCCCGAAGAAGACGAGGGAGGGCTCAAGTTTCGCTTTCTCTTTTGTCTCGCTCCGACGTGAACGTGACGCGAGTGGGCACCCAGAGTGAGGAAACGTGCGTTGGGGGCCGTCGTTAGTCTCGTTACCGGCGTGTTATTAATTTCGTTATTTTGCTCTCTCTTCATAGGGTGGAGTTTGGAGCATGTGATGAAAACGTTACACCGCTCGCGACACCCGTCTTTAGCGTTGCCGGCTGTATTTTCGCTAACGGCCGGGTGCCTGCTTTGGCGGGCCACGCTGATGGCGCGCGCACTGCAGTGGCGTGCCCGAACGCGCCGCGGCATGGTTGCCCGAAAGAGCAAAGAAGCCCAGCGAAGACTCGACTGCCGCCGGTTTCGCTGCCGCAGCAGCAGACCGGCCCGTTCGAAATTGCGCTTGCCACTCAGTGCCGCCCTTGGGCCTTGACGATGGCCGCGTGTGGTGGTTTAGTTCGCGCGTGTGCAATCATTTGTGGTCGAAAGTGTTAACGCTGATCACGGCACCATGTTTATTTTTTTTCCACCTCCTTTTTTGTAAGTCTTTTTCATAATGGCCCTCTAAGTTATACCTGTCCGTTCCTTTGAAGTTCTTTACTTCTCTCTTTTCTTTTCTTTTTTTCTTTTTTTTTTTTTTACGAGGAGGGGTTCAGGCTTCGCTCACTTTAAAAAGAACGCGTCTGTACTTCTCTATTCTATAGCTTTGGGTCCTGCAGCGTTAATGATTGTCACGTTCTGTCGTTGCTTTTGTAACCTTCGTATGCCGCAAGTGCTTGCATGATCATGCCAGGAAATATAGCTTTGATGTTGAGTGTCTGGCTCTTGGGCACCACGCTGTCCGAAAGACGAAATTTTAGTTCCGACGTCCGCTTCTAAAATCAGTACACGTGGAAGGTGCGTTTCCCGCAGGTAAAACTGACGTCGAATTCTCATGAACAGTGTTAACAAAGTAGTGCGGGAGGTTGTGGCGAAAGGTAACGGAGGCGACGTAATTGTTGTCACTTCATTTCAAACTTTATACTCAAGCAAATATAATCTGAAATAGCATTTGGTTCGTCTTACTTTCCTGGAGTTTGCGGTTGGAATGCCATTTCAAAATTGTTTAGCATGCATGCCCCCCTGTGCGTTCTTTTGTCTAACCTTTAAAAAGCAAAAGTTGGCGCGTGAATTATCATCTAACACTGAAGGCAAAAATAAGGAAATTCAGAATCCACCTGCCGGTTCCTGGATGAAAAAGTCGGCAAATTCGTGTGTTCGGTACGCGTTCAGTAATGCGTAGGATAATGGTATACCGGAAACTCTGTAACTTTACCTACATCGAATATATAATAATGCCCGAAAATATTGCATTAAATAATTTCTCTTCGCAGCTTCAAATGTGGCGAACGGGTACGTGGAAACAACGCAGCACCTTGTATTCGTAGCGTGCCGCATTTATCTGTTTCACATATCTGTAATCCAGCGCACTCATTCTGCTTCGCTTTTAATTAGTTCAAACAACTTAAGTGTAAACTATAGGTGTCTTAAGAAAATCTAACTGTAGTGGCACATCTTGTAATTGACACCTAATGTGAATATACGTGTAGCAAAAAAGAAAAAGACGTACTGCAAAACAACACTGTTCGCGGAAAAAATTCGCTTGTCGGTCTTCGATCTTTCCGTTTAAAGCTTTCTGATTGTGAAAAGATGCGATACTTGCTTCAAGCCAGTTTGTACGGACAAGCTCCCGAGGACAAATCGGCAAAAGCGACTTTGGAGAAAGAAAATGAAAAGCGAAACTCATTATGCCCGCTCGGCCATATATTTGATGTGTGTTTCAGAGCATCAGAGTGTGTTGTTCAGTCCTTCCTGGTGTTACCCTCTCCTTCTTCTCGGGGCTAGTCATGCTACGTTCGAGTGGTCGCTCCCGCGCTCTGGTGCGGAGCGCACAAATCTTGAAGCCGCCCTGAAACCGAACCGGAGAAACTTTCAGTTTGAGAGTACTTTGAGAGTTTGAGTACAGTTTGAGGAACTTTTGAGAGCGGTGGACGAATGGAGTCGGAAGCGAGCGAGAGGGCCTAGTTTCCGGCTTTCCTCCTCGCTGCCGGATCTAAACACTGTTGTGCCATTACCACAAGCCCGGATTCCGAATCTGCAAGATGGAGAATTTTCCTGCGAGCGCCCTTTGGACAAACCCGGGGCTGCGCCGAAAGGCACAGCGCCCTAATTCACCCTTGACAAGTCAAGATGCTGAGCCGTCAGGCAGTGGTGTCCTCCGGAGAAGCATCGGCGGGCAACATGTTCAAACGTGTCGCCAAGTGCCAGACAGCCCGGCGCCGTACATCCCCTTCCCTGGAGGTCACCGCGCCCGCCAGTTTTGAACGGGGTGGCGAGCGTGGTCGCTGGTTGGACCGCCTCCGACGACCGTCGAGTGCTCACTTTGTATTGGGCCGTTTGAGTGACAATGGTTTCTGGGGGCTTATAAGCCGCGGCGCGCCGCCTGGAAAACCGGATCCGCCGACCCACCGGGAGCAGAGTGCCGCTCTCGACTGGAGTGAGATGTGTCACGCGTTTTCGCCGGACGTCGCCGTGCGAGAACAGTCGCGTTTGCTGTGAGCTCTCGGCCCCAGTGCCGATCCCTTCATGTCCTGTATAATGACCTGTATATAGTGTATAAAGTCCCTTTTGTTATTCTCACCGACGCCTGACTCGGAGTCTTCGCTACCAACGCTCTGTCACGAAACGGGTGACGAGCGCTACGGGACCACCTCAAAGTCGTAACAGTGGTGCCAGCGGTGGAAAGTCGTAACAACACGCAGGAGCACGTTGGCGGACCATCTCCTGCGGGAACGTCGGCTCGGTAGTTTCTTCTGTCTCTCGTGGACGGTAAGTCAAACCAACCTGTGAAAGTTGTGAAATTTAAGTTTTCTCGTTTCCGGAAAAAAAAAAAAAAAACTGATATGAGCATGACGACTTCATTGACTAACCTAGTGTGGTGCTCTGTGGACCCTGGCGCGAAGTGTCAGTGGATGCAGGGCGCTTTTCGTAATTTCTTCGCGTGTTGTACGTGGATTGCACTCAGTACATGTTCAGCCATACTGAGGAAACGAATTGCGTTAATATGAAAATTACCGTTTGCTCAAGTCTTTTTGACGCGTCTCGCTGAGTGCCTGAGTGCTTGCTATAACAGTCGCGTATCATAGACGGCACCTCCAAAAATAAATTTTGAAGAAGTAATACGTACTCACGTCGGTGACTACGGAGGTTGCACAATTGACTGCGACTGAAGACCTAGAATGACTCACGGCGACCGTCGTCGACCCACACCGGCAAGCGCGATTGCCCAAACGTCTCGCGATTGGCGCCGTTGGCGTCACCTCGTCCTGCGTATGCGGTACCGATTTGTTGAGTAGGTTTGCGACTTCAGTGGCGTTACTGAATAATTGAGCAGCTACCAACGTACCCAAAAACAATAGCTTTTCGACCAAAGGGATAATTTTTAACCGGTCGCTTTGCCGCCAACTTGGTTGCGTGACCTCTGCAAATCGCCGGTGTTAATGAGCCTTTAGGCGTCGTGTAGTTTTAGACTTTTTTGTGCATATTGTCACGGCTCACTTGAGACAAGAGCAGAGAGCGTTATTTTAATCTAGACAATTAGAACAAGCGTTCAGTTTTAGCTTCTTCTTCTCTAGCACGCTCGCTTGCACACACGAGGTCGTCGTTCTCGTCGTCAGCGTGGTTGGGCACAGATGGCGTCGTGGCATTTGCCCCCCTTCAGAAGGAGCAGCGTCCCGATGCTTGGCGGGTAGCACCCGGTGTCCAGCCCACCAGCAAGTGTCCATGTCATTCAGCCAAATAAGGTTTCATGCGCACCACGTGCACAGTCTCAGGCAGGTCCTGACGGCGCCTCGAGCAGGATTGGCTGTCAGGAGTGAAGCGAGCTCGTGGTCATCTCGCTGTTGTTGAGAGATGGTAGCTGCACCAACAACTCCTAAAAAGCCTGCGGGTTCGTCATCATCTCGGCCTGACGACTCGATCGGTGATCTGGAAAGGCAGTCAGCGTCTAAGTGCTGTCTGCCCGATTTATAGACCACTGTCATGTCGTACTCTTGAAGCCGTAGGCTCCAGCGTGCCAAACGTGCAGATGGATCTTTCATGTTGGTCAACCAACAGAGAGAATGATGGTCACTTATGACTTGAAATGGGCGGCCATATATGTACGGGCGGAACTTGGTAACGGCCCATACTACAGCCAAGCATTCCTTCTCTGTGGTGGAGTAGTTCGACTCGGCTCGCGACAGTGTTCTACTCGCGTAAGCGATGACTCGCTCAGCGCCGTCTTGCCGCTGAACAAGGACGGCACCTAGACCCACATTGCTGGCGTCGGTGTGGATCATTGTCGGCGCATCCACGTCAAAATGGGCAAGAACAGGCGGAGTTTGTAGACGGTGCCGCAACTCGTTAAATGCAGCCTCCTGTTCCTCGCCCCACATAAACGTGACATCTTCTCTGGTTAGGCAGGTGAGCGGTGAGGCGATGCGTGCAAAACCTGCAATAAATCGCCGGTAATATGAGCATAGGCCCAGGAAGCGTCTGACTGCCTTCTTGTCCGTAGGCCTTGAAAACTTTGCGACGGCTGCGATTTTCTCAGGATCAGGTCTGACGCCTGTGTGACTTACAATGTGGCCCAAAAACTGTAGTTCTTGATAGCCAAAGTGGCACTTTTCAGGTTTTAAGGTAAGCCCAGCGGACCGTATGGCTTGAAGAACTGACCGTAGCCGACTGAGATGTTCATCAAATGTGGCAGAATAAACAATCACATCGTCTAGGTACACTAAGCAAGTCTTCCACTTAAGGTCTGAGAGAACAGTATCCATTAGTCTTTGGAACGTGGCTGGGGCGGAGCACAAACCAAAAGGAAGAACTTTGAATTCATAGAGCCCATCAGGCGTCACAAACGCAGTCTTTTCGCGATCCTGCTCATCGACCTCTATTTGCCAGTATCCACTTTTTAAGTCCATCGATGAGAAGTAATGTGCATGCCGCAGCCTGTCGAGGGAATCGTCGATGCGTGGTAAGGGATACACATCTTTTTTCGTAACCCGATTGAGCTTGCGATAGTCGATACAAAACCTCAGGCTGCCATCCTTCTTCTTAACGAGTACCACGGGCGATGCCCAAGGGCTTTTCGACGGCTGGATAACATCATCGTCCAGCATTTTCTTGACTTGCTGCTGTATTGCTTCACGCTCTTTCTCAGCCACGCGATACGGATGCTGTCGGATGGGTATTGCTGTTTCCTCCGTAATGATGCGGTGTTTCGTCAGTGGTGTTTGACGCACTCGGGACGTTGCAGAGAAGCAGTCTTTAAAATGGTCAATCAGTTCTCTGAGCCCTTGTTTCTGTTGCGGCGCTAAACCTGGGTCAACATCGACGACGGGTGTAGATGGCATCGTATCGGTGGTTGATTCCTCTTTTACAGCAAAGCAGTGTTGGACGTGGTCAATTTCGTCAAAGTACGCCACAGCGGTGCCTTTACTGATGTGCCGGCGTTCATTGGTAAAATTTGTCAGTAGTACCTCTGTGCGACCACCGATTAGGCTGACGATACCCCGAGCGATGGCAATACCTTGATGGAACAGAAGTGCAGTTAGTTGTTCGGCTACACCGTCCTTGTCAAACTGTTCTCCGCAACTTACGGAGACAAGACTGCATGATAGTGGTGGTATGCAGACGTCGTCGTCGGCGACACGTAACGATATACGTCGGCGCTCTTCGTCTTGGCTCGTGTCTGTACTAGTTGTCAAGGTTATCTCGCCGTCCCGTATGTTAACCACGGCGCCGTACTCCCGCAAGAAGTCCATTCCAAGGATGAGTGATCTGCAGCACTCTTTTAAAATCATAAAAGTGGCGACAAAAGCTGTATTTCCTATCTGGAGCCGTGCAGTACATTTTCCTGTAGGTACCATTATCTGGCCCCCGGCATTTCGAATATAAGGGCCCGTCCATTGCATTCTGACTTTCTTAAGCCGGTCTGCCAACTGCTCACTCATTATCGAAAAGTCTGCACCAGTATCAACTAAAGCTGTCACGTCGTGCCCATCAATTGTTAAGAGTAGGTCGGCACTTACAATTTCGTCGGCGTCCCGTTCCTCCGGGTTGCTCTGCTCGTTTCTCAGTAATAATGGGGGATTTTCGGCGGTTCGACGACTTGCAACCTTCCCCCCGGAGGTCGCTGATTTCAGTTTCCCCGCCGTGGGCTTGGAGAGCGGCCTCGTACAACGTCGGCGAAACTGCGACGGTTCGGCGAAGAATAACGTAATGGAGACGGCGAGCGCGACCGCAGATTAGCTGAGCTGCCTTGTTCCTGACTGACACTGTCGTCGAAGCGTGGATGTCTCTCTGGAAACTGGCGCGGAGTGGCAGGTGACATTTCCTGGATGCCACGCTGGCGATGAGGGCAAAAACGATAAATGTGCCCTGGTTCGCCACAGTGAAAACACAATGGTCGGCGATCAGCAGTGCGCCATACGTCGGTCCTGCGAGGCTGGGGTCGCCTGAAATGCTCCCTCTGTATCCAGGCAGCAATAGGTGGCCGCTGGTGGTACTGCTGTACCGGCATGGTAGAAAGCGGGCGACGGACAGCGTCTGCGTAGCTATATGCGCGTGGCTCGAAGCGCGTCTCGGGACTCGGTTCAGGGAGCGGCTCAGGAGGTGCTAATGCTTGCCGAATTTCTTGGCGAACAACTTCAGCGACCGAAGCAACAGTAAACTCCTTCGGTGTCACAGTTTGCTTCGCAATCTCCTCGCGCACAATGTCTCTTATCAGTTGACGCAGCGAGGTCTCGTCTGTCACTGTGAGTACTGCGGCTCCTGCAGGCGCATCGTTAGTCAGGCGTTCGTATTGCCGACAACGCTGCTGGAGCGCCCGCTCGATTGCTGTGGCTTCCTTAATGAATTCTTCCACTGTTGTAGGCGGGTTCCGCACAAGACCAGCGAATAGCTGTTCTTTGACGCCGCGCATGAGATGGCTTAGCTTCTTCGAATCCGGCATGTTGGGATCCGCGCGACGAAACAAACGAGACATGTCCTCGGCAAACATGGAGACACTTTCATTGGGCTTCTGAATTCGCAACTCGAGAAGTCGTTGTGCATTATCTCGGCGATCAGTGCTTCCGAAGGTGTCAAGTAGCCGACGGCAAAATTCATCCCACGTTGTCAAATGTGCCTCGCGGTTTTGGAACCACGTCCTTGCGCTACCTTCAAGAGCGAAGTACACATTGGAAAGCTTCTGGTCCGGACGCCACTGATTGACCTTAGCTACGCGTTCGTACTGGTCCAGCCAGTCTTCGGCGTCTTCGTACGTGTCACCGTGGAAGCTTGAGGGGACTAGATGGTTTTGGATAGTCACCTGTGTTGGGCTTGCAATCGCCATTTCCTGAGTCGTTGAGGTCGCTGACGAAGTTCGTTGCAAGAGACCAAATTCCGGGCACAGACCTTGCAGGCGGCGGCTTGCACGGTGCACAGGTGTCTCGACGCGTGGATGATGTCTTGAAGGGCTGGACGCAGGGCTACTCGCAGGAGTCGTCCCTATCATTAGGCGATGATGCGATACCCAGCACCTCCACCAGTGTCACGGCTCACTTGAGACAAGAGCAGAGAGCGTTATTTTAATCTAGACAATTAGAACAAGCGTTCAGTTTTAGCTTCTTCTTCTCTAGCACGCTCGCTTGCACACACGAGGTCGTCGTTCTCGTCGTCAGCGTGGTTGGGCACAGATGGCGTCGTGGCAATATTGAAGGATTCGATGGTAATCTTCTCTTTGTCCTTTTGACAGACCCTGCCGCAAGCAGAGATGACAACGTGCATGATGTGGGTGATGGAGAAGAGGGCGTTGCTGCTGGGTCTAATGGTATGTGTGTGGGCACTGAAAGCATGTGCTAGGTACAGAAGCCCACCTTAATAGATAGTTTCATTTCCTATGGTAGCGTTCCTTGTGCAAAGCTTGTTCCTGTCAGGTTCTGCTTTGTGGCATAGCACTGCTTTTATAGAGGCTCAAAAATTACAACGTGCCTCAAAGTGCTTTCATAGTAACAACAGACTTGTTTTTATAGGCTGATAGTTGGGCAAGTTGTTATGAACTGCGCTGGGATGCAGGGCACGAGGTAAGAAAGAACACTGATGAGCACACACTTATAACTGAGCTAATTGAAAAAAGAATGAGAGAACCTTTGATAGCATACAAATATAGTAGGAACAAACTCAGTTGTAAGTCTACACTCGTCTGTTTCCTTTTTTATTTGTCTCCCATGTGGTGCAGTTTGTATCAAGAATTGCTTTGCCTCACGCAGTGAGGTTATTTTACCCACAATGCTGAATAAATTTGGAAGAAAGCAGTTAGGATCAAATTCAAGATGGAGAAAATGCAGCCGCTTCCAGCATAAGATGCATAACGAGTGGCTTCATATGCTAACAAAAAAAAAAGCAACAATAATATAAAGTGAAATCGACTGCTAACAAGAAACTAACCAAAAATGGTCAGTACAAATAATCATTGATACTTATTGTTTTAATGTTGTTTAAAAGTATTATCAAGTTGATAAAATGCAAGATAGCTCGAAAATAACGGCTATATATTAAAGGAAATAACTGAGTTACCGCTCCAAGATGTATAACATAATAACTGTTTTTATTTATTCACAGAACTCTTGAGCGATGGGAAGACAAAGCTGCTCCGAGATTACTATGGAAGGTACATGCCTCAAGTTGGACCTGTCAAACATTTTCAAGTAAAAAAAGTCATGTATGAGCAAATTGCACAAGAAATCTTCCAGGTGTTTAATATATAGCCCACTGGAGTGCATTGGCAGACTAAATTTGAGACTGTGGCAGCAAGGAAGAGGAGGGATTACAAAAACAATAAATTGGCAGTGTCATGCCACCTATGAATCAGAGTTCGCCAAAATACCTGCCATGAATGACAATTTCGAGCCATAGGTCCTTAGGGGTGTCAATAGTTCAATAACTATGCGACCCTTGGCACAATTTCATGTGCTGGGACAGAAAACATTGATGTGACAGCCACCTCACGCCCACTACCCACTACAAGGGAATCAAATGCAAGGCCACAGGAATATTCAGGGGAAGAGGAGGACTTGAGGAGACTCCAGTGGACCCTTCTTTGGGCCTCAAGATGAATAAACATGCAGAGCAACCAAACGTTGATTGTGGAGGCACATAAATGTGTTTTTTGAAAACATGGAGCAAGTGGTATATGATGAGAGTAGTGGGGAGAGCATGAGCAGCAAAGAGAGTTAAAGCATGAGCAGCGCCATCAGGTACTCCTGAAAGCTCATCATGAGCAGATGGAAGCTCTGATCAAGATAACAAACATGTTGCGAAGTGCTGTTGAGACTGACATGTTGAAGCTGACTGAAAAGTTGTGCTTTCATGTAGCATGTTAACCAAGGAGTTTTGCGGGACGGAGGGGGGGGGGGGGGCTTCTTATAGCACATAAAAGCGCATTGTACATTTTGTCAGGTGAGGACAGATAGATTTCTGTGTGAAAAAAATTGTCACTGAGCAGTATAAGAATACATCAATAGAAGATTACATTTATTAGCATATTCTGGAAACCTTGTGTTCAGCAGTACATCCACTGTTTTGAGATCTGCGCAATAAAAAAAATTTGGAAACAAATAACCTTTGTGTGAGTAACTCAGCATACACAGATATGCTCAGCCACTTTGTTTCTTTTCATTTCACCCAGCTGGCACAGTGTTGCCGCATGTGCATCAGGTGCCTGTTACACTGTTTGTTTGGCAGCATTGTACAAGATGATATCTTACAGTTGTTCTGCTCTTTTTTCATCGTCTAAAATGTCATCCATGGATAAGTCTCCAGCAACCAAGTACAAAATGTGTGGAATACATCACACCACTATAAACTGGGTGATGTTATCTACTGTTTCAAATTCCACGTAGCAAAGCTAAGTCTTTGTTTCAACATGCTGAAAGCATTTTAAATGATCACCGTTGTGACACAGTGCTTGCTATAGGTGTTCTGGTGTGCCTTCACTGCCCATAATTTTTAAAGGGGGTCAAAAGATGTTCCCTGATCAGGTAGGCAGCATTGTTAAAATGTGGTATTTCTTAATGTTGCATACCTGCAGCAGTTCTGTACTGACTGTTGAAAGACACATGGCAGAGGCGTCATGAATTTTGCTTGGTGGTGTATTGAAAATACCCCTAAACCTGCCTCTCGAATCACATATTCCCTGCATGGTTAGAGAAACCTGGTCGTGACGGTTTGTGTATCCGGATCTGATATTGGGGTTTGGCCACCTTGTGGGTACGAATGTGCCACCGATGCAGCCAATCACTCCTGGAAATTCTGCATCCTAAAAAAAGTGCATGTTAATGCTTACATTCATACCACCCATGAAGTCCTACCAAAATGCAGTTCTATATATATATATATATATATATATATATATATCTATATATATATAAAACTTTCAATGATGTTTGCAAGTTTAAAAGTCACTTGAATATGTAGCCATGTGAGCATAAGTTACAGTGGGACAGGAACATTCAGAGGCACAAAAAGTGCATGCTCACAAAGGCTACCAGATACATATTGCAATTTATTTATATAGGCTAACTGTAATGGGCAAAGGTGGTAATTATAAGAACCATATTTTGTGGCTGTGCGAAAAGTGACATTTTTTTCCGCTGCTCACTTGCAGTCCCTAGTTTTTTTTCTTTACTTTGAGCCCTATCGCATGCGTCAGTGCTCAGAGGCAAAGCATACATTTTCAAAGGTCTTTGCTGTTGCACGTTTGTCCTTGGTAAAATATGATTTCTGGAGCAATGCTGCAGAGGAAGCCAAGCACTTTATCAGTTATAACTCCCCTGGGTCAATTCTGGCATGTTGAATAGTACAGCAACTTCTCTAATTGAAGCTTTGTTTGAACAAGTTTATTATACAGGTTACTGAATGCCTTCACACCTGCTTGTGTCAAACACTGGCTACATTCAAATGCGAAGCATTTCTTTGGGAAGCTCGGGCACTACAGCGCCTTGCTGGCGGTGGCTATCGAGCTGAGGCTCGTCGCAATGCGCGTGTCAAGTTACGCTCTGGCGTCTGCTGCGCTCCGGCGTCGGGCGTAAAACGGCCGGCCACCTCGGATGCGTAACGCCGGGTGGCGGTATAGCCTCCTTGCGAATTGAGGGACTTGCGAACAGCGACCCGACAGCCCGTTTCCCCACGACCGTTCATTTCTTATCGCCAGACAGCAGCGGGCCGCCGACTCGTTCCTCCCGACGCTGGAAACGCGTGGGTACGTCATGTGTATGGGCGTTCGCTGCCATCACGCACAAACACGAGGACGGCACGTTGCCGGCACTGACTTCGGTGATGGCGTCGTTGCGGAAGGTTCGAACGACCAGTGCCGCGCCCGTAGATGCCCCTCTTCGTGATATATGTGTGCGTATATGATTTGTGTATTTGTGATGTACCATAGCCAGTACTGCTTCGCACGACATCGAATCCTACGGTGCGGGGGGCATGCCTGGTTCTTTTTCAATTCTCTTTATTCATCATAAGATATCCTCGCTAGACTCCTGGGCTAAACGCTGCAAAAAAACAGGCTTACGGCGTCCAAGAGTCCGATATGCGGCACCATGTGACCCTCTGCCCTCCATATGTCGACAGTAAACTCGCCAGAAGAAGGCGAAAATGTGATCCTCTGGCGTTTTCGCGACGGATCCACCTTGTCGCCTCGACGGGCAGAAAACCGACATTGAGAAGAGTTCTGTGAGGCTGTAGCATGCCGGCCGCAGTAGTTTTTGTTAAACTGATACCACATTTTATAATATATGCACTCTGTCTTATTTGTTAGTCTAATTACCTCTTAGTTAGTGTAAAGCCGCGCGGCGTTCTCACTTTAGTTGACAACTCGGTGTATAGACTGTTGGGTCAGTTGGGACCAACAAGCGTAGACTGTTGGGCCAGTTGGTGCATCATGTGGTGTTGTTGAGCGGAATTATGGGCGGGGAGAAACGGAGTGGACAGGACAAGCGCTCAGTTCTCGCACTTTTCTTTTGCTGGCCGAAGAACTCGTCAACCGTTTCCCCGCAGTCACGGCTGAAATCATCGTCGATTCACTGGTGCTGTCACTGCTCGCTTCTAAATGCGATACCAGCACTGAAGGTGTCGCTAAAGCTGCCGCAATCGATGCTTGACTCGCCACGATGAACGTCAACGACAGGCAAAATGCCAGATCTCGCGTCAGATCTTGAAGGCGCTCCCGTAAAAAAGTCGGAACGCACCAGAGCGCTCGGAAACCGAGGAGAGCGATCTAAATCAACCACTCGAATGTAACTGGGCACCCGATTCCAACCAGTCGAATGTAAACGGTTCTTGCAGAGCGCTAGAAAGTGACCAGTCGAATGCACCGTTAGGAACTGAGCGTAGGATGCGACCTGACATGATCAGTGCCTGACAGGCAGGCGCTGGCCCGCGTTTTCCTGTCTTTTTTTGTGACAGTGGAGAGAGGGTCACGTGCTTGCAGAAAAAACCTGGAACTAATCGTAGAAGAGGAGTTTACCTGCCTGCCCACCATGGTCAGCATGGTTCAAGCTGCCAACGCAACCCACCGAACTCTTCGCCCCACGTCTTCAAGCCTATCATTCGCTATGCTACCTTCGAAGTCGAATGGTTGGCCGGTGCTTGGGACGTCGTTCGTTTTCTCCTCTCGCGTCGTCTCTATGCGCCCGTTCGCCTGCCTGCTCACAACTTCCCTTATCCGTCGCCGTCCTCTTTTCCTGGTAGGAGAGGTATTGGAGGAAGGAGGGGTCGTTCGAAACGAAAACCAGAAACAGAGGGGAAGAGGAAAGGACGGCGCATCGTCCTGTGACAACCTGGTGGAGGAGAGCAGCTGCTCGCGCCCAGCGTGCGCCGGCGCAACCTTCTCGGATTGCTGCTGCCTGGGCTCTGCGACCGCGCTTTTAAGCATCGCGGGAAACGCTTGCAGAGGAAGTCTTGTGGCTGCTCTTTCTGCACGAGGCAGGCTCATCTTGCGCACTCGTATCGGGAGGATACGCAAGCCCGTCACGTTCATTGTTGTTTCGGCCGGACAGGCGGGCGCTTTCGTCCTTGACTGGAATGCGATACGCTTCTTGCTGGGCTTCCTTCTCCGTTTGCGCGTTTCTCGCTCGCTGCAGTTTCTTCCCCTATCGCTTTGGTTCTCTCCCCGATTGCTGCGGTTGACGGATTTTCTTTGTTGCTCGTGCGCGATTACAAGCTTCCGCTAATGTAGCGCGCTGGAGCTCGGAGGGCGCCTTACGCTTGCGCTGCCCGGGCCGTTTAGTAGCGCAGCTGCGCCTTGCGAGGCAGAACGAGGGCCATGGCACCGGCAAAAGATTGGCACTTCAAGACACTAGTTCAGCTTCGCATTTCGGCTAGGACGCTACACGGTAGGGTGTCAATGTGAAAGGGAATGACTGACGAATTCAGGAGAGCTAGTTACCTCTGTTTTTGCAGCAAAATTGAGAAAGCCGAAAGGACAGATTTCAACAGTCGACCTACTGGCAAGTACGAGGAACGTTCCAAAAGTAATTTTCGTCATATTTTTGAAAGAGAAGATGGTACACCAGTTGAAACAGACAATCGCCACATGAATCCACGCCCGTTGCTGGTTCAACGACGTAGGGAGCATCACCGGAGGAGGAATGACGCATGCGCAGACCGGCAGCAGACAAAGTAACAGCAGACCGGCGTGCCCGAGGTTATTCGAGTACAAATCACGATGACAGACATACGTGTGCTGACAACGTGGTCGCCACTGGAAGTGCGTGGTATTATCCGGTGTGAATGTGCACGTTGGACTATTGTATCCGTCATCCATGAACGCCTACAGATCGTGTATAGCGAAGAGGTCGTGTCTCAGGCCTTGAATTGCAGGGCACTGAGTTTTAGCAGAGTGGTTTCTTCAAACTGATTGCACGCTACGACAGATGTCATGTCGGGGGCGACTATGTGGCAAAAACACTACAAGGTGTAGTTCATGATGCCATGGTGTATTATTTTTTGGCACTAAAGTTTCCAAGGACGAAACTTGCTTTCAGAACGTCCCTCGTATGAGGGGTTGATGTCCAAAGTGACATTTCTGCCTTGCTCACCGCTTGATTACAAATAAGTGTTACATTTCACATTTGACCGCCCTGTATGTTACCTGCTCCGGCACTGTCTGTTGAGGTCACCGTAGGAGATGGCTGAGTTGGCGCAGGCAAGTCAGCTGTTTTAATCTGGTTGCCACGGGAAGTATTTATCCCATGAAGTCGAGCTGGACACCATGCCCTTCGTTTCCGCGACGGCGTTTACTCGGTAGCCATTAGCCGTCTTTCGATTTCCGAGAAAGCTCGCATTCTTTCTTTTTTTTCCGCCCTGAGAGTTTCTCCTGTTTACACATCTCGACTTCAGTTTCCGCCTTCGCACGTTCATCGTCATTATATGGTACGAAACACTTGCCCCGCAAAGAGCAACCTGAAAAGACGGTAAGAAAGTACGTATATTTCTTCCGTAATGAATGGAATTGGGGGAGATCGTTATGGCAGGCCGAACAGCACGCGGCGGTTTCCTTAGCTTTCCAGTGCACTCAGGAAGGCAGCAGTGACCAAGTCCTTGGCATGTGAACGTCATCGAGGAGGCGTTGCACGAGGGCGTTCTGTTTTTGTTCGCTCCCTCACCTCTTTCGACGCTGTTTCCAGCCGCGGATCCGTGATGAGGGCGCTCACTTCCTTCAGTCACCCGCAGTGTTTGCAGTGCAGCCGTCGTCCATTCGTCAGCGGTCGTTTTGTCGTGCGATTATTTTAGTTGTCCTGAGGCGGCTCTACGTGCAGTAAATTCACTTTTATGCTTGTGGCTGGCGCATGCGTACATTTATGGTAATCGTGTTGCGCGACACTGTGACCGCTCGTCTACCAACGCAAGATTGTGTCTGGCTGTAGAATTTCTGGTGTGTCAGGTGGCCGTCGGCAGCCTGTCGCGCCAAATCAACTTAGGCGGCGTGAGCAGTAGCGAAACGATGTGCATGTCGCCGCAGGTTGTCCCAAAAAGGGGTCGGATACGTAGAGGGATGTATATGTTGTGGTCTCATTATTGCAGGACGATCGGGCTATCAAGAGGCAAGAGAGCAATCAAGAGTTTCGCATAATTCCGAAGGAATGCTTGCTTGGTGCTCTCGCAATTTTCGACGAGCCGCTTCTGCTCCATGCGTCTGCGTGCTTGGGATGCGCGCCGTGTAGCGAGATCAGGTTTCGCGCACCTTAACTGATCACGTAGGCGGAAGCGCGCGTTGGCGTACTTTCCGCGTGCCGAATAGTGTGTGCACAGTTCGCGGGCCACACGGGGGCGCGGGACGGGCGGTTACCGCCGGCCCACGCACGAACAGGGTTCGCGCGTTTTCGTCGGATGCGGCTCGCCGATCAGTTGGAAGCTGCGCGGCGGCTTAATTACGTAAAGGTCACGCCGGTGTGAATGTTCATTGTCGGTCGAGCGAAGGAACTCGTGTCTACACGCTTTGCATCGCTGAGCTTAATCCGCCCACGTTGCCACGGCTTCTGTTTCGTTTGAGCGGGCTTTGTTGAAACAGCGGTCTCACAGAAGAGCCCGAGGCTGCAGTCGAAGGCGAGTGCGTTGTGGGCGGCGGACCTTTAGGATGTACTTATTAGAACGAAGGAAAAGGTGATGCCTGTGTTGAGGTTCAGCCAAGAGATTATTTAAAGTGAGCTGTGGGGAGGTTCAGTTACGGTAGCGCTTGCGGGTCATCGACTGTTTTAGGGATGAAATATTTCCTTGGTGATTATAGAAAGAAAAAGGAAGAAAAATAAAGTCAGTAGGCAAATTGATCCCATGTATTATAGCCGAGGTATTTACTTAGAATGTGCTGGCCAGAGGGGGGGGGGGGGGAGCTTCATTATGCTGCTGCTTGCGGCATAGGCGGTTTTTATTTTGGGGATCACGGGAGTTCGGAGGATTTCTTGTCATTGTAGAAGGAAAGAGAGAAAGAAAAGGGTGGCGTGGATCTGTTATTTTCAGGCAAGGAATTGCGAAGCAATTTGCGTGTTGAATGTGCCTGCAAACCATGACCATAACCATAAGACTATATTTTTACACCGTAGCCGACGACACGGTAGAATGATAAAAGAAACTGTTAGGTATACTTAGGTATGGCTCCGACGTTTATCAGTGAGTATACAGCAATGTCAGCACCGAAATATAACTTAAGAGTAATCTTTAGCTCGGACCTAACTCCGACACGGCCTATCCCAATACACGTAAAACGCGGAAACGCTTTTCTGAGATAACCCCTGCACTGATATTAATGGAATTTGTTGTATTTGAGAGGGAGTGATAGATTCTAGTGAGTGTTCGATTTGGGGCTTGAATTCTGTTAATAGAATTTTCAAAAATTCGAAAGTTCGGAAAACATAGAAGCACAAAGTTTACAAATTAATAGCTTCGCGGTTCTGTAAACGCCATCCATTAGATCATTCAAAGCGGGCAAATTCGATTGTGTACTGCCCCACCACCTGGATCCATGTGTAATTTTTTTAGAATTTGCTGAAAAATTATTTAAGCTCAGCATTGAACTCAAACTCGAAATAATTCTAATGGGCGATTTTAATGTAGATGCTTGCCCTGACAACCTATAATATAGGCGTTTTCAGGAAACTTTTGATTCATATGGGTGTTCAGGTGTCATCGACGTGCCTACTCGCATTACACCTACAACCCAGACAACGCTTGACCTGTGTGACGCATTTTTCTGCTGAATATACCAGAGCAGGGATCTTGATGTGCGATGTCAGTGATGACTTCCCTATATATACCGCCTCTTACCTCATAAAGATTCATCCAAAGTATGCCTTGAAAGCTTAAAAGGAGTCCATTCAGAACAAAATGTCAAGAAATTTGTAGAATTCACCTCTGGTTATTGCTGGGACGAAGTCGCTGCGGAAACTAATGTAAACATTGCTTACGATGTTTTATATCTACCTTCATGTTCTTATGCAACATATGTTTTCCCACTTGTGAAGTTAAAGAAAAACACAAAAATGTTAGAAAGGCTTGGATATCTCATGACCTCTATAACAGGATAAAATGTCGCAGCAAGATCTTTAAAATTTTTCTGAGCAGTAGAAGCGAAGATGATTTTCGGTCTTTCACATCTGAGCGTAATAAATTAAATCATGACATTAAACGCGCTAAACAAAAATATTACATGAACAACTTTTTTTTTTTTTTTTGCTATCATGGGGAAATTCAAACCTCACGTGGAAAGCGATCAATTAGGTAATGAGCAAATGCTCTATCGCAAAAAAAAAAAAAGATGAATTTCAACAGTGTGGATTGTTGGACGTTGAGGTTCCAAACACGTTCAATTTTCATTTTATTGATGCTGGTGCGTCCTCGCAAGATGATGCACTGGTCTCTTGCATGGAATATATATTAAATCGACGTTGTTCTACAGTGTTCTTGGCGCCTACTGGTGAGCACGAGATACAGACCGTAATCTTACCGTTGAAAGACAGTTGTGCTTCTGACAAAGATGTCATGAAAGTGAAGCCGCTGAAAGCGGTCAGCGAAGTTGCAAGCACGCCTCTTGCACATATCTGCAACTTAATTTTTTTCTAACGGCGTGTTTCCAGATAAGATGACACTAGCCCGAGTGGCTGTCACTGATAAAGGTGGCCCAGTTAACGATATGAATAACTACAGGCCAATCTCCGTACTTTTTGTCTTCGCGAAAATTGTTGAGCATGTAATTAACGGAAGACTTTGTGGGTTTTTAAACACTTATGAAATAATAGATCAAGAGCAATATTGTTTTTGCAACAGCAAATCTTCAGAAACCGCTTTATTGAAGTAAAAAAACAAATACTTTACAAAATAGAAAACTGAATGCTAACTGTAGGTATATTTCTCTATTTTAGGAAGGCCTTCGATTAGGTGCAACATGTTCTTTTCAAAAAGCTACCTCTTTATGGAATTCGTGGGGCCGCATTATCCTTAATAAAAAGCTATCCCATTTCTGGAACAGAGTGCACAACAATAAATTGAGTTAGTTCCAAAATTCAGTGCATTAAATACGGGGTGCCGCAAGGATCCGTCTTAAGGCGAGTTTTATTTTTCCTGTATATCAATGATATTGTAAATATTCGACAAGGCTGGTTCAATATTATGTTATACGCGGATGGTACAAACGTGTTCTTCTCAGGAAGTGAAATAGGAAATCATTTTGAGCAAGCTAACGTCTGGTTATAGCAACTAAGTTTGTGTCTAAATGCAAATAAACTCCTATTAAACATAAACAAACCTAAGCGTCTAGTGTTTAAGTCGAATGAAACAATAATCTGCCTTCAGCTGCAACTCGAATTTGAGGGGGTCAACTGCGAACAGGCACCACGAGCGAGATTTTTAAGAATTCCATGAAAATACGTCCTGGTCACCGATGTTCTCAGAAACAATATTGCTCGTGATTTAGGTGCGCTAAACAGGTTGCGATATTTGCTGCCGATAAACGTGAAGCGAAATTGCAATGCGCTTATAGATTCTCAGTTAACTCATTGTTTCCTGGTTTGGTAGACAACAACACAATCTAACTTAAGATCTATTCAAACACTTCAAAACCGCGCACTGCGCGCAATAGGAAACTTAGGACGTACTGATGACGACTAAACGATACTATAACAAATGTAAAATAGTATTACGATATGATCGAGCGATGCTCAAGAAATGAGCCGCCGCGAGAACGACGATGAACTTGGTCGGTGCGCTTGGCGCGAGCGAGTGACGGCCTGGCTGCCTGGCTCCAGTGTAAATAGCCTGTAAGTAGCCTCTTCTGTCTGTGTCTTTACACACGCAACATTCTGGTGGAGGTCAGTGATCCCCATCCTCACCACGGAACTCAGAAGTGGTCGGCACACCGAGCTTGTCACCATGCCTCCCGGTGACGCGCCCACCTCTGCAACGGCTTCGGCTTGACCCACTGCTCCAATCGTCACGGTCGCCCCACATCGCAACCCAGGTGTGTTCTCTGGCCTGGAGGGCCAGGATGTTGACGACTGGGTCAAACTCTATGAACACGCCAGGGCTAATAACAGGTGGGACCCAACGATTATGCTCACAATGTCACCTTTTATCTCGGCGGCACCCCACGCGTGTGGCACCAAACGCATGACGACGAGATAACCAGTTGGGAAAATTTCAAAGAGAAGCTACGGGAACTGTTCGGCGACCCCATTGGGCGCAAGGCTGCCGCGATAAAGGCTCTTGCGTCTCGTGTTCAGACATCTACGGAGCCGTACGTTTCCTACATCCTCGACGTCTTAGCTCTATGCCGCAAAGCTGACGATGCTATGTCCGAAGCCGATAAAGTGTTACATATTCTAAAAGGCATCGCCGACGACGCTTTCACTTTGCTTGTTTTCGGCAACGTCTCGACTATCGACGCCATCATCAAAGAATGCCGTCGCCTTGAACAAGCTAAGAGCCGCCGCACGCACCACATCACGCGGCTACTCAACACTGCTGCTACGTCGACATGTGAGGGTCGACCACGTCAGACCACCACCTGTGACGACGTCCCCCGTATTGTTCGCCGTGAACTCGAGGCCACCTGTTCGCCAGCTTTCTCTACGACGCCTCCCGATCCGCCAGCAACCACCATTGCGATTATCCA
Organism: Dermacentor variabilis; assembly: GCF_050947875.1. NCBI lineage: Eukaryota > Metazoa > Arthropoda > Arachnida > Ixodida > Ixodidae > Dermacentor > Dermacentor variabilis. Next base: position 28,971,244 of record NC_134571.1, read on the forward strand.
GGCCGTCGTCCGACAGGAATTTGAGAACATGGGTCTGAACTCCGTGTGTTTCACGTCTCAACCCAGCGTTCCCCAGTTCTCTAGCGGCCCTCCTCACAGCATCAACACTTCACACTTACAAGTTATTCCTCTAAATTTCGCGGCAATTCTAGGAATTCTGTCCTTGTCGCCTTACCAATGTCCCGCGTTCACTCTTGCGCTGGTTACATCAGCATGGAATACCAACTAGCTCGGTCTCACAGCTTGCTTCAATTCTGGGAAGACAAATGTTCCTTCCAAAGCAAATGCCATGGCAAAACGACAAGCTATAGCATCAGAAAAAGTCAGATAGGAAAACCACGTTGCATAACAAAATACGGAGATCAAGAACTAGCAGTTCAACTTCCTAACCTTCTAAACGACTATCTCTAAGTGTTGGACTTGCTAAATTCTGGAATTTCAAAGCAAAGCTTTAAGAAGACGGTAAAAGAATGATTACTATCTGAAGACTAATACAAATGTTAAACTACAAGTATAATATATTGCGCGTATGTTTTTGTGTTTCACTTGCTTAGCAAACTGTGTAAGATTAACCTCTTTTCTTTCTTTTTTACGTGAATTGTGTACTCAAATGTTTAAAAATTGTACTAGTTTAATTTCATGTGTGCTCTCCTGAATGCCTGTCATTGCCATATTGCTGCCATCTACGGGTTCATAACTATTACACACAGCGCGCACTAAAAAACACGGACGAAGAATAGACAAACACGAGCGCTGAGTTTTTCAGCGCTCGTGTTTGTCTATTATTCGTCCGTGTTTTTTAGTGCGCGCTGTGTGTAGTTAAGATGTACCGACTCGCCCAGCTAGCTACTGTACTGTACCTGTGGCATAGCCTAGCCAGACAAATGTTTGCCTTTAGCCGTGTCCCCTAAGACAATCTGAATATTGTCTTAAATAAATCAATAAAGATGGACATGTATTTAGATGTTAGCACCCGAGCTAAAGCTTCCTCTTAAGCAGAGCGAGAGAGGGAGAACGTAATCGCTCGCTTATCGATTCTCTCTCAACGACACCTGAGACGGCTGTTAATCGGAAAACAATTGTCGTTTCTGCCAGCTCGTTCCGAAATCACCTTTGCCTGCATTGGCCATCTCTGAAGCACTGCGGATAGTTGCCCACTCCCGTGTCTCGAACACTTCTTCGTCCGTCTCTCTCGTTTCTGCCCCTCCCCCCTCCCGGCCCCTTTTTTATTTCTTTTCCGGCAGCTTTGGGACAACGCTCCGCTGAGCTCGTTTCAAGTGACATCGCGGGTGTCGCCTCTGGCGGGCTCGTCGTTTAGGGGCACGATCGGAGATGTTCAATTTGCGTTCAGTTTCACCTAACGCGACTTGCCTCGGCCAGGCCATTCGCGTGAGGCGAAACTGAATGCAAACTGAACGCGCGTTTCGAACAACGATCTCCGATCGGGCCCTATAGCTTTCCGGTTCTCTTCCTGCTCACTTCATTGATCGCTCCCTCCGAGAAAGCAAGGCCGCCCGCCTATGTTTTCCATGGAATGCCCCTTCCCTCATAGTTCCCATCTTTCGCCTAATACTTCCTTCCTTTCTCCTTGCTCCAAACGCATCTTTCTGGTATCGGCAGTGCAAGCATCGCGGCATACATTCTGGAAGCGCGTTTTGGCACTGGTTTTTCTTTGTTTCCATACTCTGTCCACACACTTCTACGTGTTATTCTTTTGTTTTAGTTTTCTTGTTTGTCTCTCTCTCTCTCTCCAGACCAACCCGCAACCGCTCGCAAACTACCGAGCCTGTTTGGGGTGATGTCGAACGCTCCTCGAGGCTTCGTCTCCGTTCCGTTTTATGCTGGGCCTTCGAAAAATGGGGCGCTCCCTCCGAACGCCGGGCATCGACGCACGCGGGCACATTTCGCTGCTGTGCCGCGCCGCCTCGCTTTGGAATGGGCCGCTGCGCTCGGAATAAGGGCGCGCGGTTGCTCTCCCCGCTTTTAGAGGAGAGTTTCTTCGCTTTCGTTTTTCTTTCTTTCTTTTTTATTTCGCCCCTGGGCACGGTTATGGTCTCACTGCCGCCTCAGATTCGGACCGACGCGCTCCGTATTTGCTCTCTTGTTTCTGCTTCCTCGTTCGCTTTCTTCTTCGTCGATTGTCGTCGGGCTCTCGCTGCCGGGGACCCCCCTCTTTTGTGCCCCGCTTGCGGTGCTCTTCGGGTTTCCCGTGTCGCTACACTCAACGCCAGGAATGAAGAGAGGTCACTGTTGGCCTACGAGTGCACGGATAAGATTGTTGGAACTGGCGATTCTTTTACTCGGCGGAAGCGTAGGTCAGGCCGGAATGTCGTGAGAACAATTATTCCGCGTTATCATCGATGCGTAACCAATCCTCGCACTTTCATCCGGCGGTGTCCTTCACGCCGAAACATAAATCACGCACCTTGTGGTTGTAGGCGTACCTGGAAATGCGAAAGTGAGCTCGTGCTACGATCCATGTAGTTCGCGTTCCACGTCGGCCCGATATGATCAATGCATTATTGTGAATTGTACTGCGTCTTCTAGAACACGATGTTTAGCTGAAGCATTAAAAAAAAATAAAAAGGAGAAAGAAGGAAAGGTAGCTTTTCTTTTCCTAGCTGACGGTCGATGGGCTGTTTGAGCTGCGAGAAATTGTGCACGATTATTGCTGGCCGAGCGTAACAGGTAATCGCGCGATTATCACTCGAGAAGCACCGAGAGAGCACTTCTCCGGGTGCCTCGACGAGAAATTTCCTCCCTCCCTATCCAGCGGAAAACCAGAGGTCACGCTCTCTTATGAAACCCGCGCTGGTCGTTTTCTTGATCGACCGGTAATTTAGAGGAGGCCGGAGTCAGTTTGGCGTAACCGATACATGGCGCATGTTACGTGGGAGGCCGATTCAGCGAAGGTAGCGCTCTCCGGCACAGTCTCCCTTCCCCTACTTTCTCTCTCTTGCCTGTTTGACGAGGACAACGAGGAGAAGCGCGGGCGTCGTCGTCGGCACCGTGCAACATTGCACGGCGCACGTGTTGCGATCGGGTGCGTTGAAACGTGCTCCCCTTCCCCTTCGGTAACCGCGTGCCCCGCTGCTGAAAATCCCTGGCCGCGCCTGTGCAGCGCTAAACATAACGGCGCCGCGGCGTCAGCGGTCGTTGACAGCATCATCGACGCCGCCACAGGCGGGGGGAGGGGAGGTTTCGGCGGTGGTGGGGAGTTTGCGAAAGGTCCACGTGCTCGCTACGGCGCTGTGTGTGTGTCGCGCCCTCTCTCCGTCCTCCCTTCCCCCCTCCCTCGGCCATTGGCTGTATTTAGCAACGTGGGAAAAGAAGCCTACTTTCTCTCCGGGCGGTGAGACGAACCATTGGCATTCGGAGAACGCGACGAGTACTTTGCATTGTGAGCGGTTCCAGAATACACGGTTGCCTCGCTCGTACTGTGGGCTTCTTGCTTTCAGGGAAGCCCTGTGTTGTAGCACTTGTAAGTTAAACTAGGCGTTGTTTCTAAGCCCACCTGTTCGTCGCGCATAATCGTGTAATTCGGGCGCTGTTGCCCTTCCCCATGTTTTCATGCATAACTACAACGGGTATGATTTCCACTAATGTCACTGCTCAAGCATATTCATGCGTTGATGGGTATAAGGAAGTTGCAGCTAGGCGGCCCGTCAGGCAAACCTCTCCAGGATTCATTAAAGAAGCCTCTCTTTCTCGCTTTCGTGCGTTGAAGACCTCTATTACTAAAAACTGCGCTCCGCCCGTTGCGTGTTCTTCCATGTGTAAATCACATTTGCTACTAGGACACTGTACTGATCCCTGATTTGAGGAGGCATTTGACAAGGCTGTGACGCTATCGTGCTTTTTTTTTTTTCATTGACTGTCGCGTTTTGCCGATATTTCCCAAACTGAGCCTTCGCGTGTGTTCTTTTTTTCTTTGTTTTATTTATTTATTTATTTTTTTCCCTGGGAATGGGGTAGTGATGGTGGGGGACAGATGTGCGTTGGCTGGGCCCTGCGAAGAGGAGCTGACAGCGCGCAGTGTCTGGTCGTCACGGCGAGCACGTCTCCCGAGGTCGCCAACGAGGCCAGCCGGTAGGCTCCCGTCTTTTTTTCTTTCTTTTTCGATCGTCTCATTTAACGCACTCGTCGATGCAGCTTGCGAGGGATTGTACGGTGCTTCGTCGGCCTCTGTCCCTTCCTCCCTGGTCGGTCGAGAGAGAGGGCGGCCTGCTGGGCCGACGCGAGTGCATGTGGGGGAGGGGGTTTCGCCAGTACTCTGCGCACGTGTGCCCCGTCACGCGCCGCGTTATATCGCGGTCGCCGCACTGCGCGGGCACGGGCTCTCGCTTTCCTTCGGTGCACCTCCTCAGAATAGAGGCTGCGCGCGCGCGCTCCCTTCTCGTGTAAGTATATGCGTGCCGTTAACCGTGATTTGTCCTTAAGGTACGGTAATTCGTAAAGAACAGTTGTTGCGTGGAACCTCTGAACGGTACATTGGGACGCTATATGCTCGAGTCGTGGTCGCGCCAAGCGAAAGTCTGTGCGGATCTCTTTATCGAGTTCAGAATCGGAATGGGGTTCATAAACCGGCATTAACAGCGTGGCCGAATGGGCGGGGAGAGCTTTTGTTTCTACGAAAGAAAGAACAGGGATACCGGAGAATCCGCTTAGTAGTTATTGGGCAGGAAACGCACCATTGCGTCCGAGGATTCACTCTTTGAGAACTCTCGATGCCATTGGCGCACGGGTTCATTGGTTGGACTTCGTCGTTGCACGAACTTCACTGTTACTGCCTGCATGCTGTGTGCCTATAGGAACGCTTCGACGGCGTGTATGTGTGCAGCTGTCGTCAGCCGGCGTAGCAATCTTCCCGATGGGGAAAATTTAACATCGGGGGCTAAAAATAAATGCACAGTGCTCCGCCACTGCTCCCCAGGTACCCCCAGTGTAGTTTAATGTTAGCAAACCGTGCTCCATAGTTCGTTGAGTCATCGCAGACTGAGGAGAAAATACAGTTATCTATTTCTGTGCGCATGAAATGGAAAGTTCGACTGACTTCCTAGGGGAAACGTCCATGTAAAATTCGCTTCCCTGTTTGGGGCGATCTTTTCAGCTGTGCACCTTCGTGCTCCCTTTACGTGGTTTCTCTGTCGTAAATTTACCTTCACCTTCCAGATTTTTGGCTCAGAAAGGACCGGGTGCTTATGGAGAGGTGCTTCGCGTCACTAGAGTGTGTCACGGATATTTTCTAGCACATACTAGCGGTCACTACGCAGCGACATGTCGGTTATCTGCATTTGCGAGAGAGACTGCTGTTGGGAAATCGGGGGTCCGGGCGCCCTACGAAGGTTCCATGGATGGTGCCGTGCCAGGTGCCAGGAGAAGGAAGGTTTCGAGCGACGTTGAAAAGAACGAAAAAAAGAAGGGATTATATTAAAAAAAGAAAACAAGGTACATGACCGAGTTTTCAAACACGGATCCAACTATCCGGGCACACTACATGCTAGCGTCTTTGCATGTCCGAGCGTCTCTCTCTTTCTCACAGCCGTCCGGATCCGCTTTTTATGCCCTTCCCTTATTCCCTCGTTCACTGGCCAATCACAAACGCCGAATCGTTCACCACCTCTATCGCCCCCTCACGGGACTTCAACGCTCGTGTATCCAGCGTGGTGCTCCTGTCTTAAACGCGGTACAATAGGCGGCAACCACGTGGCAAACTGAACCTGTCGTCGACGCTTTTCCCCGGGAGTTCTCGACGATGACCCTGTCATCGATTAGTGGCCTCTTCGTGACGGTCAGGAAAGGCGACGTTGCTGTCTTTAAGCGAGCTGCCTTGAAGTCTGCCTTGAAGCGAGCTGCCTTGATGAGGCGTGAACATCAATCGTGACTGCTGCGTGTCGCGGGTGGGGCATCCCCCAGGCACAACATCACCGAGCGTCGTCGCACATGTCGCCGGAGAAGCTTAAAAAGAAAAAAAACTGCACATCCCACGTCCTGTGGGAATCGATTTTGTGCGAAGCAGAGTGCGGTGAGAACACCAAGACGTAGACGGCTGTTTCTTGACCTACATGACACGCATGTCATGACATTCATGTCGTGACCGATCTTTTATGTTCGCCATTTAACCTTGCCATAATATGCTAATTTTGCTATCTACCAAGTTAAAGGGACACTAAAGGTTACCAGAAAGTCAAGTTAATGTGATAAAGCAATGCTCGAGAACGTCTAAGGCGTCAATATAATCGCGAACAGAGCTTTAGTAACCTAGAAATTGAGGTAAATGCACGACACGATTTGAGACCCCCCAGCGACATTTCGGTACTAGCCCAATGACGAAAGCACTCCTCATCATAATTTATGTCACCAATACTCAACTACTCGTATTAAAAAGATCATTTCATTAGATTATAAGACGGAAGAAAATGCTACTTGTCTACTTCTATTCGATTCTACGAAAAAAAAATAACATTTTGACGTTATCCTTTAGTAGTATGGGTGATCGAAAGGTTTCGTTCTCGCTCGACTGTGCGCGCTCGACTTTGCGCCGCGCGCGCTTTGGAGTTTCAGTTGTTTCTTTATCGCGTCGTGCTGCGGTGGTCCTGCTGGTTCGCGAAACTTGCATTTGGAACAAGCAGCGAGAATGCCACGTTCATGTGATGTCGTGGGATGCGCGAATGGTCCGCGGAACTTGGCCAAGGGCAGATGCAACGACGAATCCAACGTTACTTATCACTGTGTGCCAACGAGTGAACCTCTCCGTTCGAAGTGGTTAAGTGCCGCACCTCTGCCACAGCGCGCTGGCAAATAGCCGAAAAATCACGTAGTGTGCTTGCTGCACTCTCGTCCAGAGGATTACGAGTTCAACACTGACTTACTGAAGTCGCGTGAAGTGCCTTTCAAAGCAGGCCGTCGTCGTAGTAGTACGCAACGACGCCGGCAGCGCGAGCCCTCAACAGCAGGTCACGTTCATCAGTGCTTAAATCGCTGAACTCGAGGTCAGCATCGCGAGCTAATGTGTCGTTGTCAGGGTCATCCATTGCAACGAGCGTCGAAGTTGGCGTCATAAAATAAAGAACCAGCTTATCGTCGTGCGCTTTCCTTTCCGCTGGCCACCATAGTTCCGCTTCTGCGCTGTTGTCGGCTCTGTCTTGGCTCTGTTTCTGGCCGCGCGTTTGCGTTTTGTGCAGAAAAGCTGTAGCGCCGTCTGCGGGAGCAGTTTTACTCACCGACGGCGCAACGTCACTATGAGACCATGACGTCAATACTCCTCGATCGGAGGGCGGGTGATTTGAACTGCGCTAGAGGTACGTGGACGTTTCAGAACGCATTTTCTCTTAAAATAAGTCTCTTCTTCGCACGAAACAAGCGTTTCGAGGTTTCTGGAATGGTATTTCAACAGTCCACGTTGACTTAATATTAACCTTTAGTGTCCCTTTAACGAAACGACCATGAGAGTACCAAGACGTAGGCGGCTAGATAGATTAGACAGCTTTAGCGTAGCGTTCGTCACGTTCGTAACGTAAGCACCTTTGCGGGTCGTTACGGGGCGCGTTCTTTCAAGTCTTTTAGAGTACCGTACGGAAACGCAAACGTAAAGAAGACGTTTTAAAACAGGGCGCCGTCTGGTGCCTCGTGCCAAACGTATCCAAGCCAAGACGATCCTTTAGCAACCATCCTGCTGTTGCTATGTGGACGCGTCTCGTTAGGCCTACTGGCTCCAGAACCGCCGAACGATCTCAGAAAATGGACGCGCTATGCGCTCATAACTAACCTTTCAGCTGAGTTTAGAGAAAGCGAAAGCTCATTACAATAGTTACTGGCTGTCAGCGCGAGTGAGAGCGTAGCCATCACGAGAATTCACGCTGAAGCAGGAGCCATGGGTGCCGCCATGTTCGACAACGCTACTTCTTAGCGTCCGTAAACATTGCGAACGTAAAACTCGCCAGATAACGTATGTTATCATAGCGCACGTAAACCGCAGAAACCACAATAACGTTCCGAGCGTGCGCAGTGAGGACGACGCTATTTCTTTACGTACGTCATGCGTTTACGTTCGGTCGCAAACGCTAAACTAAAGCTGTCCAAATTGTCAAAGTGGCAAATATTCGCCAAGGAATGCTTCGCATTTAAAAGCCGGGCGCGTCCTTTCCGTGCCCTGCTGAAACAAAGGATACGAAGCGGAGGTTCTGTCTTTTTTCTTAAGCGCGCCCGTCCTGGCATGCACGCGCGTATTTGCAAGTTTACGCGTGCCGCGAATGTCGATTGGCGCCGGGCCGGCGCTCGTCGCTTGCGTGCCCTTCGACGCTGCAGTGCCCGGCGCTTGTTTGCATGCGCGTCATTAAGAGCGAGATGGCACGAAGGGGTTGCGCGCACACAAGGCGTGATTATAGAGCGTGGGCGCCATTATGGGCGCGCCGCAGTATCGCAAATGCCACGGCCCTGTGTTTGCCCGTCTAAAGTTCACTGTCGAGCTGTGCGTGTAAGGACAGCGAGCGGGCCCTAAGCCGCAGTTCGAACTCTTTGCCTCAGCATCGTGTGTGTTTCCGAGATCGCCTGGTACTTCGGAAAACGTAGCGTTGTTGGAGAGCGTTCCTGCGATGTGGGCCGGGTACGTGTGCCGATCGACACGGAAGCGATAGAATCGCGACAAACGCAGAACCGTGCGTTTGGGAAGACAGCTGCTGGTCGTTAGTGCGGGTTCACCGCAACAGCTAAAGCCTGATGCTGCACTTCGCGAGCTGTGTTACATTACAGCGCGTTTGTATTTTTTTTTTCGCTTGATGTCTTTGTTGTCACGTGGGCCTACAATCGCGATTAAGCCGGTCCATGGGAAGGTGTCATGCAAGTTGGCTCTCGCAACGGTTATGGCGTTCCGCTGCCGATCATTAGATTCCTGACTGAAGTGGCGGCGTTGCGACGGAGCGGAGCGCAAGAAAATTCCGTTCATTGAGCGTTAGTCACGTTTGAAGTGATCGCAGACGATAAAAATTAATTTGCATAGTCCATCCCCTCATGGCTCCCGCCACCTACACCATGCACAGTGTTTTCGTTCTTCTTTCTTTTTCTTTCGTTTTTTTTCTCTCTCTCTCTCTTGCAATGGTTACGCCAAAACATCAAAATACCGCTAAGAAAAATTTGGCGAGGAATAGGATCTGATTAGAATAAGTTATAAATAAATAAATTTAAGTTTAATGTTGAGGTAGCGCAAATACGAATCGTGACCACTCTGCGCTGAAGCCTTCTACAATTCACAGCAGCGCCCGAACACATATGGCCTAGCTAGTGGTGGAAGCAAAATTTGATCAAGTTGGGCTGCTAAGCACAGGTCGCGGGATCGAATCCCGGTTATGGCGGCCGCTTATCGATGGGGGCGAAATGCCAAAACGCCCGTGTACTTAGGTTTAGGTTCACGTTAAAGAAACCCAGGTGGTCCACATCTCCGGAGTACCCCACTACTGCGTGCCTCATAATGAGATCGTGGTTTTGGCAAGTAAAACCCCATAATTTAATTTAAAGTGGGATCGAAGTGAGCGATACACGTTCGCCGTGACACTCCGATCGCTTATCACGTGGCGACATTGTCGGACACCTGAAATGTCGAAGTACGCATAGTTCGCATGACTGCGTATATAGTTTGCGATCGAGATCTTAAGTACGAACATTCGTGAACTTCACCTCGACAAAGGTCGGTGCGTAACACAGCAACACTCATACAGGCGATAAAGCATGGCCGGGTGTCTGTCTTGTTTGGAATGTCGCATTTTATTCGCATCCCACAGACCGGGCTAATTGGTATTCCACATTGACATAACCAGCTCAAAGGCAGCCACGGAACACAAGAAGCGACAAGGGCAGCGCTTTTCCTTGTTGCTTCTTGTGTTCTGTGTCTGCCTTTGCGCTGGTTATCAGTACTATAAAACTGTTCAAACTACATTAGATTGCACTCGAACGCCCGCTGTCCGCTAGAAGAGCATATACTCGCCCTAAAATCCCCTGAAATGGCAACAGTAATCGCAAGTGTAGCTTCGGGACGTCGCAATGCTATGTTCGTGGTAGGCGATCGAAAATTGTAGCTTCATGTGCGATTCACAACGCCGACTATCATCCACGAATCGCGATGCGCCAACGTGCGCGGTCGCTGATTGGTCGTGGTGTGGCGCTAGCGAGCAAGCGTACATTTGGTGGCTGCGCATGCCGGCGGTTCCAGTTCGGACGCTGCAATCGAGGTCAGGCGCACGCTCAAAGTCGCCAGGCGTGCTTGGTGCGCGAGCCGCACGCACAACTGGGTTGCCGTCCCAGCTGCGCGCGCGCCTTCGCGTGGATAGACGCATGAGGTCCGGGCTGCGCCATGTCGTCGCTCATGCGTGCCTGCGCACTCTCGCCGCGCGCCGCAGCCTTGGACGGTGAAGAATGAAACGCGAGGAACAAGCAACGATGTTCAGAAAGAAACGAATGCTTTGGAGAAAGCGAAGCGCGCAGCCCCCTTTTTTCTTTTCTCCTTTTGGGTCACCCTGCTGCTTCGCGACCGGAGGAGTAGACCACACTGCCGCGCTTTGGTCGCCGGTCGTTTCGTGCGCGAAAAGAGCGCGCAAATGGGCATTTGAGAGTCCCAACACAACCCATGGAAACGCACTCGCGTTGGCGTACATAACTGTTATATACAGGAAGGCGTGGGCGCAACTTGCACATTTGGTGACTGCATCTGGCGGCACCGTGTTCAGCGAAGGCGCGAACTTGCGTTGACTGAGTTGTATTACGCTTACTTCCCGGCGTGAATGTGTCGACTACCGGCATAACCGCAGTAATTCTGGTTTCGGGCGGTTCCGAGAAGCGTAATTTTCGAATCGAATGCGAATATTCGAGAAAAAGGATCTTCAAATGTCGGATTCGATACCGAATGTTCCCGATTTCGCGTTTGTCACCAAAAAAGCTGATTTACGTTATGTGATGTATGAGAACAATGCGAGTTGGACGTCAGCCTCAGCGTCCGGTAACGTGTTCTGTTGGGGCCTCCGGAGTACATGCACAGACGACGCCACTCACGGGCTCAGAGTATGAGTGGCACCCCAATACCACGCCTAATTGCCAAGCTCTAAAATTGCGTTATATTGCGTGCTGCGGATAGCGCGTCTGCCCCTCCCAACTGTGCATTACCACAGGAGCATGAGTTTGAGCTCCAGTGGCGTTAGCGCACAAAGCTTTTTAAGTCGACGACCGTAAGTGGCTCGTTGCAATGGCTTATACTCGAAAAGCACGGTGTCTAGTCGAGTGGTGCAAAAATATCATAAGTAATGGCTCATACCCCCGTAAGCAAGCAAAGATGCAATGCCTCATACCCTCCTAAGGCAGAGTCTACAAGCGCTCAGCAAAGTGAAGCGAACAGAGCATACATTATTGCAATCACCCATACAACACACAGCACAGCATACGTTTCAATAAACGACAAGCTCAAAACAAGCATCTGAACCATCAATAAGGCATTGCATACACCCCCTCGGAAGTACACTACGGCCGAGGATGATCGCCAAGCGAGAAATGAGGTGCGACGTGCGAAGCGGCATGGAGCAGGCCGTTCGACCGCGAGTGCTATTTACCCCTACTGAGAGGATGCGACGTTATGTCGAAGAGAAGCGTCATTAGCGCGAGTCTGACCCCGCTATACGAGCGCGCGAAGTTGCAGCTAAGCGTCGCAGACGAGCAGAAGAAGCCGAACTGCGAAAGCAGCAATGCGACGATTCGAGACTTCAACGTAGAGACGAGGCCGAAGCTCGCAGACAACGGCTCGTTATGTCTTGCAAGAAATCTGACCCCTCTGATCGTATGACTTGATGCATTACCAAGTGTGCAGCAGGCTTTCGCCTTCACGTGTTACAGGAGTGCAACATGCTGCCGAATTTTCTTTCTTCTTTTTTTTTTTTTCGCCTTATGGCATGAGGGCGATGATAAGGTGGCCTGAATTGAATTCTGGTGTTGTACGTGAGGTGGCCTGACGAAGAAGACATTTCGACGTCGGCGTAACGGAAAGGACGGACGTAGGGACACAGCGAACTCAGTCTAGAGCTTTGAACTGCTGTCGCAGAAAAAAAAATAATAATAATAAAACACCCACGTGACTTAAATGCGATTGGGAGTTTGGTTTGTGGTGTTACACGCAGATGCAGATACCGCATCTTACAGTTATGCTGCAGATATGTTGGTCGCAACCAAACTTCGTTTTTAGCCAAAGCTTCCGCGTTGGTGGTTGAGCGTGCGCCGGTTTTGCACGTCCAGTAGCGTTGCGAAGCGCGCAAGATGTGCAGTCCCGCGTACGAAATGCGCCACGGGGCGGCCGATTTCGTTAAGAGATAGGCCGCTGAGCGCCGTCCATGATGCGCTCGCTGTTACCCGCGCTCGGCCTTAACGACGTGTAATAGCGCCTCAGCCTCGCGCTTATGCGTGACCACGAGGAGGAACGAGGTGTTCTGCTGCTGCATGCCGTGGTCCCCGCAGCGGCCAGTGCGCCCCTTTCGCCGGGAGATTGGCGCGACCGGCCTTTAATCTGCCGCTTTCGGAAACGGCGCGTTTGGGGGCCACGCGAAGATTACGTGGGGCAGACCGCGGAAGCGGCGCTTCCGCTTTTCCTGTTGGCGCGAACCGGACGGACGACGTCTGTCGAGTTGAGGCCGAGCAGAAGCGCCCTGTCGGAAAGTGTTTAGAAGCGATATGCAGACAAAAATAAATGGGTTGCCGGCAATGAAAGCAAATTAGTGCGCTCGTTTAATCCATCCAATTTGATTGGGTGCTGCAGCCGTTGTCATATAGCAGGAATCCGCGTCACGTGTTTTTTAGATGCCTTTCTAACGCTGTATATATATATATATATATATATATATATATATATATATATATATATATATATATATATATATATATATATATATATATACTCACACTTGTGTGCTACTATATGAAAAAGGGCCGCGGAAGCGATAACATTCTGAGTTTCAAGGTAGCGGACGGGGAATCGTCTCAGGCGCTCTAAAGGGCGCTGATACGCAACGATAATTTAGAACATAAGCATACTTAAATGTTGCGCAGATTGGCGCCAGTGCCTTGCGGAGCGAAGTGAAGAATTTTTCTTTGTTGGGTCTGTATAGGTGTGTTTCTGGCGAAATTCGTAAAACAAGAGTGTTTGCAGAGTATTATAATGGGCGTTTGCTTTTTCGGCCGGTGTTTGGCGTGTTACGAGCTCCTGTGGCGGTTAATGACGCCCTGTCGCATTCGTCCTCGCTTATTCGCGCAAAATCGATTTCCTCTTCGCATTGCGCGTGCAAATAGCCTGCCCACGCTTCCCGCGCATTTTCGGCAGTGACGAGAATCGGCTCGACAAGCCGTGATCGCCCACGGTCCGGCGGTCTTTTCTCCGCAGCGAAGGTTTCGGAGCTTCTCATTGGCCGCAGTTTCGCGTGACGTCATGTCTGTTCATGTGATCACGAGGGCACTGCACTTCTTTTCTGCCTGCGTGTGCGGAGGCGCGACACCGCGTCCGCGTTGTCTAAAAATAGCGCGCTGGTTTCAAAACGGGTGTTCCCATTTCGGGACGGCGTGCGTCTTTGAAGGAGCCACTTCTCCCGACTTTATTGGGATGCCTTTCCTTTCATTGTTAACTTGTTCTCGCGTTTTCTTTGTGTTCTTTTACTTATGCGTCGGTGCTTCTTCCCCCCTTCCTTCGGCACTTCTGAGGAGATTGGTAATCATTGTTGAATAACAGGCGTCCGCCCTGCTATATATATAGAGGTGCGGCAAGGAACTCAAATTAGGCTATCGGTGCACAACATGTCAGCGAATCTCGAGTTGTTGAAACTGCGTGAGCAGTACGAGGAGTGAAGCTATAGCTTGAACAGTGTGCGTTTATTAATGCCAGAATTCCAGCTCAGCTAAATGTAGGTATGCATCGGCCTGTTTTGCTTGCGCTATAACTTCATCGCGATCAGCTCTATAGTCGTTCTAAAGCTGAAGAAGGAAATGACCAGCCTGTAAGGGACTCGGGGCATCGATGGCCGCAACCTAATCTGATCTGGGCACCTGCGACGCAGCATAAGTGTAGTAGGGACGGGGTGGGCCGGGCCGGGCACCTTATCAAGTCACCAGAAAGTGCCCTGCAGTCTGTACTCCACTATAGTGTCGCTCTCAAAATTACTTAAGTCGTTCGTAACGTTATTAAGACTTCATTTCACTTAAGGCTTCATAGCGTTTGACATAAAGCTGAACTCGTATGTTTAAGACTGGCAACTGATGTGTTTTTGTTATTACGACCCCATTCACTAGCACTCGTCGGCCTTAGCCTAAACCTAGCGCGGCAGTCTTTTTCGGGCACCGCGATAACCTCCGCATCCCAACAGGTGCGCGTGCTGCGTTGAAAGCAGCGCCGCGTCGTAAGTCATCGCCTCCCGTTTGATTTGGTACACTCGCCCACCCGTCTTGGCGGTTGGTGGTGCCGTGAAAGGTCGCGTCGAGCTTGATCGTGTGCGTCTTCTCCGGGTCGCTGGCGGGTAGGACTGTGGGGCGTTAGGATGCAGACGGCTGACGTCACCCGGCTTCGCCGTCCAATCCCGTTTTGCTCTCATACTTTCCTTATATATACTCCCATCGTATCCTGCGCCTGGCATGTTCTCCGGTCCCATAGTGAGCATTGGTCGCCATCCTGCGTTGGCGAGAAGAATGGCTCGGCTTGCGTGGCGCTTAGGAAACACATTTCCTGAAAGGCGCGCCCGTGCTGAAAGCAGTGCGTGGGAGAGTCAGCTTATGTTTGGGAAGACCCGTTCGGTCTGTGTACTCACGGGTAGCGCCTATTTAGTGTTTTTCTTTTTTATTTCATATTATGCTGTCTTGTCTTACGATAAATGTTGGTAAGAGTTAGGTATTGTATTGTACGAGGGTAGTTTCCTGATATAGCTCGTTATGTTTCACTTTAGTGACCCTTTAAGGACTTCTGGTGGTCAAAATTAGTCCCGAAACCCTCATTAAAACTTATTGAAAAATATAACAGCGCTAACACATTCAACCACAAAGGAACAAGGACGAGACACGAAACCCTGCACTACGTCGTTTTTCACAGCCCGAGCGTTGCATCGGGATGCTGAGCCCTTTCAGTGACTAATGACAGTCGGGTAGATATGATCCCTAGGTTAGTTATTTAGTTGACAAATTGTTGAACGGGAAGCGATAACATCTTACACGGCCTCTGAGAACGATGTTTCTTTCACACAAGTGCTTGGTACTTTTTCATTTTTCCCCCTGGAGCAATTTTTTGAGAGCTCGTGTATATATATATATATATATATATATATATATATATATATATATACGTTCATTTCATTACTCCTTTGCCCTCGGAATGCACATAAGTCTTCGTCCGCGGAAACCAGTTTAGCATTTCTTTAGCTCATTCCTCATCCACTCCTGCATGCTGTCCGAATTTTCAGGACGTCATTGTCGTATCATCGCTGCTTTTATGCTTGTAGGGAGATTAGTCGCGTGGCAAAAGCGCGTCTTATATACACCGGCCCTGTTCGCAAAGGTCTTGGAGACACTTTGAAAGCACACGCCGATTCAACCTAAATTGAAGTGCTCTGAAACCACGAATATGGCTCTCTTACTCAGCTCATGGCTTGGAGACAGAGAGATTGCGGGAGGGAGGGCAAGAGAGAGTTTTACGTGCCAATACCACCATCCGATTATTGGGCACGCCGTAGTAGGGGGCTCGGGAATAATTTTCACCACCTGGGGTTCTTTAATGGGCATCCCATGCACGGTACGCGGAAGTCTTTTGCATTTCGCCCCCATCGATATGCTGCCGCCGCGGCTGGGATTTGATCACGCGACCACGTGCTTATAGCAGCTTAATGCCAAAGCCGCTAAGCCGTCACGGAGGGTAGGACACGACTTCCGTAAGTGGAGAAATGACGCGTGAGACAAGAGTGGTGTCACCATATTGGATCTGTATATGTAACCAGTTTCGCGCGAAGTCCAGGATTTGTCAGGAGTAGTAAAAAGGTTTTTAGTAAAGAAGCAGATCACTTCCTTTCTGAAAGTGGTTTTCGAAATACCACTCAACTCCTAATTGTTTCTTTATGAGTAATCAGGAATCCGCAATGAAACCAACACATTGTGTTATAGCATAGATTCACATCAGGCACTCGCTTAAGAATACATCAATGTTTTGCTCGCAAAGAAGTAAGCAGCTTTCTTGTGGGGTGCCTGACGGATAAAGTCGTGTGTTTCATGTTTTAGCTTCAGAACGGGCATTCACTTGAGAATACACACAAACGTTTCTTGGTGGAAAACTAAGCAGGCTTTATATGTCGTGCCTTATCAGTGATATCATGACATTTTTCAGCATTAACTTGACAGCATTGACTTGAGAATACTCACAAGGTTTACCTAGTGAACAAGTTATACTAATTGTATGCAGTATACTTACGAGTGTCATGAGGTGTCGTTGTATATGGCAACTACTTCATTTCGTATCTTTTTCTTTTTTGTAGACTATGCTTCGTAAGTTTTCACCAGCTTGGCATTGTTTCTGTATAGAAATAATGTGCCTGCTTTTAATTCTTGTTTTAATTAAGAGATGATGACGATATAATCGTTGAAATGGACCTCGGGTTGCAGCATGATCGAAATTATTCAGCCGTAACCGAAGCCGCGACAATGACTAGGCTCCAAATTGTTTGATTTGTACCCAAAATTTGCAGAAAATGGCTCCTGAAGTTCAAATGCACATCCTTCAGCATTCGCTGTAGCCTCCACTGCCGAGTTAGAGCCGATGTCATTCCATTCGACCGAAGATTAGGCCTAGTGAATCGGTTCAGTTCGTGATCTGCACACCTTGGTTCAAGTATAAGGAATTCCGACGAAGCAGAAAGGAAAGGTTCCAGAGTTCAGTGATGGCCATGCTGGTTTCAAGTGATGCCTTCTTGAGGTGTTCATTCAACGCTCAAGAAACCGCGAGTGCCGACAGTACTTTGCTGTGCCTTAAGTTAGCATATAGCAATTCTTCTGGTTCGCTCGCCCTGCCAATGCGCACAATGTAAACACCATAACAAAAAAAAAAAAAAAGTGTTCAAGAATTTGAAATATGCTACACCTATCGGCCCAAGTTTCTACCTTATTGAAGAGCATGCTTAGCGAATAGACGGTACATATTTGTATTTTCTAGTACACCTGACGTGTTCCGCCATGGGGTAGTGGTAAAGTACTGGGATTGTGATTCATAGGTCGATTCTTGCCAGTGGCAAGTCTCCGATGTTTCTACGTTTTTGGAAAAAAATAGCTCTTGATAAATCTTTATTCTGTTTAATTAATGAATATTGCCAATATTTCATCTGAAACAACACGTGTAAAAAATTCATCAAACACTCAAAAAAATTTTGATGTGTGCAAATCAGGAACATGCTAGAAACACAAAAAAACTTGCACATCACGTACAAGGAACATATCGGTCAGTTTTCTTTTGAAACACGTTAGGTACTCAGAAGAAGATTTATCGGGGGACTAAAATAAATTTCTGATGGCGCCACTAACATGTCACCGGATATAAATATTCATAAGGATTAGTGCTTGTAAACGGGAAAAAGTGCAGTTTGGTAATTTTTAGCGGATACCTCGTTGACGCGACTTCCCGACGGCGCGCAGTATAGGCAGTTGGGAAGTTTCATGCTCGTTTGCCCTGATCGTCTGCGCCTGCATCAAAAACAGCCCAAGTGCGGTGTGTCTCGTTGTTGGCGACAGCAACGACGTCTGCCGCGGGAAGCTAGCTGTCGGTGGTCGCCAGGCTTGGCGATGTGTCGTCGCTGTCAAGTGCATTTCTTCCGCGTTTTATACAACGCCGGCGGCGGCGCTGTTTCCGGGCGCCCGTCTCCTCGTCCTGCTGTGGAGCCCTGACCTGTTGACTCTTCATCGGGGCCGCAGAAGGCGACATGGCGTACGTCACGAAAACCGCGTTGCGTGCTCCTTCCTCCGCGCGCGGTCGGCTTAAATTGTGAGCGAGTGCGCGGCGGCCTTCAGTTGCGGTTTTCTCTGCGGAGAGTGCCCCCCTGTCACACGGGCAAATTTGGTGCCATCGCTATTGAACGACATTGCACACATCAAACGCCATGAGCTTCTCGATTCGCGGTGGCCGATTGGTTGTGGCGTTCCACTGCTGAGCACAGGTTCGCGAGCACAAGTTCGGTGCGGGCGAACTACAAGAACGGTCGCAGATTTAGGAAACCACACATACAGAAACTACAGGTATGCGCGATAGCGTTTGCGTGATATCGAATTAACGGCCGCTTGTAGCGACATCTGTGACTCTTCGTCTAACCACAATGCGTAATAGCCGCGTTTTAGTATTCCATGAGTGTTCTTGTTGAAAAAAAAATCATTTCAAAAGGCAACGTGTTCGCGATTAGCCGCTTGCGTAAATTTACACCAGCAGCGAATTGGAATGCACTTGGTTACGCAGTAGTAGATCTCTATTTGTGCGGCTGACCTCAGCGCCACCAGGCGACGCCACCAGCCCGGCCGTTTCTTTGTTTCTTTCTTTGTTTCTTTCTTTTTGCGGTCAAATCAAAATTTTCTACTAAAGGAAAATATTAAGTTGAGCTAGATTGAAAGATTAAGCTTCCGTAATAACGAATTCTTCATTCGTAGCGAGAACGGAGCTTTTTGTTAGCGAGAAGATGACGGAAATGGATGTCGACTTCAGTACCTCTCGTGTGACGTCAGCACTGGCCGATTCACAGAGAGCGGCATAGAGTGAAATCGCATGGAGGTTGCGCAAACTCGTCCGTATTGGCGCAGCTGGTTCAAATAGAGCAGCAGCGGGATCTTGCGGCGCCCCTGCGAGTATTGCTGCACCACAGAAATAGATAAAGTTTTGTTCATTGATGGTGCCATAATGCTCCGCTTTCCACTACTTCCATTTCGTGGTGTTCACGGCTGCCCATTTTCGAGTTTGCGTGCAAATGGATGCGGTGCGTCTCTCTCTCTCTCTCTCTCTCTCTCTCTCTCTCTCTCTCTCTCTCTCTCTCTCTCTCTCTCTCTCTCTCTCTCTCTCTCTCTCTCTCTCATTTTCTTTTTGTTCCCCCCATTTCATCTTTTCTGCTATTGTAATCTGCTAAAAGCTCCAGTAGCACCTCAAACCTGCTGTTCGGCTAACCTCCCCGCCTATCGTTAAAATTTATCTCACCAGCGGGTACGTATTTTCACTACTGTTTGATATTTCGGCTTCCTTGTGATGCCTTCTTAAAATACACGATGGCAGTTCACCAACATTCTGAGCAGTCTACCTCGCACGACACCGACGCAAAATATCAAAGCTTTGCGTTCATTACTGTACGTAACTTCTGGTCTGGTCGGCACTTCCGCGCGCAGTCGTCCGCCGCCCCTTGGTTGACCTGCCGCGTGTCGACCGGGCTCGGGATGTTGGGGCGAGGGAACTGTGGCGGGGCGTCCCTCCTCTGTGCCGCCGATGACCTCCCCCGCGGCAAGGTCGTTGTGCCGCCGCCGCCGCCGCCGCGTGCTCGCGCTACTGCCCCGCTCCTGTTGCGAGGCGCGCGGCGGCGAAAGGCCGTGCTGCGTGTTCGTTCTCCGCTGCCCGGAGGCGTCTCGGTTTCGAGCGTTTGAAAGTTTGTGTAACGGTAGAGAACGTTATACAATGACAAAGTACACGCTTTTGGGACACACCCCGCGTTTGCTTCCGCGCTGCTCATCCTGACCAGCTCGTCTCGCCGAAGGGTGTGTCTTAATTCACCACTGCGAGACTCGCCTTGGCTTTGAATGTCCTTGCACTATGCAAGTCCATTGTCAGATACACCGATCTCGACTACTCACAGGTAGCTGCCTACGAGTGAGAGGACACGAATGCGTAAGGGGCCTTACAGAGAACGGGTTGGCTTTATCGAGCGTAGGTATCTGGATCGATCGGCAACGGGCATTCGGGATATCGGTCGGCCGTGGTCAATTCGCAGCCATAATTGGTGAAGCTTGAGATAGATACACTGACCTGGAGCAAATTTAGCGTTTGGCAAATGCGGTTGTAGTCGGACCTCGCATGTGCGAATGACGGTGTATGCACATCGCGGTATGGTCGTAGCCGAGATCCGTGCACGGCAGCGTTGTGCCCGGTAATCATTTTCGACGTCGCACTTCAGGACAACGCCTATCGCGGCTATAGTTGCCTGAGCGTGGTAGGTGAACGAGCAGGCGGGTGCGTTGCGCGGCGAACGAACGCGCGGCTGTTCGAAGCATATTCGAGGGAGGAGCCTTCAGTGGTAGCGAAGAGTCGTTACTCTCGCATGCGTGCGTGGGCGAGTCGCTAGACCCCTGGCCGCAGTCGGACGGGCGCTGACCGCTGGCTCTCGCGTGTGGTGCGCAGGTCGGCCGACCGACCCACGTGTCGTTGTGGCTATTCCGTGTATCGATACTGGATCACCACGACACGTCTCGGTGAGGGCTTTGCGGCGCGCATAGTGACCGTCGTAAGCTGCTGTCCTATACCTATGGCTTCTTTGCTCCCCTATAGATGACCGGTTGGACGATCTGTTGTATTTTCTGACAGGGCAGCTCGACCCACGTGTGATGTTTATATAAAATGAAGATCTTGCTGGTCGCAGTGTTGAGGGAATCGGAACCTTTATGTTTATTTTCTTGCTCGAGTTGACGGCATGGTCTTTTATGGGAACATCCCGCAATTCCATTTGCGACTCTGTACGGATTCAGGCAAGGTGTGCGAGCGAATAGGTGCGATACGTTAGAAGACGGAGAGTTACCTATGCAAGTTGGCTGTGAAACGGGGGGCTGTGGGGCAGGGGTAGAGGATGGTGAAGCAGGACTCGCGGGAACACTCCTGGCATGTTCAGCTACTTCCGTTTCGTCAGCCTTCATTGCGAGCTGAAGGAAAGGAAGATAGACAAGAAGGATCTCTCTCTCTCTCTTCGTATAACGCTTCCACGATGCCGATTGGCTGTCACGATGAGGAACCTGGAAATGGGCACAACTCATTTGAACGATATGCCTGAACTAAAGAGCCGCAACTATCAGCGACACACCACAGGGAGAGGTCTATTCTGATTGCGAGTACCGAGATCCCTGTGAGCGCAGTTTTTGTAAGCAATTCTCGATAATCCTTCTTTTACCAGTCCAATCTTTGGCTCATCCAGTCATATTGCGAACGTGTCCTCGAGGGATAACATAAATGGACTAGGGATGGGGTCGTGTGACAGTATGGCAACACTAATATAATTTCGTGAACGTTTATTGGAAAAGAATGAAAAGAACCTGACTAACACCTTCTCCTAAGATGAAAAGGAGTGTTGTCCTTTTGAAACTGTAAGACACAAAACAAACATTTGTCGCTGCCCTGACGGAGACAAGTCCTCTTGTTCTACTCTGGTTTTATTTATTTATTTATTTATTTACTTATTTATTTATTTATGTATGTATGTATGTATGTATGTATGTATGTATGTATGTATGTATGTATGTATGTATGTATGTATGTATGTATGTATGTATGTATGTATTCATGCATTCATTCATTCATTCATACCTCAAACACCCCATTCGGGTATTTACATGAGGGGTGGGCAAATGTAGGTCAGATGTTCAACGAATGCCTTGACCGATAAATGACTGGAGTGGTGCACCGCTTCAGCAGGCAGATGATTCCAGTCTTTCGCTGTTTTAATGAAGAATGAGTGGTGGTGCGAGCTGGAGGGGGATAAACAGCCTTTGAATGGCTATGACGGGATCAGGTGCGATGTGCAGGCTTGATGTCGGTCTGGTGAAGGAGCTAGTGATAAAACTTGTAAAAGAGACGCAGTCTTGCTGTTTTGCGGCGGTGCTCGAGGGTTGGAAGGTTCATAGATGATTTAAATTTAGTGTCACTAGTGTGATAAGAGTAGTCAGAGTGAATGAACGTCGCTGCACGATTCTGTATGGATTCCAGTGCTGTTGCCAGGTTAGATTGGTATGGGTCTCACACTGAGCATGCGTATTCCAGTTTGGGTCGAACAAATGATAAATATGCAAGTAGTTCTACTGAAGGTGGAACAAGACGTAGGTTACGGCGCAGGTAGCATAGCACACGATTGGCGTCATTGTTAATGCTGCAAATGTGTGTGGACCAACCGAGCTTACTGGACAAGTTAATACCTAAGTACTTACAAGAAGTCACAGCACATATTTCAGAACCGGCGAGAACGTAATTAGCTGAAATAAATGATTGGCGATGGTGGAAAGTAAGGGGCGACGTGTTCTTTTTTTTTTTTTTTTTTTGACGTTGAGGGACATTAGCCAATTATTACACCGGGTTTCAGTGGCGACGGACTGGAGAGCAAGAGAATCAGCGTCGTTAGTAATAGGACGATATATTACGCAATCATCAGCAAATAAACGTGTTTTCAAAGAACAACCTCTCGGTAAGTCGTTAATGTATATTAAGAAGAGTAGTGGTCCCAGGACAGTGCCTTGCGGCACGCCGGAGATATCGGGTGATAATTTAGACGAGCATTGGTTAGCGTAAACGAACTATTGACGGTTAGTCAGAAAGTTGCGCACCCATTGGAGAACACAAGGGTTAAGATTAAGACACGTTAGTTTTACGGATTTACGAAGAGCCGCTCATGAGGAGCCTTGTCGAAAGCCTTTTGGAAATCTAGGAAGAGGGCATCTGTGGGGTCGTTTTGATCAAGGTGTGAGCTGATGCCATTAACGAAGAGAGCTAGTTAAGTTGGACGGTAATTGGACGGTAATTGTGGCACGATGACGATGATCCTTTTTTTTTATATACTGGAATTATGTTACCTATTTTCCAGTCTTGCGGCACCACTCCAGATTGCTGAAAGATATGACACAAAAATACACTAGAGATGTGCGCAGTGTTTTTAAGCGTTTTGGAATTCATTTGTTCCATCGATGCCGGCCGAAGATGTTAATTTGAGGGATTCTATTAGTTTGGTGATACCGTATGCCTCAAGTGTTATGGCTGGCATGGTTGGGTGGTTAAGGTAAGGACAGTCTGGGAGGTCAGCGTCAGGTTCAGGAGTGAACACAGAAGAGGAGACAGAGTTTAGTACTTCAGATGCTTTATGGTCAGAAACACGGTTATTGTCGTCGTCATATAGTAATGGTTTACGGTTATTTGGGTTAATGTATTTCCAGAATTGTTTGGGATTGTTTTGCAGCATGCTAGGGAGTGTTGTTGAGTAAAAGGTTCGTTTAGCTGTTGCGGCCAAAGAATCAAACGCCTTTTCACTGGTGTAATATGTTTTGTAGGTAGGAGCGGTATCGAAATGTTTGGCTTTGCGAAATAATCATTTCATATTATTGTTTAGTCATTTTAATGTGTTGTTGAACCATGGAGACAAAGGTAGCTCGGTTAAGGCGATAGTTGGCATGTAAGTCTCAGTGAGTTCGATCATTTTATTTTTAAGAAGCGTCCAGTTGGCGCCTACTGTATGCTTCGGGATATCTATAATATACCAGCTATAAAGCTCGGTTAGTGCATTGTTAATACTGATGCCAATTGAGGCACCTTTATCGTAAAGTGTTATTTTCTTTTTGTTTTTTGCTCTGAGGTATTTGCCAGGATAATTCTGCATGCAGTACCGAGTGACCACTTAGTTCTGGTAGATGTGTTACAGAAGAAACACTGTCGGGATGGCATGTTAAGATAAGTTCGATTATGTTAGAGCGCTGTTCGTTTTTTCGCGTTGGGTATACTAGTTTCGTCAAACCAAAGGTGAGGCAAGTGTTAAGAAAATTACATTCGAGGTTATTCTTAGACAGCGTTATGGCTGGTTCGGGCCATGTTATACCAGGAAAGTTAGTCACCTAAGAGGAGTAGTTTCGCATGACTAAATGACGTCGTAACAGATTGCGGTGCCTCGTGGAAGTTAATAGTGAAGGAAGCATCTGGGACGATAGCATACACCAATAATTATTTGTACGTACGAATAACTGCACAATACGAATTAAATTTCTAGAGGTGAAGTGATATCGATAATCGAGCAACAGCGGCTGCGATGGGCAGCTATCAGAACACCTCCCCCAAGTTCTCACCAAAACACGCATTGGTTGCGCTGTAGCTCCATTGCCCTGCCTCCTAACAGACGCCTCCAGCGTTTAGCGTCGCGGGCCAGCGCTCGGAACAGCATACTGCGATCGTCTGCTCTCCCGCCACTTTCGATGCGAAGTCGCGGCCGGTTCAGTTTCATTCGAATACGAAGCACGGCATCGCCGGCAATAGAACAGGCAACCTGATCGATGCCGCGCGTCTGGCTCATAGGGGGCGCCTGCAGCAATTCCCGCGACCTAGGTTTCTGCGAATTTCCTCCACTCCGCGACCTGATCGGCCGAAGGCCTTGAATAGCATACGGTGCGCCTACTTTCTCCTTTCCCCTCGCCTGTTTCATAACGAAAGACCGGCGGCTTTGCCGTGCGTATATGCCAACTGCTGGTTAATTGCTGATCAGCGACGAGTAAACACAGAAGGGAGTTTCCGTTGCAAGAAATAGCGACGGACGTCACACTGGGAAAGCGACGGTTGAACAAAGCCAAAGAGGCCGTTCCGATGTTTGCTCGCGTGCGCTTATGTTTACGAAAAATTGAGGCGCTCCGTGCATCATCGTCGACGTATATTGTTGTGAAGCGTGTTTAACTTACGTTGGGTCATTTGTCGGCTCTAGCGTCTCACAGCCATTCCTGATATGAACGCCATAATGGATTACTTTGTTTTTTTTGTATGTGTGCGTGTGCGTCTGAATCTCGCTTTGCGGAAGTATTTGCATTCCAGACTCAGCGGTACGCGGTCCCTGAAGCCAGCACTCGAAACCTTATTCAAGTCTGCTGGTTTACTGGGCAGATTTCAGCACCCTATACGGCTGACTTGAATTAATCACTCGAAAGGCGCGCCTTGATTGCATTCGACAATGCGCATCTTTTGGCCCATGGAAGCGTTTGCTGTTTTGAAAGTCGGCAGTGTCAACGCTTCGTAGGCCAGTTCCTGTGAATATGGAAGCAAGCTTTGAGTGCATAATAGATCATCAGTGAGATCGCCGCACGGCGACCGTTGAACGGTACTAGGTCAGCTTTTAATAAATAAAGAGCCCTATTGACAATGTTTCACTATCTTCCGTATAAAAAATGAGGCCTGAGTGTTGACATGTTAGGTGTTTCGGTGTAGAAACGTATGTAGCACTGCTCATGAAAAAAAGAAAACTTTTTCAGCACTTTTAGTGATCTAGCTCCTTCCCTATTACGATTTGTTTTTGAAGTACATGCTAGCCGTAGAAATTCGCCTAATTAGGTAACGGTTGAACAGAACCGAATGAACTTTGCTACTTTTACTTGAAGAAAAATTAAGTTAATTTGTAAGAATTGATTTAGCCCTTATAGTCAATAAAAGGAAAGAACGGTAAAGTTTAAATGTCTTAACACTGGAAGCTTACGATACGTCACTGTGCAGAAAGGCATGTAACCAACCACCTTATAGGCTTAAGGCGGACAAAATGTCTTAAAATAAAGTTTCCACATATTTGATAACCTGGCTAGGTGTTGCACAAAAGTTGCAAAATATCTGTTTGATGTCTCTTTACGTTATCGGCTATGCGGTGTTGTAAACATCAGTTATTTTTTCTTGATTTTCTTTCCTACCCTGGTAAAGCATTTGATTATGTGAATAAGAACTTTGATTTCATCACTTATTAGAATTATGACTGTTTTGAGTGTGAAATGCTGTTCAGGCTACCTCAGCTGCTGCCGAATGCGAGTGTTTATGCATTTGTCGTATATTTGAACGGAACTGTGGAATAGTTGCTGAGTTAAAGTAGCCCCTTCAAGGAGTGTTGGCATAACGTTCCTGATTTGTCAGCTTTTATTTGTTGTGTCAAAATAAACGTCTAAGTCTCCTAAACCCTATAAAAATTACTGTCGAGCGTGAGAGTGCCCTAAATAATTTAATGTGATGCTTGTTTATAATAATGAGTTTAGCGTTTTTGGCACTCACGATGTAGATTCGTCATGACGTCATGATACATTGACTAGCTCCTGCAACCGCTGCCGCTTCCACACTCAGCCCAAGAAAACAGGCGCAGCACTCTTGTTTATTGTGAGCAACTTCATATCTAGACCTACTGCTGCACGACGTCAGGGAAGTTGGCTTCGTCACGACGATGCCAGGTTCCGCTTTTAGAGACGAATTTTAATGTGAAATGAGAATATGTTTGTACTTGCCAAGTGCCCTCATTTTCTTGCGAGAAGCAAGTGGTAGAGTTGCTACAAAGCTGAGAATATATCTCCGCTTCGGATTCAACTGTGAGACACCTTCGGCAAGGCGCGTCTGTTTGTTCGTTGGTGCCGTATTACGGTACGGTAAGTGTGGCATACAGTACGGTATTACCATTCCTTACCAACTTACCGCGATGACCGAAGACGCTTCGGCTGCGTGTGCTGCTCGATGCGTACGGTAATGTGATAACGATGATAGCGGCTAACATTGTGGCTTTGCAGAATACAATTACTATGTGCTCAGTGCGAGATATTCATTGTGGCGAATATTGCAGACTTTTAGCCTGTCCGCTATTCCGGCAAACGGGGGCGATTTGGGCAGAATAGCATAATTGTGAACATGATTACGCCGCTATCGAAAATTTGCACCTCCAGCTAAGCAGAATGTTGCAATTGGCTCTCTCTCTCTCTCTCTCTCTCTCTCTCTCTCTCTCTCTCTGTGTGTGTGTGTGTGTGTGTGTGTGTGTGTGTGTGTGTGTGTGTGTGTGTGTGTGTGTGTGTGTGTGTGTGTGTGTGTGTGTGAGCTTTGCACCACTAGCTGGCGCCACCAATTTGGCCGCTCACGTTTACGCCCCCGCTCAACCGGCAAACCGCCCCGCGCTTGCCGGAATGCCGGACCCACTAAAATTCTCTACTAGAAAGCTTTAGCTTGTTCATACACACATTATTCTTTACGGAAGTGCCCGGCTATGGCAAACGTAGACGCCAGTCACAAAGCCGGTAGCGACATCTTGCGACCCTTCGTCCTACAACACGTGAAACCTTGTCGTATTACATAGGTGCTCTTGTCTAAGCAATATGTAAAAAATTGATTGATTGTTGTAAGTTGTACTGCTGCCGACACTTTACACCAGCAGACAAGTAGAATTAGTTACTGCAATAAAAACTCTGCGTCCCCTCTAAGTAAGCTCTGCACCCTAGATGGCACCACCAACCTCAAAGTACTTTTTATGGCACTTTTTATTTTATGTTTTTCTTCTATATGGTTTCCGCTTTTTTAATACTCTTTTTTTTTCTCTCATTTGGCCTGGCTATATTACTCACCTGTTATGAAGGGTACGAGCACAAGTTCAGTTTAGTTCAGCCCATGTTTACCTTCCGGTTAGAAGGGCTGTCATTCGTGCTGCCACTTCGTCGCGCCGTAGCAGGCTAGCTAAAGTTAACTCGTGCATTGGTGCTATCATGGTGAAAAACGCACGCGAGACGTGGCCATGCACGGCGTGGACTTTGTGGCCGACGCCAGGTTCTCAATGCTTTGGCTTGGTGCGGCTCGGCTCGCAAAACACGGTGCAAGCCGAGCCTTACCGACTCCTTACCGTCTCGTATGCCCTACAGAAAGTATTTCCGTACGGTAAAGTACGCGCATGCACAGTCCTCCACCGGTACGGTATTACTGCAATTACCGTTCGGTAACTTGGCACTGCTAAAACTAGGGTCTTTTAGCGGTGCTACGGAAAGTACAGTATACGGTACGGTAAGTGCGTAATACCGTACCGGTCGAGGACTGCGCATGCGCGAACTTTACCGTACGGAATGACTTTCCGTACGGCATACTAGACGGTAAGGAGTCGGTAAGGCTCGGCCACGGGCTCGGCTAGCACCGTGTGTCGCGAGCCGAACTGCACCAAGCCAAAACAGTGAGAAGCTGATGTTGGCCACAGAGTCCACGTCTCGCGTGCTTTTTTTTACCATGATAATACCAAGGCAAGAGGTTACTTTAAACCATCTTCTGCGGATCGACGAAGTGGCAACAAGTGAACAGTGGCATAAAAAAAAAACAGGTAGGTGGCGCCATCTAGTGATGCAGAGATTACTTAGAGGGGACGCAGAGTTTTTATTGCAGTAACTAACCATATTCTACTTATCTGCTGCTGTAAATTGTCAGCAGCGGTGCAATTTACAAGAAACAAACCCCCTTTTTTATGTATTGATTAGATAAGAACACTTATGTAACAAACGTTTTCACGTGTTGCAGGAAGAAGTGTCACAAGATGTCGCTACCGGTTCTGTGACTGGCGTCTAAGTTTGCCGTCGCCGGGCCCTTCTGTAAATAATAATGCGTATATGGACAAGCTAAAGCTTTCTAGTATACGTCGAAATGAATATTTCGCGCTCAGCGCATAGTTATTGTATTCTGCAAAGCCCCAATGTTAGCCGCTATCATCATTATCACATTGCCGTACGCATCGAGCGGTACACGCCGCTAAAACGTTTTCGGTCATCGCGGTAAGTTAGTACGGAACGGTAATACCGTGCTTACCGTACCGTAATACGGCACTGCTAAAACTCTCTATGTTACTGCGCCGGATGAAAAAGACGTGGATAGGGCGCTTGTGAGCGAAGAGAAACGTGCGGAATGTGCGTATGTCACGAAATCAACAAAGAAGTATCGCGCCTGAATGCGAGCAAAGCCTGTTGCTCTCGTGCCGCAGAAGTGGGCGGAGAGCCGCACGTCGGAGGCGCGC
This sequence comes from Dermacentor variabilis, assembly GCF_050947875.1. Taxonomy (NCBI): domain Eukaryota; kingdom Metazoa; phylum Arthropoda; class Arachnida; order Ixodida; family Ixodidae; genus Dermacentor; species Dermacentor variabilis. The sequence goes on from NC_134571.1 coordinate 29,000,019, forward strand.
GTGGAATGACGTCACCATGGCGTCACGCGGATGACGTCTTGGCGTGCGCGCGTTGTCGCCGCCGCTGCTCTAGGTCGCGCGGGCGCGCATGCGTGATCGGCTGTGTATACCGGAGCGCCACCTCTGTTCTCCTTCTCGCTTTCGGTTTTGCCTGTCTAGTTTCGGCTGATGTTGGGTCGCTGTCGTCTGCTGCTGCGGCGCGGCGGCGACGGGTTTTTCGCGAAAACGCGCGGTGAAGTCGAGTCGCGTGCAACTCTGCGGTGCTACGTCGTGGCTTTGCGCTTCGCAAGCGGCAGTGTCGATCTTCAACGCGCAGAGAATTTGGTGTCAGCAAATCGTGCGTCGAGTGGAAACGTTGGCGTCGCTTCCTATCAGGAAGAAACGTGTTAATTTGTGCATGTGCGTTGGTGTCGCCTTTCGTCTTTTCTTTTTCCTCGCGGGAAAGAAATCGCCCAGCTGGTCTCTGCGTGGTGTGCTGCAAGTTGTGACGGGTGGCAGTGACCTTGGATACGCGAGGACGGGTGACCGCGGAGTTCGACGACAGAGTCGCCGCTCTGCTGTGTACGCGTGCGCGGCTGCGGCGCGATAAGCAGCGCGGTCCTTCTCTCCGCTGCTTCACGCGCGTTTGTATTTTGCGCTCCCTTGCCTTCTCCCCTCGAGATTCTCTGAGGCCACCCGGTTGTGCGTGCCAGCAGTAGCGCCGGCCGCCGTCGGATACTGCCGGGGGAGCAAGCAGCAGTGTGGCGCGCGCTCGCCGTGTGGCGTCCAGTTTTCGGGAAGTCGTCATCGCCGGCGGTGACGTCGCTCAGCTCCCCGGTCGATGTTCTTTCTCTCCCCCTCGTCACGCCCGTCGCCTCTTCTCTGGAATATTCCCAGAGATCCACAGTTCGGGAGCGCGTGCGAGTGAGTGACAGCATTCGCTGCCTGGGCTTCCTTTAGCGTTGCCTCGTCTTCATCGGACAGTGGTTACTCGTCGCCCCCTCATTGTGCGAGACTCACTCCTGCCATTCTGTGCCCGGTTGTGCGTGACCCGTTTTTCAGCGTCGGCCGCCGGCGCGGCGGTCGTCTTGGTTTCGCCGGTGCCCGAGCGAGGGCGGTGGTGCTGTTGTGGTGTGTGTGCGCGCGTGTGTGTAACCGATCGGCGTCTCGGATTACGTCGCACAGCGCCGGCGCCATCATTTGTTGTTGTCGTCGGTGTTTACTTTCTTCGTAAGCGCTCCCAGCATTTTCGCCGACTGATGGTTTGCTGCAGTGTCTCGTCTGGTCAGCTGGCCTGTGACCATGGCCTGTAACGTGACGTCGTCCTGGGGATACAACCATTTTGACCCCTTGTGGAACAGCGGCGCATCCAGGTTTGCATACACACCTCAACTTTTCGGTCTTCATCACCTCACTAGCTGCCGTTTGTTCTTTTGTTTAGGTTTGAAGATTTGATTGTGTGGCCATCATGCGATGAAATGTGTCGCGCACTTGGTTGTCCGCCGCAATGTTGTCTTAACAGGGGAGGGACGGAGAGAGAGTCGGCAGGCGCAGAGACTAGAGCGTATTTCGCGACTCTTCCTGTAAGCGTGTCGAGTGCACGTGACTTGCGCGTGCTTCTACCTAGGGCAGACATAACTGGGTGATTGGACAGAACGCGACTGGTAGAATTGAACGAGACCCGGTGCGTTTCACTGGTGCCCCCCACGGATGTCACGCCTTTGAGTCTTTTCGATGGGCTTGCTTCAGAACGAGTGCGCGAACGGGAAAGAGACGACAGCATTTGTACGACGCATTTGTTCGTTCATGTTCGGCCGTGTGCTCTGGAGAAAGCTCCAGGTCGCGTGAGACGAGGCAGAGGTGATCTGCAAGATTTTTGCTTGTCAGCTGCGAACGTGTTTGCGTGCGTGTCGCTGTCGCGGTAACAGCTGCTATCGCAGCGTTTTGCGCGTGCGTGAGGTGTGGTGGTTCGTCGTCGCATGCGGAGAATAACCCGCCGCGCGTACTTCTCTGTGTTATCACTCCGGCTGTGTAGTTTGATGTCGAAGGACACCCCGCGGCGGTGACGTCTTGTTGTGCGCCCGAGGAGGCGGCGAGAAGTGTTTACGGCACTGCGCCAGCGCTGACGACGACAGATGCTGGCCGTGAGGGAGGGAGAAAAGTGTTGAGATTTCAGATAAAAAAAAAAAAAAAAAAAAAAAAAACTCCGAGGAACAGTCCGGGGCGCGGCTGCACTGTATATCTCCTGTGATATGCGCTATGTTAAACAGAGGCAATGAGGTGGAACAGCTGCTGTGGAAGAACAGAAAGGCTAATCACGCCGTCAACGCTCACCCATCCATTTTATAGATGAGGAAATTGTGGTACGTAGCTGGCTGTATACGGATTTCTTTATGTGATTTCTCGACGTAATATCTGTGTAAGTACGAATTTAGAAATAGCAGAACAGCATTAGTACTTCATTTTAATTCGTTGAGTCTGCGTTTGTGCAGCGAAGTGAAGGAATTGGGAAAAGGAAGCTTACGGAGGACTAAATCAAGCGAATCGTACTTGACTTTGTAATCGAATACACGAAGTAACGATCTTGAAGCAAACATTGAAGAGCGCGAAGAAAACGAGACGAAAGACGAGGAACACGAAAGACACAGACGAGAGCCGTGTTCGTGTATTTCCTGTTCCTCGTCTTTCGTCTAGTTTTCTTCGCACTGGTCAAAGTTTGCTTCAAGACCACGAACCAACTAACTCGCGCCAGAGTCTTACGAAGTAACGCTTTCTTTATGTTAATAGTTAACGTCTGTTTAGTATCGTGACAGATCGACAGGTAGCAGGGGCTACCTTATTAAGCTGTCATTATCATTACGCGTGTAGGCAGTTGGCAAATATGAGTGTAGCGTAGCGCATGTAACTGATTAAAGCGAACCACACTTGTTAACGCCGTTCGATCAACGCCACGCAAAGGGGCATCTCGCGAACTGTTATAGTTATTTACGCCGCCTGATGTGTTCACCCTGTTCATTAATAGAGAGTTATAGAGTAGGATCCAAATAGCTTTGCGGGTGTTAGCGTTGAGGAACGCCGGAGTGAAGAGATTTAGAATAGGGCTTTGGCGTTTGCGGATAGCGTCTTGCGCTCGCAGCGCCACTACGGCGTCAAAAGAAACTGTCATAAATATTAAAATAATATTTACCATTCTATGATAAGAAGAGTAATCTTACTTGCTTTCGCGTTTAATTGCCGTTTAGAGGTTACTCTATTAGCAGCAAGCAATTTGTTGTGCTAAGTATTGGGTGACCAAATTTAGGTGACTGCGCCGGCCAAGTTGATCCACAAGGGTTGGGCCTACGAGCCACGAAATCGACAATCGAATTCGGAATCAGCGGCGCCAAATCAATCAGTCTCCATTGCACACGTTAGTTCAGAGAAATCGATGACCGCAGTCACTTCTCCTAGCTTACGAACTTCACGCGTTACCACGAATCGAGCCCTGTTTGGTCCTACATAGGTTAGAACCGTCGCTGCGTGTATACGTGCTGTAACACTGCTGCGCAGTTAGCAAGTGCCACTATGCGCAATGGTGTTTTTCAAAGATGTGGAGCTATAGACCTTGACTGCTGCTTCTTGTGCGAGTTAGTAGTTCATACCTTGCGCATCGAATACGAGGACCGAGCAAGATACACGAAGATTCATACAGGAGCTCCCTATAGCAACTGACATTTTCACAGTTGTTTCGGGACACTTCAGTTGCTAGAGCGCTCCCGTATGTGCCTTTGTGTACCTCGCTCTGTCCTTGTCTTCCAAGCATACCAAGCGCAGCAGTAACCTAATGAGACAGTTCGCGCGCCCTATTAACATGTGCAGTTACGGTGTGGTGTGCCGTAACGTGGCATTTTTGAGAATCCGCAGGCAGCGTGGCACTCCGCAATTTGTGGAGCACTCTGAACGTAGCTAGTGAACGTAAATAGACATTTTGCTAGCAACGTGTGTGTGTGTTTATGGCTGAGAAAACGAAAAGCAAACTTCCTGTTTTTCCCATTCGTGCGGGCAAGTGCCAATGTGACAACCGTCTGTGCTTCCGACCCCGCTAAGGGCGCGGTGCTTTCGCCGATCTGGCATGTCTGTTCTGTGCTCATTTTCCGGGGCTAGGTATCATGCTTACTGTACACCTGTATCTACTGTTCAATATACTCCTTCCGGTGGAAGGGCGCGCCCGCGCATATTGGAACGTACGTACGTTCGCGTTATGTCATTCAGGAAGGCTGTGCGTGAAGATGCTGATCATAGAATGTGGCTATTTAAATACGATGAAATGGATCCTATGAACAAAGGTGATACGAAAAGAGACTCACAGCGCAGTAGAGTGCCACGACATTTAACTATTTAAGGAGGAGACATAAATACCCTGAAAGAAATGTTTATTTTTCGCCTAGATGTGGAAAATACGCCGAGGATAAGCACGTTCAACGAAAAGGAATATATATAAATACCAGGCCCTACACTGGAAGCGAGCTTCACTCGAAGCAACCTGTGGCTTCAATTGTAGCTTGCAGAAAGCTGTACGCAGAATCTGTCCTTTGACGGCGCACTTCCGCTCAGCGTTTACAGCAGATGCCTACCGAAGAGCGGCTTCGCATTGCACTGACACGGAACGCTTTGTGAGGAAAGCGTCAGCATTGAGGGCGTGTCTGATTTTCGCACAATCATTTAACGCGCACGTGACCGGCTAGTGGTACGTCTATTCTTTTCAGTCTCGCCTTGTCGTAGGCAGAGTCGCATGTAAGCTCAGTACAGTAGGCCGCATCGAGGCTGGGGCGTCGTGTTTGTTTTGTTGGCTAATTTCTCTTTCTTTGTTGACCACAAGTGTCACGACATGGAGAAAGAAAAAAAAATAGAAAATAGAGAGAGCGTTACGTCATGCAGCCAGCAAGCGAACGCTTCGGCAAGCCCATACGTTTGCTCAGTGGTGGCCCAACACGTGGCCTCTTGCCTCTAGATCGCGGAGCAAAAATGAGATTTGCTGAGGCATTCGGTTTCCAGTAGGTATGCCAGTATTTTTTATTCGGTGCGGGCTTGTTCAGCTGTTTTGTCGTGGCTCTGCCTGCAGAGCGGGAACAGTAAAACCAACAGCCCACTTCGACGTGCGATCACGTGTCGGGCCACCAGGTTTGGCTTCCATGGCATTGCGCGATGCTCCCTCCTAACGGTTTTCTTCCTTCATGCGTCACGAGTGCCTAGTCACTGACTGGCAGCTGCAGGACGGTAGCCTGAAGCCCTCCCCACTCTCTCCCCCGGTTACGGATACTTGCAAACGCGAGTTGCTCGCGTTTCGCTTTGATTTTTGTAGTAAGACTTAATAATTATAGTTACCGATGCGTCGACACTCTCCACCACACACAGGCACTTTTTCCGAGCTCACGGGCTAGCGACAGCCTTATCTGCACTCTTGTCAGCCTCGACCGCATTGTGCGGGCGTCCTGAGCGAACTGCGGCGGTGTGGGGGTCTCACTACCGCGGTCGCGGCTTCTTCCATTGACGACGACGAACGAGCCGGCACCCGGTGCGCGACTTCTGTGCTCGCGGCCCGGTGCTGCGGGTTGGCGTGTGGGCCGCGACCGCTGCAGCTGTTGCAACCGGCGGCGGGGAAGGGCGTGATCCGTCCGGACGGTGCGCGCCTCCTTTTGTTTGCACGCCGCCGGCCGTTCAACTGTTGGTCGCCGGCGGACTCGTCGGCTGCGCGAAATCGATCCTCTCCCTTGAGCACTCGCTCGACGGCTCCTCTTTAGTAAGCGTCGGCTTTCTCGGTCTTCCTTCTCCTCGGGCGGTTGCGCTGGACTCGCATTCGCGACGCTTTCACCGTTGGTGTAGAAGAGGCTGTTTCTCTCTTTGTTTTCTTCTTTTCCACTTCTTGGGGAGGACGGTCGGGGCCCAGTGACGATGGAGCGATCGTTTTTTGTTTTTTTTTTCATGGCTGACGGAAAGACCACTCTCGACAGACTGACAGATTGCGACTCCGACCGTGTAGAGAGCAGCGGTTCGTGGAGGATGATTTCCAAGCCTTCTCAGCTTCTTTTGCGACGTTGCCGAGGCGGCACAGGCGGGCGAGTGTGTTATTGCAACTTAAAAGGACCGCTACAGCGATTGTCGCGCACGCGCAGTTAGCCTCGTACCGGCTTGTGTAGTGGCTGACTTTCGCGGTACGAGCGTCGAACACGATTATTTTGGATTACAGGTTCTCCGCGGTCCCGGCGCGCACGATGTCCCGTGCCCCTGGAGAAGTCGGATAACGGTGGATTTGGGCCAGTTCTTGCTATATCGGCATTATCACGGACGGGTTGCGTAATGCCCGTAAGACAAGAATCTTTTAATTTTATGCGTGCCCTAATCATCGAATTTCGCTTCAGAGAACGTAAGCGTAGAACGGTTTCCCGTGTTGAGCGTAATTTCTTGTTTAGTGGCTCTCATTCTGCCTGCTCGCAATTTTTCTCGGCCTGATCTCACAAACTGCATCGTGCCCTAAGCAGACTGGCAGCGCAGCAGTTCGAACTACGACAGCCACAGGAACAGCAGGCCAATTTTGTCACTTGCAACAATGTTTCATCTGCTGCCGCATTGTTCGATCCTTTGCGAGCGCGACACAGCTGAACCTGCGATATTGTGTCCTCTTCTCGAAAAGTATCGCGCTTTAAGCAGCGTGTACGCTTTCCCCCTGTGTTTGGCGGTAGCTATGAGCGCTCTCAACAGAGCGCGCACACAATGCAAGCCTGTGTTCTATTGTGCATGTGACCTTGATCGATGAACTTCGGACTGTCTCATGCTGTATATGTTGCTGCAGAACGAGCTATGCAGTTTATATTCCTCGGAATCCAAAACAACGTTTATTCTCGCGCAGTCTTCAGTTATAGCTGCGAGACGGTTCTGTCAACATGTTCGCCTCGCTTTAACGGGCGCTTGTTTAATTATCTGACGTATGTTAACTACGTGTGCACGTTTTTAGCAATCTCTCCCATCTTCTAGAAATGGTGCAGATGGTGGTACGCGTAAGATGTTTTGAAATAAAACATTTCCCGTCGTTGTAGCGGCACCGCGGGCGTGGTAACGCAGGACGTAGTTAGATATTCTCTTGATATGCACCTGTTTGTAGTTGCGTCATATCGTTCTAAAAGGGCTGCAAACGTTAACAGAACCACTATTGGTGACACATTGTGATTCTGTGTTCAACCGGAATGCCCAGAGAAAATTTAGCGCGATATTTTCATCGCGCTAATTTCTCTACGTTTCGCTCCTCTTTTAGATGCTCGTGCTCGAGCCTCTCTGCTGCATGCTCGAGTCCCAGGTGTTCCATTAACTCCCCGCTCAGGTAGACTTCAATGTGGTGGCGCACAAGGGCTCGGAGCTCGCGCTCTTGCAATGCCGTGCTTTATTCTATGAGCGTTCTACGTGTTGGAGCATGTTTATTCTTCTCTTAGAAATGTTGCACTACTGGTCTGCCTAGAGCGACAATGAGCGTTATATTCCCAGCTTCGTCGTGGCATCTCGGTAATAAAGTAAGTGCAACTGCGTGCGTGTCAGTTATCAAACTCTGGCGTATACCAAACTTGGTGCGCCGCGTGCGTGGATGCAAGCGTGCGATTACATCGCTGGCTCTCGCTTGAAGGTGTTCGACAGAACAGGCTGCCGACTTCTGCCGATTTTTCTCGCAAATGAAGCATGACATTGAGACGGAACCGATTTCCGGAGCGGTCTGCATGCACCGTGCTTCTCCGAGGGCGAATCAGACACAGATCCCTTCTTCCCCAGCTTTTTGAGTTTTACTGCGGTGCGACCTGTGTTACTTCACTGAGCTTAAAGTCGATAACTTGGTCATACTATGCTTATGATGCACTTAGGGGGGAAGGGATGGTAGAGTTTTGTGGTCGCCGTGAGCCACGAATCCGTAGTAGGTATACTGTACGCACCAACACTGGTCGCGCTCTGTACCTCTGAAGTGTGGCAAGAAACCTCGTGTGCCCGCTTGCTCCACTGGGATCGACGGGTCGTCCGTGCAGTCTTTGACAAAACAAACTAAGCTACGTCGTGAATGGCCTCATCGGGTCTCCTGCTGCATCCGCAATGCTCAAAACATTTGAAGAGGACGCCGAAGTATCGTCGTAATCGACCAGAGATTTCTGGCACCAAAGGCTGCGCTGGCGCGACACGAAGCAGCCATAGCTCATCGACACTCATGCTTGTACGAGCACCTGTTTTCGTTTCGGCAAAGTATGCGCGATTTGCAAAGCATACTAACTGCTATTTAAAGCGTATACGGCTTCTTTACTGTCGCCACGTCGTGTGTGACGCGCAGCAGCAGTAGTCTCCTGAACCTTTTGGTAACTGCTTGGCGACGTTTTTGTTTATGCTGGCCCTGCATACGTGGAGGCCGCGCTAGCTAGGCAGACAGGGACGTGCGAGCACCTCGCGTTATCGGCCATTGTCGCCTGAGGAGAAGCTCGGATTTCGCCGCTCGCCAGGATACAGGCGTCCCTGCACCGCCGCACCCTTGTCTTCTCTGAAGGGGGCGACAGCTGGCTGCCACTTGCCGTGCAGCACCGGAGCGCCGAAGCGTTGTCCTCGGGCGCCTTCCGCGGTGAGCGCAAAAAGTGTGCCATACACGGCCGGCGCAGGAAGTAGCCTCCTATACCGCCTTTATGATGTGTGTGCCGAGCGGTAACCCTGTGCTCGCATCCTTTGATGTCCCCTTCTATTTTCATCATCAGTGGCTAACGCATCTCTCTGAGCTTTAGTTGAAACAGCGCTCTGCTCCCTCTGTACCTACTTACAGTGTCTTGAGTTGCCGAAGTATGGCGCTGGATCACGATCATCTCTAGGTAGTCATTATATATGCACCAGTGTTTGCATTTAGTTTCCACATTCACCTCGTTCGGGCCTGTGTTTACAAGCCGGCGGGGAGCTAGCTGCACGCCCTGCTCGCTTGTCTGTTTTTGGTCAATACTTACTATGCGACCAGACGACTGCGTCAAACCGTGTAGCGTGCTGCGGCCCGCCATTTCGTTCTTCCTGTTATAGCGGATGTGCTTTAAATAAGTCATCCATGCAAAAAAGTATATTTTCTTGTTAAATTTTAGTGACGGTTGCAGACAGCAGCAGATCTCTCAGAAAGATTGTCGCTTGACATATAGCTCACGTAGTAGGCTTCACGATTGGATTTCTTTGGCTTTATAGTACTGGACACTCGCCTGGTTCAGTCAGAAGAGTCGATGCGCTGCACAGAATGCTCGCAGGTGACGTAAAGAAGGCTCTCAGCGCACTGTCCATTAGGGGGCGTCAGGTATAACAAAGGAAAACTGAATTACTCGCTCATTACTTATTGAGCTGCGGATCGAATTCTGTATCCTTGATTCTTGAGCCTAGCGCTGTACAAAATTCCGATTCAGTCACGATCGCATCATCGCCAGCATGTGCACCGAGGGGGCGGTGCTGCATCTCGCCAAGTATGACGCAAGTCAGTGGGCTAACTGCGGCATCCGAACACCCGTGCCGATTTCTTCCCGCCGTTGAGCAGGCATAACATAGATGTGCGGAAGCTGTAAGTAAGGTAGGGTGACGGTGTCCTTGGCAGCGTCTCTTACAGCTGCTTTCGGGTTCAGGATATGCAGCAGATCACCATGTAGCCTGTACTATAGCACTGCGCAGCACGTTTCTTCCATGTGAGAGAAAGGGGGCTGGTGCGGTGTGGGGGGCTGTCTGCGTAGAATTATATGCAATGCAAAGTTTGTCTTGCGTCACGCCTTGCTTTTGGAGACGGTGTGAAGAGAAATTGCGTCGATGTTCCATCAGTACACATTCAACATACATATTCAACATATATATTGTGTGTAGATGCCCTTCTTCGCTGTTATTGGCGCCACCTCATCACGCTGCGCACTGCGTAAAAATGCCTTCTGTATCGAGGCTTAAGCGGATGGGTGGTGCGTTTGTCAGGCTCTTAAACGCCCGCGAGCATTTCGAAAGCGGCCGAGTGCCGAGGCCATTCGCTTAGCCGCAGATGACAAACGTCGGAAGGCTGGTCATTAGCGGCGCAGAATGCGCCTTTGAAGACTCGGCCTTTTCGTCAACGTCCAGTTGATGGATTCGGCCTCTGTTACTCGCATAGTAATTCAAGCACGTCGACATGGTTCGCTCCGCTCTTTACGAACACGCAGAATTACCCGTCGCGTTAGCTTAGTGTCTGTGATGTTCGGCTGCCGCAAGCGCGAGGTGATGAGTCCGATCCTGGCCGCATTTCGTTTGAGGGGGGGGGGGGGGGGTATGCAAAAAAACACTCGCGTACTTAGATTTAAGTGCACGTTAAACAACCCCGGGTTGTCAAAATTATCTCGGAGTACCCTACCGCGGCGTGCATCACAATAAGATCTTGGTTTTGGCACGTGAAACCCTAAAATTTAATTTTGGACACGCAGGATGCCTGTGGAAGCGCTGTGGGCTGTCAGGAATCGCTGTGTACGCATTTAGTTCAAGGTAGACGGAGTCTCGTCCAAACGGGTCCTGCCGAGTGCTTTAGGGAAAACACAGGTCGCGAGTTTGGTGTAACTGTTGTTGGGATAAAGGCGATCTAGTGCTTTACTCCTTGGCGCCCTTTGAATGTTGGGAATGTTGGCGCGTAGAATGTTGGGCGCCAGGAAGTTGTTGCGGAACGCGTTGCTAGGCCAAGAAGTTTGGTCTTATACGAAACGCACTGGGGCGCAGTCGCTTTCTGACGCAGTGTTCATTGAGTCTCGAACAAGTTCCCATCTTTCTCAGGCAAGAGCCACCGGGCTACCCGCTCTTTAGGTCACCGGCGAATGAGCGTCAAGGCTGAGTTAAAGTGCCAACGCTTTGCTCTCCGTGCATGCATGCGGCGGCAGATTAAGTAACTTTAAACTCTTCCGGTTCGTTTTCGACAAAACTCTTTAACGGCTCTTGTTATATTTCGTGTGTCTGAAGACGTACGGAGCATGTAATTAGTGTGTTTGCCAACATCCGCTGCTCGGCAGCTCCGCCACCTCTGCGGCCTTAAACTTCGGCTATTGCATTGTATTAGCACAAGACCTCTGAGCCGTCGAAATGGTTGCGAGTCTGTGCTTTGTAGAGTTTGTTGTAGACTCGTTAGCTTCCGATCTAAATTTTATGGCATGCAACGCTTTGCGCCGGCGATCGCAAGCGATAATTGAAGTACCGTGAAAGGCGATCGTCGTGCATCCATCTGGATTTCCCCGAACGCTGCGGTACGATTGCGCGTCGTCGCATGTTTTCGCCTCCTGCGTGTGCCCTCGGTTTCGAGGCCTAATGCGCATCGAGAGGAAGGTCGCGCCTGTGTACTCCTCCGAAAGCAACGATGCAGTGAAACTTCTCAGTAAAATCGCTAGCACCCAATCACACACTCGTTGTTCTCCTGTCCTGCTGCTAAATTTTGTGCTCGCCTCATCGTTGCGGGAGGCCATTTCGGAGGAGGGCTAACCCGAGGGGCGCTGTTTTGCGCGGGTATTCCTCGGGTGGGCGCCCCTGTGCGATGCGACGCGCACGGGCGCGTTGTTCGACGAGGTGAGCTCTCCGTGTCCCCTGCGCAGCCGTGTCAGTAGGTCAGTCGTGCCTCCTCCCCTCCACCACCACCTCGCGCGCTCCCTTCGCACTGCGCCGTGCCTTTCTTTGAGGGTTCCTTTTTTTTTTTTTTTCCTTCGCACAATGAAGGGTCTCGGCTTCTCTTACTGCTCGGGCATCCGTCATAGAGAGAGAGCCGGTGACGCCCCACGATCGACGGTTGGTTTTTTTTTCGTCGCCGCCACCGCCGTGGGCTTCGAGGCCGTCGCTGAGCGCGTCTCTCTTGCCCTCCCCCTCCGACGTTTCGGCTTAGCAGCGGAGCGCGCGCTGCGTCCTTCTGAAAGTCGGCCACAGTGCGGGCAACCTTTCTCCCGCCGTCGGCGACTGGCTCTCGACTCGTCGCGGTTTCTTTCTTTTTTTCGATCTTCTTTTTTTGCGATATACTGCTTGCCCTTCGTGCTACGTGCGCTCCTGGAGCGACGAGTCTCCCTGTCGGTCGCGTTGGCTACGAGCTTTTACATGTGCTTGTTCTTTTAGCGGCAAGTTCCGTTGATCAGACATCGCAGTGTTCCAACAGATAAGTAGGGGTGAGGTTGGTTGCGACCGCCTAATTCTCGTCTGTGCATATTGTGATGCATACATCGCAATGCTTTCGGTCCTTTCACAGACTTTGTAAACACGGGTGCTACGCATCGCTAGCTGAACCTTTATTATTCAAAGCGTGAAAGCGCAGCCAAATTTTGGCTCGCTTATCGTGAACCATCCTCGTACATCTTTTGTGTCCATTGCCATCGCCTCTTGCGCTAAGTCGGGTCTAGTCTATGGTGTTTTGGTATAAGTGGTAGCTAACGTATTGCTGCGGGTAGTGTTAGATACGAGACCTTTTCCTGAGCCTACTTCGAGTTCATCAGACGACATCGAATCGCGTCACAGCTAATTAAGGAGCGCAGAAGCACATCTACCACGTTCCCGAGGCGCCGCACGTCCAAACAAGTAGGCGTCCTCCACCTCGTGCGCCGCAGGTGGAGCTATTCACTGATTGACTCTTCCCGAAAGTGTAGCGGGAGCCTGGCACGGTTCCAGGTAACGTGGGTCCCAAGGCAAGACGGCTGTAATGCACCGTGAATCCCTGGCAGCAATACCCCCATCCGCCTTTGTGAAGGCAGTTGCAAGCCAGGAAGGCAATACCGCAGGGAGAAGTAAGCCCTCGGACAATTGGGGCCCAAGCAGCGACCCTCTGCGCCGGGTGTGACACAATCGCATGGGCGCCTACCATTGGCCGAAAATGACGCCACCTGAGCGGGCTCGCCGATTGGCGGAACGTGACGTGACTTCGAGACACCGAAAGGCTTAAAAGCCAGAGACCGGGACCAGCAAGAGAGCATTCCTTCGTTCATCTCTTTCGAGCTTCTTGTCACGGGCCGCAGCGTCCGAGTTGCTGCGGGCCCGTAATGACTTTATGACTGTTAATTTCTTTGTACTCTCACTGTAAATAATGTAAATAAACCTCCAGTTTTCATCTCAAAGTCCTCCTCAACCTCGGCCATCTCCCGCACCCAACGGCGAAGTCCAAAATCTGAGGGATAGCAATTGGGATTGTCCTCCAGATACAACTGGTGGCAGCGCTAGGGATGAACCTTCGTCCAAAGAGATCCAACAGTAGTGAAAGGCCGCTAGTCTTCGCGAGTGTGTAATACTGGTGCGCTTCACAGGCGTTGTGGCACAAGCAAACTGAGTAATATAAAATATCAAAGTACATAATGATGTAATAAAGAAATAAAATAGGTACCCCTGCAATTACCTGCTTTGACAACAAAGGCTCTGCGCATTACTGCTCGGAATAAAAGAAATGCGCGTATAGCTCATTGTTCTGACGCCTTTATATTTGTATGGATGTGTCTGCTTTGTGCGATATTTCATCTCGAAAGAATGTGCGAAGTCGTGCTGCAAGACGGCCCTGCAGTCTGTTTGACTCGACTACCTTATTTTGTTTGTTTTTGTACGTGATGGAACCGTTGCGATTTCGAACGAAAGGCATCAACTTAGCTCGGAACGGCAAGACTGATTCCGTTGAGTTTTCGCCGTAATGTTATCGGTGTAATTTATCAATCATATCCTGGGCTAGTTCGCCGTGCGGCTAATTATGCGCTCCACGCAGAGACACGAAGTAGAGCTGCACGTAATCACGGTTTCACCGGCAGTCGGTTCACAGTATACACCGCAAGGTGATTATCGGTGCAGATTTATAGAGCCCGAGAGAAGAAAGCTGAGGTCTTAGTATTTCTTTCGTCCGCTCGCAATAAAAAGACATGTATGGAAGACCTTTTGTCCAGTGCATATAGCGCTCGCGTCTTCGCATCCCACAAACTGGGCGAGCGAAAACGCAAGCGCCGTACTCGCGCTGGGTTATCATCGGTCTTTATATAACCTTTGCGAACCGGAGTGAGAAAGAAAAACGATGAAAAGAAACATGCGCGAAATGAGGAAGTTTGTCGAACGTATTCGTTCTTGGTGCGCGTTCGGGGGGGGGGGGCGTAAAAAGAAACGGTCGTTAACCATTCAAGGCTTGTCGAACCTGGTAGTGTGCAGCACGTCACGTGACACGGCGCAATCCGAGCACCGAGGAACCGGATCTCGTCACGCACAGTCTGCTAAGCGCGTTAGCGGCTCTGCGAAGGCGCTCGCTTCGCGCCAAGGAACGGCCTTGGCTGGAGCGACCGCGTTTTCTTACCGGACACCGCGGGAGCGCGCGAAGTCATCGACGTTTGTCGTCGCTGGGGCGCGGTCGTTCTTGAGGCGGCGCCGTGACCGCCGCCGGCGCTGCCCGTTCGAATGTCCGAGCCGCGCAAGCAAGCGGGCACCCGCGTCCGTGTTAGGACTGTCCGGCCGGCGTAGGTTGGTCGCGCTGGAGAGTGGGCACAAAAACGAAACGGGGTGTGCAGCGAAATCGTTTCTTTAGATGAATTAATTGGAAGAGGAGAATAATTCTCGAATTAGTTACCGGATTAGCGCGGCCACCGGAATTTATAGTCTTTGCTTTGCACGGCGGAAGTAACAGTTGCGCATTTTCTTTCTTTTTACCTGTTCATGTTTTACCTCTTTTCCCGAACAGTTGCAAAATGCACTCTTTAGAAACCTTAGAAGCCTCTTTATAGGTACGGCTCGATTTTTTAAAAATCTTTTCCTGTAGTGAAATGATAGCACATAAGTGTCTGAAACGTTCTGTTGCGCATTACTTCCCTGTTTAGAACTGATGAAATGTTGTACTGTTGTTGCAATATTGAACTGTTATTACGCACGTATTATTTTGCTATGTTCTGTATTCCTTGCCCCTACCATAAATAAATGATAAATAAATAAAACGTCTGCATGATCGCAGCTAGACTGGCCTCACTAAACGAAATTTCCGCTGTATTCGAGTCTGTGTTTACATTCGACGTTCACTGTCGCTGCTCTATGTCGATGCTCGGTCGCAACTTGTCGCCTATTCTCTGATCGTTCATAATCCGCTTGCAAAGCTCGAACCATCTGTTGCCTTAATCGTAAATGCGTGCCCGTAGTGGCTGCAAAATAGATGCTAGGGAGCCTATGCGACGGCGTACCAAACATCGGCTTTTGCGTGCTGTTCTGGTGGTCCTCCTGATTGCTCGCATCCTCTCCTCACTGACCGTCTCCAAATGATAAGCAGTAATGGCCGTGTGATTGCGGATACGGCGTTTCTGGCCAAATCACCGAAGCCTTGTGAGACCGCCGACCAAAATTTTTATCTCGCTTTCTTTGCTTGATTAGATGACTGTCGTATCCGTAAGCACACACACACACACACGCGCCTCTGTGGACATATCGGGTATGTTGAGCAGAACGCAGAACTCCTCCTTGCATGACGAAAATTGGCTCATATCGACCCGCGCTTGACCGCCAGTTTAGCTCAGTAAGACGGAAGCCGCGCTCCACTTAGCGCGCCTCATGAAACGAACGCATTAAGAGATTAGTGGGTTTATGTTATGATTTGTTGCGTCTCTTAGGAACAGTGAGATGAGTCATCTTACTGAGATTAGCATATTTATAGGCAGGGCGTAAATAGCAACCAGTTGCGTCTGCGGCTTGAGCGTAGCTTAGTTTGGCGGCCACATGCCTGTTCACTCGTGGCGTCAGTGTCATTGTATAGATTGCACTGCCTGCGGTGCTTGTGCACTTCGAGCCGCACTGAACAGCCGCAGATGGCAGCTTTCTCGGTCGAGAGGCGGCGGTGAAAACGTGTGCGCGTCCCGGCGATGGCCCTTTTCGCTTTGTTTCTTCGCTTAATGGGGCAGGCGTTGCGTGACTAAGCGACCTTTTCAAACTTGACGGAGGCCTCCTCCGCTCTCCTGACTCTCCCTCTCCGCGGCCTCTAGGCAAAGGGAGGAGGCGTACGATTTTTTCGGGCTGGCGCGCGCTGTTTGAAGAAAAAGCGGGGCTGCGGAGGGCCGCCTGTCGCGGACTATTTAGTGGGCCCTGAGTCAGTTGAGGAAGCGCGCGACCGGAATGTAGGAAGGAGTGGAGAGGGGGAAGGCAGTGCGTGCCGGTAGTGGGTACCGACATCCGGCGAGCTCGCTCTGTAACGGCGCAGTTCTAATTCGAGCGTTTTTCTTGCTCATTTCGAGCGCTGCACGGTGCGCATCTCCTGGACACCTGCGGTGGGGGGGGGGGGGCACAAAGGGGGAAGGGGCGAAGGTGGTTCGCAAATCGATACTCTCTCGAACAGGACTGGGACAACCTGACGATTCTGTTCCGAACCTGTTTCTTTCCGCGCGATTCGTCAGTGGTCCCGAGCTACTTCTTGACTACGTTTATCACCGCGATTTGCCTGTCGTGAGCGAGGGATGACGAGAAAGGAATTGGATTGAGCGAAATGATTAGCTACATTATGCCGGCGGCCTCTTGCACTGGCTTGCCTTCGCCTTGTGAGGTTTCATTTGTTATTGACGATTTCACAAAAACTGGAGCAACGCGGAAAATACATTGTAGTCACTTGTAGCATTGCAGGCTAACTTCTCTGTGATGGTATGGCAGTTCACGGTGTTCCACTTTTGGGTCCTTTACTTCTTTACTTCTATGATCTCGCTACTAGCATTGGTGACGACATGCGGCGAAAATTATTATTTTTTGGCTTATAGTAAAGCTGCCAAAATCATCAGTTTATACTTGCGACAAAAATATGAAACCGCCACGTTATGGCAAGCTGTTACTGCCACCGTCGCCACCAACCTGCCGGGTTTGCACGGGGCTGCTCAAGTGGAAAAACACGAGTGTCCGAATTATCCAATCCGACGATGCGTAGGAAGGATTTATGTGGTGTACGGTTGGTAGTTTCTGTGCACGTGTGTTCCGCGCTGCAGTTAGCGCGTGCAAAGCTGGCCGAAGCAGCAGCGGTGTGCTGCCGAAGCTCCTGCAGCGAGCGCGGCGTTTTTTTTTCTTCTTCCTTCACCCGAAGTCGGCAGGGGTCATCGCCCGAGAGGAGCTTATGCTGTGCACTGCTTCTGCCTAGAGCCAGCGATCGCGTAGTCCATAAAGCAATTCGATTGTGTAACTCCCTGTGAATGACACGTATCAGGGCAGATAGGCGAAGAGTACGTTCCTCAGGAGTGGAATACGGGTTAGCAGGGCCTCTTTTCAGCGTCGCCGGTCGTGGCTAGTTATATACGGAAATCGCTTCCGAGCACTCTACGCTTTTCGGGCACGTGTACGTTCTTTCCCCTCTCCTCCTACATCTGGGATCGGTTCAACTCGCACACCTATGACTCATCCGGGTGAGTCAGCCGCCGTTCTTTGCCTTTCTGCGAACCCTGGCACTGCTGCCTACTGGAGGGGAAGGGAGAGAGGGAAGAGATGCAAAACGTAGGAGGGCCGTTTCTCCATCTCAGGTGTCACGTGTGCTTGCACGCGCGTTAGCTGTCGGTGAAGAAAGTGTCGTTGCGGCGTCGTCGTCATCGGGAAGCGTGTGACAGTCTTTGTTGTTAACGAAGCGACAGCAACGGAAGATTGCGATGTGGTATTTGGCACACTTTATCCCTGTGTGTGTCAGTGGTCGCCGCTTATATGTGCCGAGACCGTGGACGAGCTGTCGTGGTTACGACCCACTTTTTCCCCAGCAGGTGAGACAGTTCGTAAAACTCCGCTGCCGCTCACTGTAGCAACTTCCATACCCTTTTGGGTTGTAATAATGGCTGGTGGTTATTCTCCGAAGCTGTAACTGTAACGAATTCCGAGCATTTTCTAAACGATGCTCTACCATTTATGAATTGGTTTCATTTCTTTTGTTCTAACGTTTACCGGTCAATCATCCACCGCAAACTAATACCTCGCTCATCTCTACGCGGAGGTTTACATCATGACCGCACCATGAAGCCACGTATTGCTAGCATGGATCGTAGCCCTTGGAAGACCCGCCGTGGTGGCGGAGGGGTTTTGGCGTTGCGTTGCTGAGCCCGAGAACGCGCGATCAAATTGCGGCCGCGGCGGCAGCATTTTGCAGGGTGCGGAAATGCAAAAAAAAAAAAAAAAAAAAAAAAAAGCGCCCGTGTACCGCGGAATTGGGCGCACGTTAAAAAAAGCTCAGGTGGTCAAAATTGATCCGGAGTCCCCACTACGGCGTGCCTCACAATAATATCATGCTTTTGGCTTGTAAAACCCCGGAATTTAATTAATTTAGCCTGAAAGGTCTAATCGCGAGAGTACTTTCTGACTCGCCTTCAGTCTTCAGACCGCAGGAAACGAATCCCTGCGCGCTGTTTTGCTGCAGAAAACAGGACGCGTGAATACTGAAGCGCGATGCTTTCTTCATGTGTGTGTGT
Organism: Dermacentor variabilis; assembly: GCF_050947875.1. NCBI lineage: Eukaryota > Metazoa > Arthropoda > Arachnida > Ixodida > Ixodidae > Dermacentor > Dermacentor variabilis. Next base: position 29,018,402 of record NC_134571.1, read on the forward strand.
GTGTTTTTTTTTTATTGTTTCTTGCGGTATAGACACCAAACAGTGTGTTTTCTTGCACCGCGCTTTCTGTCTTCTATGGCCGACAGGGGGCATATAGCTGTGTTTTTCTGCGAAACTAGTATAACTCGGATTTAATGGAACCACATATTAAAATCCTATAAATGGAGGGATAGGGTGAGCAAGAATGGAATACCAGTTACGCTGCAAACCCGATAAGGTGTCAAGGAGAAGCATGTTGGTGGAGTATTCTTAGTGCCCCTTGATTGCTTTTCGTTTCTGGGGGTTCCCTGTTGGCCAAAGTACCCTCCGTTGGGAAGTGATGTTATTGAATGTTTCATTTGAATATTTCATTTGAATAATAAAAGAAAGAAAGCTTTGACGCGCGTCGCGCTGTGATCTCCCTGACGGAGTTCGTCAAACGTTTTCGTCAGTCCTCTGCTGTACCACCACCTATAATAGATGGGTGTTGTGCCGCCTCGCCCACTACACAGCGAGAGGCCGTGCAGTGCAGGCATGAAAGGAATGGGTGCGCGCGCTCTCTGGTTGACCAGAGCAGGGCGGACTCGGATGACTTGCTTGACCCGACCGCGGGTTTTTCCTCGGTGACCTTGCTGGCGGGAGCAGGCTCGCCCTCGACGCGCGCCAGCAAGGTCGGCGCCGAGCATTCCGAGCATAATTCTTGGGCTGGGCCTTCTTGCCGCCTTCTGTGGCCCCCCTCTCGTGCTGGGCTGCTTGCATGCTTTGTTGGTCCTTTGTTGGGCCCCCTCTTTCCTCCGCGAGTGCCACAGCGACAAACGCGTTCCTGCTAATGGGGGTGGGTGGTGGTGGTGGTGGTGGCGGAATAGGGATGCGTGTATGCGCCTCCGGACAGTCCCCACATCATGTGGGAGTGCTTGGGGAGTCGCTGCGCACCGCTGTGGTGTTTTGACTAAACGTCCGCGTACACAATGTGACAAGCCGGGACTTGAGAGAGTTGCATGTTGAACTCCTCGCGGGAACTCGCGCTACGTTGTGGACTTTGGCTGAGGTCCTGAACTCAATGAAGTCGTTTTGCTTCCTTTGACTGGCTAAAACGACTTGTACTCCGACTGCTATTTTCTTACCTATTGTTTCCTTTTACATGACTGCGATTCACCACCATCGTATCCGTAAATGGGGTAGCAGTTTACTTCGTGTTTGTGTATGTGGTAGTGGGGGTAAGCGTCGCCGGCGTAAAGCGCTCGCCAATCGGCTCTCTCATTCGCTCTATCCTGTCTCTGGCAGTTTACATGAGCTTCTCTACTCTATGAGTTATTGCGATCCCGCGTCCTAGCGCACAGTTTACCGTGAACACAACGTGATAGAAAGGTGATGCAGTTCGCAGTGTCGTATAAACAGCGACTTAATTGTAGAACGCTATGGAAATTGCCGCGGGCGTTGGATTGGGAGACGAGCCTCGCTCGCGCCCGTATCCTGACGTCTGCGTTCCTTACTGGAACAGATGTACGTTAATGCTTGCATGGCGCGGTGCGTGCGATACGCCTGCGGTGTCGTATTCTATCAGTGCATCCGCGCAGCAACGCCCGGCGACGGTGACCGATAGATAAAATGTCAATGCACACTTATTAGGACGGGGTCGTTGACGCTGCACCGGTTTACTGCGCAGATAGGCAAGACTCGCGTAATCACACAGCATGCGTGCACACAGTAGGCTTTCGTTGATCGCTGAAATTTGCGTAATTCTTATTTGACCTAACTGGTGCGTCGCAAATTTTTGCTACGTTAGCGATCACACACACACACTTCTCTTATTCTCCCTCTGCCAAGCCGTGCGTGTGAACGCCAGCAGCGAGCACAATCCTGTCGCACGAAGTGCGTTCACTTCACGCGGGCCGCTGGCCGATATCTACACGTGACGCCAGCCCTGTTTAGGCGGCAGAAACGGCTTTGAGAAGCTCGTTTCGACTCCGTGACAGCGCTCCGGTCAGAACAAACAGTGGTGGTCAGTGCGCGCTGTGAGGCCGCGGGCAGGTACGTAGCGCGCTGGCAGCTGGCCTCCCCCCCCCCTTCCCCCCGCCTCGGGTGCACCGGGAAAACGCGGTCGTTTGTCGCGCGATGAGCTCGTGCGGGTTCGTTCAACCCACAGGTGTGACGTCCGGAGTGCACGCGGACGCAGCCGGGGGTCGAAGCCTCAAAAATGGCGCGCACGCGGTGCTCATACCGAATGATTCCTGGCGCGTTGCTGCGCCTGCACCCCCCCTCCCCCCCCCCCCACACACATTTATCTGCATGTTGAGGTCAGGTTGATGTTCCTTGCTTCGGCTGCAGTGAACGTCGTTGTGGTGTTGTGAATCCTTGAAGTGATGCGAGTGGAGTCCGAATCGGTGCCTGCTTGCTTACGCTCAGTTTTAAGCAATCCGGGCATTACACAAGTTGATCCTGTTAGTAGGGGCCCAAGGAGAAAGTGGGAACGCACCAGAAGCATCGCCCGCATTTTCTCTTCTTTTTTCCCCCTGTTCTTTTCTATCTTTTTTGTGTTTGCTTTCCCTTTGTAGCGCTTTCTTTGCTTTGTTTCGTACTTCTTATTGTTCTTCTTTTTTGTGCTACTGTGTCACGAAGATGAGGAATTAAGAACTTTAATTATCCGAATCATAGTCGGAGGAATGAACTCCGGGCCAAGAGCTGAAACTGCTTAGCAAACGAAATTGGTCGGTTGGTTATAGCGCATTCGCAATATGCCGACCAAGTTTTTGCAACTTAGCAAGATGTTAAGCGGTTGGGTGACAATGTTTAAAGCAGTATGCATTGTTACAAAGCTGTCGATTATTAGGTGCTTCTGTATGAAATAGCAAACTTTCAAACTATGAAGTACATTGGGCTGATTCGTTGCGATCGTGGCGGCAAATAATGCCTCGTCCTCGGGGACTTATTTGTGCGTATTCTGCAGAGTTCACGGTTTTATTAGGTGTTACTTACGCGATCACTTTCGTAAGTTGTGCTATAGCTGCCTCTCTTCTCTGTTAACGTCGCCTTCTGGTAGCAAGCAAGCTACTATATTACAAAGCCTTGAAAGTTATTCAGAATCGTCGACTGTGGCCACGCAGCGTCGTTAACTACGTCACAGAACTAACGTCTCTGGAAGAGGAAAACGAGTAACACGCCGCCGAACTTGAAGTTCCAACAGAAATAGTCATAGGCGACGCAACCTCGAGAAATGAAGTAAATGGCGCCAGGGCGCGGAACGCGATCATCTTACTTCGTAAGCGCTACGTTTATGATGTTCGTGACATCATTCCTGTAGCAAAAGTTCACGGTGCAATGTGAAGCAGAAGTCTGGTCACGACGCCACTTTTTTTTTTTTTTTTTCCCTCTCGCTGCGAGTCGTCATTATGCAGTTGGGAGTATCGCTGTCGACACCGTTACGAAGAACGTCGCTCTTTGTCATATACGAGCTGCAGCTTTCATCGATCGTGTGTCAGGCGATCTGCAAATTGTATCCCTGTTCATTGAAACAGCTTCTCGCGAACGTCTTCGCAGTCGTGTCCTTTCTTCATTTGCCGCGGTCATGCGTGTGTGCGTTTGCGCCGCCAAAGCGATCGCATTACCTAGATGAATAATCTCGTGCTTTTCTTTTGTTTCTTTTTTCCACCTCTTCGTCGGCAAAAAATAAATCGTATCAACGCAAGAGTATACCCCGCCTCCTCCTTTCTCAATTTTCGTCGCGTTCTCGTCGACGTAATTCTCGGAGAGCCCGTGGCCATACAGAGAAATCGCGCTACCTAGTGTGCGCCCGCTGATGAGTTCCCGGGAACGAGAGGACCTGGGATTTCTCCCCCCCCCCCCCCTCATATATATATATTTTTTACTTCATCAGTGCGCTTCACGCACACAAGCACGCACTGTACCTGGTTTGTATGTAAATGTGCCCGCGCTGCAAAGGAGAGCTCGTTTCATGCCTGATTGAGCAGCCGTGTTCGCGACAACGAGAAGTGAATTTGACTCCCGCTCTAGTTTAGAAATCACGTAGTGGAAACGGAGTGGGCGAACTGTAACGTCACGCGGAAACGCAGTCGCTTCTTTGTAGCTTCTGGCGTTTAAACGTGAGCCTTATGGCAGAAGGGGTTTTTTTTTGTCGTTTTTTTTTTAACAGCAAGTGTAACAGTGTGAAGCTTTAGTGCGCTGAAATCTCGGTGGCGGTAACGGCCGCGTTGTGAGCTGTGTACTGCATAGTGCCATTGACAAATGCTTTCAAAGGAGAGTCGTGAAGAAGTATTTATAGAAATAAAAGTTCTCTGTTGCATTTTGTGGTTTCGTATTGAACAACTAGATGCGCCCGCACGGCCTCGATATCCATGTAGCGCACCCAGCCCAAAACGAAATATCTGTTCGTTGTCAGGTCAGTTTTCCTCCTTCACGGCCGCCGTGTTTCGCAAGCCTTTGCAGCCACAGTTACGTCATTTTGGCGAAGAACACGTCGAATAAGCGCTCAGTTGGCGCACGTCGAGACTTCTATCGCGTGAAGCCAATTTTAGAAGAGGCGCCGCATGTGCAAGACTGATATAGGGGAAAGCGCATGCGAGTGCTTTTGCATCTGCGCGTACGTTATCGAGCGTCGTCAAGTTCGTGTCCCAGCTGGTCTGAGCAAAACCGACGAATAGTTGGTCGGCGCTGTGTTTGCGTAGCAGTTTGGACATTGACCTTCTTGAAAGAACGTAGGTGGTGTTGTGTAGGTTGTAGAAATAGCGTCTTGTCATTAGCCGCATTTACATGAATGCAGCACTGGTGCGTCACATTTCCAAGCACATTTGGGAAAGGCGATGCGTCGCCGTTTACATGTAGCGCATTAACTCTCCCGAAAACGTAGCGCCACATGCGCGAGTCGACTCGCTCCGGTTAATCTACTCTCGCCTGGCGCAATAATGCGATGCGCTTTCCTAGCGCATTGCCGCTGTTTACGTGAATTCGATGCGCTAGGAATGCGATGCGATTCGCCACTGTCGCATTCACGTGAACGCGGCTGTTGTTCGCAAATGCGTTTTTGCTTCTCAGCAGATTGAAATACACATCGGAAATTCTGTCTGAGAAAGAAGTTCAAGGGAACAGCATGTTTCCTTCGTTAAGTCAACTTCGCTCAGTTGGCAGTGTGTTGCGATCCGCTGAGTAACAGTTGTGACTTGCGAAACTTATGAAAACTCTAGGATTCTATTCGTTATGACCCCGGGTGCTGTATGCGCAGGTTTGCAACGTCTCGCTGTTGTAATACCGCTGGAGCTAATACCAGCATGACAGTGAAGCCCGGCACGTAAATAGGTAGCGCCACTTTTCCAAGATGGAGGCGTAAAAATGGCGCGTGTGCACACACACACACACGCATATATATATATATATATAATATATATATTATTGCGGCAAGAAATGACGATTTCGTCGCTAGTTGCATTTTTCACATTGAACGAGACACTGCACACACCCTCCTCGACCCCTCACCACGTTTATTGTGCCTGTTTTGTTTTGACCATTGTCACGCGTTCGAAGGCACGAAAACGCTTCCTCGATAGGTGGGCGGGACCATTGTGGGCTCTGGCACGCGAGTAGGGTCATCGTCGGCAGTGGAGGTAGCGTTTCAAGACGACGAGGTGTGCCGGGTGCGCGTGTGCCACCGCCCGCTCTGTCTCGGCCTGAGCAGCCAACGGCGGCAGTGTCAGCGAGAGCGAGCCCCGCCGGGCGTGCGTGCTATGTTTAGCGTTCGGGCCACAGCGACGCGGTCGCGCGTCTACGCTTTCCTTCGCGGGGCCCGGCGGCGTCGGTGCTGCCTGGACGCGCGTGCTCGTGCGCCCGCCGCTCCCGTTGTCTGCACGAGGAAGCGTCGGCCGTGGTTGACTGACCTCGCCTCCCTAGCGGCGGCGGGCTCGGCCGGGATTTTGCCTCGCGCTACTCGGCTCTTACACTGCGCTCTTTTTACGCAGAGCATACACGCGTCGATGGCCCTTGGCGCCCGACTTGTACAGCGCTCCAATCGCTCCCGTTTCTTTGATTGGATACATTTTACTACGCCACGCGGCTGCGAAGCGATGTGAGTCCGCTTCGAAGTGAATCTATCTGGCTTTGGTCGCCATAGACTGCCGTCGTGGAACATTGAGACCCCCCTTCCGCCCCCCCCCCGCGCCTCCAACGACTGGCAATCTATTCTCGTAGCCAGTGACACCAGAACCCGATGCGGTACGGTAACGGTTGCGCCGCCCACCCACACGACTAAAGTCCCTCCATCCACGCGTGACCTCCGTTTTCTTAAAGCATGTATGGACAGACAAACAAGTAAACGAGCCGAGTTTCCCTAGCCACTGTAACTCTGTGATGTCTCACTAGGTTGCACAGCAGCCTAGGAAAAATGAAGACGATTATGGCTTTGTCATTCACCATTTCCAAAACGGATAGTGGGGCGTATCGAATATGTAAAATTAGCATACGTGTTGTTGAACGTGTAATGGTTTGAGGCTCCTGAAACTGCAGGTTGCGTTTGGACTTGTTGCAAGTAGGCGCTAAATCTATAATCTGGTGCGCGTGAATAAGTGAGTGGGCTTCGTAAAGCCAAAGAACTTGCTTCCCGCTCCCCTGTAAGCAACCACGCCCGAGCCGTTCGATCGCTTTTCTCGGCCATGTCTGGAAGGCGGGGTATTAATCGACCTTTATGGGAAATCTTGCGACGCCCCGCAGCTGCCGCGTAGCTGACTGCCAGTCGTGCATTGTTTCGGCCGGTTGCGCTGCTTCGTTAAGCGAGCGTAACGGACCGGTTTAGATTGGGATCGGGCCGGCGTTGTCTTTTAACCAGGCATTCATTGGACGTGGAGGGGCCACCCCGCGTCAGCGGGGAACAAAGCATTTTGTTGTCCTTGGGGGCCACGCAACCGCGCATCCTTTGACAAGACAGAACCAGTAACGTTTTGGTTTCGGATCTCTCCCTGTCGTCCGCGATGAAGGCGCACTGCGAACAAAAGGGGACGTGGCCGCTTTGATTTCTTCGCTGTTCGAAGCCACTTGGCGACCCAGTGAACGGAGCTTGTCTTGGACTGGTTTTCAGTATTGACAGTGTTCGCTTCTGATGTTGTTTGAGACAGCGTTTTACTGCCAGTCAAGGGCTCTGAGGTCGGATTCCACAGTCAGTTGAAACTGCAAAGTGCCTGTGTACGAGCCGCGTTCTACTGCTTTCTCATCTTAATCAGTAGTCGCCACAAAGCACCGAATCGTACAAGCACGCAGGAGGATGGCTCTTAGGGACGTCATGCTAGATCAACGGAGAGGAGAGACGATTCTACCCGTCATGAGAACTCACATTTACTGAAGAACTGCGATCAAGCCACGCCGAGGAACCCGCTCTTGTCTAGGGGATCTTCCAGGGAACGCAGGCCCTCTCCCTTGCTGTCGTCTGTGCGGCCGCGGGCCTCTCCCACAGCCAGGTAATTATATGAGCGAACAAAAAGAAAACAACGGCAGGTGCCGCTTAGGTGACGCTCGAATCAAGTCCAGCGTCGTGGTGTGAATTGCAGTCCTATTATGCAGTTTCTGTTCGTCGCGTTACCACCGAGTCGGGCTACTCGTCCTCTACTATGCTCTGCCCATTTCGTTACCAGCATAGTGTTTTTGACCGTGGCTCAGAAAGCGATCGCGGCAGCAGTTGTGGAGTGCGGTTCGCGGCTACTTGGTTGCGTGCGCACTTTGATTTCCTTCGGTTATAACTAAGCTTTTGCCGTTAGTGCTCTCTCTCTCTCCGAGTTTACGCCGTTCGCTTCGAGCGGCCGCAGAACGTCCTTGCGGTGTGCGTACGCACCTGCACCGCCGGAGGCTCGACCGCCGCCGATGCGCGTCGGCCTCCGGAAATCCGCCCGGCCTCTTCTCTCGCCTGCTTTTCCCGCAGCTGACACGGACCGCACGGTCGGTGTGTGCGCGCCGAGGGTGGTAGGAACGCTGCAGCGTACGTTACGTGTCTGCCGCTGCGCGGCACGCCTGGCCTACCCAGTGCCGGCCCTGGTGGCTGCTGTTCACTTCGAGCCTTACTTCTTCCACGCGGTTTTCTTTCCTCTAAATTTTCATGTTGCTCCCCTCCGCGCTGTACAGACAACCTCGGAAGGCGGAAGTGCGCGCCGCCGAGCCGGCCCTGTTTCTCGTCAAACCGTCCGTGGCTGCTGTCGCCGCTATAAGTTGCCCGTCGGCCTTTGTGGGGCGTCCACTGGGCGCGCGTCGAATGTGCAAAGCGCGCGTCGTGTTATCGACGGGCTCTGTTTGTTTTGCTGCATGCACCAGGGCACGGCCGCTCTTTAAGGAACAGCAATTGTGCCTTGTTTGGAGCGAGCGCGAGTACGCATCTACGTTTGAAACGTTCAAGTTCTATGGCGGGATTAAGTATACCGTGTTTCCCCGCTAACTTTAGCGAAGCTGTTCAAAAAAAGAAAAAAGAATGATTAGAAACACACGGTGCAATGTACAATTCTAAGAACCACCTTTGTAAGATGTACACTGTACATGTTAAAATCTATCTTGCACAATGTCTTCTTTTTTGCTTTGCTTTCGCTGAACAGCTTGGCTAAAGCTAGCTACGTTGCCGGTAACTATATACTGACCGCCAAAGGCAGGCTTCTTCTCAGACACGAGGCCCCTCTGTGCAGACCTCTTCGAATCTCGCCTCTTCTCCTCCGTATAAAGTTGCCTGAAAGTTCGCGACTCGAACCACAGTGCGACGTGCTGGAAGCGATGTGTTATGTGCATGACATAAATAGTGTGAACACTTTCGTCTGAGATGTGAACGTAACCCGCCGTGGTTGTTTAGTGGTTATGGTGTTGGGTTGCTAAGCACGAGGTCGCGGGATCGAATCCCGGCCACGGCGACCGCGTTTGGATGGGGGCGAAATGCGAAAACACCAGTGTACTTAGATTTAGGTGCACGTTAAAGAACCCCAGGTGGTCGAAATTTCCGGAGCCCCCACTACGGCGTGCCTCATCAGAAAGTGGTTTTGGCATGTAAATCCCCATAATTGAATTTTGAGTTGTGAACGCGACAAGCGATACCCATGACGCCCCAAAGACGTTTTGTAGGGTTGTGTCCTTTCCATCCTCCACCCCACCCCCTGACGCCTTAACTTTTTCCTTAGTCATTAATCCATGCGAAATACCAAGAATAGCGTTAGTATTGTCGGTTTAGGACGTGATGTCTCGAAGGAGGAACTATATTCGCGGACAACCTTCTGTGGCCATAGAGAAAGCTGTGGCATACTGTGGCTGTGAAGGGAAAGCTACGGGGGAGGCAAAGCGCGCACAAGTGAGAACGCTCCTGGAAAGGGTCCCGCGTTTTAATCCACGTTAGGTTAGGCTAGGGAGGATAAACCGTAGACAACTTATTAGCAACAGTTAATAAAGACAGAACAGACCACGGAGTGTAAAAGTTTACTTATTTTGTGCCTTTTCTCTTCCGCGTCTGGGCAAGCGCGAAGGCGTTGCACGGGAAAGCTGCGTCGATTCAGCGTATGTTCCGAGCGACCAAAAGCACTGTCAGCGCTGCCGGACTACTTCGCGCGGTGTAACACATATGCAGCAGCAATGCGCCCATAGCTTTCCCTTCATAGCCACAGAAAGTTGTCCGCGAGTACAGTGCGGTGGCCTAAACTATCGGCCTAGTAACGGCTCTTTCGTTGCTCTTCTGTTAGCTTGCTTTCTGACTGGAAGTCTTATCGTGCAAGTGTCGACAAAATCGTAATCCGTGGGTTACGCTCACACATCTATTAGCCACTGCGTTTGTGTGATGACGTAGCAATGCGACGCGTGCGTCAGCGTGTCGCTGTGGTTCCTGGCTGAAGTCTGGCCGCTACGGAGAGCGGCGTCGGAGCGAGTGGGCGTGATTTAACCTGGCGCTCATAAATACCGGGAGCGCAGTGTGAAACCGTTCGGACGTAATCGCACGGGCGTCGACCGGCCGGTCGGCGTGCAGCAGCGTGGCCTCCTTTGGCGAGAAGGAAATCGCCCCGAGCTACCCATCTATCGTGTACCGTGTTGCAACCGTCACTCGCTCGGCGAAATGCTATTAGTTGTGGACTCTCTTCTTTCTTTATGTTGCTGACGTCTGCGTCCCTGGTTTCCCTGTTCGTATGAAATTGTGTAGCAGTGCAACGCTATTCGAAGGCGCCCGTTGGACTGCTGTTAATGAGGCGATAGCAGTGTTTGTTTTATATCGCCCCCATGCAGTGTGCTTAGCAGTGCGCAAAAATGGCGCATTTTCCCGTCGTTAGTAGCCGGGACGCTCTTTTTCTTCTTCTCTTTTCGCAAGTGAAAGAACTGCAGCAGATAGTAGTGTGCTCGGTCCTGGTGATCGTAGCCTGGTTTCGTCTTCGCTAAGTTGACCTCCGAACGCTCGCTGTCCTCGTTTCCCCTCGCAAAGCCCAGCGTCGGCATGCATGCACAGGCAAGCCATTAATACGTCATGTAATGAAGGATTTTTTAACGGTCCGCTACCTACGATAATGGTTCTTATTTTGACACTACGGGGAGCGTTCGCAAGTCATTGTGCCCATCAAATTCAGCTGCAGCTGATGCAACGTTTTGAACGTCCGGTTTCATTCGTTCTGTGTATACGCTGTGTCGCAGACCTTCCGTTGTCCCCGTGTTTTCGAATCCTGCTACGTTTTGCCAGTGGCCCAAGAATTATAACTGGCTGTCTGCGGAGTAAGGATCGACGGCGGTGGCTGTCTGCGAGGAGTAAGGATCGACGGCGAATATCTCAGCAACCTTCGGTTTGCCGATGGCATTGTTCTATTCAGCAACAATGCAGACGAGTTACAACAAATCATCGAGGACCTTAGCAGAGAGAGTGTAAGAGTGGGGTTGGGGGGGGCGGAGATTATATGCAGAAGACAAAGATAATGATGAATAGCCGGGCAAGGGAACATGAGTGTAATCGGTTGGCGCACGACAGGGGTAATTGGAGATCGCAGGGAGAGCCCTTCGTCCTTGCAGTGGACATAAAACAGGCTGCTGCAGATGATGATGATGATGATGATGATGACCCATCGGTGTGTTTTGTGTTTCTCTTATTTCTTTATCTCATGCATTCGCACGTCCGTGTAGTTGGATTCCTGTGCTCCGGCGTGGTGTTTGGGCTACTAGATTGTGGTCCGTAAAATATAGGCGCTTTGTTCTTTCTTGTGTACACTGCCCATTCAGCGCATTCGCCTGCGGTTACGCACGCCACCACCGGGTGTCCCTGTCGCCCACGCGTTGTTGTTCACCGGACGCGCATGTATATGCACCGTCGGCGACGCCGACGCGGCCTCCCCTGGAGTGAGCCCAACTCCGTGGCTACCTCAACTAGCGTGAATTTGTGGTGCGCGCAGCCTGTCACAGCCGCCCGCTTCCAAATATACGAATCCACCCCGGCGCCGGTCGCCGTGACTGTTGGCGGCGGCGGCCTGACGGGACGGGAAGACGGGAGCGTTCTGTCGCCGCCGTGAAAGGGCGTCCTTGTAGGGCCCGGAAGGCGCCGCGGTAGACATCTTGTTCGAGACTTGACCGATGAGGAGGCCGAGCTGCGGCGCCGCGTGCTGCGCCTGTTGCGTCTTTTGTTTTCCGGCTGTTCCCGAACGAGTTATGCTAGCACTGGGCTCGTGAGGGAAAGGGTGGGCGGCCGGCGTTGTTTCCTTCGCTGGTGCGCGCGCTTTTGCGAGCGGAGAACGAACGTGTAATCATCGGGCTCCTGTATTTTTCCCAGCGACAACCGCCGCTTCGGCTAGGATGAGTGGCATGTGGAGGAAAGTGGCCGTGGCAACTGTCTCGCTCTTTTATTTATTTTTCTTCTAATGTTTGCTGCTCGTTGACATAGCCGATAAAAGCGGAGATGTGAGAAAGGTAGCGGAAAATGGCCATGGTCTTTCTTTCTAAATACACCGCAAAAGACGCCAGTCCTTTTCTGCCTGTTTGGGGGCCACTTTCATAGTCATTACCTTGCAGCTCGAACGTTAACGTTTTTCTGGATGCTTCGTGGAGGTTCGCTCCTCAATTGCGGCCCCAAAGGGGTCCGCTTTCTGCTCGCGGAAACCGTTTCCAGCCGTCCTTCGACGCCGGGTGATTAGCAGGGAGGGATCATCGGATGTCACTGGTACGCCGTCGTTAACGCATTAAGGTTGCAGCCTGTTTCTCGATGTTTGGGTAACGTGTCGACGGCATTACAAACGAAAAAAAGAAATTAAGGAACGTGCTATGTACCGTGGTCGACTTCGCGCTTCAAACAAGGGGCTCCTTCGTAGCAGATAAACAAAATGTTGTTCAGAAGGCATTCGTGCGCGCGCGCAACGAGTCGGTATTCATTCGTTCACCCGTGTGAAAAACACAGCGCCGTCTAGCTGGCCGTCGCCGCGCATGCCTTTTCTTTTTCATTTTCTTTTTTGCGGCTGTGTCCGCCGAAGTGAATATCCGCGCCGACCTTTTCTCGCAGCATTCTGACGCCCACTGCGTAGTTTCGCTTGTCGAGGCGATATTGTGATAACCGGCCGCGCTTTTCGGCTCGCCAACGGCGACCGCCACTGCTGACGTCGGCGAAAGCGCGCGAAGAGATGGAATTGCGGACTCGCAATTTTCTGGGGTGTCGCAGTCGACGTGTATCGTTTGAAAGCGTTCGCGCGTTGCCTACAGGAGCGAATTAAAAGCACCTGATGAGATCGGAAGGTGGGAGGCCATATTTTCGTCTAAGGCCGGTATTGAGAGTCGCACTGGAGCGGTAGCGCAATTAAACTTGGTTGTGCTGGATTCCGCGAACTGCGGTCGAGTCAGAATGCATTAATTGTTGCGAGATACTCGAAGTCCCATCCCGGAGGTGACCTTTATGGAGCCAGTTGTAGCGGAGGTAGTTCGCGTAGATCGGCATTTCGTGAATGATGCTGCTACCCGCCTAGCGCATCCAGTATGGGCACATCACCGGGATATATCAAGCCCGTTGCCGCGGCTGGCGCCCGGGCTGTTTTGCAGCGTACGCTGGGCACCCCCGCCGCGCCGGGTGTTTTTCTCCACGTCGCGAGCAACAGCGGCGGAAGGCGCGACGGAAGTGGCGCACGCGTGGCACGCGCCGCGTGAAGCTCTGGCGTCATCGGCTGTGTGACGTTGTCGCGCCGTCGCTGCGTTGTTGTCCTTCCTCCGCGCCGCTTGCGCCGTAAGCGAGCAATTGAAACACACCGAGAAGTTTCTCGACGCTCGTGCATCGCTTCACGCACACATAGCAGTCGCCGGTCTTACCCTGCTGTGGATAGATCCAAGCTACTCAATCCTCCAGAATTAAGTGCTACCGCTCAGCATAAAAAAAAAAAAAGCTGGACTAATCGATTTTCTATTTCTATATAACAGCACATCTGGTAGCTCATTGTAATGCGTGGAATACGGCGGCGAGACGGAACCGGAAATAACGTGACCTGACTTAAGCTCGACATATTTGCGAGTAACGAAACCCAGTAAAAGCTGACACTCGTGTGATGAGGTTATGATGAATGCGACCTCCCACAACGGTCGCCACCGCGTTTACTTTAACGCAGGCGTACAGCCCAACCCGCACAAATCTCGACCTTTCAGAGCCACGCAGTGCCATGATCGACGCCCAGATTTTTTCTGGTCAATGTCGCAACGGCGAATAGGCAACTGCTGCTGCTGCTGCCACCATATAGGAGAGCTTTCCTAGAGCTCGACTTCGGTGCGCTGTGTACTTCCCGTGGCAAGTGTGGTGCAGAGGTCTGACGTCAGCGCGAAGAGCGTTCTCTCGGGACTTCCACGGTAGGCTGCCTCGATTTCCTCCTCGCCCGCCGCTCCGTACAGAGTGGAGACAACCGCGGCGTTTACTGCGGCGTTAGGCACGCGAATGGCGTTCGCCGTAGTAGACGCCTTCGGAGGATGCCGTAGGGATGCGTTGCCGGCGCTCGCGTGTGTCCGCCATTCGTGTGCCCAGCGCCGTAGTAGACGCCATGGTTGTCTCCACCCTTAACGGAGCGGCGGGCGAGAAGGACATCGAGGCACTCTATTCCACAGTAAAACCTCTGAAAAAAAAAAAGTAGCGCCAAGTGCACCCCTTCGCCTCTGCCTCCTCTCCTAGGAGCTGCAGCAGCCCCTCTGTAGTGGCCACAAGGAAGCTACGGACGGCGAGAGCCACGAGCGATATATGTCGCCTTGAAGAAGACAAGTCCACTTGTCGAAACGTTGGCTCCTGCTCTCACCTTGCCACCAGCACGGCTGGGCTCGACTGGCGCGCGCTCGCTATGTGCGGGAGCTGCGTCTTCGGCGTCCCAGGGCCTCGCTGTCGTTGCATCGGCGCGCGTGCTGTGTCGCGAGCGGACATTAAAGATGCCGCTTGCTCGACCTTCAAAAAGCGCAGTTCTTCGTGTTTGAAACCATGCGATTTCTCATTGTCGCCGAGCCCTGATGTCCATTTCCAGTGCAGTGGCACAGTCAGGAGCGCCATTGCTTAATGCGTCTGCGCGAGCGGCCCTGCTTGCTTACGGGGACGGTTTTTGCCAGTATAAACGTTTAGCTGACTGAAAGCTTCTACACCTCACTTCACACATTGACACGTCGTACGCCTAAAATAGCGGACAAGGGGTAACCGCACCATCGGCACAAACTTGCGAGTTTAAAGCCCCCCCCCCCCCCCCCCAAAAAAAAGATTCTTCTTTAGGGGCTTTATGTCATGCTTCTAAACACAGTGCGAGTATCAGTGTAATTTGACTTATTGAGAATACCGCATATTTTTACGCTTTCAAACACGACAAAAATCCCACCACTTGCGTCTACATATATTCCATCGTCATACTCAACGTTGCCTTTTCGCATTTTTATTTCTCTCGAAAGTCTACCACTGCACCGCTCCGAACCGCACCGTCCTGCTGTTCCCTAGCGGGACAATTGCACGAGCCCGTCTCCCCGGCCGAGGGCCTTGCTCGACGGGCGTCGCACTTCTACTAACTTGATTTACAATCTACAAAACGCACGAGAGAGGAGTTCTCTGCACACCGACACAAATGGTGCTACTTTAGTTCTTTCCCAGAGGCTTTATTCCACGGCGTCGCGGCCTCTGTGACTTTGCCGTGGCGCTGTGTTATGGCTTCCCAGTATTTCTCTCAGCCATGCTCAGAGTTTGCACTTGTCACTCATATCCAATGAACAGTGTCGAATCGTCCTGGTGTGTTCTGCTGGCCAGTTAGGTGGAGGCGGTCTCGTGGTCGGTTTAAAGCGCGCTGGCTTCCCGCACGACAGCTTATCTGGTGTTGCGCCAGATAAGCTGGCACGGATAGCGCTTATGCACTGCCGTCTACGCCACCTGCTGCAGCTGATGTGTGCTTTTGGCGCTCGGAAACGGGAGCGTCCGGCGAAGATAGAGGTTTTTTATCGCCCGAGGGGGTAACGGCGCGTTTGTGTTGCGTCCCGCGCGCGCCGATTGAAAGGGGTTTTGCATCCACGTGAGCGCACTGTTATTAAAGCTGTGAGGTGGACCATTATAGTCCGTTGTACACGTTTCCACTGTTCTCTGCACTTGCATATGTAGTGTAAGCTTCAACAAGATGTTGCATGGAGGGTTGCGTCGGCATGTATGCAGTCTTGAAAAACAATGCGTACTATAAGGATTGAAGAAGACAGATATGATTATCAGCCGTAGCGCTTTTTTTTTCTTAGCTCTTTCAGGAATTGCACTTTATTAGTAGGCAGTGAAATTATTTTCTGACTCGTATGTTTACGCGAATGTTCCCAAAAAAGAGCCATGTTTTTCAAACTTAGCAGCAAGCTGTTCAGTTAACCTACTGAGTGTGCACACCCGTGTGCTTAGATTTAGGTGCACGTTAAAGAACCCCAGGTGGTCAAAATTTCCGGAGTCCTCCACTACGGCGTGCCTCATAATCAGAAAGTGGTTTTGGCACGTTAAACCCCAAATATTATATTATTACTGAGTGTGCGGCGGTACAGTATGTCGAGTATTCTGCGGCAAAGGTACTTTGCGACAGAGCTTGTCGTAGGAGTAACCAAGCAAATTGAACTTGCGAGTTGCCTCAATGCTTTCAACGCTATGTCCCGTGCTATTCACGCGTGTTGTGATGGTAAAATTTTATGACCGGACTAATCCTGTTCGTTGATGCAAGTTTTTGTAAGATATATACTGTTTACTGCCCATTTGTTCAGAACTGTCTCGGTGTTGAGGAGGGAGGGTATAGTTGAGGGAGGGGACAATAAGGTTCAGGTTCAGATTATCGTGAATATCTCGAGTGTTCTCTAACAGTGCTGCTTTCTTTCCTTTTGCGCAGCGTGGAGCGTGATGCCCTTCGAGAGCGGGAGCGGCAGGCCCGCGCAATTCGCGCGGGTGTGGGCGGAGGAGAGTCGGGAGGACATCCCATCTTCAGGGCCCCCATCAAGGTATGTGACGTTCGTGGCGTCCAGGTATTAAGTGTAATCAGGGCTTACTGTTGTGGACATTTTGCAGACTGATCAACATGTGTATAAATTGTCGACCCACTGGGTGAGATTTATAACCCTATAATGGATTTTCAATGGTTAATGTACCCATGTAGCCTTTCCCTAATCATTTTGAATGAGCCTTGCTAGTCTGAACTCGCTATTTTTTGCATGGATTCTTCTGTGAGATGGGCTAGTCTGAAGGAAGCTTTTTTTTTATAGGAGGCCTGGCAAGGAATTTCTTTCTTATTAATAAGAAACAGTGCAGGCATTATATTGTAGATACAAAGTATTCTTTGTTGCTTTTACTGCTTGAAGTTGTCACAAGCTACTACAGAAAAAATATGTTGTTTGTGTTGGAGAATTCAGTTTTTTAATTGGTATGACTGATCAGGTTCAATAACTGGGCCTTTTCCCACTTCACTTGCAAAATTGGTGATTTGCTTGCACACAGGAGGTTTTAAAATGTACCGAACTTTTGTTGACTTTTCCTCTGACTGTGACACTTATCACCTCTCTGCCCCACCTTTCTCACTTGTCATCGTCTGTGGCACAACTTATGTGTATGTGCCATTTGTTACCTGGATGACATCTGAGTTGCTTCTGCTTGTAATTTCTGCATTAACTGGGGGAAGAGGTTCCTGTACAATATTGCGCCTTGTGACCTCTTCCTGTACATTGAACAGCTATGTTGCTTTCTGGCCTTGCAGTTCGTTCCACCATAGATACAGTTGCACAGGAAGATATGGTATACATTAATAACGAAAGAGCCTGGTGACACATGTGGCAGCCGTAGTTGATCGCACACAGGCAAGCAGGTGGTAAAGAGAGAATGTAATGGAGCACACTTTGTTTCTTATTTTTTGTAATATCCTGCAGACAAGAACTTTGTGACGGTAATGGTGACAAGTGCAATAAGCGTTCATAGATTTGCCTAGTTTATTGACTGTCCGTCTCTTCATGCTTCATTTTATGTGTAGAATGACTTGCTGCTCATTTTAGCAGGCTTTTAAAATGCTGTAAGCGATATCATGGCAGGACTAGTACCATAAGTCTATCTTTTATGAGAGCCAAAACTTTTCATGGTAGATCTCTAATCGCAGAAGAGTATTTGTTGTTGGCTTCTCAGGAAAGGCTGGAACTTGAGAATGTTAGCCTCATGCAAGGAAAAGCAAGAGGTCTGTGAGCATTAATGCATAACTTGATGGCTCGTCTTGCTTGCCTGTTTGCAGGTGGATCCGGGCCAGGAAGATGAGCTGTCCAGACGGATCAAGAACACCTTGGGGGACTTCAACCAGGTGCAGCGACTCCTCTCGCATGATCCCAACCACCTGATAGGCATCTCGCGCACCAATGCGGCCGCGCAGGCTCGGGCGCCACCTGCCGTTAGCAACCCCGTCAATGGCAGCAGCAGCACGGCCTCCACGTGGAATGGCAATGCCACCGGTGGGTGT
This sequence comes from Dermacentor variabilis, assembly GCF_050947875.1. NCBI lineage: Eukaryota > Metazoa > Arthropoda > Arachnida > Ixodida > Ixodidae > Dermacentor > Dermacentor variabilis. The sequence goes on from NC_134571.1 coordinate 29,036,290, forward strand.
TGCTTGCCGTTTTCCATGCACCGCCATTTGAGGGAGGTTGGCACACTGCAGAAGTGAACCGCATGAATTGAAGCAGAAGCCTGTTTTTTAATTCCTTTTAGACATTCTTACAGCATTAGACTGAAGGTGCACGCAGGGGACCAGAGATTCAGCTGCATGTAATTATGTAGTTAAGTTTTTCTAGGTAGTGTAAAATTACGCAAGGTTGCTGAAGTTAGGGTGCTTGTTTTCAAGAAGATTGTCATGTTTTTGTGCCAGAAGGTTGAAATTTTAAAACATTAAGAGTGACTGTGATGACTGTGAGTGACTGTGAGAGAGGCATGTGATAACACACATGCCTTTCGTCACTTGGAAGTATCAGGCTCGCAGCGTTAAAGAAAGGAAATGTGGTCAAAACAGATGACGATTATTGTTGTGTGGCAAAATACAACCCAGAAGGTGTAATTTTGCTTAACAATGTTGGTGTACTGGTGCCACTCACATTGTTCAAAGGTTCCTGCTTAGTTGATGCACTTAACATGCTGCTATCCATTGATACATTTTAATGAGCTCGCAATAATGTGGACAAAACATGGTAAGCACATGATGCTAGCCCAACGCATATCAGTACTTATTAAGAAACAGATGCAGTCACTTCTTGTCCATTCTTATAATGGAAGCCACATTGTTTTTTATCCTTGTAATATTTAAAAACTTTGATGGAACTGGCATCATTTTAAAAATTTTATAGCATCAGATGTTTTTCAAACATTCATGCGCATGAAGAAATCTTCAGAACATGCCAGGAACTTTTCAGCAGGATGTATGACGAAACCAGATCAAGTGAATTATCCTGTATGTTGAATGTTTTATAGTTAGTGACGGACACTCATGTAAAATAACTCCCTTAGGACGAGTTGGAGGTTGAGCATATTAAACTCTGCACATCTGCTTGAGACATTGGGGTTTTGCCCAACACTTCACGAAATACCTTCTGGGGATGTTGTGTGCCAGCGTTGTGCCAACATTGAGCGAGGTGGACTGACTAGAGCACATATCCGCAGTCTACCACATCGAAAATTCGATTTCTCTGTGGCACTGAGAAACGGTTCAAGTCACACGAAAAAAACAATTACTGCCTACTATGTGCAGTTCTGTTTTAAATGATTCCTTGATCTCGGGCTCCTTTTTTTTCTCTGGAGATAACAAATTTGCATACCTGACAACGACATTGGTCATATCAAGCTACCTGATATATCAAACTGTTTTTAGTGCATAAGCGTGTTCGTTATAACCGGGTTCAATGTGAAAAAGAACGCTCAGTACAGTGACAAATGACACCAAACAGAGCGTTTCCAGAAGTAAGGGGCGCATCATTTTCCACTGGAGTATTGCCATCGTGGCTCTCCAATTCGCTTGTGTCGAGTTGTGCAGCCCTAATCTAGACTTGTTAACATGTTTGCATATTGAAGGAGTTGCCTATGGATAGTGTGAAAATAAGAATGGCAAGACTAGAAATGCAGCGATACAAGCACACATATTGAACTGAGTTTGCTCACAGATTACCTGCTCACAAATATATATGCTCTATCAAATTCATGTGTGTCACTTATCAGTTTTTATTCATATTCCACATTCCCAGTTGTTTTTACGTATTAACATGTCCAAGGTAAGTGAAAATAATGTAACAAGTGGAGATGAAAAACATTCAAATCAAATCTTTTTTTTTTTCTTCAAATGAAGTCAAACAAAAAAGGAAACGGTTACATTTTTGTTTTACAGACAATAATGTAAGTGAGACAGGCACATTTGATGGAATATATTTGTGTGCATCTGTTCTGCAGACAAACTTGGTTGTGTGTGTGCACCAAAATTGTTGCAGTCCTTGTATTGCCATTCTTATTTGCAAGCTATTCATAAGTGACCGTGAGCCTACACATGTCATTTGAAGAAGTCATTCAAGCAGCTCTCTTCTGTAACATTATTTGACCCAGTGTATCTTAGTATATGAAAAGAAACATTTGTTTTTCTGCTCTACTGTCTGATGTTCATACGTAAAAAGATTATGCTTGTATGTGACGTGAGAACAGTGCATTTTTGTTTTAAGAAGTGTTCTCCTAAAGAAAATCCTGAAGTCGCCGTGTGGGGATTTAAGAGTACCATAAAATTAATGACAAAATATCCATGATTGAGTAAGCATGCATTTCTTACGTTTAAGCTAATTTCAGCATTGTTTTCTGACATACTCAGTGCACTGCTCCGGACATAGGCGCACATGTCATATTTGACAAATGGCACGTCGAGCTCCCTAGAGCGCCATTTGACCAACATGCCCTTCCAATCTATCTTTTTAGACTTTGAGGATTCATTCGATCATGTAAGCAGGGAAGAGAAGGGCAAACAAGTTACATGCTACCTTTAATTATTTTGGCATGTTTTGTAGCACTTTCAATAGCAAGGGTTTTTTTTTTTTTTTCACTTTGTGAATGGCATGAATGTCTAGTGTGCAGCAAACAGCCACTATGGGGAACTTAATTTGCAGTCGTAGCGAACATCCACATCATAAGGTACTACTTCATGTGCCTTTTGGATGTGTGACTGAATAAGTGCCCGTTTCTCTGTTTCTTGCAAATATCTATCAATTTTAGGCGTGGACATTCACAATATATTATGATATGCCTTGTGCCTACAACCTGCATTGTCAAAACATTGTGCTGTAAGGTATCGTGGTCACTTGCATGATACATTAATTTTGTTTTTACATTGCTCCACAGTGAAACTAGCAACTGACAATTCGAGTGTTCCACTTGTGTGTGCCCATTTCTTCACTATCTTTTGTTCATGTAATAAGAAAGCACAGTTGCTACTGTTTAACAACTGGGGTGCTGTGCCACAAGTTTAAACAGTCCTTCAGGGACAATGTTCTGACCACCTTACCCACAATTATTGTTGTTGCACTTAGTGATTCAGTCATTTGTGTTGAGGAGAGCCAATAGTTTCTTTGGGACAAGTACAGAGCTTGACATGTTGCATATGGGATCGGGGTTGAATTCAAGTAGATTTCTCTTGATAGGAGGACGGGTTAGGATAACAAGCTGGGGAGACAGCTGAACAGAGGTCCCAGCACCCTATGGCTGTAGAGCAGATGCAGTAGTGCACTAATTACATCAGTGGTTATGCAAGTGTGTGCACATACTTACAGATCAGCACAGGTAACATGCCTAATGATGGTGTATAATATGCAAAAACAATATTTTATTTAGTGCTGGAATTAGCATTTTAATTAGTGATAAGATAAATAAGATAGGTAGTTACAGGTAGCTACATGCAGGACGATATCTGATGGCAGTACATTTTATGCAGGAATTAAGGTAGCAAGTACCATAAAGTTCTCTTCATGCAGCTCATTTAGCAAACAGGAAATGTGTATGTATGCTTTCTTTTCATAATTGGTTCATTTTGTTTGAACAACAAAATGTCAGGGAATACAATTGGGGCTGTGTGCAATGATATATTTAATATATATGATTGCTTAGTTAACTTAGTTTAGGGGTCATTTAGCTATTTTGTACACCATTGCACAGTGGACTGTCCGCATGGTGATCAGCAGGTATAATTGGCCTTTGTACAGCAAGCGTGGTTTCTTGAAGAGCAAAAACATTCCTTGGTAAATTGCTTTGCTTTTTTCTCCAGGGTTCTAGATACATTGCAAAGCAGAGTGGGTTGAGGTTATTGTGGAATGCCTGTACAAAGCCTGCCCCTCTTTTTTTGTCATGTTCCTATATATTGAAATCAGCAGGTGCCTGAACATGCACGTTGAGAATGCATCAACATTGTGCCAGCCACCATCTGATTGAAAGCTCAAAGTATGAGTGAGGGGGGGGAAGCAGGAGTCATCAGTGCCTTGTAAAGTCTTGGCTGTCTGTGTTGTAAAGTAGGGGCGGTGGCCTTCGTCTATCTGTGTGCAGATCCTGGAGGAACAAGAAGTAGCAGCAGCAATAGCAGCAGCTTGGTGGCTAAGCAGCAGCACCATAGTAATAGTGGCAGCAGCGGCAGTGGTGGTGGCAGCGCGCATCCTGCTAGCCAGTCCAGCATTAGCACTCAACAGCAGGGTTCCTCTCACCACAGCAGCTCAAGCCACCGCTCGCACCATGGCAGCAGTCACCACTCTCACCACCACTCTCACCATCACCACAAGAAGCAGCAGCCGCACCAGCCTCCGCCACTGATGAATGGCCAGTACAAGTCCTCGTCTTCCTCGTCGTCCTCAGCGGCAGGCAAGAATAGCAGGCACTTGTCCCAGCCACCGCAGGGCTCCGGCCACCACCACCACCACCACCACCAATCAAGGGGCGGCTCTCATGAGCAAGGTGAGCGACACTCAACTTTCTTTTGTTAGTTTTACCAGGTAGGGCAGTGATTGGTACACTGATACCCGACACTCTAGAGGAGCATGGAACATCTAATTGCAACTCTTCCCAAGTGCAGGAGTGCATGAGCTGATGTGAGAACTGTAATTAAAGCGACCAGATGTCCCATTTAAGCAGGACGTGTCTTGTTTGCATGCGCAAGATTCTTCTGTCCCTCACTGCACTGAATTTTGTCATGGCTGCAATCTTGCTGATGTCACCACCACCAGTTAGACAGGCAGCGTGCAACTGCAGTGTTCCAGAATGCAATCTTCTGACACAAAGTGCTACAGAGAACGAGATGAGATTGTTTTGCCGATAAACAGGTGTTATGTGAAGAGATCCTCTTGTACAGTTGCATAGACATAAAGAACTCTCTTGGTATGCCCTTGGACCCACAGATATAAATTTTCCTAACCACATATTTGCCCCATATGCTACGTATTAGTTCTTTCCCTTACGAGTGCTTTCTGAAAAAACAGCCAAACTTTAAAGAAGTATTGAAGTAGAAAAACTGGACAGAAATTTGGCATGCAGTACTTTTCAAGGTTTCAGTGCAAAGGTACAGATCCAAAGTCCTTTAACGAAAATGTTTTTGGGCCTGTTGCATGGCTTGGATTCACTGCTGACAAACCACCACTAGGCAGCGCTAATATGGAATAGTAGTTGCTAATTGAAAACACTTTCTCTCCCAGAAGTTATGGGCTTTTGATGACGTCTATCTTCTGAGGTCCTTAGAAGCTTGAATGAACTCTAGTTGACTGTTCAAGCTTTCAGTGCAACTCTGCACGTTTTAATAGTGCAAATGTGCTAAATGTGAAGCATAACTAATTGCTACTAAAATAACTTTGTAACTATGTAGATCCATTCATGTGATTTTTGTCTGATTTTATGCCAACCTTTTGCCAGACTAGCTGTATGTTCAGCCTTTGTGAACTTGCCAACGATGTAGGTCTGTATGTGCTTTGTTCTATAAGCTTTAATGAACTCCAATGAGCAATATTAGTGAATGTGCAACAAGCCTGTTGCCCTGTAATTAGAAAGCTTCATTAAATTTGTAATATCAGGTGGCACTTTATGTCTCTTGAAATAAATTTTAGGTAGCATCTTCTCTCTTAAGTTGCCTCATTGAGCCTTGTTAGTCGCCTTTGTTCACACTAATATGTTACATCTCACAGTACAGGAAGTATTGTAGCAAAAGAAAGTGCGCTAGACTGCATTAATCTTTGCTCTACAGTTTTTTAGTGAGTTATTTAAACTGCTCCTGTTTACAGGACGGCTAGAGGATGCAGCATCAAATCCTAAGGCGAACTCCTTGCCAGCTTCAAGTTCGGCTTCAAGTTCAGCCTCCACCACGAACCCATCCTCAGCACCGTCGAGCCAGGGTCCCCCCAATGGCCTTGTCGTTAGGCCGCCTGCCATGCGTGCACCCTCCAAGGACGTGAACAATGGAAACAGTTCAGCCTCAGCACAACACCAATCATCTACAAATTCTTCATCGTCACTCACTGTGCGCACAGAGAGCAATGGCCCTGCGACAGGTAGCACCAAGTCGTCTTCATTGCCACGAAGCTCTGCAGCTGACTCCAAACCCAAGCGGCCTCTGCCTCGGCTGCAAATATCAGCACCCTCTTCAGATAGCGGGGTAAACCTTTTTTCGAAGTACCCACTCTAGTATACTCTCAAAGCTTGATCCTGATTTGACTATTTTTGGGGCCAATAAAGAAACCTAAAATAGAGGCAGCATTCACAGAGCAAGCTGAAGGGAAGAACAGGCTATGCAAAAGCCCCTTGTTGCAACTGTAACATAAGAAAAGAAGCATCTCAAAAATTCTTTTTTCTATTTACATAATATTTCATGTGGTGTTTTTGTGCATTTGTCTGTTTTGCATTTCCAAGTTCCCTGAATCTCTACCCTGTAAACTGCACTTGAATTTTTTTTTTGTTAATGATACCTTGTTGCTTTAATGCCTGTTTGGTTACGTAGCAATTATATTTCTTTTCTCGCTACTTCCTTCGTACGTGTGATTTTTTTTTAGTAGTAGTACACAATAGAAGCACGTTATGTAGTATGTCATGTATGTAGTAGTACAGTATGTCATGAACTTCAGTAAATGCTGACACTGAGACACTTGTAACAGTTAGATGTCTGGTCATTATCACTAATGTAAGTGAAAAGGATGAAGTGATGGATTGCTGATTGAGAGCCGTAAGTCACTGTGGAAAGATTAAATACATACAGGTAACGTGCGTGCAGGAACAATATGCATAGAGTAGTATGTAATCTTTTGCTTCTTATAGCATCAGTTTAGTCCCAGATGCAACGCTCTTGTCATGTATTTAGTTGCTTGAACGCAGCTATTAATAGCACAAATGGGCCTTGTTGGCAAGGTGGCCAGGTGTATCATTCCCAATAAGCATGCAAAAATTTCAAAACAAACCCTTTTAATCATTTTTGCATCCTTTAAAAATAGTCTAGGCAATTGAGTTGCATGGCGTTTTCGTTGCTGAATGCTTGATGTTAAGGCCCTTTAAGGTGCACATGCCATCTACCTATACTACAGCTACAGATGTGCTGGTTAATGGGTCTATTCTCTACGGAATTACCCAAGACAACACTACGTAAATATCTTCACTGCAACAAATATACGCCATCAAATGCACCATTCCTTTAATAAAGCGCATACCTTTCTTGAGGCATTTGATTATTTACACACATTGACAATCATCGTTTCTGGTTTCTGCAAATTGTTTTAAAAGTGAATTGTCAAGAAGGCTTGTTTTATTGGCACCTATACTGCTATGTTGAATTGAGAAGGCTACACCCACCCTACACACTCCAACTACACTGGCCATCTCTGCATTTGTTGAGCTGCAAATAGGGTGTAAGCTGAGCCATGTCATCTGGAAGACATTCTGTCAGAAAGAAGGCTTACCGATAGCAATGCTCCTCAAGGAAATGGGGTCTTCATTGATTGGTTTGGCTGCGGCTGGGGAGCGTTGCCACGGGAACGACGACACCCTGCCTCTCTCATCTGCGTGCCTCCTTTCCTCTGCCTCTCTCATTTTCGTCTGCTCTTTTGCCGTTTTCTTTCATTATTGTTGCTTGCACTGTGCTGCCAGGAGGGGCAGAAGGATTGGACAGCCTGATAACCTTTAGATATTTATTGTGGCCTGGTCTCCCCCCCCCCCCCCCCTTTCATCTGGCAGTGTTTGCTTTGAGCTAGTGCTGGTTGTGGCAGTGTTATGTTCTTGCCATCTAGTGTGCTGCTTGCCACTACCCCCCACCCCCACCCGCCACTCACTCTCACCCGCCTTTCCAAAAAGAAGAGAAGAAAAAGAAAAGAAAGCAGGAGTTGCTCTTTGCGTTGGTTTCTCTTCTTGCATGGTCTGCTGGGAATCAGATTTGGGGTTAGTCATTTAATTTTGTTTTTTCTCTTTTCTTTTTCGTCGTCTTTGGTTTTCTTTGGCTTGTTCAGAGGCTTGGATGGCCAAGTGTTAGGGAAGTGTGCATCGGGAGCCGCAGTGGGAAATTTGTTTTGGCCAACTGAAATTGGTTTGAGTGGCTTGTACTTGAGCATCTTATTTTTCAGGCTTAGGAGGCACTGAAAGGATAAACGTCTGCCGCTGATGCTAGTGCTCTGTTGGTGCTTCGACGTTTCGTTCTATGGAGGGCCGTGATGGCATGTCAAGAAAAAGCAAAAGCAGTCTCATTGGAATTGACTTTTGCATTCTGTGTTGCATCGTAGTTGCAAATGGTTATACAGTCTTGAATGACTATTTATTACAAGATAACACACTTAGGCGTAAGCTTCTGTGCTGAGATTAAGATTGACATTGCATTGAATGCTGGCCAGGCATATGATTTATGAAAGCTTTTTTTTTTTCTACATTAAAATAATGCTTTTGAAATATCGCTCAATGTATAGATCGAAACTTTTCTGTCCTCATTGATGCACTGATTTGAGAACTACGGAACACATTCGGATTTTGTCCCTCAGTTATCAAGGCAGAAAAATGTTCCATTCATAAACATTTATCTTGTCTTTATCCATGTGTTCCAGAATTCTGTTTTCATGTCTTTCAGACCGGCAGCACACTTCCGGAACTGGAAAGCATCCTTAAGGTCAGTAACCTGTGTTTGATTTCATTACTACTGTCAATAGCGCCACAGCACCAGTGCATTAAGGTCAGCGATATCGGATTTTCCTTGCTGTGGTGGACATGTTTTCTTATAAACGGTGGCCACTGGTAGTAATTCTTGCCACGCTTACCTTCTGGCCAAAGTTTTGTAGGATAAAACATAGAAAGGGCATCGCAGCTTTGCTATCAACTATTTCCATTAAATCGTTTCAAATCTCACGTGCCTGGAGGTACACTATTGAAGGCAATTTTTATCTTTAACAGTTTGTTACAAGTGTTACAAATACCTTTCTAGGTGACCCTCCCACCCCCTTTGTCTTTAGTTTCTGCTAGTAACATTGTAAATTTGTATTTGCAACCTTGCTGCTCCTGATTTCTTTATCCAGGAGATGAAAAAAGTTCCACCGGTGTTGACAGCCATTGAAACCCCACGAAAGGAAGAATGCCGGCCTTCTTTTCCTACATCGCCAGTGCAGGTATACTGGCTTGCAAACCTCCTCTTGTTGATAAACCAGAGCTTTGTAATACTTACCAGGAGCCTGGCAAAAGCATTCTTAATGTGGTCAAAAGGGCATTATAATTAAATATTAAGTTGCTATATATTTGAAAGCTTTTCTTGCGTTTTTATGTGGAGGGAAAGAATTTTGTGTACTAGAAAATGTTTTTTTGCTAATTGGGGAAAATGGCTGGACTTCCCTTTTCGAATTTCTTGCCCAAGCTCTGGCATTGATGATGTCTGCGTACATTGCGCTGCGATTCACATTGGCGACTACTGTGCAGAAGGGGTAGATGTATATTGGCATGTTTATTTTTTGCTTACTTAAAATTAAATAGAGTCATTCTTTATTGACTCTGTGGCTATCTGGCCTTGAACAGACTGTGTTTAATTATGTTGTTGTGGAGCAATCGTTACATGGATAAATGCGGTGCTCAGCAGAGTGATGAGGATGACGCTTGCGTGTGCGGCGCTTCAGTCATCTTGTCCACTGTAAACATTCTGCACACATACCTTGCGCCTATATGTCTTCTCTGTCACACTTTGGTGGACGTACGTCTGAATGTGTTGGGATAAGTTGGTATGGAAAGTTCAAGGTGTTGTTGCTTGTTTTATTTTTTTTTGTGCTTTTTCGCGCTTTCTGTTTCAACCTGCCTTCATTCCCTGTAAGAGTAGCCTAATTGCAATTCGAGGAGTGTTATCAGTTCTTCTACCTTTAACTCATTACATCTTTTGTGCTCTGTTAACATAAACATCATTCAGATAAAATTAAATAGTAGAGTTACTGAATTAGCAGTGTTCATCATTAGCTGTCCTTTATAGGCTTAGCAGGCAGAAGGGAAATGAACATCTGTATGTACTTTGTTTCAACGTCAGATTTCTTTACAACTCTGACACTGTAACCGCATCTCCCAAGAGGTCGAGTGAATTTGTTTGGGTGCCTCCTGTACTATCAGAACTGTAATGCTGCGTCTAGCAAGTGTGGAAAACGTCTCATTGAAGTGTATGCTTTCTCACTTTATTCACCATATGAATGTGCACACACTTGATGGACAGTACATGTCGACACATTTCTGGCTATTGCTTACACGAGCCAAAAGCAGAATGAGGTGGCTAGCGCGCACCTGATGTCTGACTCTAATTACTTTCAGGACCCAGTGCCTAATCACCTAGATGAAAGTGGTAAGTTACACATTTTCCAGTTGTGTTGGGCTCTGTTTGGCAGTTGATACTTGGCTATTCAACATTTGCGGCAGTAAGATGCACATGTATACAATCGCATTTCCCTCACATTTTCTAATAAGCAGTAATATCATAATAAGTACTTGGCTCCGTTGAAATGCAGAGACTGCTGCTACTTCTGGTAGCAATTTTCTTTTATTATTATACAGCTGCTGGAATAACCTCAGCAGCTGTATCGTTCAAGCAGACTCTTTGTCAGCTTTCGCATCCCTTCTTGATGGCTGAAACATAATTATTTTATAGTGACTGTCTATATGATATATGCGTTGAGTGTTCCTCTGTTTCATTTGCACATTTGATAAATGTTTTGCTTAAATTGTTTTGTGTTCTTTGTTGACTGTGACCTAGGCATGTACATATATTTTGTTAGCCATTATGTTGTATTTTCTCTCATGTATTGTAACCCACCCTGCTAAAATCCCGGTGGGGATTGCAGTATAAATAAATAAATAAATAAATAAATAATTTATAGTGCTTATCAGAGCCACTCAGAAATTATGGTTTGTGAAGAATGCCGTTACCTGCCATAATCACACAGATATGACATCCTCCTTGTGGAAATTAAGTTTTAGGTTGTACTTATGGCTGCCTCAGTCAAGTTTCAATTGCAGAGCCACGAATATATGCTTGTACGCTTTGCACATTGAGCAACTGCAGCTGGCCAGAGCTCAGCTGGTGCCCTGTGCTATGGCAGCACACGTAGGCAACAGGGCAGCCTAAAGGAGCCCCAAAAACACATTTTGAACATACTAATAAAAAAACATTGCGTCTTGTCATAGAGGCTGCCTCGAACAAGTGAGCCAAATATTATTGCGCTGCATGCAGCAAGGAATTTACAATCTTATGTCAGAAACTGCAAAAACCCACATTTTCTTGCTTCCGCATTGCTGTCCACCGAAAGCAGCTGGCCCACCAATGCTATTGTTTGATTTCATGATCGTGATAGCATCCTCAGTAATAGATAATTGATCATTTTGAGTTAAATAAATGGAGAATATATATGTCTATGAGCTCAAAAAGACAGGAAAATAATTTAATCTTTGCACTGCATGTAGCTGCCGCAGCTGCGCACGGCCTCCAAGATGACAGTGGTGTGTTGCGTAGCGTAGCCTACTGCGGCGACCACGGAGTGCCACGTCGAGCCTTTTTGCCACTGTCACACTGAAATTTTCGGTTGGGCCTTTTGCACTCCTGGCTTCTCCACAGTGTAGCTTCCAGCGTGCTAGTGGAGACGAAGAGATGGAGAAAGCCAAGTATTGGTGCAATAACTCCACTTGTAGTTTTAGGATTCAAAAAAAAGGTTGCTGCCTGAGGTTTGTGAGGTCACATCCTTTGATAGTAGGGCTATTCTACGATTAGATAGAACAGGGCCCCTTTAAGAACTTTCAGATACAGATCAGTTTGTTATTAAGACATACTGCTTCCTTCCTGTGTGATATGGCAAGAAGAGGCACATGATACAGTACACTTGACAGGACAGTATTTGCCAGGGTTTCTGAAATGGCATGAGCTTTCTTTTTAAGATTGCAATGATTTTTCTTAGTTCTCTGCAGGTTCTCATTTAACAGACAAATCATGGGCAGATATCTGTTGGTGTGCGAATTTGTTTCAAAATGAAATTTCTTGTCTTTATCTTCATGCGTTGGGCTGTCATAATAAGCAAGTTATCTATACTAATGCTATATTTAAGTACCTTTTAACGAGTACAAGTGCTGAAGTCTGTTTAAGTATGCTTCAGTTATCAGCCATTGTCGTTTTTGTCAGTTTTCAGTGGCAGTGTTACGATTTAGGCGGCTACAACAAATGCATCACAGAAAAGCGTGTCTTCGCAAGATTTGCATTTGCGGCTGCTTCTATGTTACCCATTGAGCATCAATTGAATGGTTACTGATTTTCTTATCTTCAGGTGACTCAAAGCATCTGCTTGACCCTAGGAAAGTGGCCAGCCCTCCGTAAGTTTTCCCTGCATTTATTTTGCCTGCTCCCATGTATTCCATGCAATTTTTCATTTTTCATAAGAAGAAATCTGACAAATTTAGAAGCACTGCATGACACGGATCAATCACAGAAAGCCAAGGAAAGCACAGGAGACATGAAGTGTATTATGTAGTATACTATGCCAACATTTGTTGAAAAATGCTACTCTTCTTTTATGACCAGGCTTCTGAAAAATGTATGTTTATGTGTATATATTTCTCATATCCCTTCGCTTTCCATGGCCTCGTAGAGTTTCCTACAATTACTAGCGGGAACTCTGGCGCTGTGATCGTTCAGCCACTATGGGAATGATGGGTAGTACATGGATTTGTCTGATGCTTGTGCTTGGGCCTTCACATATTCTTGTGGTTTCATTTATTACACTTTGTCTGGACCTAAACTAAACTCAATTTCGAAGCCTATTACGTAAAATTCTTTTTGACACTTCCGTGCTATAATGCGGTTTTGCATCTGCATGCCCTAAATCACTTGTCAGCGTGGATGAACTCGCACAATGTATATTTCTCAAAAATATCAGAAGCATACTATACCATACCTTCAATTTACGTTTCTACAGCTTTTCTGCAAGCATTGCCATATCTAGTTGTAGCCATTGCTTTATTGAAGAGACTGCAAATGAGTCAGGCTTTCCGGCATCACCTTTCCCATTTTCTGCGCTTCTCTTGTGCGTGCAAGCTTCCTTGAGTGAAGAATGGCTGAATGGGTCGAGCAAGCAGGTCTACCCATTCTCTGCCTCCTCTTTAGCAATCTTCCTACTTCCTTTTTGGACTGTTGCTCATTGATAACGAAGACAAGCACTGCATCTTCTGTGATGCTTTTGCAGGCCTCACGTATATTTGCACCAGTCTGGAGGGCATTGTGAAGGCCAGGGAGTTCTTGTGGGTAATGTGCAATAGGCCCCAAAGAACTGTGTCGCTTTTCCTCCTCCTTGCGCTCCTTTAGATAATGCATGCTGTGACCAAGCCCCGATGTGGTGTGCGAGACAGCATCACCAGCACTGGAAGAGTCAAAGGAAGAGGCAAAAAAGTTTTGCGTTAGAAATTAAAAAAGAAAAGGTTTCACATCTCGGTAAGAGAGGGATACTCTACAAATCGGAACCCAATCCACTACCTTGTAGGAAAGTGACCAAGGGCGCGACGAGCCTGGTCTCATATATATCTAAACACAACCACTTGTATACAGACCAGCGTCGACAATCATACACCGCAGCCAAATTAGACTTTAATCCCTTAGTAGCGATGTGCACTGCACAAAGAAAGCAGGACACTCCAATATAAGGTGCTCAAGTGCTTCTCTGGAACTGCAACACTCACAGACCAAGTGTTCACAGACCAGGACAGAGCCAACCATTAAATTGAGTAATAGCACTCTAACAGGACAAGACAAGCCTCCGCCACAATGACAGGGTGGAAAAGATCCATTTTCAACATGTTGATATGGTCACTGCTTGAGGAGGTAGCAACGGCTCAACAAATGAGCATTGTCAAGCATACACAAAATTTTCGGTCCGTCACATTCATGCATGGCTGCCCTCCCCCCCCCCCCCCAAGAAAAAGAAAAGAAGCCAGCAAGCATTTTAGCACTTATGACAAATTGGGAGGGCAGGAGGAAACATAAGCTAGAAAATGTGACTGTATATTAAAGTACTGGTAGGCGTGAAGCTGTAAAAGAAATGTTATGCATGCTGCTTTCGTTGTTTTTAGGATAATAATGCAAGCTCTGTCAATTACAATGATGTTGGTGTGAAGAGATGGACATGTGAGAAGTGTCATGTTACATTTCAAGTTAGTTCTTGTGTCATTAATCAAAGTTAAGAATAATAGTCCCAGAACTGACCCTTGAAGAGGTACTGAAGTGACAGCTTCTAGTCTAGATGAAGAGTGATAAAGAAACACAGACTGGGTTTGATGAAGTAAGCTCTTAACAAAATAAGTAATTAGTCAGTCGCCAATTGCACTACTATGTTTTACAATCAGTTCAGAATGAATCACTTCAAGAGCTGCAGCTGCTCCAAAGGTTTTCTGGCAGAGAGTGTTGTTCAAGTCAATGGGAACTTGTGACATAATACGGTTTGGCAGCAGCTGATTGATGTGGTATGCTCTGCTACTACACTGCATAGAACAGGATTATCTTGTTTTTCAGCCATTCTTTTAGTTCAGGAGAGGAGCTGCATTAACTATTGTTTTAGGATGTGCAACTAGTCAAATTCCTATTAACAAATTCAAGATATTTGATTTGGTCCTCAAATTGAATAACCAGTATTCATAAATATGAATGTTTTAAATAGTTTTCAAATAGTGATGCAGTAGAGCACACTATACATTGCTCAGGGAGCCAGACTATTTTTTCTGAATCACAAGCATTCACACTCACCAAAGATTTCCAGATAGATGAATAAACTGTCCGTTTACTTTGAGCACCTCATTTGGTCTTTAAATGAACGCTTCACAACGTGCAATGTTATGACCTAAATTTCTAGTGCCAACTTTGTAAATACTGGCACATGAGCATAGTTTTATAAGTGAGAATGACCATTTTTTTTATTAGGAATTATTCAATTCAATTTTCTTCTTGCACTGTTCGATTCGTATTCAATTTGCTCCCAAAAATTACTATTTGCAAACCCCTACTATTCTGCACGTCTTGGCAACACACGGAGTACTGTGACTTTGTTTAACCTATTTGAAAGTGATCAGCTATGTTTGCCACACTTAGCTTTGATATTGCCTACTGTCCTGTCTGTTCCCTTCTCCCCCCGAGTGTTGCCTCACTGTCATTAGTAAAGTTTGATGTTTGTTGTTGACATTCTTGGAAAAGTTGGCAGATCTTTCACCCTTGATTTGAACCATAGTTTCCTTTACGGCAATATTGTTTATGTATATCTGGATCATATACTTCTTAAATGATTCTTTCTGACCAGACGAGATTTTGTGAGACCCTCAACTTCATCAATCTTCGCGAAGTGTATGGCCAGCTCATGAGATTCATTGTGAACAAGGCTCCCGTGCGAGGACCGAAACGTCAGTTAAGGAAAAAAATTCACCCACCTTGGTCGGCGTCTGTTTCCTGTTCTAGGCATACATCCTTTCATGCAATTTTGTTTTCATTTAACTTATTATTGCTACTATTTCTATTATTGCATTATTGCTACATTCAAATTACACATAACAACTACCTTCCCCTGTGCTTTCCCTTACGTTAGTGTCACTGTGTAGGATTGAGACTAACAAAATATCAAACCTCTTGGATCCATCTATCCCTCTGGCTCATAAAATATATGAATAATATTTGTATTTGATACATGGAAAAATGTCGTATCACAACACAAGAGCGCTTAACTGAAAGAAGCTCAAGGAAGTATGGTGGTGCATCTTGGGTTTCATTCCCCTGTTCTTGGAAGAGTAGTCGAAAAAAAAAAAAAGCACACAGATCTCGCGCGCTGTGGGAATCGATGTAAGGGAAGCTTTCTGTGCTGGTTGCTTTTATTGACGATAATTATTGGGGATGTTGATGACGAAAGCTCAATTTCTTCTACGTTTGGTCTAACACGAGAGTGGTGAGTTGATGTTAAACGTTACCTTTCATACACCGCTGCTGTCTGTCTGCGTAGTACACAAAACACACAGGGAGAGGTGTTTGCTTGAGGCGTTGTGCACCATATTTCATAACCTCTGAGAGGGCCGAGCATTGTCATTGCCGCACATTACACATCACATTGTGGCAGAAGTATTAAGCATGGATCATGGGGCTGCACGTGCCAAATCACAATAGGATTATGAGGCACGTCGTAGTGGCAGACTCGGGATTAATTTTGACACCGTGATGGTCTTTTACGTGTGCAAAAATCTAAGTGCACGTGCGTTTCCTATTTCGTCCCCGTCGAAATGCGGCTGCCGTGGTCGACATCACGGGCCACGGCCTCTAGCCACAGCAGTAGCGGTGGGAAAGTCGATGAAAGAGGCCCCAAAGAAAGCTTCGCTAAAAAAAAAATAAATAAATAAAAACCCACCCATTGCGAGACGTTGTTTCACCTTATCTCTACTTTCTTTGTCTTATCGGTCTCGCGGCTGTTGCACATTCTGCTTCGGCAAGGATAGTTTCTTCCGAACGCTGACCCCGCGCAGAGGGACGGTCGCCTTCGCTTACGCGCGACCGATTATCCCCGCGACAGACGCACGCGCCCGAAGGAGCCGGATCTTCCTTGGCTTCCCCGGGGCTGCGGCTCACTTTCTCCTTAAGGGCCCAGGATCGGCCAGCTCCGGCTGTGCGGGAATTCGGGCCAGCACTCTATTGGATTAGGAAGCGCCGCAAGGCGAGGAGCGCGAGCTGGAGCGCGAAGGTTGGAGGAGAAGGGGGCCGTGCGAGGACGTCGAAGCTGCGACGTGTGGCTCCCGTGTGAGCGGGGGAGGAAGGCGCGAGCGGCAGCTCCCGGGGCGGCGCGTGTGCAGGTTGATCGGAATGGCAGCGCGACGCGTGTGACTTCGCAGAAGGGAGGAGAGCCGGCGATTACAGTACGACGCGCGCCATAATTTGCCTCTAATGGCGCATGGCTGCCCGTGGCACTCTCGAGTCGCATCTTTGAGACTCGCCTGCGCACATTTACGGCTATGCGCGGGACTCCGAGCACGTTTTGCGCTGTTTAATTGTTGTTTCGGTCCATTATCCGTAAGCGCTTTGATGTGCAAGTGGAGCGGCCGCCGGTCACTTGGCTTCGAGCTTTTCGCTTAGCGACTGCGTTCCCGAAGGTGCGTGGCGGCCAGTGATGCTGGCAGGAAAGCTTAAGCAGCTCGCCGTGGCCAGAAGTTGTCGTGGTCACCGAGAGCGTGGTAGTCGCGTAAATGAGGCTGGGAACTTTACAGGGAGCAGAGGAACGAGGCGCTCGACCATAGGGAAAGAAAAAATAAAGTATGGCTCGACTGTACACGCGTGTTGTCCTTGCGCATTAGGCGTCGCGCATGCGGGAAGTTCTAGCGGGAAGCTCGCTTGTTTTGTGTGTTACGCGCGCTGTCTGGGCCTCACCGCTGCAGACGGCGCCGGGAAACCGTCACTGTGTAGTGCCGGGTAGCGACACTTGATTGTCCGCTATCGTCGCCTTGTTTGTCCCTGGCCTGTCTCCGTGACTGACAGTATAGATCGCTAAGTCATAGGCTGTGAGCAGAGGGTGATATATATATATATATATATATATATATATATATATATATATATATATATATATATATATATATATATATATATATATATATATACTTCGGGCCTCGTTACGCATCGTCCAGCTGTGCACTAGTGTGTTTAGTCCTCTTTCTGTCTCCTCCGTATAGTATTTTGTTCTTTATTTTTTTACTGCGGTCGTGCCGCATTGTTTCTATGCAACAAAAGAAGAGCGGAGGAAAATACGCGTAAATGTCAGGCTCGGAGCAGAGATAAGAGCTCGAGAGCCCGTGCAGTGAAGCTAGGATAGGGGAGGGTGGAGTTGTCGCCATGACGGGGGCGAAGCAAACCGGTAGGCTGGAACTCAGTGGGGCCCGACAACACGCGCAGCACGTGTTGATTTTCCGGTGCCGTATTCTCACCCGATCACTTCCAGAAGGGATATGCGTTCGCAGTGGGCGCCCTGGACGCCCGCTGGCTTAGTCAGCCAGCGTCCGCTGAACGTCGTTGATATCCCACTGCTTGAGGTTCAGACTGTACTGCGCATTTTTTTTATTTTTTGAAGACAAGGTCTTCTCCTTCGGCGAGTTCAGATTGATTTGGTGTTTAGTGGGATTTGGGTATGTGAACGCTTTCGTTCGGTAAATTAGAATATTGGACGCCTTCTGGTGTATGTAGAACAATGAAAAGGGGGTCAAAGTGAAGCTTGGAACGAAAAAATACACGCCAAATTAGGGTAGAACTGTGCACGGGGCAGTAGTAGTGTGTAATTAGCGAGAGATGCGCTCCTTCAACCTTTGCGCGCCTAAGACAGGAACTGGAAGTGCGGCTTCACTGAACCGTAAATTTAGGCCGATCTGGGAGACAGTGTAGTCCAACAGATGGTAGGCCGATCCTGAAGATTGTGCAGTCTAAAAAGAAAGTAAATGGGAAAACTTAAAGGATAGGTAAATCGTTCTATATATGTAAAAGTAAGATACTAAAGCTACGTAAGGTGGCTCAACAGCGGTTGACATCCAAGAAAGAAAAACAAGGTATTCTGGGGGAGCCTCTGTTACCTCCCGAATGACGAACGTGGAAGAGCATGGAACAACGAATTATATTGTATAGTTATGCGCCCCGGAATACCTGGTCGTTTTTCAACGTCACGCGCTGGTAAATCGCCTTTCGTGTATGTGTAAACAGCACATTAAAGATAAATCATTTTTGCTTACGCTTGCAATGGCGCTCTACATAAGAAAAAGAAAAGAAAGGTGGAAAAAAAGAAAAGTGCACAATGACGATTTACCTCGCCATTGTGCACCTTATAAACTCGCTTTTATCTTATATAGGATAACTAAAGATACGGAGTGCGCAATGTAGCAACCGTCTTCTTGTGGTGCTACGAACAACGACAGCGCACAATAGGGGAAACTGCGACACATCGTCTAAGAAGGAAATAAATAAATAATATATATATATAATCAGGCGCGGGCATTGCGATCTCAGTTTTTCCGCCCATTATTTTCTAGCAGACTTGCTGGCTCTTTCTTTTTCAAACGCGCATCCAGTGGACCCCTTGTTTACGAGTCCTCTAACCGCCCTCAAGTACCTCCCTCCCGGCCTCCTTTGTTTGTGAAGAGCAAACGCGCTGTCTCCTCAGTGGCTCCTACAAGGGCGCCGTTTCATAAGGTGCAGATGCGCGTCATGGTGCCCGTTCATCGCGCTTTTCTCGATAGCGTTATAAACGCCGTTGTCCAAACAAGCTGCGCTGCTGCCGTGAGGATCTTATCGCGCGCGTCTGGCCCATAAACAGGGCCGCGCTCTCGATCGTCATGGAAGAAGGAGCCCTTTTTTTTTTTTTTTTTAACTCGCACCTGTGTTTACGACGGGCGGAGAAGCGAAGGCAGACCC
The DNA here is from genome assembly GCF_050947875.1 of Dermacentor variabilis. NCBI lineage: Eukaryota > Metazoa > Arthropoda > Arachnida > Ixodida > Ixodidae > Dermacentor > Dermacentor variabilis. Next base: position 29,055,601 of record NC_134571.1, read on the forward strand.
CGCGTCGCTCAGCCCTTCGTTTGCTGCCCACCTCGTCTGCCTCTCCTCACCGACCCTGTAGCTGGGCGAGCGCTTTTCGGCATTTGCATGATTAAATCGGCTGCGTGCTCGTTGCTCGATTTGCGCGTGTTCACCGCTGCCCTAGGTTACTGCGACGTGACCGTGCAGCGTGGCGTACGCTAGTGATGCCGTCCGGCGCACAGCGGACGAATCGTTCTCTATTTACCGAGACGAGAGATGGCGCTCCCGCTCTGAAGGTGTCAGGGGGGAAAAACATTGCCACCTGTATCAGTTGCAAGGTGCCCTGCGCGAACAGACCCCATTCGCCCAGTGCGTCCTGGGAAAGCGTGGTCACCCTCGACTTTTGAAACGACAAAGGTTGGTGCGGACGACCTGCAAGAAATGTCGTCACAGGCGACGCCGCCGAATTGACCGTGTCCGTTTTACGCTTAATGCACCCCTTTCAGACAGGTTCCCTTTCCGGGTGGAGCAGTGGGCGCCTCGCAGCAGGGAATTAGCGCCAGTGCATCTTGCACCCGGCTGAGTTCTTTTGCTATTGACAGCGTGTTCCCGTCGGAAATTAAGTACACCAGTCGTCACTGCATGTCATCTCTTTCGTCGCTTCCGCTACGGTCGCATAGCACCCGGGGCCATTTGCGTGCCCGGTGCTTTACAGCGCCCGAATGCGAATATTCGGCGCCCCCGAGGGTCAGGCCTATGCGGGAGCTGCAGATGTCGAGATGTTGGCGTACGCTGATTGTCCACCGCTAATCTTCCAGTTTTGCTTTGTGTCGTTGTTGTTGTCTTCGCTTGTTTTCTTTATTGTGGACGTTATAAGAACGCCCACAGGTAGGGGCAGGAGGAGGATCGGTGTCTCCTCACGAGACTTACTCTCCGAATAGCACTTAACGGTTTCTGCAAAGCAGGGTCTATAGGAATAACTCGCAAAGTGCAATTGCTAGCGGTGGGAACAGCATAATACATAGATTACGTGCTAGTACGATCACGGAGGTGTGATAGAGTAATCACAAGCAAAAAAAAAAAAAAAGAAAAGAAAAGCAGATATTGCAATCAAGGAATACATTTAGCCGAAAGCAATAACAATGCGCTTGTTTTTGCACATAAGTAAGCATAAATATGGCGTGTCATCCACTCATCACGTGAACAGAGGCTATTTCTTTTCGTAGCGTAATACCTCTTCATTATTATTTTTGTTGTCTTTAACTGGCATAAATATACACATGACTTCTAGATGTGTGTTACACAGTGGCCATAATTAGAGAGCTTATATTTATTTTCTTCTTTTTCGAAAATCCGCGTCATAGCTGAATAGAGCAGAGAAAGCTAGGAGTGGAAAGGCACGATGGTCAACCAGACGAGCGTCCAGTTCGCTACCCTACACTGGGGTTAAGGGAAAGGGGGAATAGAAAGAGGACGAAAGTGATCTCTGAGCGCATGTGGGAGGATGCACAGGGAACAGGAACAGTACGAAAGTAATGGCGGCGCAGAATGTTTGGTCCTCTCCCTCTCTCTTTGCTTTCCTTTTTCTAATAGAAGATTGGACTAGTAGCCAGCTCTCGTTCCCCATTAGCCAAATCGAGGTTTGAGCCTTCTTCGCACTGCACGGCATCGGCGAGACGCGAGCTGTGCAAGCACTTGTTCTCGTAGGGTAAAGCCACTTGAGCTAAGCCGTCGTCGGAGGAGGAGAGACTCTCGAGACTCGGCTCTTGACTGAAATGGGCAAGGGCGCGAATGTTGCGAGGGGCGGCCTGCTCAACTTCGCAGCTGTCGCCGTCTGGTGTTATTTACTGCTCCTTCGGCGTGTCGCGTGGCTTCCCCTTTGTCGCTGCCGCTGTTTTACTTGTGTGCATGTTCTTGCGCCTCGTCTCTCGGGCAGGCGCGCTTCAGCCCCCGAGGAAGGACGAGAGCATCTGCGTCACTTTAGTAAGACCGGTGGCCGCCAGGAAGCAGTAGCGACTACGACGAGCTCGACGAGCCAAGGACGCCGGCGGGTTTGAGCCGCGCTCTTTCAGCTCGGTCGTTACTTCGTATCTGTAGTGGCACGTGTAGTTTTGCGTTGCCCGTTCCACTCTTCTTTGAAGATTTTACATCGAGATTTTGCGCAATGCCTCCCCTGAGGTCATTAGTTTTCCCAGTGTCCTGCTTTTAAGTGCGTACAATAATATCCTATTTTTATTTGTCTCGTTCTTTTTTTTTTGTGTACGTGGCGTTTGTTTCAATGTCCCATGTTTTAATATATTTTTTTTTGTTACTTAGAAATCGGGAACAGAGAGGCACCAATACATGTGTTTACCGTTCACGTTAATGCACACTATTCTGACTAATACCACGTCCCGGTCGGTGGTCAGTAGGAACGTCCGCGATATTTCTCGTCATAGTGGCCCAGTATGCCGGTGGCTAGGTGAAATTTAATGTCAGCGCATCACATTGTCACCGAAGTGCTGATACGGAAGGACGAGGGCATCCGGCTAGGTATGCCTTAGGTCACGGCTTCATCGAGGCGTGGCCCGTCGTTCCTTCCGTGAAGGAGGCGAAAAATAAAAGAAAAAAAGTTGGCGTTTCCGATTGAAGCCCGCCAGTCTGCTCTGGTTCTGCTCCATCGAGCGAACAAATGCTTTTCTAGAAACGCAAGCGGGTGCAACGGGGCATCGCTTGCTTCTCGAAACTTCGCCGGTGGTGGCGCGATCCGAAACAGAGCCGGCGCCTGTGGCCGATTTGGTCGCCGTTTGTGTGCGTGTGTGTTTGGGGCAGGGGAGGTGAGGGGCTGCTTTGCTCGTGAAAAATGAGGTGGTTGGTGAAAAATGAGCGGTTCGCGCCGCGGTTTGCGCGCCCGTTTGCGTTTCGGGAACGCGCCCTCTCCGACAGTGCCGCATTCGTTTGCTGCTGTGGGTGGTTGTCTCTTCGCGACCACCGTCATTTGCAAGGAAACGCTGCTGTATCCTCCCCCGGTTCTAACAGCCGCGCTTTAAAGGGACACAAAAGGGAAAAGCGGGTTGAGTTGTATTCTTAAATTAGGCTTCTACAACAGCTAAAAATAAAAGCCGCTCTTACCGCGACAACAGGTGGCGCGCTAAGCCAGAAAAGACTCGGAAGCGAAGAGCGGGTGGCGACGCCGCTTTGAAGTTCCCGCGCGAGCTCTCGCTGTGACGTACCCGCCGTGGTTGCTCAGTGGCTATGGTGTTGGGCTGCTGAGCACGAGGTCGCGGGATCGAATCCCGGCCACGGCGGCCGCATTTCGATGGGGGCGAAATGCGAAAACACCCGTGTGCTTAGATTTAGGTGCACGTTAAAGAACCCCAGGTGGTCAAAATTTCCGGAGACCTCCACTACGGCGTGCCTCATAATCAGAAAGTGGTTTTGGCACGTAAAACCCCAAATATTATTATTATCTCGCTGTGACGTCATGGATTTTGATGGTGTCTGCTCTGGCTTATTTGATAACCGTTGACTACATTCTGTTGTAAAGGAGTGAAATCGTGAACATAAAACGTATAACTGTGCACCAACGGGCGTCCAAACTTAAATTTTGAAAATTTTTAAATCCGTGATGTCACACTGACGGCATGATCCGCGCTGGCACAACACACCGCTTGCGACGCGATATTAAGGAAAGTTTAGTCTTCATTTTCTATTCGATTAAACGACATTTAGATTTTTTTGAAAAAAATACATCATCAGTTTGAAAACTGTTTTAGTGTTTCTATTTAGCATTGGTTAGCTATGCATGCACTTTCGAAACCATGATGTGTGTTGTAACGACATTATTGTGTAGGCTATCTTTCACCGGCATGCTGTGTCCCCCATTAGGCACTCGTTTTCAGTGGCCTTTTGCAGATGGAGGGTGAATTAGAACGTACGTTAAGCTTTATAGACGTTGCTTACGCTAGTTGAAGCGCCTTCAGGGGACGCGTGAGGTGGTGGGTGCTTATGCATTTAGCTGGCTCTGTCGAGTCTTTTCCGCCCAAAACCCTGTTACCGAGGAAACAGAGATCCTGGCTGTTTCTGTGCACCTAACATAATGCTGGTGGTATTTTTACCATGCGCGATTGATCTCTTTCACCAATATCGATGGGCAGCGCGTTTATTTTTTTCTGCTTAAGTAAATTTAAGAGTCAGATGAAATGAAAAGCAAGATAAACCGCTACGGTTTCTCGACTGTCGTCGTCCTCACCGGTCGCTGGCGTTCTGGTATTCCCTGCGAGTAATAAATGACCGCGCGCCGATCAGCATAATGGCAGCGCGGTTGGCTTGGGTCGCGCCTCATCGCCGACGCGTTATTAAGCTGGCACAAAGGGGGCGAAGGGTTTGGGGGAGAGAGAAAGGCGGACAGCGTATGTGACGCAAATGATCAAAAGAGAGACGGAAATTGTGTACCAGCCGGAGGAAAGAGAAGAAAAGAAAAATCGCGCGTGATGAATGGAGTCGGTGACGGTTTCGACGTCCTGTTTTTGCTTCCTTTATCTTTTTTTTTTCTTTTCCTTTTTCCTCCTTTAACTTTCTGCCTGTTTTCTTTCGTCTCTTCCTCTCCGGTCGTTCTTCTCTGCCCCCCCCCCCCCCCCCCCCCATGGCGTCCCTCCCCGCGACCCGCCTTTCATGTATCCGAGGGTCCGGCGCGGCCGTTGGTCCGATGTGCCGGTCGTAGCGTGTGCGATGTTTTTCTTGCAGTTCGCTTTGCCGCGGCGAGCTTGTCGCCGCGACGGGGGTAGCGCCGGCAAGTGGCTCCTAATGGATGGAGGGCACTCTCGCTTCGTCGATCTATTTCTTGAGGCTCTCTCTCTCTCTCTCGGCCCTGTGCAGCGAATGGGGAAGGCAGAAGCCGCGTCTCGCTAAATCCACCACGCGACGGGGGTAGCGTCGTCGAGCAAAGGGAAGTAAGGCGAGCAATAAGGTATAGCACATAGATGCTGGCTGGCCCCGCGAGCCTCACACTATGCCCTTCTGTCACTCTCGCTCTCCTTATATCTATATGTTCCTATTCTGTCCTCTTCACTTTGTCGGGCACTGGTTCCTGGCGCTTTGTTTCCTCAAATAGGGATCGTTGTTCACTGGGCGTTTGAGTATTGCGCTGCGTGATCTTTCCTTGCTACCTTTTCTGATCCTTCGGCTTTGATATTTTATTTTATTGATCTTTTTTTTCTCTCGCCATTCTGAGAGTGCAGCTGCGTGGAGCCATTCTTGTTGTCGGCGCTTCTTCGCCGGTCTACCTTCTTTCATCGGATGAGAAGAAAGAGAAGATGTAAAAAAAAAGGATTAGTTGGGGCTCCCTTATAGGTGTCGCGTCGCGGTATTGTACTTTGCCTCCTTTGTTTCCTTTGGATCTTCTTTCGTTAACTTCCTTCTATGTTAATTTGCTAGTGGAAAATGGAGGTCGGGCTGCTTTATATCGAGGCTGATTGCTTTCTTTAGGAAAGAACGCTGCACGATAATGAATGCGTCGTCACTTGTTTTAAGGCTGATGCTTTGAGCGGCGTACCAGTTGCGATGTTGTAGAACGACGAGTTACGGCGCACGAGGCGTATTGTCGTCTGCACACATTGTCGGCGTTAAAAAATAACAGCTCAAGGAATCGAGATCGACTGCATTCGCACGTGTGCAGTGCTTCCACATTATGTGAGCTGGGCTTGATTCTCGGATCATCAAAGCGTATATCCGGACACTGTGTCATGAGGCGAACCTTTGTTTTATTGATTTGTTTTCTTTCTTTTTGGTGGAATCCTAGAAAATAATTAAAAAAAAGATGACAAAATAACCGACCTGTCCTGAGTAGTCGTTATTACGAACCATTCTCCCGGTTTCGATTGTTGATTTTTGTTTTCTTTCTTTTTGATGGGATCCCTGAATATATATAATTAAATATAACCGACCTGCCCTCGAGTAGCCGTTGTTGCGACCCATTCTTCCGGTTTCGATATGTCACGCAAGCCGTCTGTGCAGCCATTCCCGTGGTTGTTTCTTTTCGTCCTCCCCCCTCCACCACGTTCCTGACTTTTTTTAAAAGCGCGCGCGCGCGCGAGAGAGAGAGAGAGAGAGAGAGAGAGAGAGAGAGAGAGAGAGAGAGGTGTCGAGTGCCTGTGAGAGCGCATCTCTTCGGCGGCGCCTTTTCTTTTCCAACCGACGCGTTTAGTCGCCGTGTGCGATTCAAAAGATAGAGAGAGAGGGAAAAAAAAGTTGCGCAGAATCGCTGTTTTGCGCACTGTGAGAGAGCACACACAGCAAAGAACGGAAGGAAGACTGGGCGGTGAAGAAGAGGGAGAGAAGGGGCAAGAGAAAGAATGATCGCGACAGGGAAGGAGGGAGGAACGGTGTGTCCGCGGCCAGCGACGCATGTTAGCGCTCGCGCGGTGCAACCTTTCGCCCCTCACGACTCTTCCTTTCTTTCTAATTCCCGGCTCTGGCGGGGAGGGCCTCGATCGGCGTAGCGCGCGCGCGATGTGCCCTGAGCACCCGCCGGCGCGCACTTCCCCGGTCGCACGCCCTTCGCGGTCCGGTTATTCAACCCGCCGGCGCAGCCGTCTCTCGACCGCTTCCCCGCACGGCTCGCGGTCTCTCCCTCGCTCTTTCTTCGGTACGGGCGCTCGTGGCGAAAAATATCGAACGAAGTAAAGCGAACGAAAAAGAAAAAGAAGTGAGACGAGAGGTTACCGGCGGCCTCCATAACTGCAGCGTCGTCGGCGTCCGACGAGCCACCCTTCTCGTGGGCTCCAAAATCGTCACGGTTCGCGAGTGGTTGCTGGCAACCTGAGGAAACGCTGGTGTTCGTCGCTGCTCTCCTGTCCGGTTTGCAGAAGAGGGCGGGCTGAGCGCGAACCAGAAGGTCAAGTGGCTTCTCGAGGCAAAAAGCGGTTCGTAATTAAATTAGGGTTGCAGCGCTCTATATGCACAGCTGGAAGTGCCAGAGTTTCTCTGTGCATTTCGATCGAACCTTATTATTCAGACCGCAAAGGAAACAGCTCTCCGAGAACACGTGCGACCTTAAAAGCCGGGTCGCGGAGCCGTTACTTTATTTACTGCGCCTAGGGTTTCACATCCTGCTTTGTCCTTTCGATATTTTGTTTTGTTGTGCACGTCGTTAGGCTTTCCACTTTCGCTAGGGCGGAAGCGTCGGCAGCACGGGTAAATGTGCGTTTCCACTGAAGGAAATGTGAACTCCGTCAAGTGCTTCTTTTTTTCGCTAGACAGTTTGGCTTCACTGTAGCGCTTCGCTCCACTGTGCGGAAACCTATGAGCTTATGCAGTGGAGTGGCCGCTCGTTTTCCCAAGAAGTTACCTTGGGTCGGCGCGGCACCTAAGAATGAGATAAGTTCCTCATTCATAGTAATTATATTGTACAAAGCAAGCACTCTACTGCCACCCATAACGGCTGAAATAACGTGGAGGCGATAATATTTGTCGTCGGTGGTCGTTGATAGACAGGGCAAGCGTGGCGTGACGCCCTTGTCATACGGCGCGATGGAATGCGTTGCAGATGCAACGGGCGCGAGTGCGGTCGCAATAGAAGGATGCGCATCGTAAGTAGTGGGAGCTCGGCGCCTGTCTTGACTTCCTTAGAAAGCACTTCGCTGCGCCGAGTCCCGTTTGCATGTACGCGCAGCAAACACAGCTTACACTAGCCGGAGAGAAATGTATTCTTTCGAACATGAAGTAAACGAAAGACAGCCCGAGAACAAGTTTGACATCAACCCCGTAGCCGCGCTTGCCTCTGAAGGGATGGCCTACGGGCGTTGTAGACGACACGCAGCGGGAGTTCGCGTAAGGTTGCACGCACGGGACAGTTTAAGGTTTGCACGGATGACATTTGCGCCTGTGTCCACCGAGTAGCCAGAGGACCTCTCGGGGAGCGCGCCTTAGTTGTCCTGTCTCGTGCTCTTCAGTAAGAGCCGTCGAGCGAACTGGGCAGCGCCTCCCGTCTCGCGACGCTGACCTCTTCGTGAAGTTGCGTGCGTCGCGCTGCGCCAACAGCGTAGCACTCGGCGAGGCCGCTCCCGCGCGCTCTTTTGGAGCTCATCGAGTTTACGCTGGTGCCTGCGATTGAGCGCTCGGATTCCGACGACGATGCTTCGCTCTTTGTTGACGTCATTGCAGAGACAACCAGGACCGTCGCTCCAGTACTCGTCACTGTTTGGCCTGCGCGAAATTGTTGAAATTGTGCGCTCGCGGGGCATTTTTCACGGCGCTCTAATTACCGACATAGCCGGCAGCCGCAGCGCCAATGGTCAAAGCCTTGCCAGAACCATTCCCGTGGCGTGCCGTTGGCGTTGACAGACCGTAAGTGTACAGGAGCGTAGTACGTTCTTTTTCTTTGTTTTTGAAAAGAACCTCTAGAAAGGAACCGAGCGGAGCGCATCTCAACATTTCTTTTACGCACGTGTCCAACCGACACGTGCGTACAGCTTCACAAGGTGTCGCAGGTTGCTTCGAGGCGTATACATCTCGAAGCAGTCTACTTACTATACTGTCTTACTATACTGTCTTACTATACTGTCTTACTAGGCGTCTTACTATACTATATATAGTGCAGTAAGACACCACGCAGGGATCCTGGCAGTACCGCGTAAAGGTTTTTATTTATTTATTTATTTATTTATTTAATTATTTATTTATTTATATATTTATTTATTTATTTATTTATTAAACCATATTGTTAGTCAACTATTTCTTTGCTTTATATCGCTGTCAATTGTGCCTTTTCCGCGGTGGAGATTCACGCAGCACGACGTTATTTTTTCTAGCTCACTTTGGTCGAACGTAACCTCTCAACGTAACAGCACTCAGTGCTCATTTTCGTACCAGCGTCACGGTGGTGTACAGTAACGGTAAATAGCGTGTGTCGGGCTACAGTACACGTCTGCATAGAGAGCTCCGTGTTTGTTCGCCACGGTTGCGCGGTCGTCCTGGCGGGCGGGCGCGCCTGAGAAATGGCGGCCACCCGGGGGTCGTTCCAGCGCAGCGGTCACGCCGCCGGGCTCTGCAGCCGCCGCCGCCGCTGCGTGATGGACGCGTTGCATTTCCAAGTCGCGGCTGCCTGCCGCGGCGTCGTTGCCGGGGCAAGGACGCGCACTTGTGTGTACAGCTCGCTTGTACGGACTGAAATTTTTTGCCGGCCGTGACTCCAGAGGGGGCTATAAGCGACTGTGCGGGTGTGCTGTGGAACCTGCATTGCCTACTGCGCATACTTAAACGAGTATGGTGAGCGCATTTTCGTGTGCTTGAAAACACTGTCGTTACGTGTGCTAGAGTGGGCGTAAAACGCGATATGATGCATTTCAAAGAAGGTTTCATATTACGTTGAATACATAGGAGCACACAGATTTGCCCAGCCGGCACTCAAGTTGAAGGAGGGTCGACGTAATTCCTTTTTTTTTTTTTCATTCGTGAATGGGAAAATTGCGGAGGCATGCAACGGGTGTGTCAGTTACTCTGCATGAGAGGCACACAACCAAAGTTTATAAAAAGCTACGAGCAATTCTTTATCTTCAGTCTTGGGTGCGAGCCTTTATTTAAAGCTTTACATCTAAGAGAAGAAGCTGTGTACGAGAATGAGAACTGCTTAGATGAGTCGTAGCGTTTCTTTTTTTCGACACACGGGATTTCAGCGAGTCACGCGAGCCATGTTCTGACCATTCGGCGCCCTGTGTTTCTTGTTCGGGCTTCTAGAGTATACGCTCTATTCAGTCCCATTTAGTCTTCATGCGTATGCCTCCCTGTTTTGGCTTTGCTTTGCCCAGGGAAACAGCAAGTTCGAATTATTTCGGCCCTATCGAAAATGCACGACTGCTGCGGCCGGTAGTCGAACCCGCGACCTCGTGCTCAGCATCATTACCTCATAGACACTGAGCAACCGCGGCGGGTTCACAAACGCGCGCACTATCGTGCGATTTCGACGTCGTGAGAAATCCAGCTCCCGTCGTTTGTGTGACAGATGAGGAAAACTTCGACTATGCAGAGTCTCTCTCTCTCTCTCTCTCTCTCTCTCTCTTCGTAATGCAAGTGTGCCGCTCCCTTAGTACGATTAGAGGGTTGAAAATCGCCCCGTGTTACACCTTGCTGCTGCAAGGGTATATGCACTTGCATAAATAACTTTGTGAAAAACCTGTTACCGACGGTCACATTTGAATTGCTGTGAGCCGATTTCCTCTTTCCCGCGTGCTTCTGTTATGCGTATCATGTTAGCTGCATGCTTGGATGTGCTAAATCAGCTATCCAGCCAGGAGCTGAGCCTATCCATTGTTTATTCAGTTCCAGAATGCCCATGTGAATATATCTTTTCTTTTTAAATAAATCATTCGGTCTAACTTTTTGAGAGATTTGGCGTTGCACGGCCGCATCCATCGAGTTGCCCACATTCCTTGCCGTGACATTTCTACGTTGCTCACTTCGGCCGTTTGTCTCGCTCGCTCGCGTGCTGCACGCTACTGGACGAAGGCGAACGCGGCGTGGTCAGAAGCGCGGTGCGTCTTCTTCACTTAGCGATTGCATAGAACGCTTTCTGCATGCAGTTAAAATCTCGGGTATAATAACCTCGGTACAGCTGCCGAGGCTACACGCTTCTCATTGTGTGCCACGCGGTGATAGGAGAAGGTGTTGCCGACAAGCCATTATACCGGTGGGTAGCATATCACGTTCGCTCGGTCGCTTTGCATAGTGTGGATGATGCCGAACGGGCCGCGTCGCACCACTAGCGTTCGTGTTCTATAAGCTTTTTTTGTCTTCACAGCTGTGTTTCGCGATTTGCATGACGCGCGCTCGCCCGGGATGTTTTCTTCGCGCCGATGATACTGCAGCCCGCGCGTTTCCGAGAAAGGGGGCTGCTCGGCTCGCGTGTTTTTAGGGCTTCCGCGTGCGTTACGCGCCGCTCTTGTGTGCGTGTGTGCCCAGGCCCTCCTGAAACGGAAAGGGGGCAGCTGTCGGCGCCGCGGTAAAAATTGGGCTTCGCCGGAAACGCTCTTGCGGAGCGCGCGCGGCCTTCGGTTTTGCGCCGAGAGCGTGGCAGCCGTCTCTTGTGTCGCCGGAGCGCAAACGGCCCGCCATAGCTTGCGTAAACGTTGTCGAATTGGAAGCGCCTAGTCGTTCGTTGTCTTTTGCTGCGTTCAACTCGATTTCCGCAGTTAATTAATTGTACAGTCCGACAGATTGATTACAGCCGAGGGCGCTGACGACCGACCACATAGGGTTTGCGAGACTCGCGCGACCGCTGAGGTTCAGGTTGCGTTAAAGGCCACACTATAGTCGCAACGTAACTGTCCACACGCGCCGACGTCGGATCGCGCAGTCACGTCGGAACGCCTGCTTAGCGATTCCCCGCGCGCTATTATAAATATGTTTAATTATGAATTTGTTCACATTATATATATATATATATATATATATATATATATATATATATATATATATATATATATATATATATATATATATATATATATATATATATATATATATTTTGCTAACTGCGTCGCCTAATTCATTGGAAGCGATCAACCTGAGCGGTCGCATTCATATGAACTCCGGCTTATCGGAAGGACAGAAACAACAACTGCTCGGCCTTGTCAATGACTTCTCTGCCTGCTTCTCTACCGAGTCTAAAGTACGGCGCACCTCCGTTACGAAACATCGCGTTCCTACGGGCGAGTCAGCAAGCCCCGTTCGTCAACATCCTTATCGCGTTTCGCCTACGGAAAGGGAGGAAATAAAGCGCCAGGTTCAAGACATGATCAGTGATGAGGTGATTCAGCCGTTCATAAGTCCATGGGCGTTCCCGTCGTGTTAGTTAAAAAAGAAGGACAATACACTACGCTTCTGCGTAGACAATCGACGGCTTATCCCGTGTCACCAAACGCGACGTTTATCTCCTGCCACGGAACGATGACGCTCTGGACTGTCTACGCCAGGCCCAATTTTTCACCTCTTTGGATCTTAAGTCAGGGTACTGGCATATCGAAGTAGATGAGCGTGTCCGTTAAAAAAGAAAGAAAAAGAAACAGCATTTGTGACGCCTGATGCATTATATGAATTTAAAGTCCTCCCAATCGGCCTGCGTTCCGCACCTGCCACATTTGAGCGAATGATGGACACTGTTGTCTCTGGACTGAAATGGCAGACGTGCTTAGACGACGTTATGGTGTTTCCGAGAATGTTTGATGAACATCCAGAACGTCTCAAGCACGTACTCATCGCAATCAGCAAAGCATATCTGGCCATCAAGCCTGAGAAATGCTTTCAGGAGCTCAAGTTTCTCGGACACGTAGTCGGCCCCCGCGGCGTTCGGCCAGAATCAGAGAAGCTAGCTGCCGTGGCAGAGTTCCCGCGTCCAACTGACAAGAAGCCAGTTCAGCGCTTCTTGGGTCTCTGCGCTTACTACCGTCGTTTTGTCGAAAGATTTTCAACGATCGCTGAACCAGTAACGAGATTAACGGGCCAGGATGTACCCTTCGAATGTACAGACGAGCAACACGCAGCTTTTGCAGATTTGCGGAAGCGATTGCAAACAGCCCACGCGTAATCGCGCATTTGGACGACAAGGCTGACACAGAAATCCACGCAGACGCCAGCAACATGGGGCTCGGTGCCACACTCGTCCAGTGGCAAGACGGCGTCGAACGTGTAGTAGCCTACGCGAACCGCATTCTGACAAAGGCAGAGGTAAACTATTTCACGACTGAAAAGCATTGTCCCTCAGAGTACTCAGGTCGTCCCTCAGAGTACTACTATGAGCTCGAGCCGACGACGGCCACGAGCCGAGATTGTCCACTTGGTACGGATCAAACCGTACGACGCCCGCGAGGAAGTGTCCCTGTGATAAAACTTCCTCCCGCGCCCTCTGTCCCCCTTTACTCCCTCCGATCAGCGACCGGGACGGTCGCTTTTCACGTGGGGAATAATGACGCGAAATAAGCTGTCCACTACGAGTTCCGATCGCCATAGAGAAGACGACGAAGGGCGCAGTTGTGCGCCGGAATTTTTGGGCGTCATTAAAGAAGGCTGTTCTGTTTCGACGAGCCCGCCTTAGTTATCTTCGTGACGATATATAGTCTTTATTTACCAGAATTAATGTAAACGAAATGTTTCTTCATTTCCTGCACGAAAACTATAACTAATTGAGGCTGCATGCTACGGGCAAGGCATTTACTTTTGCTATATTGGCCACGCATACAGTCCATGCTTGCATGCGACGCACAGGTTGTAGGCGGTCCCCTTCCCCACGGTACCGTACCGTTGGCTCGTAAACATGTTCTGTCGCTGTTTGTTGCAGTACGTTATTATCTTCGTAGCCATTTGAAGCCAAGTTTACATTTGTTGAACACACTCATTGCTGAGCGCGCGGACAGCGTCTTAAGTAACGCTTGATTTTATGCAATCACCGCCTGCTCTCCTGAACTCTTAAGAAACTTGGCACTTGTACAGTCGAGTGAAAAAGCTTAAGGACGAGAGGTGCCCCTAAAAAAAAATTGTTTTTCTTCGCAGTCTTGGCATAAAAGCTGAAACCAAGTGGTACTGCCTACGTGTGCCTTTTTGACCAGCGTCATGCATTAAATTTCACGTTGCACGGCTGCGCTAGGAGAACCTGAATTTTTTTTTTTTTTTTGCTGATACCGTGGTCTCTGGACTTTCGCTCTCAACTGTACATTTTGTCAAAAAACGAAGGAGATGGGGCGGTAGAAGAGGGGTGAGAAAGATTATCATACATGCATACTATATTTGCGTGGACAAACTACTGGTATATTTTTTTTACAAAGCGCAGTAAACAATTGCCGATCGCGCAACTTGGCGTGATCCATCGCCGTTTGGCATTTCGAGGTCGAATACACGGCTTTGTTTCACGGATGGCTTGTATTAAATGATGACGTCACACAGACGTGGCCTCCTCACTCGCGTGCGGCGGTAACACTGGGCCGTTTGCTGCTGTGTAAAAAGGCAGCAGCTGTGTGTGTCATGTCGCTTCTTTCGAATCTGTCAACGTTGCCGTGTTCCCGACAGTTCGTTCAAGGTGCGACGTCCCTCTTCGCACGTGTTACTTATGGAGAACCGCGAGTTGGCTGCAGAAGAGAGCGGTCAGGGCAAGAGGGTGAGGGGGTGAGTGTGCGTTGTTCCGGCGTTTGGAAAGAAACCGGTTGTTCCGCTGCGGAAGATCGGTACTTCGTCTGTGTGTTCACAAGGCGTGAACCGCTGCACGAACAGTCCTGAGCACAGCGACATGCTGTAAATGGGAATCGGCTGTGCAGGAAGTAAGAAGCACGACGAAAGAGAGAGAGAGCGAACCTGCTAACTGTTGTGGAGGAGCCGCCGGCCATCCTTTCCGCCTCCCCGTCGCTTCTCGACCGACAAAAAAGCCGTTGTGGCGCAGGAAACGACTCGAAAAAAAAAAATGTACATGTATATGTATATATGTGCGGCGTATAGAAAGGTAAAACGTGTGAGTTTGAAGTTGGCGCAGCCGCTGTCAACCTTTTACGGTAGGGCGTCGGGATGACCTTTATTCGTGCTCCCCCCACCCCCCAGAATAGTGATCAAAATAACAAGCATGAAAGAGGCGTTTGCCTGCAAAAGTGTCCGGTTCATTCGGAGGAAGGGTTGGTCCGAACCGACAGCGCTGAGCGGCTAAGGTCTGTCGGGACGGGTCGACGAGCTCCTGACGAATCGGAGGAAAATGGCGTCAGGAAGGGTAGGGTCACAGCCAAGGCGCCGACCCCGGGCAGAGCATCAGTGCGAAGGGCTGTGACCCGACTTGCCCGCCCCCGTTCCTCTTCGCGCGAAGGCGTTTGCGCGGTTCTTCCTCTTGTTCGCTCGCACTTTGCCCCATTCATTCGCCAGCTCCGAAAGGTCATTTCACCCGCTCGGTAAACACCGCCGTCGCTTCTGTGCCAAACGAGCGATATTTTGACGTCCTTCTTCTTTGGAGTGCGCGAAGGAAGGAAATGAGCGTGCGAATTGCACTCCTTCGTTTCCTTCTCCGCTCGCATCTGTGGTCTTGTTTGTAAAAGCATTAAGTGAAGAAAGGGGGTCGGGGGGGGGGGAGGCAGGTAAAAAATGTCTATCGCACTTCGAGGTACCGTTTTCTTGAGAGTCCGGTACAGATTATGGGGGCGAAATGCGAAAACACCCGTGTACTTAGATTTAGGTGCCCACTACGGCGTGCCTCATAATCAGAAAGTGGTTTTGGCACGTAAAACCCCATAATATAATTTTAGTTAACCGCTACAGATGAGACTTCCCGCGCCTACGCTAAGCAATCCTGGCTACTCCCTATGTCCATCCATTCGTATAAATACTCGCGTATTTATTATGAATACTACGTGTGTAGGAGCATACGTTTCTGCTCACCCTTTTTTTATTATTATTATTATTATACTTTTTCAGTAAGGGTTCTGTTGGCAAGCTGATGGTTTATTTAAAAAAATATATATAGCCCCGTTATATTTCTTCCCTTGACCCTCCCTGTCGCTTATGCTGAAGTCTTATCTCTATTCCTCCTCGGCTCTGTTATCGCTGTGGCAGGCATGCTCGCCCCGTTGCCTCGCCTGTCTTTGACGGCCGCCAGTGCGTTCATCTGTCGTTGCTTAGCAACGCATCACTTCTTTCTTGTGTTCACTCCGAGGCTGCGGTTCGGTCCGCACGGTGCAGGAGGACGTGCTTCTGTCCTCTCTCGATATCGGCGGCATTATTGTCGCTGATCTTTTCGTTTGCTCCCTGTTGCTTTCTCCCTGCCAATGCACTTCTGCTTCGTTGTCGGAGTCTCCCCTCTCTCATTGGTCTCCGCCGAGCGAATCCATTTTTCATCATTTCTCATTTTCTCCTCGGGCTGCTATGAGAAACTCGGAAGGAGAGAAGAATCACCGCGAGGGCCTCACCGACCGCCTCTTCGTCTTTACTGTTCATCCCTGGCTTTTCCTCTATCGCCCTCCCCTCAGTGCCTCTTTGTTGCAGCCTCCTCTCGTCGCCTTCTCTCCTTCGTCAGCGCTCTTCAGGGCCGCGCTGCACCTCTGCCAAGTCGTGTTGTTTCTTTGCGGGAGCCCCTGCGAGGCGTGGTTTCTCTTGGTGTTCACTACTCTCTCTCTCGCTCTCTCTCTCTCTCTCGAGTGGGCCGCTTATGTTCTTTCGCTGTGTAGTCTCGGCCGCGGTCACCGGTGTGGCTGTCGGTGGTCTGGTGGTTGTATCCGGGCCCCTGGCAATCGTCTCTTCTTTCCCTTTTCCGTCGTACTGTTTGATTTGAACGCCGCTCGCCGCCAGCCACCCACTGCGCCGTCGCCTTTAGATATTGTTTTCCTTAATATTTGTTCTTTCCCCTCCGCATTTCCCCCGGGCGTTGGAAGAAGCGGCGCGTTTCTCGCGTTGTGCGGCGAGAACGCGCGGTGTTGTGTGCGATGCGAAGCAAGCAACCGTTGCTGTCATTAATAAGCGGCTGTGTTTTGCAGTGCCCGGCCGGATCGTTTCCGCGTTCTGTGTAGCAGCTCGAGAAATATTCACATTTGCGGCTTAACGAAAAGACCACCCGTTCGCTAGTGCGCCCTCTTTTCTTCAGTAAATGACCACAACGAAGGGCAGCAGCTTAGCCTGTGGCAGCGGGCCTTCCTTCCCTCCTTCGTGAGCCGCCTTTGCGCGCGCTCCGTGGATCGCTGCTACGGTGGTTCCTCTTCAAGGGCGCACTTTCACTGCTGTCGGTGCCAAGTTATTTTTAGGCGCTTGGCGCTGCGCTTTTTCACTTGCCAACTGACCACTGGCTTTGCGGTCGCGGCGTACAAATGAGCGGAAGCTGTTCGACGTGGTCTCGCTGTCTCTGCACGGAGTGCGTCTGGAAGGTGCGAGTAATGTTTCGAAAGCAAGTAATCTGGGAAGGCAATTTGAGCATTCGCAAATAATTAATTGTTTTGTGTTCGTTGTTTACACAGTACATGAGTAGCCCTTGCGGTTGTAATGCCTATTTACTCGATTTTGGTGTAGGGTCCCTTCATAGACATTGCACCGCCGATACTTCCTTCGAAAGTGGCTGCTGGTGTTGCAAGGTTCTGCTTGTTTTTCCTTATAGCAGCCACAGACGAGCCCGTGCGAAACTATGTGGGTAATTAATGCTTGCGTAATTTGATCGCAATGCATCAACGTGTTTGTTGCACCTTTTCTCTGGGTCAATTTTCTGAATGAATAGCGGGAGGCAGATGGCGACGATAAAGGAGGAGATATGCCTCTGTGGCCCGTTGACCACCCGTGGCTGGTTGGTGGCGGGGGAAGGGGGTGGAATTTCCTTCTGCCTGTCCCGACGGCCTCGGTTCTCTCTTTTTTTGGGGGGGGGGGGGGGAGGGAGGGGGCGTGCGGGGGCTGTTTCGATTCGGCTGTCGCGACGGCCAGGGAGGGGAGGGCGCACGGCCGTTGTGGAATGCGCCGGAAGCGGAGAGATGGCGCCGTGGGCGGCGGCGGCGAGCCCAGGCGCGCGACGTCACATCCGGGCGCGTCGCGCGCGCGCGAGCGCGCTCCGTCGGCGATCACGGAACTCGGGGCCGCAGGCGTTGTTACGGGCGCGCGCGCTTTTTTGCCCCCCACACGGCGCGCGTCCCGCAGCCCCCTTGCGTCGCCGCTGCTCCGGAGAGAGCCCGTCGCCGAAGCAGCTGTTCCCTCCGCGGTGGTGGCGCGAAAAAAATAAATCGGCCGCTGCAGCTCGAGGAGGAGGAATACGTCGTCGTCAGCGTGGCGGCGCATCGCGGCGGCGAAGAACGGGCAGCGCTCTTCGGTGCGGTCGCTCCGATGACGTCCGCGCTGCTCTGGCGTCGATCAGTGTTTGCCCATCGTCGTCGGCACTTGCGCGCCTCTTTGGATTACGCCGCGGTGTCGCCGTCGTGACCCGGAGAGCTTGTGGTGCTGCTAGTGGTGGTGCGGCGCGTGAGCCCGTGTTTCTGTGCGCCCGGTGCGTCAGCTGCGCTGGCGAAGGGTGGAGCTTTGTCGTGCGCAGCGTCGACCGCGCGGCTCGACCGAAGCGGCGGCGACAAGCGCACGACCGGCCAGCAGTTCCTGCCTGTGTTCGGCTCCCACGATGCTCAGCGCCGTGGCATGTGAGTACCGCCGACACTGTTGCCAGCGTTGATGGCATCCTTTCAGCCGAGGAGAGGGGTTGGCAAAGGGGAGCGAGGGGACCAGATGCCAGCGCCGTGACGTCACGACACGGATGGTGGCACGGTCACGATGCCCTGCACATCCAACTTCAACTCTCCGACTCAGACGTCCATTTTCTCATTCAGCAGATTGAGAATTTGTTGCCATGCGCATTATGGATCAGATTGACGGGCACATTGTTTTTGTGCGTTATACTGAAGATTCGATAAACATGACGCGCCGCGCTAGTTTTGCGAGTTTGCATGGAGTCTGAGCAAGTAAACTTCTTTCCTCAAACGGTGTTGGGTAGGAAGTAATGACGTATAATCCTTGTTTAATTTTATCTTTTTCGTTTTATAATGGTTGTATAATGTGATTGCTCTCGTTGATTTGATATTGCTCACGAAGTTAGCTGGAAGATTTTGTCGGCACAATTGAAACAGCAGCAGGTGGGTATTGAGACGAAGCCGAAGTAAGAAAAAAAATAGTCTTAAGAAATTCAATTACATAGGGTGTAGCCCAACTGCTTTATTGTGTAAGTACCGATCTCGTAATGACTGATTGAAAGCGTTTCTGTCGTGCACTCTCGTTATGTGTATATATGCATTGCCCCCTCCCCCTATCTCTCTCTCTCCTTTTTTTTCTCGATAAAGAGCACCTTGCGCGTGAGCACCAGCAGGTGGCATACAGCGCTATTTGTATGCACAGCATCCATATGTGAGTAGCCGGCTGCAGGACTAATTCACAAGAGCCCCGGGAAGGTTTTCCCATCGGCACGTTAAACGGCGGTGTTTTCCGTCGTGACGTCACAGCGGGCCTCCTCTTGTTCGGCACCGACTTTCCCGGGCCGCGAACGCGTTCCCTCTGCTTGTTTATTCTTACTCTGTCCAAGTAAATCTATGCGAAAGCACCGCGAAAGCAGGGCCACCTCGACAGCACTTTGGCTCGTGCGCGCGTTTGTGGTCGCGCGATCACGCAGAACGTGCAGAGAGCCTCGGTCAGGCGCGGCAGGCACGTGCTGCCTGGCACGCATCGTCGATGCGGAGATAGACTTGACTGGTCGTTCGCCGCCCTTGGAGGGAGGCCAGCTTCGCGACGGGTCCACACATGCGCGCGCGCCTGGTGCGAGGCGTTATTTACATGTTATCAACATATTTCGCCGACGACGCTTGCTGCGCGCCCCTCCTTTAAAGCCTCCTCACGCTCTGCGTTGCTTTTGTGCGGACGCGCTCGGTCGACCGCGGTTTATTTCCAGGCTTTCCCATCCCTTCCTCCTTCGTCTCCCCCCCCCTCTCTCTCTCTCTGTACCGAGTGGTGCCCCCCTCGAGAGATCCGATCCCCTGCACTGCCGCTTCACCGAAGCGGCTGGCGGAAGAAGAGCGAAAACCTGGCCTTTGCCAAGGAGCGGGGCTCCTGTCCGCCCTTGGGTGTTCGGAAGCGCGTGTTTGCCTTTGTGTTGTTGGCCGACTGGCGCTCATTGTGGTGCGGAAATCCGAAGCGGTGGACTCCGAGGGACCGAGTTTGGGTCCGTCCGTGCATTCTAAACCAGCATGGGCTGTGAAAGAGATAGTGGCCACAGTTTCGGACTGTGTCCTACCCTTTTTAACGCGAAGCATTCTTTGCAAAATTTTCTCTCTCTCAGTGCATAAATATGTTCCTATGGAAGGTTGTCTGCGAAGGCTGTATTTTATTTTCTTTTTATTTTCTTTGTTCATGGACGCGAGGCGGCGCTGCGCAGTTTTAAGAAGAAAAGCACCTAGTAAAGGTGATCACTTTCACACACAGAATGATGCGCAAGTGGTTTTGCTAGCATGTAGTTTTCGGTTGTCGAGGTTTCGCTTCTCATCTCTTGTTTTTTTTGCCTCGCTGTTGTTCATTTCTAATCGCGCCAAAAAAGTTATAGCGTCAAAAAATGTGACGGAACTAAGAGCATTGCGCAAAGGAAACTATGACATATACTGATCGAGTGTAATTGAAGATATAACATATATATGTTGTGCGCGACGTAATCAGTTGGCTATCGGTTTGATTGAGTCCCGACCAAAACGCCCATAGCCGCACGGCGTGCTTAAACCAAGCATGGGTAACGGGCTCGGCTCTGACTCCACCTGGCAGCCAGGTGGGAGATCTCGGGCTGCTGGAAGTTGCGACGAAAGGAACATTGGGGGAGCGCGCGCAGATGCGACACATTTCCTCGGCACCACATGAAGTGATCGACTTGGGCGCGCGATGTCTCAGACGGGAAATAATTGAGGCGGGCGTCGGCAGTTCTTTTAGTGGCGTCATATTTAAAACGAACGCTGCAGGTCCGGGAATGTAATAATGGGACTATGTGATTTATCCTTTGACGGGTCGTTATTATGCTCATTTTCAGCTTACTACTACTACTACTAACTACTACTAAACTGCTGCTGCTGCTTTCAGCCGCATATCAAAGGGTTCGTGGTGCGCGCGCTTGGAGCGCTTGCGTGAGAGCACGCCGCGCGGCTTCCGTCGGCTCCGTTCGACGCACTGCGCGATGACGTGCCCCGGGCCACGTCACGCTAGCCCCCGAGGAACTCGCACGCGCGCCCACCGTGCCGCGCACGCGAGCATCGGCCGGCACGCACAGCTGCTGTGCCGTTGAGCGTGACGGCTAGCGGGTCTCTCCAGGTCACAGGCACGTCTCTGCGCCGCCAGTCATCGTCGCCGTCCATTCTGAGCGTTCTGTTATCGGCCCGAACGATGACCGTCTACTGCACCGTACACACCTGCTGCCTCACTGAACTTTCGATGCGAGGAACTGTTTTTGTCGAAAGCCTGGTCCCGTCGGGTCATGCTGCTCTCTTGTGTATGTGTGTGTTACATCTCTCTCTCTCTCTCTCTCTCTCTCTCTCTCTCTCTCTCTCTCTCTCTCTCTCTCTCTCTCTCTCTCTCTCTCTCTCTCTCTCTCCTCTCTCTCTCTCTCTCTCTCTCTCGCTCTCTCTCTCTCTCTCTCTCTCTCTTTTCTGCTTCTTCCTCCTCTTCTTTTTTAACGCCGACCGCTTTCGCCTAGCTGCAAGCGCTCGTATGTCATAGGTAGGAATTATTGTACGTGCATTGTGTGCTTATTGAGATCCAGGGGCTTGTTTATGAAATCGAAAGAAACGGGCAGCGCATTGATTGAGTGTGAGGTTTAAAGTGCCAGAGTAACGCTGGAGGCACGAGAGGCCCCAACTGCACGTACTGAGTAGCGGGAGAAAGGCCTGCGCTTATCTCGCAGCCAGAGAAAAATCTGACGCGAGTACGCGACGCTTGCGTTGTAAATGTAGCGCCTGGAACGTTGGCAGTAAAGATATTACTTTTGGTAATAGCACCTCTTTTCAAAGGCGTCCATGCAGCGCGCGAATCACTTGCGGTATGGTCACATTAATGAACTCGTAAAAGAGAAAAAGAAATGGAAACTGCAACGCCAGCTGTGTCCGTGTGATGTCGTCTCTGGAGAGCGAAGGAGTTCCGAGAAACGGCGCAGCTCTCTTGGAACAGCCGTCCTTGCTTGGGCGATAACGTAGCGAGCCGAATTATTAGACGTCCTCGTCGACGTTGCATGCACTCGCCGGTGTCAGGCATTGTGTCGGCAGGCACCCGTCAGCGCAGGAATGCGCGCCGCCGCTGACCGAGCAATTTGTCGCTGGGACATTCGACACCTCAACCGTCGTCGCCCGGAGACGACGTCCCTTTGAAACCGAAAATGGAGGCCAACCGGGGCCTTGCGGATCTTGTCGCCGGGGGGCTCGGCGCTGTCCTTGCGTCGCGATGCGCCGGTGTCAGCTTTCCCCTCCGCGCGTGTGGCTCCTTCGTCGTCGTCGTCGGGACTGACCCGCGTCGCCTTCGGCATGCCAACGAGAGTCGGGCCTCGCCCCGTGGAACGCGGCATATGCGAGCCCCGTCTCACAGTTGCGTTGCGTGCGCCGCGATAACAGGTGAGAAGCGCCCACACTCTCGGGATGCGGAGGAGGATGCGCGGCGCTGCCCGCGACTGCGGCGGATCGGAACAGTCGCCGCGTTCTTCCTCTTTTCCTCGCGGCGAAATCATTGAGCTCGCAGGAGGAGAAGCTGAAAGCGTGAAAAGCGTGGAGGGTCCACCCAGAAAATCAACGCTTGCTTGGCTTCTTCACGCTGCTGGCTCGAATGCGCTCATACCGAAGCTGCGGGGTACTTGGATGTCCTCGGAGGGTTGTATTTAGTAATCGGCTCGACGGCCAATCCAGCGCAAGCGTGGTTTCAAATGCTGCCCATATAGTGTGTCCAAGGTGTCGAAAGCTGACTCCTGTGTGGTAATCGCTTTCGCAGCCTTTTATCAGTTTGCTAATTGGCAGCGTTCGCGGTAAAGCGCGCGTTTGAGGAAATTTCGTCTACTGCTTCACGCTTGCAGGTTGATAAGTTTGGCGTAAGATAGATAACTGGTTGTGTACCTCCTCGCAGAAGTAATCACACGAGGACGGGTACAATGCGACTGCAGTTTTTTAATGGCAAAGAGGAACGTCTTCGTTTCTGCGCTTTCCAGGAGTTTTCGTCATCAATTCCCATCGGTTCTTTACGCAACGGGGTCTGTGTTGTCGCTGTCATCACCGTCTTCTGGTGTCGTTTATCCGTCTCTGCATTCCCTGTTTTCTTCGGCTGCAAGTGGGAGTGCTGTATCTCTTCATATCGTCTGTTTTTATTCATTATCCTCTGTATAGATGCACTTATCAACCTCTTCGCGGCGAATGTGTTGCGGTCGCTGTGCGTGTAGCGAGACCTGGTTTATCAGCCTCACCCGGCCCTTTTCTGCGGAAACTAGCTTGGCAGCGATTTGAGTTGATCGTTATTTACGAGTCCTTTGTAGGGAATCGCGGCCTTGCGCTCGCTTTCCCATCAATGGACCGTGGGCCGGGTGAGCAGGGGCTGCAACCCCGTCGGCGCGCCTGTGTGGGCGGATTGAAGCGTTCGCTGCCAACTCCCTCTTTCTCTCTTACTGACTATTCCTGTTCATCATCGCGGTGCGCAGAGCGCCGCTGACAATCTCTCTGACCAACTCAGCGAAATCATTAGCCCACCCTGAACACTTAGACAGTATATACAAGAGCGAATAATGCCTCTCTGAATCGTCTAGCTTCGTCACGGTACTTTTCTTTCGGACTACGTCTAAGTTGTGGATAAACTCTCTCTCTCTCTCTCTCTCTCTCTCTCTCTCTCTCTCTCTCTCTCTCTCTCTCTCTCTCTCTCTCTCTCTCTCTCTCTCTCTCTCTCATTTTTTGTTTCGTGAAATTTTAGTAGGTTTCGCAAAGGAAGAGAAACTAAAGCGCTGCTGTACAAGTAACACGTTTGCTGGCGTCCGTAAACGAGCGTCTGCGAGCGTGCGTTTGCCTACGAGAAGGGAAGAACATCACTCTATCACCGAGGAGCCATTTGGCGCTTTACCTGCTTTTCCGTTACCATTACTGCGCGTGGAAAACTATATAAGCTGCCGTGGCAAATCACTCTAGCAAGCAAGAAGCCCATTTAACAAGGTCGCAACTCGGCGAGGCAGCTTGATATTCGCCGTCTTGTTTCAACAGCCAAATTGATTGGCTGTAGTACTTCTTTAGTTGTTTGTCAATTGTCTCTACTATACTACACCAACACCTGTGCGACGTTTGTGCCCTTCCGTTGTTGCTGCCTTCTGTGAAAGGAGTGGCAAAATTGTCAAGAGGCGTGTTACTTTTCCCCCCACCCCATCCATCATCCTGCACTGAGGGGAAACAAACATTATTATTATTATTATTATTATTATTATTATTATTATTATTATTATTATTATTATTATTATTATTAGTGGGGTTTCTTTCGTTCTACGCGTTTCCTTTATTTTTTTTATCCTTTCTATAAAAACATTTAGATTCCACTAGTCGGTGTCTACCACATCAGCTGCTGGTGCAGGGGGTCGTCAGTTAGCGCAATCCGTCTTGGAACGGATTGGGTCGCAACTTCAAAGGCGCGTCGCGTCATTTCTGTCTGCTGACAGTACGAGTCAACGTGGTGTTAGTGCTATTTCTTTATTTTTCCCGTCTTGCTGCGTAATTTGCCGATGTGGGTCTCGCTCAGCGAAAGAAGAACGGCGGATGACAGAAGCAGCGGCGCTGCAATCCACCTGGTGTCTTAAATGGACACTAAAGGCAAATATTAAGTCAAGCTAAAGGAATAGCTTGAGAAAGGCTCGAGAACGTCTAAAGCGTCAATATCATCGCGAGCAGCGCTTTAGTAATGGAGAAATTGCGGTAAGGGCAGTATTCAGTAAGATACCTCCCCGAGACATTCAAGTACCAGCCTTATGACGAAGGCACTCCTCGTTATAATTTTGCCACTAGTAATAAAAAACACCATTGTATTGCATTATAAGACGAAAAAAAATGCCACTTGTCCAGTTCTGTTTCATTTTTAGAAAAAAAAAAAACTCATTGTCGTTACCCTTAACACAACGACGCAGGCGGTCGAAAGGTTTCGTTTTCTCCACTCAGCGCCAGCCGCGCTCTTGGCTTTCAGTGCTTTCGTTATCGCGTAGTGCTGCGCTGGTTTTGCGGGATCGCGAAACTCGAACAGGCTGCAAGTAGCAGAGAATGCCACGCCTACACGTTGTCGCGGGATCGCTAAACGGCGCACACCACTTGACCACGAGTAGCTGCAGCGGCTAATCCAACGCTCTGTCTTGGCTCGGTTTCTCCGTGGCCGCGCGTTTACGGTTTGCGCAGAAAACCCTAGCGCCGTATCTCTGGCGCCGTTTTGCTCACTGACGGCAGTAAAGGCCGGTGGTGGCGTATGTAACGTCACCACTCCCCGCTCGGGGGCGGGCGATTTGAATTGCACTAACGGTATGCGCACCCTTCAGACGCAATTTTCTCGTAAACTCTTTGCACGAAACAACCCCTGCGAGGTTTCTACAATGACATTTTAACGGTCCGCATCGACTTAGTGTTTGCCCTTAGTGTTCCTTTAATAACCTCTAAAGCATATACTCCCGCGACGATCCTGCGCGTAGCAGTACGTTTTCCACTGTCAGGTTTGGACTTGAAAAGTCGGGTTTGTCACTCGGGAACTCGGCTTACTACATCGACCAGCGAAAATAACCATTAGTCCCGTCTAGAGAGGGAGAGAGATATTAAGAAAAAAGAAAGAAAAGAAAACAGCGCGGCCTGCTGATGTGTTCTTGTTTGGCTGCCTCGCGAACAGTCGTCGTGCTCTGTTGGCTCCGCTGTTCGATCAGCCTGTGATGCAGGAATCGGCGCTGTGCGTGTCTACCCAGTGTAATGGCGTCGTGTAATTAGTGCTCATACCACCGCGTCCCCGCGAAATGAGTCGAAGGTAGCATCGGCTGTGATTATAATATTTTTTTTAGCCGGCCTTTATTTGGCGAAAAACCGAAGGTTATGTTTACCATGGAGTGCGTATAGCGGTCCGAACGTAATCGGGATGAGGTCACATGTGCTCTACATCTTCGCCGAACCGATAGAAGAGTTATTTGTCAGAGATTCGTTGTATGGACACAAAGCGGACTTTTGTTTTGCCGTTGCTATTTTCGTATCGTCCGCTCTGCTTGCTGTCTGTTCTCCGATTATCAGTGACCTCGTTGTGATAGCCGTTCGCGTTGTGTTTCTACCGCTGCTATTCGATGATTTATGCACTGAGCCGCTTTGAAGCGAAGTTCTTGTTTGACTTCTGAGGCTGTGATTGAAGCATGTACTGCGTACATGCTTCGTTTATAGCGTTTCCAATTATTAGTTAGCTTCGGTAAAATTAGAATGCATACAGCAGAACCTCATTATAGTAAATTCGTCGGGACCGCGAAAAACCTGCACTATTATGAGCATCTTCACTACAGCGTGGGTCTCCATTTAGCCATTCTGTAACTAGTATATATATCTTTTCTCCGCTCAGTTAGTTGATTATCCTTCGGAAGAGCGCACATTCGCTCTTTTAAGTGTACATTAGTCATATTTATGTTTCATCTTCCGAATGTCGACTTCATCGCTCTGGTTACCGCGCAAGATGCACGCGCGCGCACGCATGCAGTCTGCGCATGCGCAATACCGTGGCCCCATGCTGTAAGGGGCCCCAAACGCTTGCGTCCCCTTAATCTAAAGCTCTCTACTGATACTATGTGCTGAAATCAT
Organism: Dermacentor variabilis; assembly: GCF_050947875.1. NCBI lineage: Eukaryota > Metazoa > Arthropoda > Arachnida > Ixodida > Ixodidae > Dermacentor > Dermacentor variabilis. The sequence goes on from NC_134571.1 coordinate 29,081,844, forward strand.
GGTGATTAGGATGATTGTTCGCTCCGTCATAGTCACTAAGACGCAATTCGTCCCGGATATCGTAAAGAATTCCTCTTAAACATTCGATTTCTTCAATATACCCAGCTTCACTGTTATCAGTGAAAAAATACGAGGGCGCCTATGGAAATACAGTTGGGACTGGCATTTCTTTCCACTATAGCGATTCACGGTTCACAGTGAGGAATTCCGAATGCATGAGTAGTCGATGAAGCTGTTCTTCCTCATCCGTGCTGGTTCAGTGTTTCCGGCTGCTTTGTCCCGATTTCGGATTTGTGAGCCTCATTCGTAGCATCCTCCATTCCTGACGACCGCCTGCGGCAGCCTGTACTGAACACGTTAGAGATGAATGTATCTTTACCTAGTGACTTCGTGCCCGCTAGGCTCCGTGTTTATCTGTAGAAAAATCATTCTCCTACGTCCTCTGTGAAACCAACCGCAATGTGCGCGTTCGTGTGAACCTTTGGTTTCACAATAGAGTGTTTTAGTTGAGCGTGTTTGCGCTCCGCTAAGCAGCTAAGCGGAGCGGAAGCGCGAATGCGCATGCGCCGGCCGCTTAGCCGTAAGCGGGCTAGCGGAGCGAGGAACATGGTCCGCTGAGAAGCTGCCTGAGCGGAACGTGCTGCGCAGCGCTTTGGCTAGCGTTGGCGTCAGAAAGAATTGGATTGGATGCAGAAAGCAAGGCACGGGCTATCACGTGGCGTTCCCCAAGACGACGCTTTATATTCCATTAGGTGAAATAGACCGGTAACGCATTACAAACGCACGTCTAGATACTTCATGGAGAAATAAGTTATATATAAACATATGTACGTTTTACTGTATAAAACTGATCAATATGTGTTTTTATTTTCTTTCATTACCCTGAATTTGGCCAGAGGGCGCTGCAACTACGTAAGGTCCGCTCCGCTACGCTAAACGTATAACTAAAACGTGAAAATCACCCGCCGCTTTGCTTTGGCTTAGCGGGGCCACTCGGAGCGGAGCGTACCGTAAAGACGCTCAACTAAAACACTCTAATAACTCACTTTGACGCTTGCAGTGGTGACGCACGAGCGGACGATGTGATGCGGTGGCACATATGCGCGGAAAGGTCGTGTACGAGGCATTTTGAAGCGTTGTTACAGTCGTTGATAGATCGCCCAGGCGCTTGTGTCTAACTTTAAGGTTAGCTGAAAAAAAAAATATGCAAGCAAGAATAATCAGAGTATTAATGCCGTTCAGTTTACGTCCTCGCCTCCGTCTCACAGCAAATTATCTACACTTACAAACAGTTATTTCTTCTTAAATTACAAGGCAAGGCAACAGTCATCAGCTTCTTTTGCGATATGATCCTTCCCGAGCGTCTCTCATGCCGACCGCAAAAAGCTTGCATTCTTTGACTCTTTCTTCATATTTCCGCGCCGATGCAGTATCATGGCCAGTCCGTTGACAATTCAGATTTTCGGTAAACAATAGTTGATTCATGCAAAGAGTAAGGAAAGAACGGGGGAAGGGAGTGGGGGAGGGGGTCGTTTTTGTTGTGTGACGACGTATAGTCAGCTCTAGGCACGCGTGCTTTTAAACCACAGGAAAACCTCTGATCGTGTAAATTCATGGCGTGATAAATGAAGCATTGGTGCCGTCGGGGTGGCGCCCTCCTAACAGCCGAGCCGTTTCCTCCTTCCTCCTGACACGCAATTCCTTGTGTGTGCACCTGGCGAGGAAGGCGTTGCTTGCGGGTCATGGACTCGTCGCCTAGCGGGAAGCTTACGCCACTGGCGGTTGTGGGGGAGGGGGGGGGGGGGGCGAAGAATATGCGTTCTCCCCTGGCGGCCTGCCCGCTTTGTCGGCCGTTTTCTCCCGTCAAGGAAAAAGACGCGGCCTGTGGTGCTCGCCGGCTGCTGGCGTGGCGCGACCTTGACCGCCGCACTCGTGCTAGAGTGCGCCGGCTGTGTCACTTTATGGCCCGCTGCTTGTGGACGAGGCGATGCGGTCGGTCCCCTCCTTTCATCAAATGTTTCGTTCGTTGTATTCCGCTTAGGCCGTGATATGGAGCCGTTTATGGGCGGCGCGATTCAAGATTTCGCGCAGATTCTTTTCCCTATTTAGTGCAGTTATGAAGTGTCGTCTCAATAGCACGTAGACGTTCTTAAATCGTGCCACGAAGAGCAGCCTCGTATCGCGGCATAATCGGAAATATAACGAGTGCAACACACTTAAGAAACGGGAACCGACCGCATTGCCTTGGCGTTAGCCGACGCTTGATAATCCAGAACGGGCGTGAAAGATTGTGGTGGTGCTAAGAAAAATTACCTGTTTATCTCTTCCTCAGCGCACCTGTCTAAAGAATTACTCTCCGCCGAAACACGACAGCGTACAGTCCAGTTCTCTCTCCCCCTTGTTTTCTTCGTGGTTCGGGCCTGTCGTGACTTCGGCTGAGATGATTGTACTCGCCAACTACTTTCACTGAGGCGCTACACCTCAAACTTCTGACTCCTTGACAAATTTATATGCAGGTTAATTTTCAACGAAGCGTAAATATTTCCGCATACATCTCAGTGAATCAGTGTGTAGCTTATCTCCGAAGTTACTTAACAGGACAACACGTTCAGCAAGTCGCAAGTTTCTGACGTATTCGTCTGCCCCTTTCTTTTCATAAGTCCGGCGTTCTTAACACTGCGTTCACGCGCGGATGCTTGGAGCTGATCGAATGCACGCCGTGGTATAGCGCAGGTTAGTGTGTATAGTCTGGTAGCAGCGCATGTGGGCATGTCTGTTCAGAGCGTTTCGAGTCCCGCGAGATTAACCATCCACATGCGACTGTGGGCCACCTGTTCGCTCCGTTCGGCGAGCTATGCGCAAACATTTCCGCGTACCTCGCCTCCTATGTTAGCGAATATTCGACGAGGAAGCTCGGGGTCGTGTCTGGGGAAGTCTGTGAAACCAGGGCCGACGGCGGAGTTTCGGTTGCGCAAGTTTTGGGCGTGCGTGCCGACACGCGGCAAAAGTAAGCGGCATGCCCGCCCGCCGAAGCTGTGCTGGCTGCAGTCGGCGCCCGTTGCGACATTTCCCGTGCCTATTCTATTAGTGCCGCCTGTGCAGCCGGCCGGCATCGCGGTGCCTAACAAGCGCACGCGCTGCAGACGCCCCGACTCGAAACGTCGTGGGCGTAATGAAATTTGTCATTGTAGTTGCGGTGCTGCGTTCCAGCCCGCGAGGCCCGGGGTGTCGGATCTGGTCCCGTGCCATTTCGATCGAGCGTCGTCGCGCGCAGTTGGCCGTGTTCGCAGCCCGCTGAAGCACGAGCGAACGGGCGTTCAGCTGCCGTGCAAGCGCAGGCGCTGCTGCGCTCGGTGGCGTGTGTCGCGTGTGCGACGGAAGGGGGAAAAAGAAAAATAGAGACACGCTCCCTGGTTGCCGAGTGGCGTGTATCAGCTCTCGCGAGCCACGGGGCCAACCGAAGGGCGGTCAACCCCCAAACCTCGCGCGCGCTCTCTCTCCTCGCCCTGCGTCGCTGCCTCCCCTCACCCGCTGCTCACGCCCGGTGTCTGTCCTTCCTCTCCTCCCCGCGCGCTTTGCGGGGCGAACCCTTTCCGGGCCCGTTATTTTTGTCGCTAAGCCTCGTGTGCGACTACGTGGCAAGCAGCGCGAGCAGCGTTCGTTAGGGCTGGTGGCCGCCTGCGCAGGGACGAGCTCCGTTCCTCTCTCCCTCGGCGTTGTTTACGCGCCGAGGAAGTGAGCGCCCTCCAAATCATTCTTTCCCGCGCTGAGCCCTCGCTCTTCTAGCCCTTCGTGCTTGACGCGTGCGGTTGGTCGTCTCACTGGTGTACGTGGGCTCGAGCGTCTGGGAAAACGGAAGTGACGGGAGAAACACACCCCTATCCAAAGCAGCCACGATGCCTCCATTCGCAATAGTAATGAACAGGTTAGAGAGGCTCCTTCTATAAGTAGCTATTTTGTTAGAAGGGCCTTGCAAGACGTGAAACGGGGAAAAGCAGCAGGAGAAGATGGAATAACAGGCGATTTAATCAAAGATAGAGGAGACATATTGCTTGAAATAGGCCACATCCTTGTCGTCAATCAGGTAATCGATAAATCCGCAGAGTACAATCAGCCTCTATATGTGGCTTTCACAGATTACGATAAGGCATTTGATTTTGAGATACCAGCAGTCATGGATGCATTACGCAATGAGGTAGTACAGGACACTTACATAAATATTTTGGAAAGTATATACAGAGATTCCACAGCTACCTTACTTCTCCACAAGAAGGAAAATACCTATAAAGAAAGGGATCAAGCAAGGAGACACAATCTCACCAATGCTATTCACTGCGTGTTTGTAAGAAGTATTCAAGCTATTAAACTGGGAAGGCTTAGGAGTAAGAATCAACGGCGAATATCTCGGCAATCTTCGATTTGCAGATGCCAGTTTCCTGTTCAGCAATACTGACGACGAGCTACAACAAATGATTGAGGACCTCATCAGAAAGAGTATAAGAGTGGGGTTGAAGATTAATATGCAGGAGACAAAAACAATGATCAATAGCCGGGCAAGGGAACAACAGTTCAGGATCGCCAGTCAACCTGTAGAGTCTGTGAAGGAGTACGTTTACCTAGGTCAGTTACTCACAGGGGACTCTGATCATGAGAAGGAAACTTACAGAAGAATAAAAATGGGTTGGGAGCGCATTCGAAAGACATTGTCAGATCCTCACTGGAAGCTTATCATTATCATTAAAAAGAAACGCGCACAATCAATCCATTCTACCGGTGCTGACATATGGGGCAGAAACTTGGAGTCTGACAAAGCAGCTCGAAAACAAGTTGAGGACCGCGCAAAGTGCGATGGAACGAAGAATGTTAGGCGTAACGTTAAGAGACGGCAAGAGAGCGGTGTGGATCAGAGAGCAAACAAGGATAGCCGATATTATAGTTGGCATTAATAGAAAAAGAAAATGAAGCTGGGCAGGTTATGTAATACGTAGGTTAGGTAACCGGTGGGCCATTAGGGTTACATGATAGGTGCCAAGAGAAGGGAAGCGCAGTCGAGGACTGCGGAAGGCTAGGTGGGGTGATGAAATTAAGAAATTCACAGGTGCTATTTGGAATCGGTTGGCGCAGGACAGGGGTAATTGGAGATCGCAGTTAGAGGCCTTCGTCCTGCAGTGAACATAAAATAGGCTGATGATGATCGTTATTCTTGGGGAAACACTTCCTTGCCCCGAACAGACGGGGACGTCTCCTCTGCATATATTGTAATTGTTTAGAGGATAACTGGTATATTCTCTGCAGCAGCAAATGCACGTGCGTGCTTCACGTCTAGGTGCCATGAGCTCAAGTGAATATTTTTTTCTTTTGAACTTACCCTGTTCGACTCATGTCTTCTCGTCTTTATTACGATGACATTCATTTTTCGCCAGCAGTCCGGCACACCGAATTTTTTCATTGTAATTTGCTTCATTTACACAAAATATCACCCCTCGTGGCGTGATATCTGTGTGATAGCGATATCTGTGATCATTAGTTGTGGATCATGATCATGCTGAGAAAGGAAAAAGAAACTGCAGTTACACACAGCTAGTTTTCTAGATGTAGCCTGTGGGTGCGAATGAACATATATACACGAGATGGCTGGTGGAGTGACGGCGCTGATGGCAGACTTGCGACTTCACGAACCACTCCGGAGTGGTGTGGTCTTTTGGAGAACACGCCGAAAGGCACTATTAATTATACGGCTTTTACGCCCCTCTCATATTTAGCTAACCAGCCTTTCATGCAGGCATCTTAAGGGATGGTCACAAGCCGCCGGACGATCCCCATAATCCCACTGACGGCGCTTAGGCAGGCGCTTTCTGTCGTATATTAGCGCCGCCCTTGATCGCGCAAAGCGGGGGGAACATCCGACGGCGTCGAGGCAGTGCCCGCGCAGTGAGGCGCGACGCGTGGCGGCACTGAGTCTCTCATTAATTGGAACGACTCTCGGAGGCCTAGCGAGGGCTGCGGCGACGGACCCGACGTTCCTGCGCAGGCGGGCCTTGGCGCGGGCGTCACGCGCCCGGCGTGACTGATTGTCGCCGGCAACAGATGTTTCGCGTGCTGCGCCGCGAAAGGGGACGCAATGAAAAGGAGCGCCGGCGGTGCCCGGAGAAAGCCGCGCGCTGTGTGTACATTTATTTTCCCTCCTACTTGGAGAACGCGCTTCGCCCTTCTGTTGGCGCGACATCGAACCCCTGCAAGCGGCACGAACTGTTTCGCGTAGCTGTCGCCTGGCGCTCTAGGTGAGGTGGTAGACACTTGAGAACGGCTGGTGTAAGGTGCTACTGGAATCTGGCAGGTGCTCTCTGCCACCCGAGTCAGGGAAAAAGGTGTTCTGTGTTCGTTTAGCGCAGTAGCAGCTGAGCAAAAATTTGCCCCAAATTCGCAGTTTTATCCATAAATGGAATGAATATTTTCTGAATTTGCAGTACATACCTTAATTGTCCAGCTTGTTTCCCGAGGTATACTGACGGAAAGGATGCCGACGTGCGCGTAGCTTCTCCGACCCCTGTCGTAGTCTACCTTCACTCAGCGGGGGACTTGATTGCGGCGTAGATTTGCGGCTTCTCTACGACACTAATCGGTTGCCGCCGAATGCTTTAGCAGCGTCTAAACTCTAAGCTGTGGAACCGTCAGGCAGTCTAACGTTCTCGCGTGATGCGCTCGCAGTGTCCGTTGATAAAAGCTCGTAATTTTTTTGTGCGCTCAGCGTCACAGCGCCTTGTCAACGGCTTTTGTGGACAGCGACAAGCATCGCTCAATCCGAAGTCCGCGGCATTCTAAAGGTTGACGCCGCTGACAGCGTCTGGCGCCGCCGCACGTCACCCATCTGATGCGAGGAAAAGAAGCACGGCGCGACGAGCTTCCTCCCCGTGAAACCGGTCGCGGTTCCAAGAGGGAAGGCGGCGCTCTCCCGGAACGACGCGGCGTTTTGACGCTCCAGCGCAGCCGTGCCAGTCGAAGGCTTGAATCGTTGCGAAAAAATCGGAACGCCAAGTTTAGGCACCCAGCTGGAGCCGCAGCTCACCCCCGCCGCTTCTCCCTCAGTCGGCTGGCTTGAGCACGTCTCCCGGCAAACGGCAGCCGCGTCGGAAAGCTGTTTTATTCGCGCTTGGTGCGAATTCTTCGCGAGTCGCTCATTGACTCCGTTGTCGAGGGGAGGTCGGCTTCGGAGAACGCATTGTGCAAGCATGAGAGGAAACGGTCGACTGGGCAGGGGTGTTTAACGAACCGCAAAACGGAAATTTTGGAGAAAAGAGAAAGTTAAAAAAAAGGACATACCGGGACAAGTGGACATAGACAATCGTAATGAAGGGGGAGGTTCGTCTGATCGCAGAGGGGGTCGATCGATTGCGGTCTGGGAGTAACATCCTCGTTAAAATTTCAAATGCCGCTCCAAAGTTTACGTGTGCGCGCTCGAACGTCATGTACGGAAAGCCGTGCCTGCGTGCATAAAAAGAGGAGGAAAGCACCCCAGGCACTGTTCCATAACTACTGTTTAGCGAAGTGTCTAATCTTGTATTAAATAAAGAGACGAAACAAGTCGTGCTTTCCGGTCGTTCCTTAGTGTTGTTGTTATACTAAAAGCCCTCTCTGGGGCATTACGTAGGAGTGGGATGAATAGGACACTTGTCATAATTTGTGTCATAATGGCGGTGTTATGAGTCGCACATGTTTACACACACTGGTTAGCGACAAAAAGCGCTGCTGCTGCAAAAAAAAAAAAAAAAACAGAAGAGAAATAAAGACGAGAAATAAAGAAAGAAGAAATTAGGGTGTGGTACAAATTCAGTCGCACTCCAGGCAACGAAAAAAGAAAAGTTATATCAGTAATACACAATGCTTAATAAGATATTTCACAACACAATACTGCTGCAGAGCACTGTAGAAAAAGAAATTATTGCATAGTTTAGATATGGTAGGTACATTAGAAATCAGGATGCACAAAGTCAGAATAATTTAGTTCTTGGAGAAAGCAGATGATATAAAAATTGGCAGTATCTACAAAGGCACTTCACATAATTGGGATTTCGTTTTTATTGCAGAGTTGTAAACTTGATACTTCAGTCCTTGAAAATTTTCAATTTTCAGCGCCTCTCCTAAATATACCATAAATTGAAAATCCTGTTGATACAGTTATAACATCCTAACTTTTCCTTTTAAATGTAGCAAACATTATCAAAATCGGCGCGGTGGTTGCCAAGCAAAACGATTTCTTCGTTCCCATATGTTTTTAGGCGAGAGCTTCCGAGCCTAAAGCTTCCTCTTTCAGTTTCGTTCTTTCAAGTCCGTTTAGGCCGTCAGGCCAGAACTTAATTAGTCGAGAAGGCGCGAACAGCTATACAGAGAAGAAAGTTTTTTTTTTTTTTGTACTCTTCTGAATTTCATTGGCGCCATCCCGATCTTCTGCATGCTCGTCGTTGGCGGGGGCAGTTTGATGCGAAGGTTTTCCTCGGCGTAGTCAGGAGATAGAACGCGGCGACTTGGTGCGTACGTCGATGTGGTTAGCGGTAACGAGACTCCTTCCCTCGGTCGTCGTCACGGGCTTGTGGCCAGATGGTGTCCCGTTCGTAGAAGCTCCGACGAAAGCGGCGAGGGGAGAGAGGGGTTGACGGGGGCCGCACGCGGCTGAGGTCTGGGTGACGACTGGGTGCTGTCGAAAGGAGCGACGTTATCGCCTCCACCCCCCACCCCCCCACCCTCAAGGTACCTGCGTCACGATGTTGTGTGCAAGGTCGGCGTTGCGTCCGAATGGTATACTCTCGGGCAAACTGCTTCTTCGTCGTGCGGGACGATCCTGCTGCGGGAGAGAATATGACCGGAGTGGTGGTGGTGGCACCGCCCTCCTTGTGCACAGACCGAAAACGGGCCGCCGTGCTGTGGCACCGTGACTCCCTTCGATTGGACAGCCGCATGTCTTTCGTGTAGCGGAAGCGATCGGGCTCCCAGTGAACCACAGCCGAAGAAAGAAAACAAAGCAGGCAGGTTTTGGCTCGAAGCCCTTCAGGCGCGCCATGTACAACCAGTTAGAACTGCCGGAGAGATGAGGCACTTTCACGGTCGGCATAGCCTCCTTCGGGCCTTTTTCCTTCCCCCCCCCTTTTTTTTTTGTCTTTAGTAGGCGATGTTTATACCTAAAACACGTCTGGCAACTCTGGCGTATACGGGGATTTGAAAGCCAGATGCAATTTTGTGTGCGTGGTGTGACGGCGAGGTTTAATATCGCCGACGCCTTCGGCAGGCCATTTCAATTCATTTCGCTCTCGGAGGCATTCACGCGTTGCTCGTGGCTGCTCCCGCTTTGGAACCGCGTGGGTGTTTACACGCACTTTGCGTGTCCTCGACCTGACCTTGCCTGGCGACCTCTCGCGGTTTCCATTGGTGAGGATTGGAAACTGTGGCGTTTGCCGCCAAGTGTCGTGCGCGCGGGTGCCCCCCCCCCCCCCTCTCCGGTCCCGTCCCGTCGGCCATTCCTTCTCGCTGCTCCGGGTCGACCTTGGGGCTAGCCACGCATGCGAGACCGACGCGATGCGGTTGCGACCACATTCTGCGTCTCTTTCGGCTGTATTCCGCGCCGACGACGTCACTCCGCCACAATACGTGGGACCGGCGCTTGCTGGGCCAGCTGCACGCTTGGACGTCGGCGTCGTCTACGTCTTTCGTAAATGGTATTAGCGCGAATGCTCGCCGCTACATCGACTCTTGAATCGGCTTTAGTTTGCGACCCTCGTAAATGCGCCCGTTTATCAGTGAGCTCCGCCATTTCCGCGCTGTATCGCCTAGATTGGCCCCCAACGCTTATGCGCCGAGTTTTTTAGTACTACCACTGCTTCTCCCTCTCATGCGCGCTCGTACGGTCAACACGACGCACAAAAATCCCTCGTCCTCGCGACTGGTTCGCTCTCGCTCGTCAGCTCCCTACCTGCGCGCGCCGCCCGACGCTAATGGATCGCCTAAATGCGGCGCATTGGGACGCGGCGGTCGGTGCCAATTATTGCTGTTCGTCGGCTCGGCTTGCCCCGCACGGGCTTTGCTTTATTGATTCGCAGGCTACGCCGCGCTTGGCCGATCGCGGAACGGGAGGACGAAAGGAAAACGGAACGAGAGGAAGGGAGCCCTGTACGGCGAGGGCGGTTAACGGAAGCGCAGCGTGGCTTAACAGAGCCTGTTTTGATGCTCTCCCGTTTTCGCGTCGTTTGTGTTTGCCTCGCGCACGTCCGACAAAGTCGATATGGCAGGCAGTCCCTCTCGTTGCGAGCGCAGCTGTGTCGCTCGGGATGTCTTTTTTTCGCGCTCCTCTTGACTACCTGCTCGACTCCGACGCCACCTCTCACATCGAATATGTGTCGCGTTAACCCTTGAAAGGGCAACTCCGGCGTTCTTTCTTTATTTAAACCATATTAGGATGGCATTTTCAAATGGCATTGAGGGTCCTGCCACCTGTAGGGTGGTTCAGTTTGTTCAGAACTTCATCAATAACATTAAATAAACGAGATACCGAAACCGAAACGGGTAGCTGCTTCGTGTGACGTCGCGATGAGTCAATGACTTCAGATTCCATTTCCGTAATGTAAACACGCAGAACGCGTGCTAAACACGCAGTATAGATGGCGCTAACACCAAAGAAGCGAAGCTGACGATTTCTCCTGACGACGCAGGGAGCTTTTACAGAGTTCCCGAACCAGACAGCGGCGATTTAAGCGACGATTTCAGCGACAGTGGGGGTGTAGTATCTGACGTTGCAAACGCAGGGTTGCCAGTAGACAATCACGAGTCGGGAACGCAACCAATTTTAAAATTTCATTTTCAAGAAAATTAAATGACTTGCAGCCATATATTTGGGGCAGATAATCAGAATGCAAAAGGGAACATATATTCAAAATTTTATTAACATCAGTGCACATCAAAAAATCGCCGGAGTCAACCTTGAACCCCCAATCCCGCGCTGTACTCGCCATGGGAGTTTGTACCAATGTCGCCAATGACGAGTCGCACTCGTTCAGCTCAATGTTGTGCTTCTCCCACTTCCAAAGATGAGTTACGGTCGGCATTGAGGGAAAGCTGCTCACAAGGTCAGTTTTGTAATTTCGCGACCAGAAACGAGTCAAGAAAAAATAAAGTATGGCTGCATAATAACAATTTGGTACGTTGTTGCCGTAATTAATTTGGCGGTCAAAGGGTTAATGCTCCCCTGGTTGGCTGCCGCGAGTGCATCGCCTCCATTTTACGGAGTAAGTTGGATTACAGAGGGCCGGATTGTCGTGCAACTTCCACGTCTCCTTATCTTTCTTCTTACCGTCTAGATCGTCTTGCTTAGCCCCCGGCAGAGTCGTACTCTTCGTTGTTCACGTTCCAGCCGCGCTTGTGCGAGGCTCGTGCTAGTCGCTGTGATAGTCTCCTCTAGTAGTCCTTCTCCTGTGGACGTTTGAGTTAGGCTGCTGCTTTGCTCGATTTGGTGCAATAGAATTCTGTACGTCTCAGTGATGTAAAATCTCAGTACTTTATCTGCTTGCCTCGGCATTGTCATTTGTGTTGCCATTCGGCAGACGCCGGCAATTGTTTATCTGGCGTCGTAGTTTCAGTTACGTACAAGCTCCTGGTTAGTTGACGAAGAAAATGTTAAAAATCCAAAAAGATATTCGAGAGCATTGTCCCCCGTTGCGTTCTGTTTCCTGAGTTCATGATGCTGTGTGATCTCTAAGCAGCGTAGTTCCTAAGCGCATTCTGGTGCGAACTGTTTTGGAAGCTCCGAACTCGTTGCCCACTGTATAAGCAAGAAGCTGTGCCCGTGTGTTTGGGGTGTCTTAGAAGCGGTTGCTGCCTGTTTTCCTTTATAGCTTATAGGGATAGCTTTGCACATCTCGCGTCGTTTTGTCTCGTTAGGCGAATACGCTTTGCCTAGCTGCTTGATACCTAACTGTTCTCAATTAACTTGAGAGCAGCAGAATTAGCAAATCCATAAAAATGAAGGTGCGAGCAAGAATTTCGAAGAGCGCCCTTTACCTTATACCGCTTTCGCAGTATAAGGTATGTGTAATATTCCAACTCCTGCTATGGCCCTATATTGGGCTGCAGTATACGTACATATGTACGTGCGCCACGTGCATGTTTACCCGGAGCGCGCGCATTTGGCGCCTGGCTGCCGTGGCGGTGACGTGGAACAGTAACATTGTGCCAGAAACCGCTCAGCAGGCGGGAAGTGCACCCTCCGGAACACCTGTCGCGTGTTGCTGGCCCATTGTGCGCCGCTAATTCTGCCTCCGTTCTCTGGGTCAACTTTGGTCGGACCTGGTACTGGCCGGCTCTTCCTCTGCTGTTGTAGCTTCTATATAGTTGGCCAACGCGACCCATATAGCATTCGGCAAAATGCACAAAATTATCGAGTCGGAGTAGCGGCGCTCTCCCTTTGTCTGTGTCTGGCTGACGGCAGACAAAAGCATCGCCTTATCGGGGAAATATTGTTCTCCGAGGGAACTTCTCCCCGTATGCGTGACCGCGCGGCGGCGGCGTTTTTTTTTTTTTTCCTTCTTCTCTCTCTCTCTTCTTCTATTTTTTTTTTTTTTTTTTTGCGCAGAAGTTGATAGGGGGCAGCCGACCACAATAAAGGCGTGTTGCGTCGTGAACGCAGGACCGGTCGAGAGAGAGAGAGAGAGAGGCTGGTGGCTGGCTGTTCAAACGGCGCGCTGCCACTCGGCATCCAAGATAGCGCGCACGCAAAGTCCCTCGCGTGCGGCGACTTTGTTTCGACTTTGCCCGCATCCTCCGCTCGCCCCCCGTGGGCCGAGGGGAAAGTGAAACGCCCACGAGGCGAAAATGTCGCAAACGCGAAACGGAAATGGCACGGACAGCTTGTAAGATGGCATTAATCAATGTGCGCTCCTTTTCCATTTCGTCCCAGCGTCGCACGGAGCGTTCGTGCGTTGGCTCCCAGGCGAACCGAACTCATTAGGAGAGTAATTAATGCGGGCAACTCGCGCGCGGCGCGTGGCACGCTCGGTCGCCACGCGGCTGACGTGTCCGCTCTCGTTCGCGGTGCGTGCGACGCTGATGCGACCGGATAGGAGGGAAGGGCCGAGGTGCGGGAGGGATACTGAACTCGCGGCCAGCCCAGTTTCTCGGGGCGTTCGTTCTTTTCGCCGGTTCACTTTTGTTGGTTGACCGGCCTACCGCGAGTCGTTGCTCTCTGCGCCCACACATAGCGAAGGCGATTGATTAGGTATCTCATCGCAAGTTTGCTATGGAGCGTCGGAGAGATTCACGAGCGGTTCGTACATTATGAGAAGGCTGCGTTCTTTGTTATTCGCTGCCGGGAGATGTTTACATAAATCGTTACAAGAGTTTCGGAGAAGCTTGAAGTTCCTTACTGAATTATCGACACCTTCTGCGCGAATAGAAAGTATGTGCCAGTACAGCGAGAAAATGTGCACATGAAACAGGACTAACTAGTTTGGCAATCAGTAAGCCGACTACCACTGCCTAGTTAACAATGCTTCAGCTCAGTAATTTGACGATGCCATCGAACTGAAGGTGTTTAATGAAGTGCAGAGTGCCCAGGCTGACTTTGACCTGTGTGCTCTCTGAAAGGTATACGATTGTCGCACTTGTTCTGCCCAAATGGTGTGCAAGTAAAATAAAGATAAAATAATAAGATAACATTTTTCGTAATTGCAAAGCTAGTTTTCCTGCGAGGCAATTGGCCCAACTAATGGCGTCGTAGCCGTTTTTACAAATATTGTGTACAAACACACTTTGCTTGTATTATTACTCTTAAAACGTTGAAGTGGCCCTCGTGATTAAACCGAGCGCACGAGGCAAGCCCCGGCAAGTGCAGCTAGAACAGCGTGTTTATTTCAAGGATTACCGGTGGAGCCTGCCAAATGTGCAGTGCAGGGAAGCGCACTTGCGAATTAGTTAAAATGATCATGGTGCTTCGTTGTGTTTGTGACCGAGCGTTTAGTTCACTCTTATTATTCCTATCCATTTGCGGTGCCTAATTTTCCTGTCACGTTTTTGTTCACAGGGGCAGCAGTCTTCAGGATGACCTGGAGATGAGCGACAGCGACGATGAGCAGGTGAGAACTCCTTGAGCGCGGTGCCCCAGCGGTAGTAATTACTGACAGGAGAAACGCGTTTCTGTCTGAACTTCTAGACGCAGTTCTCAAACTCAGCGGTACCGCCCACCGGAAAACATGTCCAGAAAGCGCTGGCCTCCTCTGCGGCCGTGTCTCTTTCAGGATCGAACGCTGCGCAGTCCTGCTTTAGACAAGGCGTGTTGTCGCTTCGGCCGAAGTCTCGGTAGCCCGTGTTATTGTTAACCGAGCACGACTTTTTCGCGTGCTCCCGCCCGCATTGCTTTTGCGTGTTTGACGGTGCTCCGTTGGAAAGGGCAGTGACGTGAGCATTGTAGGCGTGACGAGGAGGCAGTCCCCGTAAAGGAGCAGATTCAGCCGTGCTGATGGCACTTTTCTTTCCAGATGTGCAGGCCGCTGCTTGCGCCGACAGCGTGTAATTTGCAGTTCCCGCATCGTTCTGGCAGGTCTCTCTTTTCCTTCATTCATGTAATGTTGAATCGCTATCGGTAAGGATGAAGGTCGCCAGGCTCTCAAGAGGCTTCGTCCGGTAAACTTTCGGAAGCTGGGAATCCGACACGAGAATGTCTACGACAAAGATATAACAAGAGCATCCCGCCACAAACATAGGTGTAATAGCAAACCGATTTTTACTCGCACCAATGTATATAAATGTTCTTTTTTTTTTTTTCGAAAACTATCGTCGAGTGTAATGTATTACCAAAAAGTTTTCATTTTCTTATGCCTCCTGAGCGAATTGTGCTGAAGTTGTCCCGCTTTTGTATTATTGCGTATTTTGTTTCATTCTTCATTTTTAATTTCTGAAAAGATTAATGTATGTGTTCACTGGTTGTACCCCCCTCTCCTGCTTGGACCTATAATTCTAATCTAGTTTCTTCTACTCGAGACATCCTTGCGCTGTGGCGTCTCGCACCGTCGCGGCGTCTGTGTGTATACGATTACTCGCTAGTGTGTACCACCTGCGGCGTTGCCCCAGCAGCTGTGGCAGACAGGTGCCGGACAGCCGGTCGAGAGTTCGGTCGCCCACTGCGGCGACCGCATTTCGGTGGGAACTGCACGCCAAGGTGCCCGTGTAGTGAAATTTTTCTGCTCGGCAAAACGGTGGTCAAAATAGTTCCCCTCGGAACTACATCGTGTTTCATAACACAGGTGTTTCTTTTGATCAATCAATCAATCAATCAATCAATCAATCAATCAATCAATCAATCAATCAATCAATCAATCAATCAATCAATCAATCAATATGACATGCACCGCATATTCTAGCGGTTTTGAGAAGAGCGGTACAGTTTAGCGTTTACGCTGGCATGTCTGAAGCAGGCAACCGCCCCCGTTTATGAGACGTCACTGTTTCCTGGCACTACATCAGCGATGCTGTGGTTGTCGATATTTATGATCTGCCTTCAGTAACGTCAGATAATATTGTGCTTTTCAGCCATTGAAACAAGCACAAACCGTTCGCTGTAGAAACTGTTATCTGCTGCTAAACAGCCTGAAGGCTAAGCTTCCGCACTGCTAGAGTTTTATTTCTCCACACCTGAATTAGCTCAACTGTTATGTAGGACTAACTAACGCATTACTTTTATTTTCCCCTATCGTCCGTTCGAAGTGCTTGCTCAATTCAATTCAGATAAAGATCTACTTACAACAACATGCACTAAGTGCAGTATTGAAGTTGAGCTAGAAAGCTTGTAGAATACAGCCTGAGGCGTCTTGTATTTTCTATTTTCATTATGCTGGTAGTCGTGTGATACACTGATACATGTGTTCTCATGAACGTATCAGAGGAGATCGCGGACGCAAGCACATCTTCATAGCGTGCGCTTAGTGTACCTTCATACCCAATAATTAGCGCCACTGCACATGCGCAGGACCCAGACTATTTATACGAAGGGCCGATAGTATCCGCAAGCTCTTTTTATAGAAATAATTGAAATGGCCTTAGGGTTGGCGTCTTGATAACTTGAATTAGTGTACCCAAATCCAAGCACTAGCGACCGTTCCCTGTGAGTAACTGAAAGTAATCTCGAAGGCTATGCTTTTGCGAACTACATGCGCCGGAAGTGATTGCATAGCCGGAAACGCGTCATAGTTCCTACATTTTAGACGAACACCACCTATATTTAGCTGAGGAGCTCGCTGTGCAGCCACGAAGCACTGCATTTCTTTGATTTCATTTAGTAGTTTGCGAGTATTCAAAACTTTTGAACAGCGAATTGAATAATGTCCTATTCGATTCTGCCTTCGAATCAAATAGTCGCTATTCGTAAATACGAATGTTTTTTCGAATAGCTTTGGAATATTTCATAATGTCCATTGTGCGCAATCGAGCCCAGAATTGAGGCAAAATTGCGAGAAAATTAATCCCCGCGGTCATGGTATAGGCATAACAAACTAGAACTTGCGTAGTTTGGGGCAGGTTATGTCTCGCAGGAATCCCGAGTTTACCGGCAATACGGTGATTATTCGCCTTCTCCGAAAAGTTAAGTGTATGCAAACAAACTGTTCATTTGTTACTGGTGCTGTGTTTGCGTATTTAATAAAGAAGGGTTCAGAACGCGCGATATAATGACAGAAACTCGCTGGCGTTGTGAGTACTAGAATATGACCATTGTTTTGTATTAATTGTGAAGTTAGCCCTTCGACATACGATTCGATTTGCATCTGGTACTATTTGATTTGTATTCGATTCGGTCTCAAAAATTACTATTCGCCATGCCCCTAATTTCTTTTTTTTTTTTAACGTTCGCGTTTCCCTTCACTTGTTAAATCGTGCGTGCGTGCGATGCGACAAGATGCACCGTTGCAGACCATTTTCCAACAGCAAATGCGCTGAATGAGTAAACGCCGTCTGTCGTTATTGCTCGGGGCTCAGGCGTGACTCTCCTGCAGTACGCGTGCTCTCCGCGACCGCGGCAGTTGACGAAACACGTACACTGGCCGCGCGAAAGACATTGGGAGAAAAAAAAAAAAAACTGCAATTTGAGAGGGTTAGCGCGGCGTCTGCTCGGGCGTGTTCGGGTCGTGTTGCAAAGAGCTGTGTGTTCTTTTTGTTAGCCTATGTGTTCGTCGCGGTTAGCTCATCATGGGTTGTTTTCGCCGACAAGGCTAATTGCTGGAGTCTGCGGCGAGCCTTCAGCGGCTCGGTTTCCTTCCTGTGCGCGCTTGTCTCGGAGGCTACCTTGTTATTGCGGGTGGGCTGTAGCGCTGCTGCTCCTCTTGTCGAACTTGTCTTGCCCGCGGCGTCGGTTCAGTGGCGACTCAGGACGAGAACCTTGGCTTGCGACTCCGCGTTAGCGAGGACGCGGTCAGTTGGGGGACTACCAAGGAGGCGGCTACACGAAACTCCCTTGGCTTACTTTGGGTAGACGGGCTCTCATGGACCAACTCCATAGTGCCCTAGTCGCGTCAGCTCCTAATGACAGTTTGTTGAGATGGGAGAATTCGGAAAATAAACTCGTTCGAACGCCAACCTGACTACAAGTATTCTATATAGATGTTGGACTATTATACTCCGCTCGACGCTTCGCCTCGGCTCGAGAGAGTGAAGCGTCGCAACTGCAGTTCCCCGACGCGCTTGTAGGCGACACCCGAGCTAAGGTTTCGTGGCCGTGGGCCAC
This sequence comes from Dermacentor variabilis, assembly GCF_050947875.1. Taxonomy (NCBI): domain Eukaryota; kingdom Metazoa; phylum Arthropoda; class Arachnida; order Ixodida; family Ixodidae; genus Dermacentor; species Dermacentor variabilis. Next base: position 29,099,593 of record NC_134571.1, read on the forward strand.
TTTCAGAACATGTTCAACTCCTCGGAAAGTGCTATCCAAGGTTGCAAAGCTATCGCGCGAGTGACAGTTAGTTGTCATGTAACAAAATAAATTACGCTTGGGTAAAGCGTTTGTCACTCAACAGCCGGCACTGTTGCGAAGCTTTGTAACCGTGAGTAAAATTTACCCATGGTTGAAATTCTTCGTTCGAGCGGGCTCAGTCGGTGTTAGCCCGAAGTCATAGGATTGATCAATCAATCATGATGATTGATTTAAAGGTCGCCCGAGATTAATCTTCTATAGTTCGGTTGACGGGCCGCCTGATCGAGTTTTGGAGCGCTTTATGACGATAACAGTGGCAACTGTGTTGATCTGTCTTGTTTTCATTATGTCTTATTTCGCCATAGATAGATGTTTCATTGTATTAAATGTGATATAACCTTGCGCAAAGAAACGAAAAAAAAAATAAAGAAACCGTGAGCGGGAGTGTACTTTTTTCATCCTACACCACCTTAGCTGTTCTGGCAAAGCGCCACCGCATATCATTGCCGTTCCGGCTACCGCGCAAACGGCGCGCCTGGCTTATCCGCGCCGCCCCTGCCGAAGGCGTGCTCGACGCGGATCGGCCAACTCGCGCGCGGATGGAGCGGTGTGCGCAGTGACGCTATGCTGAAACTGCAAAACACCTGTTACATGTACGCCAACACTACAGCAACGAATTAATGTTCTCCCTCAAATACAAGAGCGTGTAACGATTATGGACAGCTGATATCGCAGCGCAAGGAATCATGATTTACTGGTGTGAGGAAAGATTGACAAAGCATGAAACAAAATAATAAAGTTACGGACATCGACGAGTCTTCGCATCATTGTTTATAGTATAGTGTGTACTGTTTAAGAACACCTCCCGTGAGACTGGATGCGTTCAGGCTAGTTACGTTGATGGTGCATTCAGTCTTGGACGTGTATGCTGTTTACATACGTCTGGTCTTTTGTGTAGGATTAGGTTCAAGTTGCGTGTGGTTTGGCCTTTGTAAGTGGCCGTTCGGCATTTGCGCCGCCGAAACGAAAGAACAGAAAAACGGTTTCTTCAGTCAGGGCTCGCCTTGCGAACTTAGCGAGCAGGAGCGAGTCGGTGCCGGCGAAGCGAAAAGCCGCGACGTCCCGACTTCCTGTAAGGCTGTGCTCAACCAAGCCACGTGGGCCTCCTATTGCATTATTCGACAGTGCGCTCTTGTCGGCTGGGTTTCGTAGCGGCCCAATCATTTTCGCTTAGTATTTAGCGTAGCTGATTTGAAAACAGCATCGCCAAATGTGCCCCCACCGCAGCTATGCTGTCCGGCGGGGCGTGCGGAAACCGGCTTTGTGAAAGGTCCAAGCAGAACGTGCGTGAACGCTATCGCTTTCTGCGGTGCCATTGTTGAAACGCCTGAGGCCGGTATACAATTATGAAAGCAGCTCGCCTGACAAGCATTGTCTCCGTAGAGTGTGTACTATCGCCGTGCGCTTGTTGTCCTTGCGAGGAGCGGTGTGATTTAGTTGTCATAATTGAGGACGAACCGACGTCTTCAATTCATTGCTTGTGCGTCGTTGGTGAGGCTTCTTGCGATGCGTCATCACATTTTCTAAATTACATTTTTGTGTGTGGATCTTTCCTCCCCCCCCCTCCCCACCACCATTTTTGTTTTCAGGAGCCACCATTTCGCAAGACGTCGACCTCGCTCGGTTTCTCCATATCGAAGAACCCGTGAGTAACATCTCAATCATTCATCTAATCGATCACGCATCTTGTGTCGAGCGCCTTAGTGAAATTGTATCTATATAGCGCGAATTCAGTGATCGATAAGTATCTTTTATTTTATTTGCTTAGTGCATATGATATATTAATTTTTACAACCTGCGTGAAATTATTACATTGTCTACGAGGGTTTTGCAAAAGTCCTATTCACGAAGTGGTATACGGGAGAGTAACGTACAATACATAATTTTTTTTTCTCTTTTAGATGTACTATTAGGCGCGCTTTACATGATTGTGATATTGCATTTTATTGCCGAGTTGTAAAATTTGTACTTACGTTTGTTATTGCTTTTTTTTTTAATTTTCAATAATTTTTCTAGAATGTGACATAAATTGAAAATTTGCTTCCAAGAGATTTGAACTCGTACTTCTGAATGCAAGGAACCTCATGAAGATACTTACAATTGGTTGCCGAGAAAAACAATTTCTTCGCTTCCATCCACTTAGCTCCCGAGGAACACCACCGCGCCTGTGCGTGAACGGGATATAGATAGAGGAACAGTAAGAATATTTCTTAGGTGCACAAACTTTGATTTCACTTCGTTCACGTTCGAACGTTGCGTTCAGTCAGCCTTCTTTGCTCATCGCCGTTGGTGTTTAGTTCGCCGCGCCGGAAACGCACGCCATTTTTCTGCTGACAGACCGCACAATACACCCTGTGAGGTTATATATCGTCTTCACTTTTTCTCTTGAAGAATGTTTTAATTGTAGTGCGAAATTTTGTAATAGCTGCTTGCCTTTAATCTGAGATTCTGGCCGGGAAAGCTTTCTCTCTTTCGGCTACGCACATTCGCGTACAAGTAAGTTGGTTGCACTGCGTTGACAGTCTGTGGCCTACGATGATATTTGTGTAGCCCGTTTGAACGTCAGTGCCGAGCGTGACTTGCAGCGGAGTTTCGCATCGTGTCGTCGGCTTTGCATAAGCGCGGGCAACCACTGTGTTGACGAGTTCAGTTGCACCTGGGATGGAATCGCGGCTGCAAAGCAATCCGCTGCTCCTCGTCAAGGACATGCGGACGCGGGGCGCCGTCTCGCCTGAGGGCCGGCGGTACTCTCTTCCGCACCTTGTGCAGCCCGGCGTTGCACCTTATTTTGTTTTGTCATCTTTGATCAATCCTTTCGCCGTAATTGGTTCCCGCGTGCGCGATGCCTCGGCTGCAATCGCGTCTTTCCCAGGGCGTTCGCTCTCTACGTCGGCGGCGCTGGCTTCCGGTGATTGGCTCGCGGAAGAGGCCAATCAGTGTTTCGATGAAGCAGGATGCTTCTTCTCCACGCGGCACTTCGCGCGCGAGAGAGGCCGCCTAGGCAGCTCTCGAAACTCCCTGCGACTTCCTGAAGCATTTGGGGACTCGCTTTGGGAGGCTAGACGGGGCAAGTGGAAAGTGGAGCTCGCCTCCTGAAAGCGTGGGTTCGCGGCACTGAAATATTTCCATCTCGACTATTAGTGAAACGATCTGATTTCTTCTTCTTCTTCTTTTTTTTTGCTGCAGAACGCGCCATAGATGGCGCGTAACAAGTTCGAGCGTGTAACCTAAATTTGCTATGAGTACATGCCTAATGACCGGTCGTCTATCTGAGATGGCACCAGCTGGCGCCACGTTGTACACAAGCTGACACAATAGTTCGCTTATTTGACGTCGCCCGTTCCTGCGGCGAGCGTCGGCGTTGCCCCACGTAACCGAACGAACAAAGCGAATGATTAAAGCGAACGCGAAGCGCAGCGGAAGATGAAAGACGGTGACAGCGGGGAGCACGAGGGGGAAAGCGGATGAGGATGATGCAGCAGAATCATGAAGCGGAGGGGAGGCTATGGCGAAAGCGTGAGAAGAAAAGCATAGTGCCGCGCAAGACGGGCTTTGCGGGGACGATGGCTACGAGATGGCACAAGAGTAGCGCGCATCGTCTGTATGGAAACAAAGCGCTGCATGAGCGGAGGTCTTCCAGCGGCGGCTGCCGTGAATCGCGGGCACGCGTCACCCACGGTCTTCTAGTACACTTTACCCACGGGCCGCCTATCGCGATCTCCCGATTAGCGAAGCAGTCGCGCCACATTTCGCTCCGCTTGCAAAGGTGCCGCACGAGACAGATTGTCCGCGCCAGCCTATATCGCGAAACGAAAACACGTATACAGCTGCGCTCAAATTTCGCATTAGGGAGTATCGTAATCGTCGGTGAACCATTTTTTTTTCTTGCACCAACTAAACGTATGAAAACAAGGTCGTTCGGAAATAATGATTTTCTTTAATGCACTCAATAAAAAAAAAAAAAGAACACTGGCCTTTCTATTTCGCTTGTGCTGCTGGCGGTGACTAGAAGGAAAACAACATCGTGCCTATCGGTTAAGCCTGTTTCACATGATGCGATTTTCGTCGCACCGGAAGTGCGATTTCCGTCGTTTGCGATGAAAATCGCAGTCGCAGTGCCGACCCCCCGATTTTCGGCTGCGACCAACCCGTTGGTCGCACAGTCGCACCGTCGCACCGATCGCTGCGATTTTCCGTCGAAATTGCGCGGAGAGCTGTCAACGGAGTTATTTCGCCGGTTTGTATTGGAAAATGGCGTCTCGCAAGACAAGTGCAATGCGCGGAGACGTGGATCGCCGAATTCGGTACGTACGCGAAGGGAGAATAAAAAACTTGTACCGCAGATTGCATTCTCCGATTTCTATGCGTTTGTTGACACGCTACACAGCAAGTGAAGTGCATTTTCACGTTTGCTTCGTACGCCTTTGCGAGTTGTCAGTGCTAGGAGGTGTTCGATCCCCAGCAGACGACGAGGTCGTCACAATTTGCTTTTGTTGAGTAGCATGCAAAAATCGTGCTTGCGGAGCAGCTTGAATTATTTCAACCTCGGCAAGGGCAAATGACAAGACAGCAAAATACCCGAAGTTTCAACGTTGCGCTGAGCGCGGTACCATTCAGTTGCATTTTCTTGTCGGTTTTCAAGCATGAATTTCCCGATGCATCTTGAAAGCTTATCTTGCCTCTTATTAAATTTGACAGAGCGAATGTGTAGGCTATCGTAATGAATTTGCTACGATAGCATTAAATCCGTGGCTTGAATAAAACATTACATGCACGTTAAGTTGCACCTCTTCTCTGAATAATGTTTTTTTTTCTTGCACAGAAACCAATAAACATCGACTATGTTGCGGACTTTGTATCCTTACTGCATCTGTATGAACACTTGCTCTGCAAGGTAATTAACTGTACAGTTAGTAGATTAAGTATATTGCTTGCTATAGTGGCAGAGTGACAACGTACCCTCCTGCACAATCATGTAGAACTCGTGCAACGATGCGAAAAGCAGGCAAACGGCCGGTTCTTGTGGGGATAAATCAGTATAAAACGAAACGCTGAAGAAAAGTAAATCTAAACTGTGCAGTGAAGTCAGCCAGTACAAACAGTTCTTGCACATTCACAGCTGATCAAGTGTGCAGAAACATTCATGCCTTACATGTTTCTAGTAAGTTTCTAATAAGTTTGTGGCCACATGTATTAGTGTGTAAACCGATATATCTTTGTAAGTAATGAAATACCATGCTACTGGCAAGAACATATATCACCCGAGGATTTTAGAACAAATTTCTGCATTTCAACTATACACAATATGTGGTTTATCCAATAAATGACCACAAACTGGGCTTTTTTGCAATGACAAACTTATTCCAAACTTTGCTTACATACAGGCAAGAAAAAAAATTATAGACAGAAATATTCTTCTTCAATTTGTTCACCTGCCACTGTGGCTATAGTGTTCTGCTGCTAACACAAGGGAAGGGGTTGATTCGCCAGCCATGGGAGTCATAGGTGAAAAAAAAAGCTCTTGCACTTAGATTTAGTTCATCACCTTTTATTCAACCCTTACACTTCAAAATACTATTGCATAGGGGGGCATGCTTATGCAAAATCTAACACCAACAGAAAGCAAAGGGCAGAATTGTAAAACAACCATCTTTCGTGATAATTCGAGTGTGTAAATATTCATTGCATCAATATATATTGTTCAACAGCACTGCACAAATAAGCATGATCAGGTATAGCAAGTACTCGGTGAGGAAGCTGGTTCTACAGATGTATAAATGTCAAGGCATGAATGCTCATACTACGGCGCACACATAGCACAAAGAAAACCTTTTTCAAGAGTTGTCCCTTCTGGCAGATATGAGTGGGCCATAAGCAGCAGAAACTTTATTGCAGGACATTGTGTAATACCGCTTATGAAAGAATGAAGAGAGTGAAGAGGCTTTTAACAGCAGTACCTCATGGTACTCTAATAAGAGGAACTATGAGCAAAAACATTTCTGGTAGAGCACTTAAGCAGGAACTTTCTGAAAGACAGAAAGTTCCAGGTGAGAGTTGGAGGTACATTTGGCCCACACACACGAACAACACGGGCATACTACAAGAAACACTACAGCCTATGGTCTATGGGAAAGCTATCTTATACAGAAATCAAGAATGATGCAACGAGCCCTCGACAACACTGCAGACTTTCTTGGCCAGTCTAGCCTCTTGCTTTCTGATAAGTCAGCTCATATCGACGTCGGAAAAAAAGAAAGACTAGAATCAAGAACTACCACAGATTGCACATTGTGATCCACATAGCTGGACAAATATGCCCGCAAGTCAACATCCACAAATCCTCAGCTAGTGTAAGCCCATGACGGCAGAGCCAGCATGTGGGTGAAACAATTATGCAATGCCTGGACGCAACTTCCACACCTGGTGAAAAGAATAATCTCGAAATAATGGGGGTGGACGAGTGGATACTATAGAAAATCGCAGATGCTGTGCTTGTGTCCAAGGTATGGTACGGTATGAATTACCAGCAGCACACAAAAAAAGACAACTCATCGAATACAGGCATCGGGTAGTAATAACAGGTCTTTCCAACTTTACCATGCTTGAAGACCTCTATGAGAAAGAGCTAACGAACAAGCACCTAGACAGAGCAGAGTTGCAGCCTGCAGCACAAATTCTTTGTCTCAAGAGCTCAGAACCTCGTCCCAAGATACTATGCCAGCTAGCATATGAGATGCAGACGACTAGCCCTCCCTTCAGAAACACAACCTCGGGAGTACCTGAACTTGAAACACAACAGGCCCATACTGTGGAATATGGGGGCAAACAATTAGGCCAGGAGACTATATGCAACTGCAAAACACACAGAGGAGGTTACTAATCATGAAGATGCAAGCAAACATAAGGCACATATGGCATGGCAATAGCAGTGTAACAGTAGTATGACACTACATAAAACTAAACCCCATATAAGTGAGTACCATTCCAGGTCATCCTACACCTAGAAAAGCTGAACTGAAAGCAATCAAAGCAGCACTTGTAGTGCAGATTACACCCTGCACAACACCCTGCATGGATTCACCAGAAACTGCCTGGGCCTGCACATCACACAAGCGGGCTTATAAGCCCGACATAATAACTGAAAACTAGATGAGTTTGTGTGTATTCCTTATTAACTGAAGTGCAACAGATAGACAACACACAAGAACGAAGTGCTCTGTGTGTTCACTTCGTTCTTGTCCACCGTATTTCTGTTGCACTATAGTTAATGAATTCATAAGGCTGCACAGGAGAAGAATGATACCTCTGCCCAAGGGCCCGATCTCACATCCAAATCCACGCGTGCACACACACACACGCACAAATGTTGCAAGAGTGCATAGCATGAAACAGTATCAACAGGATGACACTAGATATGGATGAGGACTAACTTTCAACTGAGGTTAATTTATAAAAATGTGGCGAGTTATATAAATTACCAGAAAAGAAAGGACGATGAGCAAAACGAGAACAAGGTGAAAGCAGGAGCCAACGTTTCGACAAGCGGACTTGTCTTCTTCAAGGTCCACTTGTGGAAACGTTGGCTCCTACTTTCACCTTGTTCTCATGTTGCTCATCCTCTTGAATTTCCGTCTCCTGCCTTCCCTGAGTTTTCCCCAGAAAAAGAAAGACATCTTTGAAGGATAGATAAAAATTGGTGCTTGATGCAGCCAAACATAAATAAAAATGCTACAGAAAGAAAATAGAGAAAAATTCCAAGTGCAGGAAAAAATCATTACAATTGCCAATCCTGCATGCCAGCACCTTTCGAGAAATACTGTTGTTATTCCAAGAGAATGTGCTTGCTTATACAAGCACATTCTTCTAGTTCCATGCCATTCGGAAAAAAATGAGTTTCCTGGAAGGTAGCCACATGCACACTTGGTGATCGCAATGTTTTTTTCCCCCTGGACTTGTATACCTATATGTATTTTCTCCCTTTCCTGCTTTTATGTTTGGTTTCATCAAGCACTAGTCTTTATCAGGTTTTATTGCTGTACTACTTTGTGGTAACCTTTATAGATCACTGCATTTTCACAATAAACCTTTTAATTAGAAGTTAGCGTACCCTGTTCTTACTGCTTCACACTGTACATTCTTGCTACATTGGCCAAATAAAAGATTTTATAAGGTATCATGAGGGCCATTAAAGTGACTTGTTGCAGTCTATAAAAAAAATAGCCTGGCTGCAAATGGCACCGGAGAACACACAGGACAAACAGGAAAACCGAGATGATCTAACAACCAAAAGTTTAATGTACACATTGAGTAAATGTTCGCTGACAAGCAATAGACTGAACATACACAAAAAGGAGAAGCAAGAATTCATGTGCGTTTCCTGACAGGAAATGCATCCATTTCTAACGGAGGCCGTGCTGACAAGATTAACCCAGCATTTTTAGATCTACAGCTTCCGTAATTTCTCTAGGCAGCCGATCTGCACAGAATGATAGCTTCTTCCTCTGCAATGCACACTCAGATGTGGCGAGTGCATTGTAGAAGAAGAAGCTAGCATTCTGTGGAGATCGGCTGCCTAGAGAAATTATGGATGCTGTAGATGCAAATACACTGGGAGAATCTTGTGTCAGCATGGCCGCTGTTACACTTTCAGAGATGGATGCGTTTCCTGTTGGGATCTGTATGGACACGCATCAGATCTTGCTTCTGCTTTTTGTGTAAATTCGATGTATTGCTTGTCAACCAGCATTTACTTGGCATGTTCACTAAACTTTCATTTGTTAATACACCTCATGATTGTGTTGGTCTCTAGCAGAAAGGTGTTCATTCTTTTTACAGTGAAGCTGTATATGCCTAGGCGAAACACTCATGGTCCGATCCCAAAAACCCTAGTGTAGGGGTAAGAGCCATTGTTTAAGGGGGTGTGAGCCATTGCATTCGTCTTGCATGTTGGACGGAGACATTTCTTCTTGGGTAGACATAGCAATGCTTATGCATTTCAAACATACATTTATCTGCGTATTATTGCAGGGAAGGGACACAGAGGGGGATGGGGTTAAGACAAGATCATGATGTCATTATTATCTCGCAGCAAAGGTGTGGTGGGCCATTGGCTAGACCGATAGTGACGTCGTTTCTCTCTAGCAGCAGAGCGCGCGTGCAGCAGTCTCTCTCCGACTTCCCAATAGGTTCGAAAATGTGTCCCTGTATTTAATTAAATGAAATGTGCAGCCCTGTGTGTCACTTCGTAACTACAGTGCATAACTGAGTCATAAACATTATGATTAACGCATTACAAAACACAAGTGCGTAACATAATTCAGAAAGACTTTGATGGACCCGCTGGATTAACACAATGAACCACTCATTGCACTTTCCATGATGGTGATCTTGCAAAGTGCAATGTGTGGCATTCCAAATAAACAATGTGATAAACCCAAGCCAAACATGTGCACAGCCTCATTAAGAAACACAGACATAACCAATAATATAGAAATACTTGAATAAACCATTGGAATTAACCCATTGATAAACACCGGGGCTGCACATTTCAGCTTCGCTGGTTTACCGTCTGTACAGGGTGCATGGGCAGTAACTTTTTCTGTTATTGCTTAAGTATTGTAAAATGTTGCGCTAGTTGGTGCAATGTATTGGTATTGCTTTTTTGCTGGTTTTTTTTCTTAATGTTGTGCCCTTCTTCCTTTTGTAACAACTTTTTAATTCCCCCTTGCATAATACTCCAACCTTGCAGCGTGCGAGGTATATGAATAAATAAGTACATAAGCACGTTATTCATTCATCTGCATACACCTTGCACCATTCCTTGCTCAATAAACGTCACTGCGTTGACGTCTCGCAGCGTGCATCTACGTTAACTGCCGTTTGCGTTTCGGTACGGTTTGTGAACAGTGTAATGCATAAAGATTACATGACATTAATGTTGTGACCTATGCGGTGCATAAGCAAACCTTGCAAAAGATGACATGTTGGATTGTTGAAAATAAGACAAATTGTATATATCGCAGTTACTTTAACAGCATTTAATTGACCTCTTGACAAAAACTTCACTTTGCATAGATTCCAACATGTACACTGAATCTGCAGTTTTCTTTTTTGCTTATTAATGCAGTCGTTACTGCATGGCCACATTGTAGATTTGAAAACAAAGTGAAATAAATTTGTTTGTTGCAATATAACAATATGTGTAGATCACTGCGATTGTAACACCAGAACTTGATACAAACATGCACACTATAGGATGCAGACAAATGCTCAGGACAAACTCCAGCATGTTTGCATCCTGATACTTATGAAAGTGAACGGTTTCATTCCATGGCTGTCAATGAGAGGGAGAGAGAAAACTTAATTGTGTTCGTGGAACAAAAATGCATTGATAAGCTTAGACATATAGTCATTGCTTAACACTTTCGAAATGGATAATTATAGCTTGCTATCGACATTGAAGCTGCCTTTCGACAGCAAGAAAAGGAATCAGTTTTTCCAGCTCTGAACATTGAATTGCAGGAAATGCAAGCAGGCATAAAATTCTGCCAGTATAATCTGTTTAGGAATGCCAAATTGGAATAAACATTGAGGCTTGCATTTGTACTTTCTCTGGCTGAGCAATCTAGTTTGAAATGACTCCCATAAGCATGTCGTAACAATGTTGATCTAATACAGGTTAAATGCATGGCTAGCTTAAGAAATCTGGATGATTGCTATAAATTACAGTGAAGAAACTATAATATCTAATAACATTAATAATATAATAATAATATTTATTTCCACAAAACAGGCTAACCGTGAGAGGCGTGCGAGGCTGAGCAGAAAGCTGAAAAATTCTACGGCAAGTGCGCCTGCCGTGGGCCTACGATCCTGCATTATGAATAGCGCGTATTGATATGGTCTTCTTGTTAGAAGTTCCAAGTATACCACCAGTGCGAGACACGGGACAACAAAGTGGACGAGAAGCGTGTCTTTTAGAATGCTATGTTACAACGTACAGGTTTCTACAAAAGTGACGGTAACTGCTCGAAACATTTGATGCGTCGGCTTTTGCGCCTTTAGAAATATTTAGAGAGGGCTCCCACATATATATTCGCAGCGCAAGCACGGCAATGGACGAACCAGGCTAGCGCTAAGGTTGAATTTCACAACACAATTTTCATTCCACGTCGTAATCACACAGATCGTTTGAGGCTTCGTTCACGGGCACACGTGGACGTTCGGGTTGGTGCTTCTTGTTGCGTTTGGCGTAAGAATACGGCTAGGAGCAGGCACCACATATGCGCAATGACGGGCAATATACACGCATCATTTCTCCAGAAGCTGACGCCGAGCACGGGTAGCGCGAGGATCTTGTTGGGCTGACCCGACAACTTCGTGGCAGCCGAATTTCGAATACTGCATATGCGGTGAGGGTAGCTATATGAATTTGTCGATAGGTCATCTTGTAGATTGTTGTAGCGCAGGCAGAACGAAACGGTCATAGAAGATAGATAAGACAACACACAGCGCTGAACAATGGAATAAAGAATCGCTGAACCACCTGCGAACAGCTGTTTACGTGCGGGATGTCGCACTGAACTGCAGAAACCGCCGTCGCGCACTCCACTACAAATCTTAACTAACGTTTTTAAATTAGTAAACGTACATATTATTTGCTTCCAATCAAGATAAGTCAATAATATTATAGTGTAAACGTTTTGTTCACTACAATAAAATAATTATGCAGCGTGTGCCACGAAACCTGGCAGTAAGCAACCCTGGGCGTCGCACCAGTCGCATTGTTAAAATCGCAATCGTGTGAAATGAGCCCTCTAAAGATCGCATTGCGACGCGTGCGACAGCACCGATTTTCGTCGTTGCAGTCGCAGCATGTGAAACAGCCTTTACAGGACCGAATCCACGGCCTCCGTGTGCCGCCTCCACCCTTCTTGCGATTCCGCTTTCTGTGTCGATAGTCCACTGCACACAGCGAGCCCCTAATTTTATTCGTTTTCAAATGTTTGCTGTCCCTTAACGTTCGCGTATCGATCGCGTCCTTCGTGGGCACGGCTCGCGTGTCCACCCGGCGGCGAGCCGGTTGCGCTGTTCGCGGTTACGACTCGGGCGCGGTTGCGTCATGCCCGCGTCGGGTGGCGCTGGGTCATTACACAAGAGACTGCGGGAGGTTGTTGGCCGTCTGACTCCACTAATCTAAGCGGAAACGAATTGCGGCGGCAGCGAATGGCATTGCAGTTGGGATTAACTTTCTTGCTGGTGTCAGCCCGAAACGTGCTGACATTGGGTCGCCTGTTTAGCGGCGTCGGGGGCCGAGAGGAAGCGTGGGCCAGACGGTACCTTGGCCGGTCACATCGCGCCTTATTAGGGCGCAGCGAGTGAGGTCGCTTTACCAAATCGGTGCGGGAAGTTGCGCTACGCGCTTGCCGTTTCGTACTAAACACTGCCTCACTACACTTATCACGGGAATAATATAGGCCCGTAGCGAAAAAGACAGCAGCCTATGGGAGCTCACTAACGAAGAAAAACGCTAAAGAAAGTCGTTTCGCCTGCCGTCACTTTGTGCACCATACGTGTTTGCGGCCATCGCCAAACGGACATCTGTATGTGTTCTAGCACATCGCTGGCTCTTCAGTAGCTGTCGAGGCGAATCAGCGTGGCCGGACGCGCCCCGGCATCGAAGGTCTCGACGTTGGTATCTGCGGCGTGTGGTTTTGTACGTGTTATTTCGGGTATTTCGCCGTATTCGGGCCACGGCTGCACTGTGTGAACGTGTTGACCATAGCGCAACCCTCATCCATTGTTGCCACTACGAGCGCGTGCTCTTGCGCAGCGCAGGGGCGACGTACGAATGGCGACTGCGTCTTGAAAATCACTTGTACGCTGGCGGTCCGCCGATACCGGGGACGCCCTCGTTGCGCCGACGCGTGTTTTTCCTTCCGTTACCTGCGTCCCAAGAAAAAAAAAAAATCATCCGCCACGTAGAAACTCGATAACCGGCGCGCCCTCCCCTTCTCTCGTTCCGCGAGCCGTCAAAAAACGCTTCGGCGCCGTCGGAGGATGGCGCCGAGAAACATTCTTTGAGGAAGCCTTCTCCGTCCTCTTCCCATTTTCTTCGTCTTCGCGTAGCGTCTGCACAGTGACCTGGTCACCCGTGTGCCTGCCACGTCTCATGCTACTGCAGCCTTGACAAAATGCCTAGCAATGGCACATGCCAGTTTCAGACTGACCTCAAAACTTTTTACAGATATTATATAAGATAGTGCTGCTATAGCCTTGCAGCATAAAACACAATAGATCTGAATGTTCTCCATCTTTTTCAGCCAGTGGAAGTAAGCATATCTGGCATGATAATAAAGTCATACTGAGAAGTTTACTCTAGCTTCCAAGATCCATTGTCTCAAGACATTAACAACATGCATTTGTGGTTTTGCCCCACTTTGCTGGCGTTTTTAAATATTTATTTTCTCTGTGGCTTCTGTTATGATTGCAGATCTTCTCCAAATGAAAGCATCCTTCAGCCGCCATCTCTTGTTGAGAAGATGTCATCGTCGGAGTCAAGCTCCAGCGACTCTGATGACTCCTCCTCTGCATCAGGCTCGGGAAGCGACTCGGAAAGCTCGGACAGTGAAGGCTCTGCTCCAGAGACAAGCAGAGAGGTGGGCTTGGGCACCGGCCTCCCATTGCTTTTTATACTGGCTGTCTGAAAAATAGTGAAGGTAACCTCTGCTAGCTTAACATTAACAATTTTTTTGTTACTTCCCTGTAGTAGGCTATGGTAATGCAAGAGGTCCTTACCGCAAAGTACTACACAGCTGTCCATAGGCATGTTAGCACCTATGCCCATTTATTAGACATTGTAAATGACACTGCATATTTAAAACGAACACTGTTCTCGGGGTGCCTCCAACTGATGCCACCCTAATGTTGTCAGAATGGGCCAATGTGCTTTCAGGCCTGCAGAAAACTAGTGTGTACAGGGGAAAAAAAAATTTAAAGAAGACGTTATTTAAAATCGGCTAAAAAAGCTGTCCTGCTTGTCTGATTTTGACAAGGGCCGACTATGTTGCTGTCCTCCAGGGAGTGTCTTCTTTTCTTATGCAGCCGAGCACCCAGAGCTGGAAGCTTGCTGACCTCATTGAGAAGCGCAGCTCTCCTGCGGGTTTGGGAGCTGGCTTGGCCCCCATGGTTCAGCAATCGCGAGCCGAGGATTCCCTCGTGGATGAGGACTCCTTCACGCCCATCCTCTCCCAGTACCCGAACAGGGATGCCGACCTCGGCCTCATGCTCAAAAGGTCTGTACTTTTTCAGTAGTGAATGTTTTCCTGGCTGGCTTGTTTAGATGCAATGCAGAAAACAGAGATTCCTCAGATGTGGCTTCAAAGTTTGCTTCATGCTGGCTTTGCTTTCATCGTTGCAGCTATGAAAAAAACTCAGCCATGTTTTCTTCATTTTTCTTTTTTGTTCTATCGTCACATGTGCTCTTTATTCATGCCTTCATAAATCATTGAAAAGAGTGTATGGAAGTGTTTACATAACATGATTTGCATGTTGTGTACTTTGATAAGTTTTGGTGATACTAGCATACTTTGAACTCTAGTGTGATGTATCATATCTAGTACAATTTTTTGGTTGTTTGATCAGCGTTTAATAGAACTTGCAGCATTTCTGCACTAACTAGTAGACAACAGTTACATGGAATGGGGGTAACACGATAGGGTGTGTCCCAAAACGCCAGCATTTTTTCATCACATCTACTGCTGGTATGCTGTGAAGGCTATGTCGCTAAATGTGATTTAGTGAGAACACAAGCTCTTGCTGGCTCCAGGCTGTCAATACATGTATTCTTTTCATCCAAGGCATTTGAGAAAATATTCTGTCACAATGACTTTTACTTCCTGGTGCTTCGATGTGTGGGTTGCAAAGAAAACTAAATCATGCCAATTTTCTTTTTTCCATCACTGTGTTCATTTTGGGATGTTTGCAACATCGAATAAACCTGTATGCTATGCAGGTAAAGGGGGACTAGAAATGCGAACAGCAGAGCACGCAGCCTGGGAGCATCATGCCATGCTCTCTACCAGCCAGTCCCAAAAAGCTAGGCCCCTGGCGTGGTTAGGCCCTAGATTTAGATAGTTCACATATGTGCAGCTTTTGAAATCTCCTGTTAGAAGGTGTGAAAATCATCTCAGGCCACACACTCTGGCATTTTAATTTTTGAGTTCCTTGTACAGGGTCGTCCGCTTTTAGGGGAAATGAGTGAGGCCGCGTTCCGTGGAGTGCCACATGTGGCTGCTGGACGAGCCGCTTGCACATGCGTATTGTCTGTTACTGTGACGGCATGCACAAAACCTTAGCGCGCCTGCGCAAGTATAGTTCTCCTGGTGGCTGCCTGTGGTGTGCCACGGAGCATGGCCTTGCGCTCATGTTCTAATCCTAAGAGTGGACGGCCCTTTGTGTGCTAGTTTCTAAGATTATATGAATTGCACACTAAGTGCTATCTATCACCATCAAAGTCAAAAGCATAATCATTTAGAGCTTGATTCTGGCATACATGCAACCCCGTAGGTAGAGGCTAAAAGCAGAGGCACATACAAATTTTACAGCTGCTTTTAATGGCAAATCTGCTGTGTAGCTTATGTCAGAATACTAAAGGTTGTGAGGTTGCATTTGTTTAAGGAAACAATTTACAATAGTGAAATACCAGCTGTGTAAAGCCAGATCTCAGGAAGAAACAGGTTAGCCTTACCATTACTTTCTGATTATAAGGCAGAATACTGCAAATAAATGATGAACAGTTGCTCAGACTCCACATGAGTAGAGAACATAAGCAACAATATTTTGTCCTTTTTGACGGTTGGAACACAGCATCTGACTTCCACATTGTCTTGCTTTACAGTCCCAGCCCACAAGGCCTGGACCTGATTCGCTCCCCTGTCACGAAGCCGTCAAATTTTCTTCTTTCCCCGGTGCACTCAAGCCCATCCCGGAGTCCACCGCCCTTGACCAGCCACGCTGGGGCGGCTCCACGTAGTCCGTCACCTCCGGACCATCAACCTGCGCCTCTGACGGCGAGTGTAACGGCCGCTTTGTCTGACGACGAAGGTCCTTGCCAGATGCAGAATGGCAGGATAACCATGAGGCTAGGCAAGCAGCAGCCGACACAACCCAAGTCAGAACCTGAGCCCCCAGCTGCCAAGCAACAGCCAGAGCCAATAAAGCGGTCATGGCCATCCAAGGCTGCCAAGAAAGAGACTAGTCCCAGCCTGGCCCCACCCCCAAGGAACAAGACACCTGTCACCCCGGTCCTGCCTGCAAAAACTGAACCGGTGGAGGGCGATGTCACGGCCAGGGAACCCACGCCCATTGGCATTACTCCAGCAGTCAGTCGGACGACTTCAAAGCGGAGTCATTCGGACCGCTACAACGAAAAACGTTCCAAAATTCACAAGCCACGCTTGGTGCTGTCTGACTCGTCCAGTGATGATGAGGCACCGCCTCCTCCATCCGCTGTGGGGAGGCTGTCCTCCAGCGAGGACAGCAGAGTTGATCAACGAACTTCCGCCAAGGCTGCGCCATCGCGTGTTCGGCCACCAAAGCCATCCCGTGGTGATTCTAAAGTGCACAAGGATGAGCTGGTTGTACCCAAAAGGGAAGGGACGGGCATGCCAAGGACTCCTCCCGAACCTCCTTCACTGTTGTCTCCCATTGGGCAGCGCAGTGGCAGTGAAGTTCGGGACAGTGCGCCTGCCACAGCCTCATCGGACAGCATGGTTGTCTCCATTGCCTTAAGCCGCCTCCTTCGGTTGCCTGGCCGGCTAGTGAGGCAACAGCCGTCTCCATCCCTCTCTAAAGAGCACCCTTTGGACACAGGGCCAGCTGTGCTGAATCAGAAGCCCGATGTGTCAAAGCATAACTCGTGTAGTAGTGCAGTGTCTTCCCCAGTGAAGGGCAAGTCAAGCTCGAAAAGGAAAAGTTTGCCGGACGAGGACAGGGGAAGCAGAGAGCAGGAAAAGAAGCGGAGGGTGTCAACTAGCTCCAGTGGCTCGTTACGAGTCAAGAGAGAGTGAGTGCTTGGGATGTGATTGCTGTAGTGTTGTTGAAATGTCACACACTGAAAGTGCTAGGGCCAGTTTATGAATATTTGTAGTCCAGGGCACATGCCTGAATCGTTTTGAGTGCAGTGACTCAGCCTCATTGCACCCACTGAACAAAGCTAAAATAATGTCTGATGCTTTCTTGACCAGCTGTTTGTTGCTGCAGGAAACACGGTATTATATTACTTGCACAAAGTTAAAACATTTTGAATAGATTAGACCAACTCTGTGTTAGCTGTAATGGTGGCTTTCGAAAATGCTCCTTCTATGGCGATTCATGGTGTACAGTCGACTTCCACGAATTTGACCATGATGCTACGGACAATATTGATCAAATTATCTGGCTGGTCGAATTAAACAAGACGTAGAGGGAATTGCAAAACACACTGCTGATTCATTTGGCAGTATTTGGCAGATCTTAACACGCCCCTGTATCAAACGTGTGCCCGTTTTCAGTGTGTCCAAAGTAGAAAACTAGCATAGCAGTACCATTAAAGCGCCTAAATAAAGTAGAACTCTAATGCGCACCTGATTTTTAGCAAGAAAAGTGGGCATCGGACTGTGTGCCCTTGCCCTGTGGCGTTCGGTTTCCTAAAGTTAGCTTTGCTGCAATATAGCTGTGTTTTGCAGCAAAGCATACAAATGTTGCGAATGCGGTTTCTGGCTCAGTTTTTTCTGGCTCATTTTTGACAGGAGGTTGATGTGTGTTCAGCACATTCGCAGTCCCTTGAGCTCTGCTGTGACAGATGCTGCCAGTAAAGGGGTCGCTTTTCTGGTCATTTAGGAGTCAAGCGCTTGCATGCTGACTGGTTAAGTTCAAATTACCCAGTGAAGACCAATTCTACGATTGAAATAACGAAAATTTAGTCGTATAGAAATGAAGGGGCGCTGGCGGGAACCTCTAGCTGGGATCGAAATAATCGAAAAATTGAATTAACGGTAGCAAAATTAATGGAAGTCTGCTCTTTGGACTCACTGAATGTGTGCGCCGGTGATTCAGAATTGGCACAGGTTTGCATGCCATACTGGTTTTCCAAGTTGCTTTTCTCTAGCCAGTAATGTGTCACATTGGTAAGGGGACCAAGAGTACATGCTGGCTGGGCAGGAGGGTCTTCAGGATGCAGTGTTTACATAGGAGTTGGATCATCTGTGACACGACGGCCATGTACACTGATCCTTTCCCATGTGGATATTGTGCCATGACGTCACGACACAGTATCCTCCTGAGAAACAAAGCCGAAATGGGTTGTAGGAAAGCTGTTATATTAAATTATTTATGGTTCTATGAGGCTAGTCACCATTTTTCTAGAGCTTAGAGGTCTAGGACGTTCATTTAAGACAAAAAAAAAAAGAATATTCATAAATATCATGTCAGTACCCCAGTCAACACTGACTCAAATGAAGCACCGTATGTACTCGTGGAAAGGCCGCCCTCGTGTAAGAGCTGCAGCCCCATTTTGGAGGGCAAAATTTTGGGGAAAAGTTATGTTCTGTTTCCGCTAGGTGACGCCAGCTGCTTTTCAGTCGACACTGCTGCGCCATTATTTCTGCATATGGGGCGTCATCTCGGCTGTATTAGCAGCGTTTCCAGACAGATCGGTGGAATTTCGCCTCTAGAGAAGGGAGCCCTGTTTGAGTCGGCGCTGGCCAGAGACGATGGGCCGGCATCTGATGTTGTTTACTCCAGCGTTATGTCATTGGTGCCTCTCTTACCCTCTGCTACCATTGCAGAAACGGTATGAATCTCTAGCAGGCCATCACCGGCCTGATTAGTGTGAGGGCCGCATCCAGCAAAGATTCTAGAAAGAAGGTGCCGCCCTTGCACAAGTATATACGGTAACCGAGTGTCGTTAGTAACCTAGTGCTGATATTTTTTGTGTTCTGATTTACTTGTTATTGATGGTCAGTCATGTAACTCTCTAAATATTGATTTTACTGCTAATGTATCAATGTATTAGTCCACAAGTTCGGATCACCTTTTGAAGCCTGTGAGGCAGTTAATCTGGCCAGTTTACACCTTCCTCCTAGCTCTTTTTCTGGCTCTAGAAAGTCCATGAAAGTTTTAGAAAGACTGGCATCATCTCATCTCAATTGGGTGCTTCATCACTGTGGCTTTTGAAGTAGTGAAAGCTGGATATATTGAATCTGAAGGGGATAACAAGAAGGTTTGATATATAGGTAATTCAATATGTAAAATAAAAATTTTATTACAAAAATTTTAAAGCGGATATTACAGCTGTTTGTTCTACACAATAATTCGTTTTATGTGGGTTCAATATATCCAGGTTTGACTGTACACTGCAAATAAACATGCACCGGGCATAATATTCATCAATTTTTTTTATTTCACATAGCTCCGAAAAAACATTGATTCAAAAGAGAGACTGCACCAGAAAAAGAAATGCTTTTTAGTTTTGAAGCCTTCTCTGACAAAATCTACACTTCTAAACTGAAACAGTATCCGTCAAATCATTACTTAAGGTGTTAGTCAATTTATTATAGGTATTTATTTTTTCAATACTATCGGTATCCAGGGATCACTAAAGAGAGTATTGGTTGTGTGATGTACTCATGGTGCACTTCTTCTAATTGCTAATATTGGTGATTATAGCAATAGAGGTGGGGAGGCAGTTTCACTTTTTTGTAGTGCGCGGTGTGAATAAATAAAAGCAGATACAACTGCAATATGGCGAGATATGATATTGAACTCACTGTCATTTTGCACGAGTAGCCAAAATTACACAAGTTTTGTTTTGTTTTACTCCTGCTATTATTAGTAACTTGGTTGTGATGGCGCAGAACCTTTCAGTCCTTATAGTAGTGAGTAGTAGTGATTCGGTAAAGCAAATTTTGCCAGTATAGTTGAAAAACTACTCTTAAGCATCTCCCATGAGGTGCTAATTTTGTTTGGTTTTTTTCCTTTGCACAATTTCTTGCCACAGGTCAGTTGAACTGCCACGGCCAGATGATGAATCGGAGAGCCGGCAAGAGTGGCCAGAGCCTCTACGCTCATGTGACAGCCCAAGCAGTTTGAGTTCATACTCAAGTCAGCGGAGTGGCACACGGCAACACCGTGGGCGTCCCTCTTCATCCAGCAGGAGTCGCTCAGAAAAAGGCTCAGCGTCTCGGAGAGAGACAACGCCTTCTAGTGAAAAGTCCAAGAGGCACCACAATCACCACCGGGACAAGAAAGAGTCATCTGGCTCAAGAACCCGGTCCCACTTGGATGGGGCGTCATCGTCGAGCAAATCTCGGGCCGCACCTGATGATCCAAACTCCGACCCCAGTGCCATGGCAGGCAGCACAGATGTCGTTTCTTCTAGTCAGGTGAGAGCCCCTGTGTTCATGTATATTTAGTATCCTGCACTGGTTGAATTGCTCACATCACATTTGTTTGTTCAGTGTAATTTTTATGCAGAATTCAGTTTACATAGTTAGCATGGAGCTCATGCTACTGCTTGTGCAAATGCGAAAAAAGTGTAGTGAATTGGACTTGTGTGCAGTTAAAAAAGCTGGCATGTTTCCTTCAGTGGAAGAACGAATTATACTGCCCGTTTTTATGTGAACCAGTTGAGGAAGTTAAGTGGTGGTAGCCATAGGTAGTAGGTTTAGCATGACAAATTTAGGCCAACAATTTCTCCATCTTGGGTGTCGTTACACTGTATTTAAAAAATAAGTGTTCAACGAGTCATTGTCACTATGAATACACAATGTAGATGTGGTACTTCCTTACAATGAATTGCATTTAGGTGTTGCAGGCCTACACGCAGAATGCCCCTTTCTTCTATGCCCTCAAAGAGTATTGAGCTTTCAACACAGTAGCATGGCCAAGGTGCACTGCATCACTGTGGGAAGAGCAAAACTAAGCAGGGGCATATATCATGGTAAATAGACATGATGATGCTTGAGCAGACCAAGTTGTCCTACATCACCACAGAAGAGAATCTTTTTTCGGCACAGTTGCTTGACACAATTGCCATGCAAGCCATGTGTCTGGCCGGCAGAATGCAGTGTACAATTGAGTGTAATTAATTTAACCTCAACAGAAATAACGGAATTGGTCTAGCTATATGATAGGTCGAAATAAAGAGGCAGAAAGACATCTTAACACACAGACGCTTCATTTGGCCTTATTTGCTTGATCCTAACACACCCTTGAACCTAACTCTCACACGGTGTTTTAGGGGTTCATAGTATAACACCCAGATCTAGCATGCTCATACGGCTGTTCACTAAACTCAAGTCCCTAAGCTATTGTTATTCGTCGAGCTTGAGTCATGTGCTTTGACTTCATATGCTTAATCTTGTTTACATTAAAACATATTTGATAACTTAAGGGTGCATTCCAACCGGTTCTGCAGGTGAATTCTTGGGAAGGGCTCCTGTCGAGCTCGGATCAGAGCGAAGTGCACGGGCATGAGACACCCGGTAGCCGCATGGGATCGCTGGGCAGCGGTGGGATGTCGTCGGCCATGCCGGTTGGGACTGGAGGCCTTCTGACGGTGAAGAAGGAGGAGCCCGCCGACGGGCATAGCCAGCGGGGCAACCCATCCCAGCTCCTATCGTACAACTCGCACCGAGAGTGGGAGTCAAAGTAAGTATTCTGGGCTGCTGCACCATTGATGCTGAAGACTCAGCTCATCAATTCATTTTTGTTGTGCCACATTAACTGGTACAAGTCATTTGGCACCTTCTGCAGTGGCTATGGCATTCTTCTACTGAACACAAGGTTGTGGTTTTATTCTTGACCCCGGTAGCCGCATTTCAGTGGGGGCAAAATGCAAGAACACTCTTGTGTTTAGATTTAGATGCACATTCAAGAACCTCAGGGGATCTGAATTATTGTGGAGCCCTACACTAAGGCATTTCTCATAGCCCCAGTGTCGTTTCAGAATGTCAAACCCAATCAATCAAGCTGGGTGGTCAAATGATGGTAGCACTACAGCATTCCTAACTTGCAAATGACCTTCAACGGGCCATTTTCTTTGGCATTAGCACTGGCTTCAACAGTTTCATGGATGATGCTTCTTTAGCTCAAATGCATACACTAATTATTTGTTGATAGCTGGTTTTGTGGCTGCATAAAATGATGCTGTCTGTGTATTTCACTTTTATGGTAATTGCCAGTACTTTTATTGAACTAATTGAAGGTGCTCATTTACGAGGGTCAACTTCTATGAGAACAGGGAAAAATGTCTGTTCCTGATTTTCAGGTGCAGGGTATCACTTCTGAAAGGTCTGACTACAGTAGAATCACAATAATATGATCATGCCTGATAACATATTTCAGGATGCACAAAGTTTTTAAAAGTCCCTACCCAAGTCCATTAGCTCACACATGCTAAATTTTGAAAGTTGCAAACTGCTTTTCACGCTGTGGCAGATGATGTGGAAAATCGAGCCACCAGAGCAAGTGAGGAGGTCCTGGCACACTGGTAGCACCAGGCTGCCAGGCAATGCCTGTTGTCAGGCCGGTAGATGGATGCGCCAGTCGCATTCATGTTGCCAGGGCGACCTACTTCGAATGTGACTTATGTCACTCCGCCATGACCCCCCCTCCCCCCCCAAGGTCACTAAAAAATTAAAAAGAAAACAATTTGCTTGGTGCAGTATCGTGCAACTTGTCGGCTGTTTTGAAACACCTTGCAACTTATCAGGAGCTGGCATACGCGAACCACTCTTGCCACATCAGCAAGATCGGCGGCATTTGCTTTCATGGGTAGCCTCATCTCTGTATTCCACGCCTTTCATTATCTTCAGCGCCCGATGACAACTCGAAACTTTTCTACCTTTGCACCCATCACATCGCACGTTAAGAAGTACTTCACTGCAGCAGGGGGTGGGGGTGGGGAATATCCTTATCTTTTGAAAGTCATGTCCTTATCAGCATCAGTGAGCAGCTATGATGCAGCAATGAAAGTTCAAGATAACCAGACATATCTTGATATGTTAACTTGAAAACACGTGAAGTGCGCAGCTCGCACCTGCCAAAGTGTGCTTGAGACAAGCACGCCAGTGATTCAAATTTGCGTCAGCCAAAAGGAGCGCTCCCCGCGTGCCACGTTACTGCAGTAACGAATTGCGAGTCTAGTTCTCCCTCTTTGCTGCACTTGCTTTTGTTGCTTTTATTTCTGCATGGAGGAATACAGCACTGTGACTGTCTGATTTCCAGTCTCTCGCATTTACTGTGCTACCAAGATGACAGCACTGCATCAACAGAAAGCCATGTTCGCTTGATCAGTGTTGCGGTAGCACCTCCCGAAGCCTAATTTTCTTCCTGATTTCAAAGACAACGTACTGTAAAGGTGCAATTTTCTTAATTGCTTATTTCTTCTATATATTTTGCCATGAGATAAAAGAAAATTTTAGGATTGTGTAAAAAAATATTAGAAGTCCAATTATTAGCAAGTCGACCACTTCATTGCCATGTCTCCTCTCCTTGATTTCCTAATATTTTAAAATGTTTGTTGGTGGTACGAATTTCGGGGGATACAAGTTCCTGCGCTGTCCCAAAGAGATTCATATCATCGAGATTCTACTGTATTTCTGAAAAGTGACTGAATATTTTACCTTGTCTGTCTTACTCTTCGTGTCTGCTATTAGTGGATCCCGAAAAGATGCTTTCTCCCTAAAATGTGTGCGCTTCCTCTGGCATTGCAGAAATGGCAGCTCAGACTACTTTCTGTGTGAGGCCAAGCGGTTGAAGCATGAGGCCGATCGGGAAGTGCACCGCACAGCACAGGCGGTCAAGTATTTAGAAGCGGTGCTCTACTTCATCCTAACGGGCAATGCCATGGAGCACGGTCGTGCCGACCCTGAAAATGTGTACCGCATGTACAAGGAAACACTCATTCTCATCAAGTAAGTGCAAACCAGGCTCTCACGTAGGAATAGCCGAAAGTGCAGATGCTCTTGTTTCGTAATGATTGTCAACTTGTTCTGTGCAAGGAGGCACTAGCATTTTGCTTTCAGTCCCATCTGTTGATTTCATAAAAGCAGTACTTCAAAGTTAATTGCCTTCTCGAAGACGTGGTACACTGTTTTAATTGGGTTTCTTTGTTTTAACTATGAACCAAGCCTGATGTAAGGCTTGTGTAATATTTGCCAGATTTTGTTCATACAGTTATTCAGTCAGAGCCTATCACTCATCATTCCACTTAGCAATGCATGTTCTGTAGACCTCCAATGGTGTATGTTATCATTGACATGTGCTTGTTATGAGGCCTTTTAAGCCCATTGTTAACTTGTCCTAGTGAAAGTATTGATGTGCATTTACAACACACTATACAAAGTTTATATTGAAGGGGCCCTGAATCACCCCCTCGGGTTTGGTGAAATGACATAGTCTGCGGGTAGCACATGCAGTGCTGCTGTGAACATCTCAATCGACCCCCTTTTTCTCTGGTACTCCCTTTTTTCAAGTTCATCTCAGTCATGTTTTGTTGTCATACGTGGTGCTTGGAGCTCTGAAGCAGATTGCAAAATCACCTTTCTCTTAAACACTGTCTTTTCAACAGAAGGCCCTGTCCTAACTCTCATCTAGATGCACTATTTCGTCATCGGACGCATTATTTCGTCATTCCCTTAGATGGCTGCTATTGGCCAATAGCTGACATCGAGCTGCGGTCGGCTGCCACGGGGTGTCGCCACGAGTCCACTGGCTAAGCGCACTGTGGCTCGCTGAGGACAACCACGTTTGGCTTATGTTTAGCGTATTGTAGGCACCAAAGGTGGGAATCGTGGCCTCTTTAACATGAAATTTGAACTATGTGCCATGGTGACGTTCACGAGGCGACACGATGTGGGCATGCCCCACTGTGCCTTCGCACCGCAAGGCATTGAAGAAGGAACGGGAGCACAGTGGAGGCCGTGTTTGATTGCCAATACTGCTGAACTTCTACTGAACGCATTGAAGTACTTTTTGCGGCCAAGTATTTTTGAAATGCCTTTCTGTTTTTCAATAAAAAGTGGCTCAGGGCCCCTTTAACACTGTT
Organism: Dermacentor variabilis; assembly: GCF_050947875.1. Taxonomy (NCBI): domain Eukaryota; kingdom Metazoa; phylum Arthropoda; class Arachnida; order Ixodida; family Ixodidae; genus Dermacentor; species Dermacentor variabilis. Next base: position 29,124,764 of record NC_134571.1, read on the forward strand.
ACGCAGAACGACGAATGGACAGGACTTAATGTAAGCGAGAAAACAACGCATGACACAGGTGTCATGTATTGTTTTCTCGCTTAAGTTCTGTCCCTTCATTGTTCTATGCCACAGTTTCAATTACCGTATTTACTCACATAATGACCACACTTTTTTGTAAAAAAAATTGATGCAAATTCAGGGGCACGATCATTACGCGGGTTAAATTTCCCGTGAAAAGAAAAATTCATTAAAACCCTGCATTTGCTGCGGGATGACAACAGCTCAACAAACAGGCAGCTTCCTCTGTAGCAGTGCGGGACACCAAAACAAAAATGGCGGCCGGCAGAGCAAGCGGAACACGCCCAACGAGATTTATTTTTTCTTCTCGTGAGTACATTACGTGTATTGAAACAGTTTCTTCCGTATCAGTAATTAATAATATTGTTAATTTCGGCAAGTTTGCTACAATAACGTTGCCATGTCCACTTTGAGGGGACAGAAACAGAGATGGGCGTGCTTAGCTGCCAGAGACACAGAAACACATGGCGGGCATGCTGCGGAAACTGCGGCATTTGTCTTCACTGCTATCCTAATACGGTACATTTCACCCAAGGGTGGGCGAATATGTTAGCTGTGTCACAAGCGTTTGCGTTTGAATAGGGTACACTTCTAACATCGTGTAAACGTGGCCACTATCGTTGCCGCTCGCAATTTGTTGCATGCCCACAAGTGCAGATGAGAAGAATCGAAAGGCGCCTTTTTTGTTGTTGTTGTTGTTGACCAAAACCATTATGAAGCCTACAAATAATAAAGCCAAGGTAAGTTTGGTTGTAGCTTTCTTCTTTTTTTTTTTTTTTCATGGAAGTGCAGAAATTGACAAAAGGAATGGATTGGGGTATCTGCTTAAGAATGCTTGGTGCGTGTAGACCGCTTGATATGTCTTCGAGAGTCGTTCACTTAGCATTCGACACATGGTAAGCTCGCTGCGACCAGTTCGGGGTGCGATCATTACAGAGGAAAGAAAAAAAAAATAGAATTTTGACGACAACACTCAGGAGTGCAATCATTACACGAGTGCGATCATTAGGTGAGTAAATACGGTATGTTGAACCAACTAGCCCACTGCGAAATTTTCCAAAATGTATTTGTGCTTCATATCAAATACATCACTGTCGCTCAAACACATGGCTTGAATTGTAAGCTGCTCATTACAGGTCTGTTTGCTTATTCAACAAGCATGCAGTGGTCACTAATGCACTGTCATTTTCTCTTCGCAGGCACATTTCATCAAAATTTCAGAAGCTCCAGAATGATGCTTATGGCAGCATTGACAACAAGCTTGCCATACTTAGGTGCGTACCGACACTTTTGCATTTTGTGTTGTTTCTCTGCCAACTGCACTTTGCCAAAGAGCCCCTTAACAGGCTCGCACATTCTGTATGAGCAAGTGTAATTTGTGGTGCTGCTATTCGCGGACACCTTTGAAAAATATTGCTCTACTAGTTCATTCAATTTTTCATTTCCTGTTCCAATTACTCTCACTATTTGAGTGCTACAGTGCGTGCTGTTAACCCCTTACGTGTTTTACTATTTTGGCCAAAAGTGACCTTATCTTCCATTCTTTTTTTTTTCTCTTATGGTTCTTTTTCAAAATTCACTGCATCGAAGAACATTCTAAAGCTTTTTCAACCAATTTGCTGTTAAAACGTTAAAACGCTGCACCACTGTCAGACGAAGTCAATGTTGTCTTCACTTTCCGAATCATCATGTCCACTAGAAGATGCGATGACAATGCTATTGTCATCCTCTTCGCTCGTAGAACAGGACTCTAGTGCATTGCTTTCACTCTCACTTTTGCTGTCAGAGTTGAGCAGTGGCTTTCTTTTGCACGCACGACTCACATGCAAGCTGTCAGTGCAGAGCAGACTCCATCATTCTAAATCTTCCAAAAGGCACAAGAAGTGCGCGATTACAAAGATGCGGTCTTTGGGTATTGACACAAACAAAGACCACTATAAGCACGCTGCTCTAGTGCTGACGAAAAGAGTGCCATCTATGTTGTAGAACACAAGGACTGAATCAGCGTGCCCTTCCAGGCGCTGAAAAAGTGCTGACATCTATGTAGTAAAACAAAAAAGAGTGAAATAACTGCAGATTTTAATTGCTGGCACTTCAGCCATCTGTGTAGTAGGAAGAAAAACTAACTAGACTACCTGAGTTCGTCCAAATCTTTTGAAAATGAGATTATTGCTGTTGACAAGCTGAGCTCGTCTAAAACACTTAAAAGAGTCAACCGAGACCCTTAATGATTCTCGGTGTCATGAATTACCAAGTCGAGCACAACCACAACATTCGGTGTAGTACTGAGCTTTAACTTCACAGCCTGTACTGTGTTGCACTTTGCTTTTTTAGTGTTCCTTCCAGATATTTTAAACAATGTAATTCAAACCTTATTTTCACAGTCTAGCAAGCTCGAAATTGATGAGGTTGATGACTTGTTAGCTGTTGAAATTGGCTATACGTGTGCATTGATTTGTTCATCGCTGTGCTAATCAGCTTTTGTAGCACCTGCAATAAAATTTTGTAGTGTCACATTGCTTTACTGAATTCATGTCTTCTTAATGTATGCATTTTTCTTCCTTTACAGCCTACGGTGTCAATCTTTATTGTACAAAAAGCTGTATGATTTGCACAAAAATGATGTCCGTGAGAACATGCGTGCCCTCACCGAGTTCCAAAAGGTGAGAGTCAAGTCTTGTATGTCGGATTTCTTAGGGTTACAGTCGAACCCAGCTATATCAAACTTACAAAATAAACGCCTATCATTTCGATATAGAGCATAATTCGATATAAGCCTGCTTAAATAATTGGATGTCATAAAAGCACGTACCATTTATAAAATCACTTTATTGATGAAACTAGCTTAGTTTCGCATGAAATAGGCCTGCATTTTCTTTTGCTTGGGCGATTTCGCTGCCTGTGATGCACGCACTTCTCCACATTGTCTAAGGAGTATGAGCAGCTGGGGCCGCAACCTTCCGCATTCGCGCAGAAGCACCAGACTAGTGCAGGCGCACCAATCACTTCGGAGGATGTGGGCAAAGGACCGTCGTTGCTTTCCTCATTGTGCCCACTTTGACTTGTGCTCAGTACAATGTCTGCAATGTAGTCTTCGTTTTCGGGCTTTCCCATGGTCGCGACAGCATCATTTGCACTCACAAACTCATCCACTGTTGGTTCGTCAACAGCTTCTGGAAATTCTGACAGCTCGCTCCAAACATCGGCAACACCGGCAACGGCTTCGTCGCATTCATCAGAATTTACAGTCGTCACTGAGCATGTGGAAGGTGGCACGACTGGAGCAATTTCGGATGAACCACTCGTACACGGCCGTGCGTACATGTCGAGCACCACGGGCACCGGGTCACGAGTTCGGCCACTTTAGCCCTAATCTCCCCCTTATTTTTAAAGATCGTGCTGAGAGTGCTCCTCGGAATCTTGCACGCTGCGGGGACATCAGACTTCTCACCACGTTCGACCCGCTTTATGATTTTGAGCTTCACGACGAAAGGCGAATTCTGCCGCTTCATCACGGCAACCTTGCGGGAGAAGGCCCACAAGGCGCACACACAATGAACCAGAAAAGCAGTGAGACAACTTGCACTTTCGCCATCTTGCATGACGAGAGCACAAGAGCCTATGATTGGCTGTCTGAGCAAGCGTTGCGGGCGGGCCAGGATAATTTTTTGCATGGAAGTGTCGACGGCTCGTCCGAGGCAGTGCGGTCATGATAGGGAGAGCGGTTGGATGGAGCTGCGCCGCCAGGCTTCTCTGCTACCTCGAAGGAAAGCCAACTTCTAGGGGTACTTTTCTGCTGCTTGAAGTTCTATATATCGGGAGTCGCTGCTATTTTTGTTCGATGTAAGTGTAATTTTTGCTATATATACTCATTGTAACTATACCGTGTCCAGAAATTGTTCGACATATAGAATAATTTGATGTAAATGGGTTTGATATAGTCTGGTTCTTCTTTTTTTGTATGGACTCGTGTGGCACAAAACCACATTCGCATAATAGCTGCACCATTTGCTTGGAATAAAAATATCTATTATAAATATTACATCTTTAGATGCTATGTATGCACAAGTTACACCCCATATCTTTGGAGGTGGAAATTTCTGCTAAATTCAGTATTGTATTGCATAAGTGATGTGAAAAAGTTGCTTTAAAAAAAGATAAGAGCAAATACTGAAGAGAAATAATGTCTGCTCTTATGTGGAGATGTTTCAAGTTGAAGTTCGAAGAAAAAAAATTTGGCTTGAGAAACTAAGGTTTGAAAAGATTAGTGTAGGCACGTGGCAGCATGTTGTATAACAAAACATGTCATGTCCTAAAAATTAAAACAAAAACACATTTCTGAGATCAAAGGGTTTGCTCATTAGAACTTTGTTAAATCTAAGTTTAGCTTTACCATTCTCTTTGACAGATGGCATGGTGACATTTCAGGAGTACGTAAAGCAATGCATGACATTAGCTGGCACAGATATTGTCTGTCTCTTATTCACATTGTTGCTGTTTAAAAGCAGTTATTGGAAAAATTTACACCAAGATTCGTACTTGACGCCATTCGGCAGAGTGTTTGTGCTTCTGCTTGGCCACGTGTGAGCATACTGCTGAATGTTCCCTGCTGTGAAGCAAGCTCGCTCCAACAGCACCTATTGCCTGCCTTGCAGTGCCCTTTGGGCAAGCTTGCCTCGCCACCACTGGCTCCAGCAGGCGTTCGTCTGCAGAGGTCCCCGTGCCAGCCGTCTCCACACTCGCCCACGCCTTCACCCGCGGGTAGTGTGGGCTCCCAGAGCAGCGGCTACAGCAGCTGTGAGCTGGCCAGCAATGGCCACGGGGGCAGCAGACAGCAGCCGGCGACAACGGCCACTGTGGTGCCAGCCATAGCCACAGCAGCAGCAGCGCCCCTGCCGGGCGCAATAGCCCTACCGCAGTCCCAGTACCTGATGCTGCAGCACCAATTGGCAAACCTGATGTGCCTGTACCGTTGCCACGAATTGTGGGAGCAGGCCGACTCGCTCACCAGCCGCTCACACTCCAGAGGTGCGTGGCATGAGATTTCACGCGAGCAATACTGGGGAAAATGTGCTACTGCAATTGTTCATCCATTGTGAGACTCGTGTAGTAGCACGTGGGGTTGTCTGCGATTCGGTTCTTTGTGGCTTTAGTGTGCCTTGTTGTAACCTCACAATATTTCCTTGAGAACTAATTAATTTTGTTGTGCAGATTTCAGCACATGAATCAGTATGCATGTCACCAATTCTAGGGTATGCTTTTTGATTCACACTTGCTATGCGTACCGATAAAAAAAAAATTATCTTGTGTGCAACATTCCAGAAATGGCAGACTGGTGAAATAGAGGCTGAATGCAACCAGCTATTGCTGTGAAGGTGTCTAGCAATGAAAAATGTGTGAGGTTCAGGTAGGTCAATACAAGAATACAGATGGTTGCCCAGAGCCAATAGGATGAAGCTAGAAGAAACCCATTTAGTATTTCCCACCATGTGGTGCTGAACACACGCGTATGAATAACTAGCACCACATTTTTGTCCTAGGTGTTCATTTAGAAATTCTCAGGTGGTGCACGGTGCTCGCAGTAGTGCACACTTTAGATGAACGAAATGTATTAAGCCAGCTCACTTAACACCAGCATTATTTTCTTGTCACATATTTGTCAAGTGCATTGGGAGAATGGGCAGTAGAAACAAGACTAACTAATGTCCATTGCTACGGTCGAGATGAACGCTATGTCACACAAGGACATCACCAAAAGCGAGCAATAGTCATTAGATCCAGACCCTTTTCTCTTAAGCCCAATGCTACAGTCAGAGACGTGTTAATAATACAGGAGAGGCTTTTCCCTTCAAAGTGTGATGGACCTGGCCTCCACGTTTCCATGCTTCAAGAAGTAGTTTCTTTAGAAAGGCCACCAGCATGAAGAGGCAGTTCTCTTGTTCAGCAACACAAAGCTTGCCATGGTCAAGCACCACACGCAACACCAGCCAAAAATCACCAAGTGTATATGAAGAATGCAGCTTGTTGTTGGACTAAGGACTTAGGAGAAGGAATTCATCACGGACCTCCAGTACAAAGTACCCTCCCTCATTTTGTATGGGTGTGCAAGTCAGCTGAAATGCACCACATAAGGCCGAATGATCCAATTGGTCCCTTCATGGACATGTAATGCTTGCAGCCTCGCAAACAAAAAGCTCCACCAGTACCAAGGTGAGAAGCTTCTCAACTTGAGAAAAGCAAAGGCAAAAATGTGAATTATAAGAAGAGGAAGGCAAGCACGAGGCGATTTGCTGTCACATGTTCCCTTTTAGGCGCGCACTACATTCTGCACCGTTACGTGGTTTGCTATTATTTGCAATTCATACGACACTGTGTATATTTGGCGCTTCACTGCCAGGCACAGCAGGGTGGCATCATACATAGTGTTAATCTCGTGGAACTTTTATTTGCACTTGTGTGTTGTGTACTTATGGCTTGTTGTGATCTTTCTTAAAGAGACATTAAAAGCAAATATTAAGTCAAGCTGAAGTGATAGATTAGTGCTTGAGAATCTCTAAGGCATCAGTATTCTCGCAAACAGAGCCTTAATAATCAAGAAATTTAGGTAAATGCACAACATGATTAGAGACTCCCCCGGGAAATTCAAGTACTTGCCCGATGACGAAAGCACTCCTCAGTTAAATTTTGTCTCTAGTAGTCAACCACTCATTGCACAAAACATCCCATGTTGTACTTTAAGATGAAATAAAATGCTACTTGTCCAGTTCTATTTAATGTTTAGACAAACGAACTCATTGAAATTACCCTGGACAACGACGAGGGCAGTCGAAAAGTTTCATTTTCTCTCGACTGCTCGCCACCCACGCTTTCGCGTTTCCATAGTTATCGCGTAGTGCTGCGCTGGTTTTGCTGGCTTGCGAAACTCGCACAAACTGCAAGTAGCAGAGAATTCAACTTCCATGTGATGTCGCGAGATGCCCATTACTTGGCCAAAAAGCCGCTCTGCTTTATCTGTCTTGGCTCGTTACCGCCGTCTGTCGTATGCTGTTTTGCTAACCAATGGCAGCAAAGGACAGTGATGGCGTATGCAACGTCGCCACTCTCCCCAGTTTAGTGGCGGGAGATTTGAATTTCGAGAAAATTATTCGGACCCTTCAGATGCAATTTTCTCGTAAACTAAGTCTTTTCTTGGCACAAAACAAGCCTGGCGAGGTTTCTAGAATGGTATTTAAACAGTCCACGTCGACTTAGTATTAGCCTTTAGTGTCCCTTTAACTGGTTTTCTCTTGTGGATGTCTTGTACAGTTCATACTTGATGGTCACAGTTGATTTCCATTCGCTATCACTAATGTACCATCTTAAAGGAGAATAACTATTCTGTCCAGTGGTTCTTTTGTGAAGCACTCACGTTTGCATAGTATACTTTGGTTACTTGTGCAACTCGATCGTGCAAATGAGTGCCTAGCGCAAGATGTAGACTGTCCCGACCATTTGTTTTGTTGCGCACATTCATGAAGCACCTAAGGAAACTCTGTAGAGCGTTGTATTAAGTCAGTGTTTACGAGAAGATGAATTAAAAGCTTCAACATGGTAGACAAATGTACACCCAAGGAAGAGGACTGTAGTGAATGATGGTACATGATCAGGTGGTGTGATGAGCTTAGCAAATTTTCAGGCATATGGGCAGAGTTGGTTGAAGCAAGGCAGGTAATTGGAGATGGCTAGGAAAAAAAAAGGAAGCCTTTGACTTGCCGTGCTGCAGTGGGCATGAAATAAGCTGATGACTATTATTATTATGGTGGTGATGTCTGTAGCATCTCTAACCAAAGTGCTTGTCTTTCTTTTCTTTCACCAGAGTTTTTCGAGGAGCTTGACCGGGACTGTGGCATACTGACACTGCACAGCTCGTGCTCGGAGCTGGTGAAGTACATTCAGGAAGGCGTTTGCCGACTACGACAGCGGTTCACCACCTGTTCCACGGACGGTTGCACCACGTGATGGGGGCTGTCCCCTGCCGCTGCCACCTGCGTTGCCACCACCAGCACCGTGAGCTCGATGCCGCACGAGGCACGGCTTCTGTGAACTGTGGCCATCACGGGTGGCCCGGCAGAGGCATTTCTCCATCACCCAGTGCTGCTGTGCTGCAATATGTACACATACAAACGATGCGTTTTGTTTCTCATTTTTTTCTTCCCCCTGTTGTTGTTCTTTTAATTAGGGCTCCTTCACAACCGTTTCTCAGCGCGGCACCTCAGTTTCCTTTTTTCTTGCATTGTGCCCCTCTTTGGTGGCTTTATTTTTCCTATTTGTTTTACAGTCTGTTCTGAGAGCTGTTTGTTCTTGTTGCTGCCAGTAACCATTGTTGTTGTGGTTGACGTTTGTGTACATAAAAAGTGGGTGTGTGGAAAGATGGAGACAGGTGAAGGAGGCTGAGAGGAAATGCGGAGTGGAGTGCATAGGAAGGTGTACATAGGAAGTTGATGAGGCAAGCAGTGTTTGTTTTTCCTCTCCGCAGATTGTGCTGTTACTTAGTCGTGTGTGCTGCCATGCAAAAGAAAAGAAAAAAAAAGAAACGGAAGTGCTATGGGGTCAAGTGTCACATGCACAGAAGCAGCAAACAACCACGGGTGATAGCGCAGGAAGGATGAGAAGGAAAGCCCAGGGATGCAGCGCCGCTCTTTGTCTATAAGAATTGTACAAAAATCATTGTCACGATGCAAACCCCCATCATGGCTCCCGCCACGTTGGGACTTAAAAGAGGCCTTTGTCTGTGCAAGGAATTGTAAAGTGTCATCAAAGCTTCTATCTGCCTCTGCGGATTCTTCATTTCGGTGCCCCCCCCCCCTCCTCCTACCACTGTTGTGCACACAGTGGGGAGCCACCTGTGCTCCTGTTTTGTTTGGACTAGCAGGATGTCAGTTATCCTGTCATCACCAGTGTTCCCTGTTCTTTTGAAGACGTTTGGGAAAGGTGCAAAGACTCTTCTGTGATTAGGTGGCCCCATTTTTTTTTTCTTTTAATGTAATCGTGAGCAGATGAAATGTGCTCAGCACGGCTGAGCAAGCTGAGCACGTGTCCGGCAGCCGAGGTGGTCTCCCACTCAGAGTCTGTTTCAGAGCACTCAGACTGCTCTAAAGTGTTGTGTTTCAAGAATGTGCAAAGTGTCAATATGGGCCTCTGCCGATAAGAGGGCAAGGCGAGATTCTTCGCTCTGTTCATTTCTCATGGAACTCTAGTTTTTCTACTCTGTTCTTTTTTTTTTCCCCTCTCATATCCCCGTTGTAAATAACACGCGTTGGGGATGCCTGTGCTAAGTGGAGGCCTGTGTGAATTGCTGCTGTGCTTAGCTACGCGAAACATGGCTCTCTGGCACTTTTGTGTGGGACACAGCGGGCAGATCAGTGACTTGGGCAAGGGCTGGGAGAGGGAGGCATCTATGCGATCGCAGGGATAGTTATATGTATACACACACATATATATATATTTATATACATGAATTTTTTTTTATGCTCTCGTGCAAATGCACTGGCAACAAAGCACAAAGTCTTTGTTTCTCTTTCTTTTTTCCCCCTTTTCTTTTTATCCATTAGCAACTACTACTTTCTTTTTTCCTTTGCTTTTCCTGTTTTATTTATTTCTCCCCCCCCTTCTGCGCAGCATTTGACCAGTCCTTCGTGCTGTTTATTTAACAGTAAGCTAAGCAAGAATTTGATTGTTGGCCAGACAGTTCTTTTTATTTATTCATAACACTCATATTGTATTTTCTTTCTTTTTGCACTCTAACATGAGAAAGAAAGTAATAAATATTTTATCAAATGAAATGTAATGGATTCTTTTTCTGTTGGGTTGCTGTGCCATTTTATTATTATTCTCCTCTTCTGTCTTAGGGCTTGCTTTTATCTGCTTTTAATGCACTTGCACTGCGCTCTCTCTTTCTTTTTTTTCTCGGGGTTGTTTGGGGTTCCGGAAGGAATGGCCAAATCGCTGTGAGGCATTTCTCTATGCAAGTCGGAAAGTTTGCCTCCGTTATCTGTCGCGGACCTTGCAGCAACAGTGATGAGAGCTGGCCTTGGAAATGCCTTTGTCTTTTCACACCTTGAGGTCAACCTGCCAGTTGAGCTTGTACCCACGGCTGAGTAAGGGGTGGAAGCTAGACAGTTCAGCAGCTATACTGCAACTTTGCTGCAGTGACAAAGTGCTTTAAGATCACAGTATTTTTATTTCTTCTTTTCTTGGAAGTGCCATAATGTATCTTGTGCAGGAGGGAGGAAAAGGGGACAGACAACAGTGGGGGAAAAAAAAAGTGTGGTCTATACAACAAGTGCAAGGATTTTTATTTTTTACTGTGCCGTTGACGCTGGTACTTGGTGACTTGCCTTTCCCTTGTCTTTTTCCGTGATTAAGGCGCTTTACTCGACAATAGCAATTTTACAAAAAGCTTTTCTGAAACTGCTGTTTGTGTCCGTGCAAGGGAACTTGATTTTAGCTTTGCGGCACGTTGCAGGAAACGCATTGCTTGAAAGTAGGGAACAGCAGATTTTCCCCTCCCGAGACGACTGTTCTCGAGTCGTAGACTACTGGCTGGACGATATCTATAGCTGGCCTTTCCTCCTGCCTCGCATTTTATTTACAGAAGCAGCCAATGGAACAGATGCAGTTGTAACTCTAATAATATATAGTAGCCACAGCTGTCAAAGGATGAGCGATATTTAACAAGTGGTGAGCAGCTTGATATGCAAGTGTGCTGTTGCTATTTTTTTACTGGCCCGTTGATGATGCGGGTGACTTTTTCATGCATGATCGTGTTTCTGGTCGGTTGGAAGGGGTGGGGTGTAGGGTAGGGGGTTCAGAGGAGAGTTGTGTCAAGCAGAACAGTTGCTTGTACCTGTTAAAAGTGCATGCATTGCATATTGTGTTGAGTTATGCCTCCATGCAATGAGTTTCTTCCAAAGGCCACTAGGAGATGTGCTGTGACAGCTCTGCTGGCTAATTTCACTTGTGTGTGTGTGTGTGTGTGTGTATGCACTTCTTTTTTTCTCTCGGCCTCAAAAGGGGGCAGGCATTCTTCGTGCACGTGTTCAGCATGGCCTGCGCTTTGCCTGTACATGCTTCTCTTCTTGGAAAAAAAAAAGAGTTGTGGTTGCACTTGTTCAACTGCATTGTAGTTGTTTTATAAAGCCCATGATACATTGTGGTGCCTGTCTTTTGACTGAGGCGTTTCCAGTTTCCTTCCTTGCTGGGGAACTTTTGTTAAAGCCTATCCCCGAGGTGTAGCTTTGTTACCCTCCCCTTTTGCCCAGCCCTTCCCTTCTCCACGTCACCCGTATACATATATATATATCTAAACTATATAAATACATATAAATATATATATATATACATATATATATATATATCTCCAGAGAATGTTTTTTTTGTTACTTTTGTGTTATGAATGCTGTACATAAGTGTAAATATTTTTCCACGTTAGAGGAGTGTGCAAAAATGTCATATGCCTCCTTGAGCCACGAGTAGTGGAGTCATGGTTTTTTCGGAGAGAAATGAGAAGAAAAGAATGTATTTGCTTTCTTACAAAAGCTATAAAATATATGCATTTGAAAGGTATTGTGCCTCCCTGTTTTCTTGGTTGCCTGTGCTTGTGCTGAGTTATAGAAGGGTCTCTGCCTGTAACAGTGCTTAAAATCACTGTTTAAAAGCATCGAATTAAGGGGGAGGGGGAGAAGTACCAGTGCTAACTGCTTTTCTTGGCACAGAGTGCTAATATGGCATGTGCACTGCAAATCACACTGAGGGGGGACAATGTGGTGCAAGAAATATTACATTTTGTTGTTGAGATATGTGTTTCTAGTTTCTTGCAATTTTGTGTTCCTCAACTGTTCAAAAGAGGTGTGAGCAAAATTTTAGCCTCAGCAGTGCTGTAAAAAAGCAAGAATTTATATTTTTAGGTGAACTGGCAACACCTTTGTTACATGCAATGTGCCTCTGACCACTGTTTAAACTGCATTCACAACGCAAGAAAAATGGTTTCCAAGCACCTAAGGTGTGGTAGGGCATATGAAAAGATTGATGAACTAAAAAGCAATGAACGTTGCCCACTGATTGCAAAGAAACCGAAGCTCGAGGCACTACTGACAGTGTCATCTGACTACGATTTACCGCCACATTGGGCTTTGTGCCGTTAGATAATTTCCCGGGACATGCTGCTTTGCTCCCATTTCTGCACCGTGCAAGCTGTGCTCTACGTGCTTTTGCATAGCGCACGTTTAAATCTTCAAAAAGGCCCTGGAAAGCGGTGCCGTTTCGCAAAGCCAATGGGCACAATGGAGCACAGCCTACAGCAGGCGATCGACTGTGCGCAGAATTGGCTCATGAAGCGGGCTTTCCAAGGTGCTGCAAGAGATTGACATGGCGTCCTCTTCTCTCAACTCTAGAAGTGTCTGTTAGGCAAGATCTGGCGTTTTAATTGGCCACAGCCCTGGCCTTTCATCTGTCGTCTTCAAGCAGAAAAGATGCGCCTTATTTGTGGCACACATATAGCATGCCACTTGAGAAATAACTTCAAAGAGAGTGCGTGCAGGACAACAGCAAATGCAGTGGAGTGTGCAAAAGTGGACAAAAAAGAGTGGAAGCCTGAAGCCATTGTCACAGAAGAATGCAGAATACAAGAAGACATGTTCCATGGAGGTTTTAGGGGCCACATTTGAAGTACAAATAAAATAGCATAGTTCTGAATCATTGAAGTAACTTCTTGCTTTGCATGTTTTAGCAATGTCGCAAGTTTACAAAACCTACCATTTGTGGATTACAATAAAGAGAGCTTTAGAGAGTTACCAGGGGCTAAATTTTATGTGGAATAAAAGTTTGAAACCATATTTATCAGTTTTGCTTTTCTCCATACAGAGAAATTGAATTTTTCAATTCATTGCTTAAGTACAAATGTAGTGGTCTTATTTGCTTAATTCTTTAACTAAAAAAATTGATATATGAGAAATTGCTCCATGATGTAGCACCCCTTAGTCCCTTCTAAACCACTATGTAATGAAGAAAAACAAAATTTCCTTATAATGTGATAAATTTTGTTTGTAGTCGTAGTTATTTGTGCATTGCAAGTCATTCTTTATAAATTTTTAAACTACAGCAATGATATTTAACGTAGACCTCTGCATCATTGCCATAAACAACATATACAATTTTCATTAAAATAAAACCAGTGGGTCTGTTCATAAAGGCACCTCTATTAGTTTTCGTTTTATAAAGTTTTACAAGTTCCCTGCTCGTGGAAAGCCTTCAACAGTAATAAAACATGCTGATAAAGGTAAAAAACACAGATCCACCACCGTATGCAAGTCTAATCACGCGAAGCCCTTTAGAGTTAGCAAAGTAGTAGTGGACTAGACGAGCCCAGCCACCTATACTATCGCCTATAGCTGTTAGCTGTTTGTGTCAGAATAGTGGTGATGTATGATGCTTGTTGAGAGGAGAATGCTGATGAGAGGTGTATGCGTAGAGAAGTATGACATACATCTGAATACATTTAAAGCTCCTAATGCAGTATACCCATTGTGTTACAGTAGCACATTTACAGTAGCAAATGTTGCAGAAGCATGTTACAGTAGTAAATATTTGAGGAAAATGATCTTTGAATATAGAATTGAATAACTAATAGCATTTTCTCATTTCTAAACCCAGTCAAATATAAATGTTGTGTGGAGTCGCTATGGTAAAGAAGAAATGATGCCTAATTAGATTATTTGATATTTGCATATAGTGCCATTCGCAACTAAATGTCCAGCTAGCTGAGCAGTTTGTGAATGGGATCAACTGCTTTCAGCTATCTGATGCACCATGACAATGACAGTGATGAGACAAGAGAACCAAGATTATCAGAGGAACAGCACGTTACCAGATGCATGTGCAGTGTTGTGTTCATTGAAGGAGAGGCGTGGTACTACAGCACTGCACATTGCTTTAAAGGGATGCAAGTGTTGCGAGACTGGCCAATTAATAAATTGCTCTGGCTAAACAAAGAAATTCATATATGTATGAGCTGCATAAAAACAAGACATTCTCATTGAATGACCGGGGCTTAACCGGCAGAAGCTATTGACCCTGTGCATTCACTGAGGAATTGGTGGTCTCTGTGCAAAAACTGCGGCTATTTACAGTACAATTACTCGGTACATTCATCACTTACACCAGTCTCTCCCTCGACACTAGTGAGTGTTGCTATCCCTTATGTTGGAACAAATGAATATTCAACAATCTTAAATAGTGAATTCTCAAATCAAATGTGAACCGTGTAGCAGGCCATTCGATTTGATTTGAAATCATTAATATTCACGCACCCCTAATACATTCATAAATTTTAAAAGCTGATTGCGTTTTCTGTGCACCATGCAGGAAGATAATTCTTGGGCAACAAAGAAGATGACAACAGGGAAATACTTGAATGGGTAAAAGAAGACAATGAGAAACACTGACAAAATGACTGTTTGTGTTCATGTTTTTTCACTGCATATTTAAGCCGAAATGACATAGCCACGCTCTTGCATGTCTGACTAGCTATGTCGTGCTACATCTTGTGAACGTGTCACCCCTGCGTATTGTTGAACACTTTCCAAAGAGCTTCAGCGACAACCCTATACCTTGCTATCGCTTTCAATGCTTAAACTTTGTGAGCAAGACTGCCAATCTTTTATAACTTTATTTATCCCACTTAAAACCTTGGAATGGCCCCCAAATGAAAGGTACAAGAAAGTAACTTGAGAATGTCTGCATGTGGTCCAGCAAATCCTTGACAGTCATGCATTATAGGGCACAGCTTTGATAACGCACACAGCCCAATGGTCACAGCCAGGCTGGGGAGTGAATGATACCTTCTACAAGCAATCGTCTTTAAAAGATGGTGTGACTGCAGGAGACGATTGCTTGTGGAAGGTATCATTCACTCCCCAGCCTGGCTGTGACCATTGGGCTGTGTGCGTTATCAAAGCTGTGCCCTATAATGCATGACTGTCAAGGATTTGCTGGACCACATGCAGACATTCTCAAGTTACTTTCTTGTACCTTTCATTTGGGGGCCATTCCAAGGTTTTAAGTGGGATAAATAAAGTTATAAAAGATTGGCAGTCTTGCTCACAAAGTTTAAGCATTGAAAGCGATAGCAAGGTATAGGGTTGGCGCTGATGCTCTTTGGAAAGTGTTCAACAATACGCAGGGGTGACACGTTCACAAGATGCACATTAGTGGTTGGTGCTGCAGCCATCTCATCAAAGGTTTTGTGAAGGCAGGAAGCTTTCAGGAATGTTTCGCAACCCCGGCCTCTAATGCACTTTCAATTTTACCAGCAACCATCGAGATGACCACAAACAACAACAACAAAAAAAAAAAGCAATTCAGGCAGAAACCATCTAGGGATAAAAGTCTATCTTAATGCGATTAGTATTGAAGCAATGTATAGTGACACCTTATTGCCACTGTCGAGATGTGTCGTGTACAAGGTGTGTACTGCGGCGGGGGTCCTCACTCGTGCTTCCCTCTAGACACACTGCGCCATGTAGCGCTGTCGCTGCGAAATCCGTGAGTGGCGCTTGTCTGAATCACGACCTACTGAACTCCAGACCTGCACAGATTTCCCTGATCCAGCAGGCCTGTTCTAGTTCGCCCTTTTTGTCGCTAGGGACAGAACGTACGACCAGAGTGGCACTAGTTATAACCTGTTCGCTGCCGTCTGCTTCTGCTATCTGTTCAGCGCTCGTCTTGCCATTTCGGCAGGCACAAAGCGCTTGTATTAGCGGTAAATGAATAAATTCACAAATATACAAAATCAAAGATATTTGCAAATGTTTTGTGTTTGAACAGTGAAACTAGAAGAGCAGGTGCGGTGCAAGAAATGTAAACAACGAACATAGGTGGCAGCTGCAATGCTAGATCGACGGCACAAATGTCCCCTTCCTAGGCTCCGTAAGGCACTGGAAAAATAGTTTTAAAGTATTCATAGGATAATCTAGCTTTTTTGAGTTGATTACAGATACCCTAATGTCGTAGATGACATAAGGATTTACTGCTGTGTGCCGTAGTGAAAGGCAGATGATCTGGTAAAAGTATAATAAAAGTATTCACGAATAAGCCCTCCGCCCGATATGTGCAATAGGTTGTTCGATTATGTTTCAAGGAAAGGTGAGCACATCTTGTTTTTAATGTCGTTGGATGTCTAGCTCATATAAAGCTTGTAAAAGCGATCCCAGTGCTTTAAAACGTGCTGCACTGCAGGCCTTAAATCGTGTCACGGAACTCTTTTCAAACTGTAAAGCTAGCTTTTCTGCGTGGTACGGCGGCTGCATAACGGTGGTGCTTAACTTACGTACGCAGTGAAGCTGTGTACGTAATTCACTTTTTGAACTCACGACGTATTCACGGGCAACTTTTAAGAGTTAAAATGAGTGGTAATCGTTCTGTCGTCGAACATTACGGTGGTTGCAAGTTTCTAAATAGCGCAGAAGCGAATTTTAAAATGTTTACAATGAAACTGTTGTGTACGTTGCGAACTCTATACACAATGTGATTAAATTTTTTTAGTTTCGGCAGTTAACTTTTGGAGCTAAGTGACCGATCAGAGCCTTGTGACATCACTGTCACTGTGTTAGCAAAAATCGTCAACTAGACAAACAGTTCGTCGCAACACAACAGCCTCTGTATTAATTACAACGCCGCACCAGCCAACCGTAGAGTATAGCAGACGATGGATGGATGGATGATTCAGGCTCAACCCTTTGAATCGGGTGGCGGCGGCGCGCGCCACCTAACCTTGAATGGTATACTATATGCAAGCATACCTATGTATTTACTCCTTTACTTTTGCGTTGATATTATCCATCAATCAGATAGCCTCCGTTTAGTTATTTCTACCTGTTCAAAGTCTATTTTACTTTCACTGTCTTTAAAACCCAAAGCTTTGAATAGTTCCCCGTTACATTCAACTGCAGGGTGAAGTTGTTTACAAGCAAGTATCAGGTGTTCAGCCGTTTCCTCCTCCTCTCCACACGCCCCCCACAACAAATCGCTCCTGGTATCTGGCTCGGTACGTTTTAGTCCGCAGTACACCTGTCCTGGCCTCAAACAACAATGAGCTTCCCTTAGAGTTATCGTAGATATTTTCTTTGGCTATTTCTTGCTTAAACGTCCTGCACTCTAAGAACAGTTTACACCCTTTGGCTTGCCCCTTCTGCCACACAAAAATAATCGTCATCTGCCTTGATGCGTTTCCTTTCTTTATCGCTGCAAGCCCGGTACTTTCCAGTGACGAACGGCACGCGCGTTATCAGAAGGGGCACTCCAAAGGGTGTAAACTGTTCTATGCTGATAACGCGCGTGCCATTCGTTACTGGAAAGTTCTGGGCTCGCAGCGATAAAGAAAGGAAACGCATCAAGGCAGATGACGATTATTTTTGTGTGGCAGAAGGGGCAATCCAAAGGGTGTAAACTGTTCTTAGAGTGTGTATGTCTCTAATGCTGATTTGGTTTGCATCTCTGTTTTCCACATACCTCTCTCTGTCTGACGGATGGGTGGATGGATGTTATGAGCGTCCCCTTTGGAATGGGGTGGTGGGTCGCGCCACCAAGCTCTTGCTACTATGCTGCCTAATATCCTATCTAGGTTAACCAATGAAACAAGTTATAACGAACAAGTTATACGCGACACCAACGGCCAATGGTTGAACGAGAGTGGGCGCAAGTGGCTCCCATAGAAACCGGATATCTGTGCAGGTCTGGAGTTCCAGTAGGTCGTGGTCTGAATATGGTATGGTATGGTATTCCTTATTCACAATATATGTAACGCGGGTTTGGTTCCGCGCAGCAAAGAAAAAAAAATTATTTAAGTATATATATTTTTAATTGAAGATGTGGCATGTGCAGTGACCCAAGCATAGAGACCCAAGTTGGCGTTAAACAACTTCATTGAAGAGCGGCACATACATACTGCAGTGGCATACCCAGTGACCCAAGTTAATTGGCGTGAAAGATCGAGATTCATTGAAGAGTAGCACATCCCCAGTGTCGCATACCTGACCCAATTAAGTTAATTGGCGTGAAAGAGGTTACATACAAACATACCGCAAAGTCGCCTGTGCCAGGAGCGGGCAGCACGAGGCAGCGCTTTCTGAAACGCTGCTTTCTACAGCTGACGGCAGACGGCGACACAAGTTTATGCTTGCGCCGTCGCGCCAGTAGCTCTCATTCCCATAAGCAAAGGCAAATTTACATTCTTTTTTCTTAAAAAAACAGACATTTAAATGTGGCAAGTGTTATACTAAATGAAGTCGACGGCAAAATGCAATCGTTCTGCAAAATTTGAACAAGAAAAGTGCAGCGGTGAGCTCAAAATCTTTTTTAGAACGCAGCGATTGTGGTCCTGAATATTTATTCAGGGCCACAACTGACCACAATCGCTCGCATACTGCGTAGCGGGCCTCGTTATAGCGTCAACGTATACACCGTTCGAGGAAGTTCAGCGCAACGTTGAACCTTGCCATCGCTTTCAATGCTTCGCCCTTTGTGCTAAACTGCCAAATTTTTAGCAGTACTCGAAAGCGTAACAATCGACTTGCAACTTAACGAATCCCAATGAATGGTTTTGCAATTTTGCACTCGCTTCAGTGGGACGTGTGGCTGTCAACGTCGCAAGCGAACACAGCTCGGCTGCCTGATATATCCAATTAAAAGGTTCCAATATAAATTTATCAACGTCCGTCGGCACCCGCTTAATTGAGACCACGATGAAAGAACGGTCGGTACCAATCAGTATGCCTGCTGTGTAGCAGACCAGCCATGGAGGAAGGAAAACTTTTCATTGAGACACGATACCAGCAGCAGCCGAACTTTTCTTGGAGTTCATGAGTTGGTATAAACCCACTCTCAAAGCCGCTCAGAGCAGCCTTTGTATAAAAGTCATTGAAGTGAAACACAAAAAATTAATTCCTGTGCGATAAATTAGAGTCGATTCTAAGACCAGCCTGCATTTCTTATACTGTGCTCTCAGCATTGCCAGCATTGCTTTCGCCATTAACATCAATCGTCAACATGACCATGTGCGTTGCGTCTGCTGTTGTGATGTCGTTACGTTCCCTCATATCGTGATCGTACGTCTGAATTTGCTCAGCGCGAACAGTGTGGGCTTTAAATGCTTTGTGTCCTGTATGTCGATTATAGTGAAGGAACTCTTAGACATTATACCACATACTACACGACGGACAGCGTTGCGATCGCAGCTCCAATCGCGGCTCTGTAGCATGTCAAACCAAGTGCAATCGTCCGCAGATGAGTGCGGCACAAAAACTAACGCCCATAGAAAATTCTATGATTTGTCAGAGGCCTATGCTGTGAATTCATTTAGCAAAGATGTCAAGACAAAAAAGCTTGTCGGTGATGAGCAGTTCATGGAGTACATCAATGCTAACGTCATCGGTAAAGACGCTACCTTTCTGGGTCCTTACGGTCGTCGAAGAGGTAAGTTTGTCTGCAAAAATTGGATGCTTATTCATCGTGCCCTTTCCATCTTGCTATCTTTTCAGTCGTGTACTGCGATCATACAGCGTCAGGGAGGTCGCTCACTTTCATCGAAGACTTCATTCGCAGCGAAGTGTTGCCTATGTACGGCAACACGCACACTACAACATCTGTTACTGCCCTTCAGACTACGATGTTTAGACACGAAGCAAGGTACGATGTTCGGTTACGGCGAATCAGAATGCATATGTGTGAATTACGTGATTGTACTGTGTAACATGGTATCGGCCTTAAAGTTGTAAGAACTGTAATTACGCCCAGCTGTTAACGCGTGACGCTAAGTTCAGCACTACCGTGCCCCGCAACTTCTCCAACACCTGTCAGGACCTTGCCGTTATGTAACCCTTATGGCTTATGCGTTCTGTTGTCCATAATTATCCGCTCATAACCCCATGGCAGCAGCCAGTTCAATGCAACGTTTTTTTTTAAAAATATGTGAGTGTTTCGCACCTCATTTTCACCGTTGGGTCAGCTTGACAAATTCAAGACATCCCATGAACAAAGCTCCTGAAACGGCACGAAATGGGACAAGGCAGTGGCCCATTAACAATTCACATCACTTGTGCCTTGCAGACTGTGAACAGTCGCGCACCAAACGAGTTCATGAGTTGCAAGACAAAAACTGCTATAAAACAGAGCATTGCAATTAACGCACTGTTTGCCAAGAAACCTATTTTGTTCCCTGTATATTGTGGCACATAGTACAGTGCACATGTTGCATTTACGGCACATTTCAACAAGTGCCCCTTTGATGCCATATTGCATGGTAGAGTGTGCTGTTTCCCTTTGACCATGAATACCACAAGTGCTGCATAGTTTCATTGGTTTAATAAACCTCCTGTCGTAGCATCTCATTCTCATTACAATAAACTCCTTGGTAAGCAGTTTTGATAATTAAGACCCGTCTATGTAGCTTAGCAATGCTGAAAACAATGCACCAACAGTCATGCTAGACAGCACTTGTGGCTACTATTGTGTGTTGAAAGGCCAGTTTTAGTTGAAGCACTTACATTTGACACGCGATGCAGTGACTGGCATAGAAAAGTGACACCCATTGAATGTTTTGCTGTAATTGCTGCTCATTGGATACACTTTTCGGTACCAGGCATGGAGCTAGAATTCTCCGTGGTTCCAGGCCATGAATACTAGTACTATGTTTCATGTAATATTTGTGACCAGTTGTGTTTTAGTTCAGGTGTACTCTGTTACCACACTGTTGACTTTACCTTGTTTGAAGACACGCATAAAAGAAATGTTAAGCATTGCATGGTTTGCCATGCAAGCAGGGTACCTCTAGTGACTAGCAACCTGCCAAATCTTTCTCACACTGATGCTAACATATTAGGTACCGTTTTTGTTTCTTATGTGGTGGACTGGAAATTCTGCCACTTTTTCTTGGCTTGCCCAAAGGCATATATATTTTTTATGTCACCATACTGACACTGAAACTTCTTTCATTTACAATGTAGGCATCAGTTATTATATCATTTGTTTATCACAGGTATGGATCCTTTCTTAGGAATGTAAACTCCAACATCATTGAACTTACCCATGTAATTTTCTTAAAATTAGTGTAACCAAGCTAACAGATTAAACTGTTCAAGATATGCTAAGCTTAGCATAGCCACAGAAACATATCTGCTGCGGCTGCACAGGGCATTTTTAGATCGAATGGCTTGTTTATTCAACATGAATATTTCATTCACGCAACTGAACAACAGTGTTTAACTGGTGCCTCTTCTGTATACATACTTGTGCAAAATGAAGGTGCAGCTTAATGCTTCCTTTCTAAGTGCCATAAACCACTTGGTTAACTTTATTTCATTTGATTTCTGTATTTGCCAACATTCACCTGATTCCTTATACAATTTCCCACAATCCTTTCACAACAGAGACATTGTACGAGCCAGCGTGAATGCAAGTGAAGGTGACTCTGTCATATTTGTGGGCACGGGCACTACTGGTGCTGTACACAAGCTTATCTCGGCTTTGGCCCTCACAGCACCACCTGTAAGCACCCTTTTGTACTGACAAGAAGCATGCAACTGCTTAGGCATTGTAGCTGCAGAACTGTTAGAGTTGCAGTTAACAAACATGCTGACATGCTGACATCTTTATGTTATAGGGGGTCTGCAGTAAGAGTGTGCACCGTGTTAAAGACGCCACCTCACACATATTTTCCAACAACAACAAAAAAAAAAAAAATTGATTGAATGTCTTGTTTTAGTGTAAGCGAGAAGAATGAGGGGAACTGAGAGGGCAAGATTTTTTTTTGTTATTTACATCCACATGAAGCCAATTGAAAGTGAAACCAGAGAAAGTGTAGGGAAAATTGGTTGTTGTCTTTAATTTAAATGTAGAAATATGAGGAAATGGGAAATGAAAATGCATGAAAGGCTACATGCCAGAGGTGGTAACTGAACCAACATCTTCATACGTGTGCGATGCTCTATAATTGAGCTACCACAGTGGCCGTCCTCAAATGGATGGCTGTTACTCTAGACAGAAAGAGCAAATCTCAGGTATTTTATTATACTTTTTGAAGCTATGAATGTATCAGGCAATGGTTATAACTGGTGCCTTTGTTTATATGGGAATTCTTTTGAAATCAATGTGGCATCATTCCCAGTGCTGGCCATATCTTATTTGTAGAAAATTCAACTTGCAGTTTACAGGGCTATATTCTGAATCATGGTTGAGGAAAACAGAGATAAAACTCGGAAATGTGGTGTGACGAGTGCCACATTTAGTGATAGTGATCGTGGACTTTGTCTAGAAGTCGAATTTGCCACATCTGCAGCAATGCTTGACGAAATTTTATGGCGAAAGTGCATACCTAATAAGATAGTGGTGCTGTCTGTTGGACGGGCATGATACCACTGTGCTTATGTCACAGCTAAGTGTGATGACTTGCAGAGATGACTTGCTTCACTCCTCACCAAAAGAACAAAGCACTGTCCCAGTGCAGTAGGAATAATGAGAAGAAGGCTGTGAAGGCAATGCAGAAGCAACATTTGAGTGTGACTATCTTTGCTCATAAATTAAATTTGTGCACAAAATTAATTTTCATTTCACACATACTGCCAATCCCAATGTGGATTTTAGCAGGATGTTAAAATCAGTAAAGAAAAGGCTCCAACAATAATAAAGCACCTATTGATGAGGAGGAATGCAGACACAAGCACCATCTGCATCTGGGTCTTTTGCATGTGCTTCTCCTTGTCAATCAAAGTTATTTTCAGCTGACTTGCTGCCATACTTTCCTTAATGTTTGCTCATAAAGAGTACTTTCTAAACTTTTGCTAGAAAGGTTTGTAGGCAATCCCCTCTAATGCTGGACATATCCTTCACATTTTCTAAGTGGTGCTTCATGGTCCCTTTAATAAGGGTAAAAGGAAATGTGCCCTGCTCTCATCAGCAAATGGGAGCAGATTTTGAAGATAAAGCTAAAATTTAATGCTTCCCTATGTTAATATACATCTTAATTAAGGTACTGTAGTGAAGAGGAATGCCCGGCGATGCAGCCACATCACCAGTCGTCCAGGAGGCGAAAGCTCGAGATTGCCTGAACTGCTCTGGTTGAGACACGCTGCCTGCTGCTCTCTTGTACTGTATTCTTATTAGACTCTGGTGGAGGCGCTGCGGTTTTTCCCCAACCTGGAATTATGCACCCAAACTCTGCCATCCGGCATGCCTGATGACCCCAGCCCGACATCCCCACCGGTTTCTCCAGCCATCGTATAGGCCGGTGCCCAGCGTCAGCGGGATCCTGATATCTTTAGCGGCACCGATGAGAAAGACGTTGAAGAATGGTTGGAATTGTATGAACGTGCCAGCAACACCAACAAGTGGGACAATCCTCTCAAGCTCGACAACGCAATCTCCTATTTATTGGGCGTCGCCAAGCTGTGGTTCAAAAACCACGAAGCTGATCTCCGCATGTGGGCTAGCTTCAAAACCAGCATCACAGAAGTTTTTGGCCGCCCTGGTGTGCGCAAACTTCGTGCTGAACAACACCTACGAAGCTGATCTCAGCAAACTGGTGAAACGTTCACCAGCTACATAGAGGACATTGTCGACCTCTGCCGGCGTGTCAACCCGACGATGGCGAAGGCGGGCAAGGTACGTCACATCATGAAGGGCATTTCCGACGATGCCTTTCATATGCTGCTGTCCAGAAGCCCGGGCACTGTTTCTCAGGTCATTGAGCTTTGCCAGAGTTTCGATGAGCTCTGCAGACAGCATCTTATCATGCGGCGCCCCCTGCATCCGACGAAACCCTCGCGAGCATGTCCGCGGCTCCTGAGATGGAATCCCTGCTTTGCCAGATAAAACAGTTCGTTCATGCTGAAGTCGTTTGTCAGCTTTCGCTGCTGTCCTCAGCCACGCCACCACCTTTGCCTTTGCCGGCCAACCTTCGCCAGGTCATCCACGAGCAAGTTTGCGCAGCTCTCCCTTCTGCCTGCAAGACTCCGCTGATGCCAACTCCCGTTGCTTTTCCCGAGGTGACTGCACCTCTTAGCTATGCCAAGGCTCTCACGCGGCCACCACCTCCAACCTTTGTGCCATCCCCATCAGTCATGCCACTGCGTCCAGCTCCTCACTTCTTTCAGCCACGGTACCCACACAGCAGTGGACAATGGCGCACTCCTGACAACTGGCCAATATGTTTTGCGTGTGGTCTACCTGGCCGCATTTCACGTTTTTGTCATCACCGTGCAACATCCTACCGCCGTAGCTTCGACACTGAACCATATGTTCACTCATACCCGTCATCCTCTGCGTCTCAAGACCCTGGCTAGATGTCTTCCTACTTGGACTAATATTAATACAGTACTAATATGAATACATAATAATCTAATATGAATACAGTACAAGAGAGCAGCAGGCAGCGTGTCTCAACCAGAGCAGTTCAGGCAATCTTGAGCTCGCGCCTCCTGGATGACTGGTGATGTGGCTGCAGCACCAGGCATTCCTGTTCACTACAGTACATTTATCCTATACCTTCCTTGACTTCAACGCCTGTTGGCTTCATATGGTGGTTACTTTAGCAAATAATTGAGTGTATCTGTTTTCCTGATTCCTCTTGCAGATCTGTGTTATGTTACATTGTGGGTTTGACTTGCGGCTGTACTGTAGCTTTATTTTCGAGATGCTTCCATGTGACCAGAAACCTGCTTTCCTCCCTGTTACAGGTGGTTTTTGTAGACACATTTGCACATCACTCTCTTCTCCTTCCTTGGAGAGAAGTGGGAGCCAAGGTAAATGATAGAGTGATATTGTATTTCATCGTCTCTACCTTTGCTCTATAAACGAAATATGCTTTTTCTGAAAAAAAATATGTTAGCTCTGCTTGCCGTTCATGCAACATTTTTCATGTCACAGCCTTTGGTGACCCTGGTAGTGGTTAGCACTGTTACCAGCATTAGTGCTGCAGCATCTTTATGATTGCTGCAGTGTGAAAGAACTCTATATTTTAATGACTCATGGCAGTCACTGAGACAGCGATCTGTGCTAGATCAACTGTCTTCGGAAACGTCTTTAATAATACACAGCATCACTGTGATATGACCACTAACCAGAAATTACAGCATCACATTGGGCAGAATAGACATGTTGCAGAGAATTAAACAGGCTAGCAGATGACGCTTTGACGCGCATCGGGTGTACACGAGCTTATCCTCACACATTTAGCCATTTGCCCTGCCGCAAGGCACTGACGAAATTGCTAATCGGTGCTCATATATCTACCTATATAGTTAGGTGGCTTACTTCCTATCATCTAGTTCATATTCTTCAATCTGCCTTTACAAGTACATACAGATATGCGGGGCTGATAATGGGTAATTCATTATATATATATATATATATATATATATATATATATATGACATAACAAGTAAAGGAAAATGTGGGGGAGAGAAAGCTTATATACAGCTGAACCTCAATACACGGAAATCACTTAAATGGAACTGCCTCTTAAACACCATCCTCATGGCTGGTTGGTTTTGTATTTATGGAATTGTATTCAGCTTTGTCTCTCAGTAAATGAAACTCCTGATAAACGGAACCAATTTCCCTGGTCCCTTGAGGTTCTGTTTAAAGAGAGTCCACTGTAGAAGAAAGTTAAGAGGTTGGCCAGGTGCATTGGGTTCTGACCTGCTATATCACATGTAGAGGCAGGGAAATACTAGGCAGGAAAGGAGAGTGGAGTAGGAGAAGCAGAGTGGCATAAGATGATATAGCAAGGGTAGCACAGCAGATGATTAGGGAGCCTTGGGTAAAGGGTGTGATCTGAATAAGACTTAATGGGCTTTGGTAAATAAGATAGTAAAGTGCAGTTAGTGTTGCGTTTTAATTCACTAAACTGTCTATGTTCCTTAATACATATTTATGCTTTCATTTAGATTGTGCGCGTGCCTGAGACGGTTGAGGGAATTTTGGACATCTCATTTCTTGAAGAGAGGCTTAAGGTAAGAAGAGCTGGGGGGTAACGAAAATGGCTGAAGGAAGATGCAACACAATATTCACAGTAACGCAACTTTTCTTTTTCCGCGTTTTCATTTCTTTCAAATTTTTTTTACAGCAATATGCTGAAGACAAGGAGGGACTTTTGATTGGGTGTTTCACGGCGGCATCCAATATTACTGGCATCCTGTTAGATGACATAAAAATCACAGCCCTGCTGCATGCCTATGGCGCCCTTGCATTCTGGGATTATGCATCTGCGGCACCTTATGTAGATGTTGACATGAATCCAGTCGTTCCTGGGTGAGGTCTAGTGCTATCTTTCTTTTTAGCAGCAGTATCAACACACTTGCTGCAAACTTTTTTCATTGTCCAGAAACATATGCTAACTGCACACATTGGTTCTTCTAGTGTTGAACAGGGACTGGCATATAAAGACGCCATTTTCATGTCACCCCACAAGTTTATAGGTGGTCCTGAAACACCTGGTGAGCCATGCAACTGCTACTTTTATTGAGACACAAGCATGAAGATATTTACTTCGCCCTATTTTTCTGATGCATCTTGTGCTATTATTGACTGGTTGACTGTTGCAGGTGTGCTTGTTGCAAAAAAGAAGCTGTTTGTCAATAGAGTGCCGTCTGGCTGCGGTGGTGGCTCAGTATTTTTCGTAAGTGTTTGACGTTGGATCTTTGTCTTATGGGCTGTGGGGAATTAGTGACAGGAACCATGTTTATGCTTTCATTCCAAAAGATGCCGGAATCTCAACTTCAGGCAGCTTTGATGCCTTAGATGTAGCATATAAAGGTTTATAGGCCAGTTTCCTGCCTTCATACATGTTTCACTTAGACCACAGTGGTTAAGAGGAAGCATTACCTCAAGGCCAACATATTCAATTCATAGCATAGCAATTTAAATTATATTTGGTGCATTTGATAGAGAAAGGTGAATTCTACTGACTGTGGGAAGAAACATTTTGATTTAATGCTTCAGATATTTTATGAAAATTGCCAAGAAATCAGTAAGTGTACATAGAATGAAGTACAACGTTTACAAATCTGTAACTGCACCAAAAGCAGATATTGCCATTCTGTAAACTGTATCTGTTAGAGCACCTAAAGTCAACAAATGTGATATAAGTTTATAGCTTACCTGTAATTGCTACAGTGCTTACAATGGTTTTGAAAGAAAATAATACTCACAAATAAATGGTATACTCCAGAGGGATGTATAACACATCAATTTTGTCTGTTTTAGATGTGCCAGTAGCTTTTGCAGAGTTACAAAGCTGTAAACTTGATTCCTAGATTTTTCAGATTTTAGGATATTTAACAATTAAAAAAAGAATCGATGACCTAAATAAAATGTCTACTCCTTACACTCCATAGATTCTAACTTTTTCTTTTAAATGTAACAAACATCACAAAAATCAATCCAGTGGATGCTGAGAAAAATAACTTTTACTTTGATAGGAGCTACTGAGGTCATGAAAGGGGAGATTTATCATCTACGTGAGGTTATAATGAAGCTACAAACTTCATGCTGCGCTCTGGTGGATAACAGCTTTTCCCTTTCATGAACCTTCCTTCATATTGCAGGGTTCCAGAGAACTGATTTGCCATATTGAGCTGCTGAGGTAAAGCGTCCTCTTAACAGTGCTAGCTAACATTTGCAAAGCTATGGTCCATTGTTATCAGCATTATCGTCAACAGGAGCAGTGGTGAGGAGGAGACTTGACTCGCATATTGCGCCTGCGAATTTCCCATTCTCATCACACCACCTAACTTTCTGCTGTCCTGAACTATGTTCAGGTTGTAAATGTGCTAAGGGGGGAAGAGGAGGGGGAAGGAAAGAAGAGAAGGGAAGGGGAACAGCTCTAGTTGAATAGAATCATTGCAAGTGTCATTTGGAGGCTGTGGGTTTGGCTCGTACTAGTGCAAGTTGTGTCTTCTCCCGCTTACATTTCACTACATTATGCCCTGAGTAAGCCCCAGGTGAATGTCACATCTAAAATCTTTTCTCCCTGTTCTCATAACTCTTTGCTTTAGCATCTGCTGGCTTTATGTGGTCATTATTACACTCAAATCAAGCCCTTTCATCCTTCTGATCCTTGTCGCCTCTGGCAGGCATGAATGGTTATTGAGTACTAGGCACAAAAAACAATGGTGTGTTGATGTCATTTTGAAGGTCTTGCTGATGTCAATAACTCAGGGGCTGGACACCTGAGCGTGTAGTGTGTATAATGTCACCTACTCAATTTGTTTCAGGTTTCAAGAAAGGACCACCGCTATCTTCAAGAAATTGAAATGAGGGAAGAGGGTGGGACACCATCAATTGTTGGGGCTATCCGATGTGGTCTTGTGTTCCAGTTAAAAGCAGCAGTAGACCACGAGTTTCTTCTTTCGAGAGAAGAAAAGCTGTGCAGGTGTGTAAACTGGTTGTATGCACAGCACTTTATCTGGTGTTACAAAAAATACTGTGGTAAGCAGAGATCTCACACTATGTGGCACTTAGGATGGCTAGCTTTAGATATATGCATATTACTTTCTTTGTCTGCAGCTTTCTTAACTACTAGATGCAAAGCTTCTTGGATCTACCACGGTGCAGCCAGACATTGACAGCAAACATTAGACTGCTCAAGGATAGTCACATTAAGTAACTATACAAGGATACATGTTGATTCACTGAATGATCATGCTCTATGTTATACCACAGGTGCTCAGTGGTTTATGTTATTCTATTGGGGAGCACAAGGTCATGAGTTTGATTCTAAGCTGTACTGGCACATTCCAATGGGAGCAGAAATCAAAAGCACTAATTTACTGAGATTTTAATACAAATTGAAGGCCCATTGAAGAGTTTATCTTGTTTTTAAGGTGCTAAATCTGAACTAAATCTTGTAAAAAAACAAATGCTGAAAATTACAAGTATGCTTATATCTCTGGCATAGTTCAGTTGTACTGTAGTCATGCTTAGTTTTTATGTGTTTAGTTTAGTTATTATTTAGTTCTAATTAATTTAAAGCTTCTTTTGTGTGAGGTTTCTTTTGTTAACCTTTTAGCACCAATGAAAAGCAAATAAAGATAATTTGAAATATTATTATTTCCTTATTCTATGTCTAAATATAGCATCTTGTTGAGATTTGAAATATAACTTAGGGTGGAAGTGTGAATACACATCTTTGGTTTGAAGCAGATAGAAGACGATTGGAATGCATCTTCAGTTCCTGTATTATGGTGTGCGGGCTGCTCACTGTGTGCATGAACCACCTTCTTCACGTGTAACTTTTACAGATATTGCTGGCAGAAAAAAAAAGAAACTATGTTATTTGCATTTTAGCGTAAATTAAGGTACAGTACTAACAGCAGCCATGTGACTAAAACATCAGTGAGTTTTCAGACTTTATCGATTCTGTTTCTTATCGATAATATGCTTCATCCTAACATGTCAAGTGCTTTGCCTTTCCAAACTACAGGATATGATTCTGCATGTCTCACCTCTGCTTCTTTTACACTTCTCTAAGGTGGCTGCTATGTATGCCATGGCCAGGCAGCTTCAGCATTCTTTTGTTTTTTGCCTCTAGCTTCATTGTGAAGCAAACCATTTTTTGCTGCAGCATTTGGATACTGACTCGCTTTGAAATTTTTTATTACTGCTTTAGCTGTACATGGAAAAATTTCTTAGGTGAAATGTTCCGAGAGTCCGCAGAACTGCATGTCTGATGATCGTGCTCACTTGAGCACAAGCGTTTGTACAGTTTAAGGTAAATTTTTTTTCTTTCTTGTTATACATGCTCTTCATGTGATTATGTTGCTGTAGTCATACGCCTGCATTGTTCAGTAACATTTTTTCTTTATTTGTGACAGCAATCAACCTGAACATGTTTCAATTTTGGACCTCCTTTAATATTCCAAAGGCGATGATAATGTTGAAACAAATATTCTTTGTTTTCTTTTGGCCAGTACAACAGAAGTATGATCTCATGATGTCTCCTTTGCTTTGCCAAACACTATTGTGGAGTCATGTTCATCTTTAATTGAAATGCCTGTATGAGCTTTTAGGCCTTTTGCACAAGCATTCGTTATAGCTGGAATGTGCAATGACGCCTGTAAAACTTTACTGCATGTAAGCAATGACATCTAATCCACTGCCGATACTTGTTATTTCCACCATTGAGCTGTATTTTCATCTATGGACACATCTTTGTTCGATAAACAATTTGGTTCTTCAAGTTCATTGTGCCCTAATTGCTTGCCTATTTATAGCTTGCCAACAGCTCTTTGCTTGCACATTCATCATCACCACCATTGCCCTGACCTATGTCTGCAGCAGAACGCCCTCAGCTATCTCAAGTTATCCCTCTCTTATGTCTGTCGATTCCATCCTATCTCTGCGAATTTTTTTACTTCATCAGACCGCCTAATTCTCTGCCACCCTTGACTGTGTTTTCCTTTCCTTAACACCCATTCTCTTAGATTATCTGCTCTACACATCACATGACTTGTGCAACTCCATTTCTTCCCCATTATCTTGAATGGAAAATCATTAACCCATGCTTTCCTTCCGATCCTTACTTCCAGCTTTCTGTCCGTTGAAGGCAAACTGCAACAAAATAGTGGGCAGTATAAAAAAGTATAGTTTCAGCTAGTGTATATATAGATCAACCTCCGTGTGAAATTTTATGTTTGAGATACGAGTAGATGCACCATAAAAGGCTTGCAAAAGTAGATGTTTTTGATACCAAAAGTGATAAAATGCTGCCATTACCACACGTTGGAAGTGACTTAGGAAGTGAAGCTCCTCTGTATGGCTTTTGAGATTAGCTGTTGCCTGTGGCTTCACGTGGTGCACTCAAATATCTTGGAGGCAACTTGCTAGCACTTGCGTCATAACCAACAATCAACAGATGTGCGCATTGTCTGCTTGAGTGCTACTTGAAGGCTGCTAATAAGAAAAGTGCCCAATCACAAGCCATACAGATCTGCCAAGACTGTTTCAGTAGTATTTACGGCTCATTTATAACCAATTTAGCCAAAATGAAGTTTCGTTGTAGTTGCCCTTTAATGTTACTCCTATCTGTGAGCATGCACTGCAATTTCTAATGGAGGAAACGCAATTGTGTTCATTCATACTGGCACAGAAAGGTGTGGAGCGCTTGGCAGGACGTTCCCAACCTGATGGTCTTGGGTAACCAGAATGTTCGCCGCCTGCCCATTGTGTCCTTCTTGGTTCGCCACCCTGGCTCTGGCCTCTTCCTGCACCACAATTTTGTCTGTGCTTTGCTGAATGATCTCTATGGCATCCAAGCTCGTGGCGGTTGCGCTTGTGCTGGTCCCTATGCACAGGACCTGCTGGGCATTGATGAAAAGTTGGCCATCCGCTACGAGGAACTCCTTGCTGAAGACAGGTGTGGTGTGCCAAAGCTTAAATGCTTGTTTTTTACTTACTGTTCGTTTATTCTTGTGGCCTTTCATGACTGCAGACAGGAGCATGGAATAACAAGAAGTGTACTTGCGTATAACAAATGATAATGATTGTAGTCCTGACGACAAATGGATTGGTTTTGGGAACTGTGTCAGCAGCAAGATGGTTTTAGTTCAAACTTGTCTTCTGGGAAAATGCCTTGGAATAGCTGTTGAAGGGCATATTGTTATGCAAAATGTTCTAAAAATCTCAGGTGGAAAGTGCAGCAGCCCTAAGGCCTGCCGACCTTAGGGCTGTCACCACTAGCCATTACTTAGGCATGAGCACTAGTGACTTTATTCATGAAAGCATTACTGCAGTTGTAGACTCGCAAATAATTCAAGCTTGTGTGGTTCAAAATTTTGGCTAATTAAAATTGATCTCAAAAATTTTTTTCCCTAGCATATTAGTCTAGTATTAAAGCTGTTCAATTCAAACCAGTCAAAGAAGGCTTTCAGTTCAGACATTTATGACTTCCCTATGGCTGGAGGAATGTGGCTAAAACAGCTGGAAAGAAGACATTCATAGAGCATGAATAGTTATTACATGAACACATTTGATATACAGGCTACCACATATATTGATAAGACTAGCTCACATTCAAGGGTGCTCTCACACCAGAAGGTGTAAATCGGTAGGGGTGTGTGAATATTCGAAAGTTTCAAATAACAAATTGTATTGTGTCCTATTTGACTTTATCTTCAAATCTAATAGTCACTATTTGTAAATATTAATGTTTATCAAATAGTTTTTGAATACTTGAAAATGTCAATTGTGCACAGTCAAACGTGAAAATAGAGCAAGAGTGCGATAAATTTAATCCCTGTAGGCATAGAAGATGCATGAAACGATCTCTGTGTGTGTGAACAAACTTCTTATTCCTTAACAGCACTTAATAATTGTAACGCTTGTGAAAGAGAAGGAAGAAGCGCACAGAAGAGTGCAAGAGAAGAAGAGGCAGCCATATTTATTATATCCAATTAAATGGAATGTTACATTTTGGTTCAGCCGACAGGATGTGGGATGGCATGGAAGAGATTCTCAAAAATGGTAGGCTGCATGTGCCTAAAACAAGTGTGGCAAAATTTTAGGACTGTGTCATGATTATCTGGAATTTGGTGGTCATGATGGTTTTTGGAGGCCCTACTGGTAGATTAAACAGAGATTTCACTGGAGTACAATGAAATAAATATTTCAGAATATGTAAAGATGTGCCATCAATGCCAGCTCTGCAAAGCAAAGTGGTTATTTGAAAACACTCAGAAAAGCCATCTGAGACTATACACCTTGATTTCG